>NC_133419.1:61005000-61630000 GCF_049350105.2 Macaca mulatta
TGAAATCTCGAAAGAAGCTTTCTGAGAAACTGCTTAGGGTTCTGTTAATTCATCTCACAGAGTTACATCTGTATTTCGTGGATCTCGTTGCTAGCCTTATTTCTGTGGTATCTGAGAACAATTATTTCTGATCCCTTTGAAGACTATAGGCCAAAGGAAATATCCTCCGATAAGAAAGTGAAAGAAGCTTTCTGAGAAACTTCTTTGTGTTCTGTGAAATCATCCCACAGTGTTACAGCTTTCCCCTCAAGGAGCCTTTTGCAAAGACAGTTCTTGTGGACTTGGTAAAGTGATATTTGGAAGCCCTTTGAGGGCTATGGTTAAAAAGGAAATATCCTCAGATGAAATATGGAAAGAAGCTTTCTGAGAAACTGCTTAGTGTTCTGTTAATTCACCTCACATAGTTACATCTGTATTTCATGGATCTCTTTGCTGGCCTTATTTCTGTGGAATCTGAGAACAGATATTTCGGATCCCTTTGAAGACTATAGGGCCAAAGGATATATCCTCCAATAAGAAAGAGAAAGAACCTTTCTGATTAACTACTTTGTGTTCTGTGAAATCATCTCACAGAGTTACAGCTTTCCCCTCTAGGAGCCTTTCGCTAAGACACTTCTTGTGGAATTGCCAAAGTGATATTTGGAAGCCCATGGAGGGCTATGGTGAAAAAGGAAATATCCTCAGATGAAATCTGGAAAGAAGCTTTCTGAGAAACTGCTTAGTGTTCTGTTAATTCATCTCACAGAGTTACATCTGTATTTCGTGTATCTCTTTGCTAGCCTTATTTCTGTGTAATCTGAGATCAGATATTTCGGATCCCTTTGAAGACTATAGGGCAAAAGGAAATATCCTCCGATAACAAAGATAAAAACTTTCTGAGAAACTACTTTGTGTTCTGTGAAATCATCTCACAGAGTTACAGCTCTCCCCTCAGGGAGCCTTTAGCTAAGACAGTTCTTGTGGAATTGGCAAAGTGATATTTGGAAGCCCATAGAGGGCTATTGTGAAAAAGTAAATATCCTCAGAAGAAATCTGGAAAGAATCTTTCTGAGAAACTGCTTAGTGTTCTGTTAATTCATCTCACAGAGTTAAATCAGTATTTCGTGGATCTCTTTGCTAGCCTTATTACTGTGGAATCTGAGAACAGATATTTCGAATCCCTTTGAAGACTATAGGGCCAAAGGACATATCCTCCGATAACAAAGAGAAAGAAGCTTTCTGAGAAACTTCTTTGTGTTCTGTGAAATCATCTCACAGAGTTACAGCTTTCACCTCAAGGATCCTTTCGCTAAAACAGTTCTTGTGGAATTGGTAAAGTGATATTTGAAAGCCCATAGAGGGCTACGGTGAAAAAGGAAATATCCTCAGATGAAATCTGGAAAGAAGCTTTATGAGAAACTGCGTCGTGTTCTGTTAATTCATCTCACAGTGTTACATCTGTATTTCGTGGATCTCTTTGCTAGCCTTATTTCTGTGGAATCTGAGAACAGATAATTCGGATCCCTCTGGAGACTATAGGGCCAATGGAAATATACTCCGATAACAAAGAGAAAGAAGCTTTCTGAGAAACTTCTTTGCATTCCGTGAAATCATATCACAGAGTAACAGCTACCACTCAAAAAACCTTTCACAAAGACAGTACTTGTGGATTTGGCAAAGTGATATTTGGAAGCCCACATTGGGCAATGATGAAAAAGGAAATATCCTCAGATGAAATCTGGAAAGAAGCTTTATGAGAAACTTCTTTGTGTTCTGTGAAATCATCTCACAGAGTTACAGCTTTCCTCTCAAGGAGACCTTCGCTAAGACAGTTCTTGTGGAATTGGCAAAGTGATATTTGGAAGCCCTTAGAGGGCTATGGTGAAAAAGGAAATAATCTCAGATGAAATCTGGAAAGAAACTTTCTGAGAATCTGCTTAGTGTTCTGTTAATTCATCTCACAGAGTTACATCTGTGTTTCGTGGATCTCTTTGCTAGCCTTATTTCTGTGGAATCTGAGAACAGATATTTCGGATCCCTTTCAAGACTACAGGGCCAAAGGAAATATCCTCCGATAACAAAGTGAAAGAAGCTTTCTGAGAAACTTCTTTGTGTTCTCTGAAATCATCTCACAAAATTACAGCTTTCCCCTAAAGAAACCTTTCACTAAGACAGTTATTGTGGAATTGGCAAAGTGATATTTGGAAGCCCGTAGGGAGCTATGGTGAAAAAGGCAATATACTCAGATGAAATCTGGAAAGAATCTTTCTGAGAAACTGCTTAGTGTTCTGTTAATTCATCTCACAGAGAAGAAAGAGAAACAATCTTTCTGTGAAATTTCTTTTTGTTCTGTGAAATCATATCACAGAGTTACAAGTTTCCCCTCAAGGAGCCTTTCACTAAGACAGTTCTTTTGGAATTATCAAAGTGATATTTGGAAGCCCATAGAGGGCTATGGTGAAAAAGAAATTTCCTCAGATGAAACCTGGAAAGAATCTTTCTGAGAAACTGCTTGGTGTTCTGTTAATTCATCTCACAGAGTTACACCTGTATTTCGTGGATCTCTTTGCTAGCCTTATTTCTGTGGAATCTGAGAACAGATATTTCGGATCCCTTTGAAGACTATTGGGCCAAAGGAAATATCCTCCGATAAAAAAGAGAAAGAAGCTTTCTGAGAAATTTCTTTGTGTTCTGTGAAATCATCTCACAGAGTTACAGCTTTCCCCTCAAGGAGCCTTTCACTAAGACAGTTCTTTTGGAATTGGCAAAGTGATATTTGGAATCCATAGAGGTGCTATGGTGAAAAAGGAAATATCCTCAGATGAAATCTAGAAAGAAGCTTTCTTAGAAACTGCTTAGTATTCTGTTAATTCATCTCACAGAGTTACATCTGTATTTCGTGGATGTCTTTGCTAGCCTTATTTCTGTGGAATCTGAGGACAGGTATTTCGGATTCCTTTGAAGAATGTAGGTCCAAAGGAAATATCCTCCGATAACAAAGAGAAAGAAGCTTTTTGAGAAACTTCTTTGTGTTCTGTGAAATCATCTCACAGAGTTACATCTTACACCACAAGAAGCATTTCGCTTACACAGTTCTTGTGTAATTGGCAAAGTGATATTTGGAAGACCATAGAGGGATATGGTGAAAAAGGAAATATCCTCAGATGAAACCTGGAAAGAAGCTTTCTGAGAAACTGCTTAGTGTTCTGTTAATTCATCTCACAGAGTTACATCTGTATTTCGTGGATCTATTTGCTAGCCTTATTTCTGTGGAATCTGAGAACAGATATTTCGGATCACTTTGAAGACTATGGGGCCAAAGGACATATCCTTCGATAACAAAGAGAAAGAAGCTTTCTGAGAAACTTCTTTGTGTCCTGTGAAATCATCTCACAGAGTTACAGCTTTCCCCTCAAGGAGACTTTCGCTAAGACAGTTCTTGTGGAATTGGCAAAGTGATATTTGGAAGCCCATAGAGAGCTACGGTGAAAAAGGGAATATCCTCAGATGAAATCTGGAAAGAAGTTCTGAGAAACTGCTTCGTGATCTGTTAATTCATCTCACAGATTTACATCTGTATTTCGTTGATCTCTCTGCTAGCCTTATTTCTGTGGAATCTGAGAGCAGATATTTCCGATCCCTTTGAAGACCATAGGGCCAAAGGAACTATCCTCCGATAACAAAGAGAAAGAAGCTTTCTGAGAAATTCTTTGTGTTCTGTGAAATCATCTCACAGAGTTACAGCTTACAGCACAAGATGCCTTTTGCTAAGACAGTTCTTGTGGAATTGGCAAAGTGATATTTGGAAGCGCTTTGAGGGCTATGGTGAAAAAGGAAATATCCTCAGATGAAATCTGGAATGAAGCTTTCTTAGAAACTGCTTAGTGTTCTTTTAATTCATCACACAGAGTTATGTCTGTGTTTCGTGGATATCTTTGCTAGCCTTATTTCTGTGGGATCTGAGAACAGATAATTCAGATCCCTTTGGAGACTATAGGGCCAAAGGAAATATCCTCCGATAACAAAGAGAAAGAAGCTTTCTGAGAAACTTCTTTGTATTCTGTGAAATCATCTCACAGAGTAACAGCTTACCACACAAGAAGCCTTTCACAAACACAGTTCTTGTGGATTTGGCAAAGTGATATTTGGAAACCCATAGAGGTCTATGGTGAAAAAGGAAATATCCTCAGATGAAATCTGGAAAGAAGCTTTCTGAGAAATTTCTTTGTGTTCTGTGAAATCATGTCACAGAGTTATATCTTTCTTCTCAAGGAGCCTTTCGCTAAGACAGTTCTTGTGGAATTGGCAAGGTGATATTTGTAAGACCTTAGAGGGCTATGTTGAAACAAGGAAGTATCCTCAGATGAAATCTGGAAAGAAACCTTCTGAGAAACTGCTTAGTTTTCTGTTAATTCACTCACAGAGTTACATCTGTATTTCGTGGAACTCTTTGCTAGCCTTATTTCTGTGGAATCTGAGAACAGATATTTCGGATCCCATTCAAGACTATAGGGCCAAACGAAATATCCTCCGATAACAAAGTGAAAGAAGCTTTCTCAGAAACTTCTTTCTGTTCTGTGAAATAATCTCACAGAATTACAGATTTCCCCTCAAGAAGCCTTTCGCTAAGACATTTCTTGTGGAATAGGCAAAGTGATATTTGGAAGCCCATAGGGGGCTATTGTGAAAAAGGAAATATCCTCAGATGAAATCTGGAAAGAAGCTCTCTGAGAAACTGCTTAGTGTTCTGTTAATTCGTCTCATAGAGTTACATCTGTATTTAGTGGATCTCTTTGCTAGCCTTTTTTCTGTGGAATCTGAGAACAGATATTTCGGATCCCTTTGAAGACTGTAGGGCCAAAGGACATATCCTCCGACAATAAAGAGAAAGAAGCTTTCTGAGAATCTTCTTTGTGTTCAGGGAAATCATCTCACAGAGTTACATCTTTCCCCTCAAGGAGTCTTTGTCTAAGACAGTTCTTGTGGAATCGGAAAAGTGATATTTGGAAGCCCATAGAGGGCTGTGGTGAAAAAGGAAATATCCTCAGATGAAATCTGGAAAGCAGCTTTCTGAGAAACTGCTTCGTGTTCTGTTAATTCATCTCACAGAGTTACATCTGTATTTCGTGGATCACTTTGGTAGCCTTATTTCTGTGGAATCTGAGAACAGATATTTCGGATCTCTTTGATGACTATCGGGCCTAAGGCAATATCCTCCGATAACAAAGAGAAAGAAGCTTTCTGAGAAACTTCTTTGTGTTCTGTGAAATAATCTCACAGAGTTTCAGCATTCCCCTCAAGGAGCCTTTCGCTAAGACAGTTCTTGTAGAATTGGCAAAGTGATATTTGGAAGCCCATTGAGGGCTACGGTGAAAAAGGAAATATCCTCAGATGAAATCTGGAAAGAAGCTTTGTGAGAAACTGCTTAGTGTTCTGTTAATTCATCTCACAGAGTTACATCTGTATTTCGTGGATATGTTTGCTAGCCTTATGTCTGTGGAATCTGAGAACAGATATTTCGGATCCCTTTGAAGACTATAGGGTCAAAGGAAATATCCTCCGATAAGAAAGAGAAAGAAGCTTTCTGAGAAACATCTTTGTGTTCTGTGAAATCATCTCACAGAGTTATAGATTTACCCTCAAGGAGCCTTTCGCTAAGACTGTTCTTGTGGCATTGGCAAAGTGATATTTGGAAGCCCATAAAGGGCTATGGTGAAAAAGGAAATATCCTGAGATGAAATCTGGAAAGAAGCTTTCTGAGAAACTGCTTAGTGTTCTGTTAGTTCATCTCACAGAGTTACATCTGTATTTCGTGGATCTCTTTGCTAGCCTTATTTCTGTGGAATCTGAGAACAGATATTTTGGTTCCCTTTGAAGACTATAGGGCCAAAGGAAATATCCTCCGATAACAAAGAGAAAGAAGCTTTCTGAGAGACTTCTTTGTGTTCTGTGAAATCATCTCACAGAGTTACAGATTTCTCCTCAAGGAGCCTTTCGCTAAGACAGTTGTTTTGGAATTGGCAAAGTGATATTTTGAAGCCCATAGAGGGCTATGGTGAAAAAGGAAATATCCTCAGATGAAATCTGGAAAGAAGCTTTCTGAGAAACTGCTTAGTGTTCTCTTAATTCACCTCACAGAGTTACATCTGAATTTCGTGGATATCTTTGCTACCCTTATTGCTGTTGAATCTGAGAACAGATATTACGGATCCCTTTGGAGACTATAGGGCCAAAGGAAATATCCTCCGATAACAAAGAGAAAGAAGCTATCTGAGAAACTTCGTTGTATTCTGTGAAATCATCTCACAGAGTAACAGCTAACCACACAAGAAGCCTTTCGCAAGACAGTTCTTGTGGATTTGGCAAAGTGATATTTGGAAGCCCGTAGAGGTCTATGGTGAAAAAGGAAATATCCTCAGATGAAATCTGGAAAGAAGTTTTCTGAGAAACTTCTTAGTGTTCTGTTAATTCATCTCACAGAGTTACATCTGTATTTCGTGGATCTCTTTGGTAGCCTTATTTCTGTTGAATCTGAGAAAAGATATTTCGGTTCCCTTTGAAGACTATAGGGCCAAAGGAAATATCCACTGATAACAAAGAGAAAGAAGCTTTCTGAGAAACTTCTTTGTGTTCTGTGAAATCATCTCACAGAGTTACAGCTTTCTCCTCAAGGAGCCTTTCGCTAAGACAGTTCTTTTGGAATTGGCAAAGTGATATTTTGAAGCCCATAGAGGGCTATGTTGAAAAAGGAAATATCCTCAGATGAAATCTGGAAAGAAGCTTTCTGAGAAACTGCTTAGTGTTCTCTTAATTCTTCTAACAGAGTTACATCTGAATTTCGTGGATATCTTTGCTACCCTTATTTCTGTTGAATCTGAGAACAGATATTTCGCATCCCTTTGGAGACTATAGGGCCAAAGGAAATATCCTCCGATAACAAAGAGAAAGAAGCTATCTGAGAATCTTCTTTGTGTTCTGCGAAATCATCTCACAGAGTAACAGCTTACCACACAAGAAGCCTTTCGCAAGACAGTTCTTGTGGATTTGGCAAAGTGATATTTGGAAGCCCATAGCGGGCTACGGTGAAAATGGAAATATCCTCAGATGAAATCTGGAAAGAAGCTTTCTGAGAAACTGCTTAGTGTTCTGTTAATTCATCTCACAGAGTTACATCTGTATTTCGTGGATCTCCTTGCAACCTTATTTCTGTGGAATCTGAGAACCGATATTTCGGTTCCCTTTGAAGACTATAGGGCCAAAAGAAATATCCTCCGATAACAAAGAGAAAGAAGCTTCCTGAGAAACTTCTTTGTGTTCTGCGAAATCACCTCACAGATTTACAGCTTTCCCCTCAAGGAGCCTTTGGCTAAGACTGTTCTTGTTGAATTGGCAAAGTGATATTTGGAAGCCCATAGAGGTCTATGGTGAAAAAGGAAATATCCTCAGTTGAAATCTGGAAAGAAGCTTTCTGAGAAACTTCTTAGTGTTCTGTTAATTCATCTCACAGAGTTATGTCTGTATTTCGTGGATATCTTTGCTACCCTTATTTCTGTGGAATCTGAGAACAGATAATTCGGATCCTTTTTGAGACTATAGGGCCAAAGGAAATATCCTCCGATAACAAAGAGAAAGAACCTTTCTGAGAAACTTCTTTGTGTTCTGTGAAATCAACTCACAGAGTTACAGCTTTCCCCTCAAGGAGCCTTTCGCTAAGACAGTTGTTGTGAAATTGGCAAAGTGATATTTGGAAGCCCATAGAGGGCTAAGGTGAAAAAGGAAATATCCTCAGATGAAATCTGGAAAGAAGCTTTCTGAGAAACTACTTCGTGTTCTGTTAATTCATCTCACAGAGTTATATCTGCATTTCGTGGATCTCTTTGCTAACCTTATTTCTGTGGAATCTGAGAACAGATATTTCGGATCCCTTTGAAGACAATAGGGCCAAAGGAAATATCCTCCGATAACAAAGAGAAAGAAGCTTTCTCAGAAACTTCTTTGTGTTCTGTGAAATCATCTCAAAGAGTTACAGCTTATTGCAAAAGAAGCCTTTCGCTGAGACAGTTCTTGTGGAATTGGAAAAGTAATATTTGGAAGCCCATGGAGGGCTATGGTGAAAAAGGAAATATCCTCAGATGAAATCTGGAAAGAAGCTTTCTTAGAAACTGCTTAGTGTTCTTTTAATTCATCTCACAGTGTTACATCTGCATTTTGTGGATCTCTTTGCTAGCCTTATTTCTGTGGAATCTGAGAACAGATATTTCGGATCCCTTTGAAGAATGTAGGGCCTAAGGAAATATCCTCCGATAACAAAGAGAAAGAAGCTTTCTGAGAAACTTCTTTGTGTTCTGTGAAATCATCTCACAGAGTTACAGCTTTCCTCTCAATGAGACTTTCGCTAAGACAGTTCTTGTGGAATTGGCAAAGTGATATTTGGAAGCCCTTAGAGGGCTACGGTGAAAATGGAAATATCCTCAGATGAAATCTGGAAAGAAGCTTTCTGAGAAACTGCTTAGTGTTCTGTTAATTCATCTCTCAGGGTTACATCTGTATTTCGTGGATCTCTTTGCTAGCCTTATTTCTGTGGAATCTGAGAACAGATATTTCGGATCCCTTTGAAGACTATGGGGCCAAAGGAAATATCTTCCGATAACAAAGAGAAAGAAGCTTTCTGAGAAACTTCTTTGTGTTCTGCGAAATCTTCTCACAGAGTTACAGCTTTCCCCTCAAGTAGCCTTTCGCTAAGACAGTTCTTTTGGAATTGGAAAAGTAATATTTGGAAGCCCATAGAGGGCTATGGTGAAAAAGAAATTTCCTCATATGAAATCTGGTAAGAAGCTTTCTGACAAACTGCTTAGTGTTCTGTTAATTCACCTCACAGAGTTACATCTGTATTTCGTGGATCTCTCTGCTAGTCTTATTTCTGTGGAATCTGAGAACAGATAATTCGGATCGCTTTGAAGACGATAGGGCCAAAGGTAATATCCTCCGATAACAAAGAGAAAGAAGCTTTCTGAGAAACTTCTTTGTGTTCTGTCAAATCATCTCACAGAGTAACAGCTTACCACACAAGAAGCCTTTCACAAAGACAGTTCTTGTGGAATTAGCATAGTGATATTTGGAAGCCCATAGAGGGCTATGATGAAAAAGGAAATATCCTCAGATGAGAAACTGCTTAGTGTTCTGTTAATTCATCTCACAGAGTTACAGCTTTCCCCTCAAGGATCCTTTCGCTAAGACAGTTCTTGTGGAATTGGCAAAGTGATATTTGGAAGCCCATATAAGGATAAGGTGAGAAAGGAAATATCCTCAGATGAAATCTGGAAAGAAACTTTCTGAGAAACTGCTTAGTGTTGTGTTAATTCATCTCACAGAGTTACATCTGTATTTCGTGCACCTCTTTGATAACTTTATTTCTGTGGAATCTGAGAACAGATATTTCGGATCCCTTTCAAGACTATAGGGCAAAAGGAAATATCCTCCGCTAACAAAGAGAAAGAAGCTTTCTGAGAAACTTCTTTGTGTTCTGTGAAATCATCTCACAGAGATACAGCTTTCCCCTCAAGGAGCCTTTCGCTAAGACAGTTCTTGTGGAATTGGCAAAGTGATATTTGGAAGCCCATAGAGGGCTATGGTGAAAAAGGAAATATCCTCAGATGAGAAACTGCTTATTGTTCTGTTAAATCATCTCACAGAGTTACATCTGTATTTCGTGGATCTCTTTGCTAGCCTTATTCTTGTGGAATCTGAGAACAGATATTTCGGATCCCTTTGAAGACTATAGGGCCGAAGGAAATATCCTCCGATAACAAAGAGAAAGAAGCTTTCTGAGAAACTTCTTTGTGTTCAGGGAAATCATCTCACAGAGTTACATATTTCCCCTCAAGGAGCCTTTGGCTAAGACAGTTCTTGTGGAATCGGAAAAGTGATATTTGGAAGCCCATAGAGGGCTGTGGTGAAAAAGGAAATATCCTCAGATGAAATCTGGAAAGCAGCTTTCTGAGAAACTTCTTAGTGTTCTGGTAATTCAACTCACAGAGTTACATCTGTATTTCGTGGATCTCTTTGCTAGCCTTATTTCTGTGGAATCTGAGAACAGATATTTCGGATCCCTTTGAAGACTACAGGGCCAAAGGAAATATCCCCCGATAACAAAGGGAAAGAAGCTATCTGATAACCTTCTTTGTGTTCTGTGAAATCATCTCACCGAGTAACAGCTTACCACACAAGAAGCCTTTCAGAAAGACAGTTCTTGTGGATTTGGAAAAGTGATATTTGGAAGCCCATAGAGGGCTATGGTGAAAAAGGAAATATCCTCAGATGAAATCTGGAAAGAAGCTTTCTGAGAAACTGCTTAGTGTTCTGCTAATTCATCTCACAGAGTTACATCTGTATTTCGTGGATCTCTTTGCTAGCCTTATTTCTGTGGAATCTGAGAACAGATATTTCGGATCCCTTTGAAGACTATAGGGCCAAAGGAAATATCCTCCGATAACAAAGAGAAAGAAGCTTGCTGTGCAACTTCTTTGTGTTCTGTGAAATCATCTCACAGAGTTACAGCTTACTGCACCAGAAGCCTGTCGCTAAGACAGTTCTAGTGGAATTGGCAAAGCGATATTTGGAAGCCCTTAGAGGGCTATGGTGAAAAAGGAAATATCCTTCCATGAAATCTGGAAAGAAGATTTCTGAGAAACTTCTTAGTGTTCTGTTAATTCATCTCACAGAGTTACATCTGTATTTCGTGGATCTCTTTGCTAGCCTTATTTCTGTGGAATCTGAGAACAGATATTTCGGATAGCTTTGAAGAATATAGGGCCAAAGGAAATATCCTCCGATAAGAAAGAGAAAGAAGCTTTCTGAGAAACTTCTTTGTGTTCTTTGAAATCATCTGACAGAGTTACAGCTTTCCCCTCAAGGAGCCTTTCGCTAAGACAGTTCTTGTGGAATTGGCAAAGTGATATTTGGAAGTCCTTAGAGGACTATTGTGAAAAAGGAAATATCCTGAGATAAAACTGGAAAGAAGCTTTCTGAGAAATCCTTAGTGTTCTGTTAATTTATCTCACAGAGTTACATCTGTATTTCGTGGATCTCTTTGCTAGCCTTATTTCTGTGGAATCTGAGAACAGATATTTCGGATCCCTTTGAATTCTATAGGGCCAAAGGAAATTTCCTCCAATAACGACGAGAAAGAACTTTCTGAGAAACTTCTTTGTGTTCTGTGAAATCATCTCACAGAGTGACAGCTTTCCCCTCAAGGAGCCTTTCGCTAAGACAGTTCTTGTCGAATTGGCAAAGTGATATTTGGAAGCCCATAGATGGCTATGGTGAAAAAGAAATTTCCTCAGATGAAATCTGGAAAGAAGCTTTTTCAGAATCTTCTTAGTGTTCTGTTAATTCATCTCACAGAGTTACATCTGTATTTCGTGGATCTCTTTGCTAACCTTATTTCTGTGAAATCTGAGAAGAGATATTTCGGATCCCTTTAAAGACTATAGGGCCAAAGGAAATATCCTCCGATAACAAAGAGAAAGAAGCTTGCTGTGCAACTTCTTTGTGTTCTGTGAAATCATCTCACAGAGTTACAGCTTACTGCACAAGAAGCCTGTCTCTAAGACAGTTCTAGTGGAATTGGCAAAGTGATATTTGGAAGCCCATAGAGGGCTATGGTGAAAAAGGAAATATCCTCAAATGAAATCTGGAAAGAAGCTTTTTGAGAAACTGCTTAGTGTTCTGTTAATTCATCTCACTGAGTTACATCTTTATTTCGTGGATCTCTTTGCTAGCCTTATTTCTGTGGAATCTGAGAACAGATATTTCGGATCCCTTTGAAGACTATAGGGTCAAACTAAATATCCTCCGATAACAAAGAGAAAGAAGTTTTCTGAGAAACTTCTTTGTGTTCTGCGAAATCATCTCACAGAGTTACAGCTTTCCCCTCAAGGAACCTTTCGCTAAGACAGTTCTTCTGGAATTGGCAAAGTGCTATTTGGAAGCCCTAACAGGGCTATGGTGAAAAAGGAAATATCCTGATATAAATCTGGGAGAAGCTGTCTGAAAAATTGCTTAGTGTTCTGTTTATTCATCTCACAGAGTTACATCTGTATTTCGTGTATCTCTTTGCTATCCTTATTTCTGTGGAATCTGAGAACAGATATTTCGGATCCCTTTGAAGACTATAGGGCCAAAGGAAATATCCTCCGATAACAAAGAGAAAGAAGCTTTCTGAGAAACTTCTTTGTGTTCTGTGAAATCAACTCACAGAGTTACAGATTATTGCAAAAGAAGCCTTTCGTTGAGACAGTTCTTGTGGAATTGGAAAAGTAATATTTGGAAGCCCATGGAGAGCTATGGTGAAAAAGGAAATATCCTCAGATGAAATCTGGAAAGAAGCTTTCTTAGAAACTGCTTAGTGTTCTTTTAATTCATCTCACAGTGTTACATCTGCATTTCGTGGATCTCTTTGCTAGCCTTATTTCTGTGGAATCTGAGAACAGATATTTCGGATCCCTTTGAAGAATGTAGGGCAAAAGGAAATATCCTCCGATAACAAAGAGAAAGAAGCTTTCTGAGAAACTTCTTTGTGTCCTGTGAAATCATCTCACAGAGTTACAGCTTTCCTCTCAAGGAGACTTTCGCTAAGACAGTTCTTGTGGAATTGGCAAAGTGATATTTGGAAGCCCTTAGAGGGCTACGGTGAAAATGGAAATATCCTCAGATGAAATCTGGAAAGAAGCTTTCTGAGAAACTGCTTAGTGTTCTGTTAATTCATCTCTCAGGGTTACATCTGTATTTCGTGGATCTCTTTGCTAGCCTTATTTCTGTGGAATCTGAGAACAGATATTTCGGATCCCTTTGAAGACTATGGGGCCAAAGGAAATATCTTCCGATAACAAAGAGAAAGAAGCTTTCTGAGAAACTTCTTTGTGTTCTGCGAAATCTTCTCACAGAGTTACAGCTTTCCCTTCAAGGAGCCTTTCGCTAAGACAGTTCTTTTGGAATTGGCAAAGTAATATTTGGAAGCCCATAGAGGGCTATGGTGAAAAAGAAATTTCCTAATATGAAATCTGGTAAGAAGCTTTCTGAGAAACTGCTTAGTGTTCTGTTAATTCATCTCACAGAGTTACATCTGTATTTCGTGGATCTCTTTGCTAGTCTTATTTCTGTGGAATCTGAGAACAGATAATTCGGATCGCTTTGAAGACGATAGGGCCAAAGGAAATATCCTCCGATAACAAAGAGAAAGAAGCTTTCTGAGAAACTTCTTTGTGTTCTGTCAAATCATCTCACAGAGTAACAGCTTACCACACAAGAAGCCTTTCACAAAGACAGTTCATGTGGAATTGGCAAAGTGATATTTGGAAGCCCATAGAGGGCTATGATGAAAAAGGAAATATCCTCAGATGAGAAACTGCTTAGTGTTCTGTTAATTCATCTCACAGAGTTACAGCTTTACCCTCAAGCATCCTTTCGCTAAGACAGTTCTTGTGGAATTGGCAAAGTGATATTTGGAAGCCCAATTAGGGATAAGGTGAGAAAGGAAATATCCTCAGATGAAATCTGGAAAGAAACTTTCTGAGAAACTGCTTAGTGTTCTGTTAATTCATCTCACAGAGTTACATCTGCATTTCGTGGATCTCTTTGCTAGCCTTATTTCTGTGAAATCTGAGAACAGATATTTCGGATCCCTTTGAAGACTACAGGGCCAAAGGAAATATCCCCCGATAACAAAGGGAAAGAAGCTATCTGATAAACTTCTTTGTGTTCTGTGAAATCATCTCACCGAGTAACAGCTTACCACACAAGAAGCCTTTCGCAAAGAGTTCCTGTGGATTTGGCAAAGTGATATTTGGAAGCCCATAGAGGGCTACGGTGAAAATGGAAATATCCTCAGATGAAATCTGGAAAGAAGCTTTCTGAGAAACTGCTTAGTGTTCTGATAATTCATGTCACAGAGTTACATCTGTATTTCGTGCATCTCTTTGCTAGCCTTATTTCTGTGGAATCTGAGAACAGATATTTCGGATCCCTTTGAAGACTATAGGGCCAAAGGAAATATCCTCCGATAACAAAGAGAAAGTACCTTTCTGAGAAACTTCTTTGTGTTCTGCGAAATCATCTCACAGAGTTACAGCTTTCCCCTCAAGGAGCCTTTCGCTAAGACAGATCTTGTGGAATTGGCAAAGTGCTATTTGGAAGCCCTAACAGGGTTATGGTGAAAAAGGAAATATCCTGAGATAAATCTGGAGAGAAGCTTTCTGAGAAATTGCTTAGTGTTCTGTAAATTCATCTCACAGAGTTACATCTGTATTTCGTGTATCTCTTTGCTATCCTTATTTCTGTGGAATCTGAGAACAGATATTTCGGATCCCTTTGAAGACTATAGGGCCAAAGAAATATCCTCGATAACAAAGAAAAAGAAGCTTTCTGAGAAACTTCGTTGTGTTCTGTTAAATCATCTGACAGAGTTACAGCTTCCCTCTCAAGCAGCATTTCGCTAAGCAGTACTTTTGGAATTGGCAAAGTGATATTTGGAAGCCCATAGAGGGCTATGGTGAAAAAGGAAATATCCTTCCATGAAAACTGGAAAGAAGATTTCTGAGAAACTTCTTAGTGTTCTGTTAATTCATCTCACAGAGTTACATCTGTATTTCGTGGATCTCTTTGCTAGCCTTATTTCTGTGGAATCTGAGAACAGATATTTCGGATAGCTTTGAAGAATATAGGGCCAAAGGAAATATCCTCCGATAAGAAAGAGAAAGAAGCTTTCTGAGAAACTTCTTTGTGTTCTGTGAAATCATCTGACAGAGTTACAGCTTTCCCCTCAAGGAGCCTTTCGCTAAGACAGTTCTTGTGGAATTGGCAAAGTGATATTTGGAAGTCCATAGAGGGCTATTGTGAAAAAGGAAATATCCTGAGATAAAACTGGAAAGAAGCTTTCTGAGAAATCCTTAGTGTTCTGTTAATTTATCTCACAGAGTTACATCTGTATTTCGTGGATCTCTTTGCTAGCCTTATTTCTGTGGAATCTGAGAACAGATATTTCGGATCCCTTTGAATTCTATAGGGCCAAAGGAAATATCCTCCAATAACGACGAGAAAGAACTTTCTGAGAAACTTCTTTGTGTTCTGTGAAATCATCTCACAAAGTGACAGCTTTCCCCTCAAGGAGCCTTTCGCTAAGACAGTTCTTGTCGAATTGGCAAAGTGATATTTGGAAGCCCATAGATGGCTATGGTGAAAAAGAAATTTCCTCAGATGAAATCTGGAAAGAAGCTTTTTCAGAATCTTCTTAGTGTTCTGTTAATTCATCTCACAGAGTTACATCTGTATTTCGTGGATCTCTTTGCTAACCTTATTTCTGTGAAATCTGAGAACAGATATTTCGGATCCCTTTAAAGACTATAGGGCCAAAGGAAATATCCTCCGATAACAAAGAGAAAGAAGCTTGCTGTGCAACTTCTTTGTGTTCTGTGAAATCATCTCACAGAGTTACAGCTTACTGCACAAGAAGCCTGTCGCTAAGACAGTTCTAGTGGAATTGGCAAAGTGATATTTGGAAGCCCATAGAGGGCTATGGTGAAAAAGGAAATATCCTCAAATGAAATCTGGAAAGAAGCTTTTTGAGAAACTGCTTAGTGTTCTGTTAATTCATCTCACAGAGTTACATCTGTATTTCGTGGATCTCTTTGCTAGCCTTATTTCTGTGGATTCTGAGAACAGATATTTCGGATCCCTTTGAAGAGGATAGGGCCAAAGGAAATATCCTCCGATAACAAAGAGAAAGAAGCTTTCTGAGAAACTTCTTTGTGTTCTGTGAAATCATCTCACAGAGTTACATCTTACCCCACAAGAAGCATTTCGCTTACACAGTTCTTGTGGAATTGTCAAAGTGATATTTGGAAGCCCATAGAGGGCTATGGTGAAAAAGGAAATATCCTCAGATGAAATCTGGAAAGAAGCTTTCTGAGAAACTTCTTAGTGTTCTGTTAATTCATCTCACAGAGTTGTATCTGTATTTCGTGGATCTCTTTGCTAGCCTTATTTCTGTGGAATCTGAGAACAGATATTTCGGATCCCTTTGAAGACTATAGGGCCAAAGGAAATATCCTCCGATAACAAAGAGAAAGAAGCTTTCTGAGAAACTTCCTTGTGTTCTGCGAAATCATCTCACAGAGTTACAGCTTTCCCCGCAAGGAGACTTTCGCTAAGACAGTTCTTGTGGAATTGGCAAAGTATTATTTCGAAGCCCATAGAGGGCTATGGTGAAAAAGGAAATATCCTCAGACGAAATCTGGAAAGAAGCTTTTTGAGAAACTGCTTAGTATTCTGTTAATTCATCTCACAGAGTTATATCTGTATTTCGTGTATCTCTTTGCTATCCTTATTTCTGTGGAATCTGAGAACAGATATTTCGGATCCCTTTGAAGACAATAGGGCCAAAGGAAATATCCTCGATAACAAAGAGAAAGAAGCTTTCTGAGAAACTTCTTTGTGTTCTGTGAAATCATCTCACAGAGTTACAGCTTTGCTCTCAAGGAGCCTTTCGCTAAGACAGTTCTTTTAGAATTGGCAAAGTGATATTTGGAAGCCCATAGAGGGCTATGGTGAAAAAGGAAATATCCTCAAATGAAATCTGGAAAGAAGCTTTTTGAGAAACTGCTTAGTGTCTGTTAATTCATCTCACAGAGTTACATCTGTATTTCGTGGATCACTTTCCTAGCCTTATTTCGGTGGAATCTGAGAACAGATATTTCGGATCCCTTGGAAGACGATAGGGCCAAAGGAAATATTCTCCGATAACAAAGAGAAAGAAGCTTTCGGAGAAAATTCTTTGTGTTCTGTGAAATCACCTCACAGACTAACAGCTTACCACACAAGAAGTCTTTCAGAAAGACAGTTCTTCTGGATTTGGCAAAGTGATATTTGGAAGCCCATAGAGGGATATGGTGAAAAAGGAAATATCCTCAGATGAAATCTGGAAGAAGCTTTCTGAGAAACTGCTTAGTGTTCTGTTAATTCATCTCACAGAGTTACATCTGTATTTCGTGGATCTCTTTCCTAGCCTTATTTCTGTGGAATCTGAGAACAGATATTTCGGATCCCTTTGAAGACGATAGGGGCAAAGGAAATATCCTCCTATAACAAAGAGAAAGAAGCCTTCTGAGAAACTTCTTTGTGTTCTGTGAAATCATCTCACAGAATTAAATCTTACCCCACAAGAAGCATTTCGCTTACACAGTTCTTGTGTAATTGGCAAAGTGATATTTGGAAGCCCATAGAGGGCTATGGTGAAAAAGGAAATATCCTCAGATGAAATCTGGAAAGAAGCTTTCTGAGAAACTGCTTAGTGTTCTGTTAATTCATCTCACAGAGTTACATCTGTATTTCGTGGATCTCTTTGCTAGCCTTATTTCTGTGGAATCTGAGAACAGATATTTCGAATCCCTTTTAGACTGTAGATCCAAAGGAAATATCCTCGGATAACAAAGAGAAAGAAGCTTTCTGAGAAACTTCTTTGTGTTCTGTGAAATCATCACACAGAGTTACAGCTTACCCCACTTGAAGACTTTCGCAAAGACAGTTCTTGTGGATTTGGCAAAGTGATATTTGGAAGCCCTTAGAGGGCTATGGTGAAAAAGAAAATATCCTCAGATGAAATCTGGAAAGAAGCTTTCTGAGAAACTGCTTAGTGTTCTGTTAATTCATCTCACAGAGTTACATCTCTATTTCGTGGATCTCTTTGCTAGCCTTATTTCTGAGGAATCTGAGAACAGATATTTCGGATCCCTTTTTAGACTATAGATCCAAAGGAATTATCCTTCGATAACAAACAGAAAGAAGCTTTCTGAGAAACTTCTTGGTGTTCTTTGAAATCATCTCACAGAGTTACAGCATTCCCCACTAGAAGCCTTTCGCTAAGACAGTTCTTGTGGATTGGCAAAGTGATATTTGGAAGCCCTTAGGGGGCTATGGTGAAAAAGGAAATATCCTCAGATGACATTTGGAAAGAAGCTTTCTGAGAAACTGCTTAGTGTTCTGTTAATTCATCTCACATAGTTACATCTGTATTTCGGGTATCTCTTTGCTACCCTTATTTCAGTTGAATCTGAGAACAGATATTTCAGATCCCTTTGGACACTATAGTTCAAAAAGGAAATATCCTCAGATAACAAAGAGAAAGAAGCTTTCTGAGAAACTTATTAGTGTTCTGTGACATCATATCACAGAGTAACAGCTTACACCAGAAGAAGCGTTTCGCTAAGAGAGTTCTTGTGGAATTTGCAATGTGATATTTGGAAGCCCATAGAGGTCTATGGTGAAAAAGGAATTATCCTCAGATGAAATCTGGAAAGAAGCTTTCTGAGAAACTTCTTAGGGTTCTGTTAATTCATCTCACAGAGTTACATCTTTATTTCTTGAATCTCTTTGCTGGCCTTATTTCGGTGGAATCTGAGAATAGATATTTCGGATCCCTTTGAAGACTATAGGGCCAAAGGAAATATCATTTGATAACAAAGAGAAAGAAGCTTTCTGAGAAACTTCTTTGTGATCTGTGAAATCATCTCACAGAGTTACACCTTTCCCCTCAAGGAGCCTTTCCCTAAGACAGTTCTTGTGAAACTGGCAAAGTGATATTTGGAAGCCCTTAGAGGGATACGGTGAAAAAGGAAATATCCTCAGATGAAATCTGGAAAGAAGCTTTCTGAGAAACTGCTTACTGTTCTGTTAACTCATCTCACAGAGTTACATCTGTATTTCGTGGATCTCCCTGCTAGCCTTATTTCTGTGGAATCTGAGAACAGATATTTCGGATCCCTTTCAAGACTATAGGGCCAAAGGAAATATCCTCCGAGAACGAACAGAAATAAGCTTTCTGAGAAACTTCTTTGTGTTCTGTGAAATCATCTCACAGAGTTACAGCTTTCCGCTCAAGGAGCTTTTCGCTAAGACAGTTCTTGTGGAATTGGCAAAGTGATATTTGGAAGACCCTGGAGGGCTATGGTGAAAAAGGAAATATCCTCTGATGAAATCTGGAAAGAAGATTTCTGAGAAACTTTTTAGTGTTCTGTTAATTCATCTCACAGAGTTACATCTGTATTTCGTGGATTTCTGCTATCCTTATTTCTGTGGAATCTGAGAAGAGATATTTGTATCCCTTTGAGACTATAGGGCCAAAGGAAATATCCTCCGATATCAAAGAGAAAGAATCTTTCTGAGACACTTATTTGTCTTCTGTGAAATCATCTCACAGAGTTACAGCTTTCCCCTCAAGAAGCCTTTCGCTAAGACAGTTCTTGTGGAATTGGCAAAGTGATATTTGGAAGCCCATAGAGGGCTATGGTGAAAAAGGAAATATACTCAGATGAAATCTGGAAAGAAGCTTTCTGAGAAACTGCTTAGTGTTCTGTTAATTCATCTCACAGGGTTACATCTGTATTTCGTGGATCTCTTTGCTAGCCTTATTTCTGTGGAATCTGAGAACAGATATTTCGGATCCCTTTGAAGACTATGGGGCCAAAGGAAATATCTTCCGATAACAAAGAGAAAGAAGCTTTCTGAGAAACTTCTTTGTGTTCTGCGAAATCTTCTCACAGAGTTACAGCTTTCCCTTCAAGGAGCCTTTCGCTAAGACAGTTCTTTTGGAATTGGCAAAGTAATATTTGGAAGCCCATAGAGGGCTATGGTGAAAAAGAAATTTCCTAATATGAAATCTGGTAAGAAGCTTTCTGAGAAACTGCTTAGTGTTCTGTTAATTCATCTCACAGAGTTACATCTGTATTTCGTGGATCTCTTTGCTAGTCTTATTTCTGTGGAATCTGAGAACAGATAATTCGGATCGCTTTGAAGACGATAGGGCCAAAGGAAATATCCTCCGATAACAAAGAGAAAGAAGCTTTCTGAGAAACTTCTTTGTGTTCTGTCAAATCATCTCACAGAGTAACAGCTTACCACACAAGAAGCCTTTCACAAAGACAGTTCATGTGGAATTGGCAAAGTGATATTTGGAAGCCCATAGAGGGCTATGATGAAAAAGGAAATATCCTCAGATGAGAAACTGCTTAGTGTTCTGTTAATTCATCTCACAGAGTTACAGCTTTACCCTCAAGCATCCTTTCGCTAAGACAGTTCTTGTGGAATTGGCAAAGTGATATTTGGAAGCCCAATTAGGGATAAGGTGAGAAAGGAAATATCCTCAGATGAAATCTGGAAAGAAACTTTCTGAGAAACTGCTTAGTGTTCTGTTAATTCATCTCACAGAGTTACATCTGCATTTCGTGGATCTCTTTGCTAGCCTTATTTCTGTGAAATCTGAGAACAGATATTTCGGATCCCTTTGAAGACTACAGGGCCAAAGGAAATATCCCCCGATAACAAAGGGAAAGAAGCTATCTGATAAACTTCTTTGTGTTCTGTGAAATCATCTCACCGAGTAACAGCTTACCACACAAGAAGCCTTTCGCAAAGAGTTCCTGTGGATTTGGCAAAGTGATATTTGGAAGCCCATAGAGGGCTACGGTGAAAATGGAAATATCCTCAGATGAAATCTGGAAAGAAGCTTTCTGAGAAACTGCTTAGTGTTCTGATAATTCATGTCACAGAGTTACATCTGTATTTCGTGCATCTCTTTGCTGGCCTTATTTCTGTGGAATCTGAGAACAGATATTTCGGATCCCTTTGAAGACTATAGGGCCAAAGGAAATATCCTCCGATAACAAAGAGAAAGTACCTTTCTGAGAAACTTCTTTGTGTTCTGCGAAATCATCTCACAGAGTTACAGCTTTCCCCTCAAGGAGCCTTTCGCTAAGACAGATCTTGTGGAATTGGCAAAGTGCTATTTGGAAGCCCTAACAGGGTTATGGTGAAAAAGGAAATATCCTGAGATAAATCTGGAGAGAAGCTTTCTGAGAAATTGCTTAGTGTTCTGTAAATTCATCTCACAGAGTTACATCTGTATTTCGTGTATCTCTTTGCTATCCTTATTTCTGTGGAATCTGAGAACAGATATTTCGGATCCCTTTGAAGACTATAGGGCCAAAGAAATATCCTCGATAACAAAGAGAAAGAAGCTTTCTGAGAAACTTCGTTGTGTTCTGTTAAATCATCTGACAGAGTTACAGCTTCCCTCTCAAGCAGCATTTCGCTAAGCAGTACTTTTGGAATTGGCAAAGTGATATTTGGAAGCCCATAGAGGGCTATGGTGAAAAAGGAAATATCCTTCCATGAAAACTGGAAAGAAGATTTCTGAGAAACTTCTTAGTGTTCTGTTAATTCATCTAACAGAGTTACATCTGTATTTCGTGGATCTCTTTGCTAGCCTTATTTCTGTGGAATCTGAGAACAGATATTTCGGATAGCTTTGAAGAATATAGGGCCAAAGGAAATATCCTCCGATAAGAAAGAGAAAGAAGCTTTCTGAGAAACTTCTTTGTGTTCTGTGAAATCATCTGACAGAGTTACAGCTTTCCCCTCAAGGAGCCTTTCGCTAAGACAGTTCTTGTGGAATTGGCAAAGTGATATTTGGAAGTCCATAGAGGGCTATTGTGAAAAAGGAAATATCCTGAGATAAAACTGGAAAGAAGCTTTCTGAGAAATCCTTAGTGTTCTGTTAATTTATCTCACAGAGTTACATCTGTATTTCGTGGATCTCTTTGCTAGCCTTATTTCTGTGGAATCTGAGAACAGATATTTCGGATCCCTTTGAATTCCATAGGGCCAAAGGAAATATCCTCCAATAACGACGAGAAAGAACTTTCTGAGAAACTTCTTTGTGTTCTGTGAAATCATCTCACAAAGTGACAGCTTTCCCCTCAAGGAGCCTTTCGCTAAGACAGTTCTTGTCGAATTGGCAAAGTGATATTTGGAAGCCCATAGATGGCTATGGTGAAAAAGAAATTTCCTCAGATGAAATCTGGAAAGAAGCTTTTTCAGAATCTTCTTAGTGTTCTGTTAATTCATCTCACAGAGTTACATCTGTATTTCGTGGATCTCTTTGCTAACCTTATTTCTGTGAAATCTGAGAACAGATATTTCGGATCCCTTTAAAGACTATAGGGCCAAAGGAAATATCCTCCGATAACAAAGAGAAAGAAGCTTGCTGTGCAACTTCTTTGTGTTCTGTGAAATCATCTCACAGAGTTACAGCTTACTGCACAAGAAGCCTGTCGCTAAGACAGTTCTAGTGGAATTGGCAAAGTGATATTTGGAAGCCCATAGAGGGCTATGGTGAAAAAGGAAATATCCTCAAATGAAATCTGGAAAGAAGCTTTTTGAGAAACTGCTTAGTGTTCTGTTAATTCATCTCACAGAGTTACATCTGTATTTCGTGGATCTCTTTGCTAGCCTTATTTCTGTGGATTCTGAGAACAGATATTTCGGATCCCTTTGAAGAGGATAGGGCCAAAGGAAATATCCTCCGATAACAAAGAGAAAGAAGCTTTCTGAGAAACTTCTTTGTGTTCTGTGAAATCATCTCACAGAGTTACATCTTACCCCACAAGAAGCATTTCGCTTACACAGTTCTTGTGGAATTGTCAAAGTGATATTTGGAAGCCCATAGAGGGCTATGGTGAAAAAGGAAATATCCTCAGATGAAATCTGGAAAGAAGCTTTCTGAGAAACTTCTTAGTGTTCTGTTAATTCATCTCACAGAGTTGTATCTGTATTTCGTGGATCTCTTTGCTAGCCTTATTTCTGTGGAATCTGAGAACAGATATTTCGGATCCCTTTGAAGACTATAGGGCCAAAGGAAATATCCTCCGATAACAAAGAGAAAGAAGCTTTCTGAGAAACTTCCTTGTGTTCTGCGAAATCATCTCACAGAGTTACAGCTTTCCCCGCAAGGAGACTTTCGCTAAGACAGTTCTTGTGGAATTGGCAAAGTATTATTTCGAAGCCCATAGAGGGCTATGGTGAAAAAGGAAATATCCTCAGACGAAATCTGGAAAGAAGCTTTTTGAGAAACTGCTTAGTATTCTGTTAATTCATCTCACAGAGTTATATCTGTATTTCGTGTATCTCTTTGCTATCCTTATTTCTGTGGAATCTGAGAACAGATATTTCGGATCCCTTTGAAGACAATAGGGCCAAAGGAAATATCCTCGATAACAAAGAGAAAGAAGCTTTCTGAGAAACTTCTTTGTGTTCTGTGAAATCATCTCACAGAGTTACAGCTTTGCTCTCAAGGAGCCTTTCGCTAAGACAGTTCTTTTAGAATTGGCAAAGTGATATTTGGAAGCCCATAGAGGGCTATGGTGAAAAAGGAAATATCCTCAAATGAAATCTGGAAAGAAGCTTTTTGAGAAACTGCTTAGTGTCTGTTAATTCATCTCACAGAGTTACATCTGTATTTCGTGGATCACTTTCCTAGCCTTATTTCGGTGGAATCTGAGAACAGATATTTCGGATCCCTTGGAAGACGATAGGGCCAAAGGAAATATTCTCCGATAACAAAGAGAAAGAAGCTTTCGGAGAAAATTCTTTGTGTTCTGTGAAATCACCTCACAGACTAACAGCTTACCACACAAGAAGTCTTTCAGAAAGACAGTTCTTCTGGATTTGGCAAAGTGATATTTGGAAGCCCATAGAGGGATATGGTGAAAAAGGAAATATCCTCAGATGAAATCTGGAAGAAGCTTTCTGAGAAACTGCTTAGTGTTCTGTTAATTCATCTCACAGAGTTACATCTGTATTTCGTGGATCTCTTTCCTAGCCTTATTTCTGTGGAATCTGAGAACAGATATTTCGGATCCCTTTGAAGACGATAGGGCCAAAGGAAATATCCTCCTATAACAAAGAGAAAGAAGCCTTCTGAGAAACTTCTTTGTGTTCTGTGAAATCATCTCACAGAATTAAATCTTACCCCACAAGAAGCATTTCGCTTACACAGTTCTTGTGTAATTGGCAAAGTGATATTTGGAAGCCCATAGAGGGCTATGGTGAAAAAGGAAATATCCTCAGATGAAATCTAGAAAGAAGCTTTCTGAGAAACTGCTTAGTGTTCTGTTAATTCATCTCACAGAGTTACATCTGTATTTCGTGGATCTCTTTGCTAGCCTTATTTCTGTGGAATCTGAGAACAGATATTTCGAATCCCTTTTAGACTGTAGATCCAAAGGAAATATCCTCGGATAACAAAGAGAAAGAAGCTTTCTGAGAAACTTCTTTGTGTTCTGTGAAATCATCACACAGAGTTACAGCTTACCCCACTTGAAGACTTTCGCAAAGACAGTTCTTGTGGATTTGGCAAAGTGATATTTGGAAGCCCTTAGAGGGCTATGGTGAAAAAGAAAATATCCTCAGATGAAATCTGGAAAGAAGCTTTCTGAGAAACTGCTTAGTGTTCTGTTAATTCATCTCACAGAGTTACATCTCTATTTCGTGGATCTCTTTGCTAGCCTTATTTCTGAGGAATCTGAGAACAGATATTTCGGATCCCTTTTTAGACTATAGATCCAAAGGAATTATCCTTCGATAACAAACAGAAAGAAGCTTTCTGAGAAACTTCTTGGTGTTCTTTGAAATCATCTCACAGAGTTACAGCATTCCCCACTAGAAGCCTTTCGCTAAGACAGTTCTTGTGGATTGGCAAAGTGATATTTGGAAGCCCTTAGGGGGCTATGGTGAAAAAGGAAATATCCTCAGATGACATTTGGAAAGAAGCTTTCTGAGAAACTGCTTAGTGTTCTGTTAATTCATCTCACATAGTTACATCTGTATTTCGGGTATCTCTTTGCTACCCTTATTTCAGTTGAATCTGAGAACAGATATTTCAGATCCCTTTGGACACTATAGTTCAAAAAGGAAATATCCTCAGATAACAAAGAGAAAGAAGCTTTCTGAGAAACTTATTAGTGTTCTGTGACATCATATCACAGAGTAACAGCTTACACCAGAAGAAGCGTTTCGCTAAGAGAGTTCTTGTGGAATTTGCAATGTGATATTTGGAAGCCCATAGAGGTCTATGGTGAAAAAGGAATTATCCTCAGATGAAATCTGGAAAGAAGCTTTCTGAGAAACTTCTTAGGGTTCTGTTAATTCATCTCACAGAGTTACATCTTTATTTCTTGAATCTCTTTGCTGGCCTTATTTCGGTGGAATCTGAGAATAGATATTTCGGATCCCTTTGAAGACTATAGGGCCAAAGGAAATATCATTTGATAACAAAGAGAAAGAAGCTTTCTGAGAAACTTCTTTGTGATCTGTGAAATCATCTCACAGAGTTACACCTTTCCCCTCAAGGAGCCTTTCCCTAAGACAGTTCTTGTGAAACTGGCAAAGTGATATTTGGAAGCCCTTAGAGGGATACGGTGAAAAAGGAAATATCCTCAGATGAAATCTGGAAAGAAGCTTTCTGAGAAACTGCTTACTGTTCTGTTAACTCATCTCACAGAGTTACATCTGTATTTCGTGGATCTCCCTGCTAGCCTTATTTCTGTGGAATCTGAGAACAGATATTTCGGATCCCTTTCAAGACTATAGGGCCAAAGGAAATATCCTCCGAGAACGAACAGAAATAAGCTTTCTGAGAAACTTCTTTGTGTTCTGTGAAATCATCTCACAGAGTTACAGCTTTCCGCTCAAGGAGCTTTTCGCTAAGACAGTTCTTGTGGAATTGGCAAAGTGATATTTGGAAGACCCTGGAGGGCTATGGTGAAAAAGGAAATATCCTCTGATGAAATCTGGAAAGAAGATTTCTGAGAAACTTTTTAGTGTTCTGTTAATTCATCTCACAGAGTTACATCTGTATTTCGTGGATTTCTGCTATCCTTATTTCTGTGGAATCTGAGAAGAGATATTTGTATCCCTTTGAGACTATAGGGCCAAAGGAAATATCCTCCGATATCAAAGAGAAAGAATCTTTCTGAGACACTTATTTGTCTTCTGTGAAATCATCTCACAGAGTTACAGCTTTCCCCTCAAGAAGCCTTTTGCTAAGACAGTTCTTGTGGAATTGGCAAAGTGATATTTGGAAGCCCATAGAGGGCTATGGTGAAAAAGGAAATATACTCAGATGAAATCTGGAAAGAAGATTTCTGAGAAACTGCTTAGTGTTCTGTTAATTCATCTCACAGATTTACATCTGTATTTCGTGATCTCTTTGCTGGCCTTATTTCTGTGTAAACTGAGAACAAATATTTCCGATCCCTTTGAAGATTATAGGGCCAAAGGAAATATCCTCGGATAACAAAGAGAAAGAAGCTTTCTGAAAAACTTCTTTGTGTTCTGTGAAACCATCTCACAGAGTTACAGCTTTCCACTCAAGGAGCCTTTCGCTAAGACAGTTCATGTGGAATTGGCAAAGTGATATTTGGTAGCCCATAGAGGGCTATGGTGGAAAAGGAAATATCCTCAGATGACATCTGGAAAGAAGCTTTCTGAGAAACTGCTTAGTATTCTGTTAATTCATCTCACAGAGTTACATCTGTATTTCGTAGATCTCTTTGCTAGCCTTATTTTTGTGGAATCTGAGAGCAGATATTTCGGATCCCTTTGAAGACTATAGGGCCAAAGGAAATATCCTCCGATAACAAAGAGAAAGAAGCTTTCTGAGAAACTTCTTTGTGTTCTGTGAAATCATCTCACAGAGTTACAGCTCTCCCCTCAAGGAGCCTTTCGCTAAGACAGTTCTTGTGGATTTGGCTAAGTGATATTTGAAGACCAAAGAGGGCTATGGTGAAAAAGGAAATATCCTCAGATGAAATCTGGAAAGAAGCTTTCTGAGAAACTGCTTAGTGTTCTGTTAATTCATTTCACAGAGTTACATCTGTATTTCGTGGATCTCTTTGCAAGTCTTATTTCTGTGGAATCTGAGAACAGATATTTCAAACACCTTTGAAGACTATAGGGCCAAAGGAAATATCCTCCGATAACAAAGAGAAAGACGCTTTCTGAGAAACTTCTTTGTGTTCTTGGAAATCATCTCACAGAGTTACAGCTAACCCCACAAGAAACCTTTCGCAAAGACAGTTCTTCTGGATTTGGCAAAGTGATATTCGGAAGCCCATTGAGGGCTAAGGTGAAAAAGGAAATATCCTCAGATGAAATCTGGAAAGTAGCTTTCTGAGAAACTGCTTATTGTTCTGTTAATTCATCTCACAGAATTACATCTGTATTTCCTGGATCTTTTTGCTAGCCTTATTTCCGTGGAATCTGAGAACAGATATTTCGGATCCCTTTAAAGACTATAGGACCAAAGGAAATATCCTCCGATAACAAAGAGAAAGAAGCTTTCTGAGAAACTTATTTGTGTTCTGTGAAATTATCTCACAGAGTAACAGCTTTCCCCTCAAGGAGCCTTTCGCTAAGACAGTTCTTGTGGAATTGGCCAAGTGATATTTGGAAGACCATAGAGGGCTATGGTGAAAAAGGAAATACTCTCACATGAAATCTGGAAAGAAGCTTTCTGAGAAACTTCTTAGTGTTCTGTTAATTCATCTCACAGAGTTACATCTTTATTTCGTGGATCTCTTTGCTAGCCTTATTTCTGTGGAATCTGAGAACAGATATTTCGGATCCCCTTGAAGACTATAGGGCCAAAGGAAATATCCTCCGATAACAAAGAGAAAGAAGCTTTCTAAGAAACTTTTTTGTGTTCTGTGAAATCATCTCACAGAGTTACAGCTTTCCCCTCAGGGAGCCTTTCGCTACGACAGTTCTTTTGGAACTGGCAAAGTGATATTTCGAAGCCCTTAGAGGGATATGGTGAAAAAGGAAATATCCTCAGATGAAATCTGGAAAGAAGCTTTCTGAGAAACTGCTTACTGTTCTGTTAATTCATCTCACAGAGTTACATCTGCATTTCGTGATCTCTCTGCTAGCCTTATTTCTGTGGAATCTGAGAACAGATATTTCGGATTCCTTTTTAGACTGTAGATCCAAAGGAAATATCCTCCGATAACAAAGAGAAAGAAACTTTCTCAGAAACTTCTTTGTGTTCTGTGAAATCATCTCACAGAGGTACAGCTTACCCCACTTGAAGCCTTTCGCAAAGACAGTTCTTGTGGATTTGGCAAAGTGATATTTGGAAGCCCATAGAGGGCTATGGTGAAAAAGGAAATATCCTCAGATGAAATCTGGAAAGTAGCTTTCTGAGAAACTGCTTAGTGTTCTGTTAATTCATCTCAAAGAGTTACGTCTGTATTTCGTGGATCTCTTTGCTAGCCTTATTTCTGTGGAATCTGAGAACAGATATTTCGGATCCCTTTGAAGACTACAGTTTCAAAGGAAATATCCTCCGAAAACAAAGAGAAATAAGCTTTCTGAGAAACTTCTTTGTGTTCTGTGAAATCATCTCACAGAGTTACAGCTTTCCCCTCAAGGAGCCTTTCGCTAAGACAGTTCTTCTGGAAGTGGCAAAGTGATATTTGGAAGCGGATAGAGGGCTATGGTGAAAAAGTAATTTCCTCAGATGAAATCTGGAAAGAAGCTTTCTGAGAAACTGCTTAGTGTTCTGTTAATTCATCTCACAGAGTTACATCTGTATTTCGTGGATCTCTTTGCTAGCCTTATTTCTGTGGAATCTGAGAAAATATCCTCGGATAACAAAGAGAAAGAAGCTTTCTGAGAAACTTCTTTGTGTTCTGTGAAATCATCTCACAGAGTTACAGCTTTGCTCTCAAGGAGCCTTTCGCTAAGACAGTTCTTTTGGAATTGGCAAAGTGATATTTGGAAGCGGATAGAGGGCTATTGTGAAAAAGTAATTTCCTCAGATGAAATCTGGAAAGAAGCTTTCTGAGAAACTGCTTAGTGTTCTGTTAATTCATCTCACAGAGTTACATCTGTATTTCGTGTTTCTCTTGGGTAGCCTTATTTCTGTGGAATCTGAGATCAGATATTTCGGATCCCTTTGAAGACGATAGGGCCAAAAAATATCCTCTGATAACAAAGAGAAAGAAGCTTTCTGAGAAACTTCTTTGTGTTCTGTGAAATCATCTCACAGAGTTAAATCTTACCCCACAAGAAGCATTTCGCTTACACAGTTCTTGTGGAATTGGCAAAGTGATATTTGGAAGCCCATGGAGGGCTATGGTGAAAAAGGAAATATCCTCAGATGAAATCTGGAAAGAATCTTTCTCAGAAACTACTTAGTGTTCTGTTAATTCATCTCACAGAGATACATCTGTATTTCGTGGATCTCTTTGCTAGCCTTATGTCTGTGGAATCTGAGAACAGATATTTCGGATCCCTTTGAAGACAATAGGGCCAAAGGAAATATCCTCCGATAACAAAGAGAAAGAAGCTTTCTGAGAAACTTCTTTGTGTTCTGTGAAATCAACTCACAGAGTTACAGATTATTGCAAAAGAAGCCTTTCGTTGAGACAGTTCTTGTGGAATTGGAAAAGTAATATTTGGAAGCCCATGGAGGGCTATGGTGAAAAAGGAAATATCCTCAGATGAAATCTGGAAAGAAGCTTTCTTAGATACTGCTTAGTGTTCCTTTAATTCATCTCACAGTGTTACATCTGCATTTCGTGGATCTCTTTGCTAGCCTTATTTCTGTGGAATCTGAGAACAGATATTTCGGATCCCTTTGAAGAATGTAGGGCAAAAGGAAATATCCTCCGATAACAAAGAGAAAGAAGCTTTCTGAGAAACTTCTTTGTGTTCTGTGAAATCATCTCACAGAGTTACAGCTTTCCTCTCAAGGAGACTTTCGCTAAGACAGTTCTTGTGGAATTGGCAAAGTGATATTTGGAAGCCCTTAGAGGGCTACGGTGAAAATGGAAATATCCTCAGATGAAATCTGGAAAGAAGCTTTCTGAGAAACTGCTTAGTGTTCTGTTAATTCATCTCTCAGGGTTACATCTGTATTTCGTGGATCTCTTTGCTAGCCTTATTTCTGTGGAATCTGAGAACAGATATTTCGGATCCCTTTGAAGACTATGGAGCCAAAGGAAATATCTTCCGATAACAAAGAGAACGAAGCTTTCTGAGAAACTTCTTTGTGTTCTGCGAAATCTTCTCACAGAGTTACAGCTTTCCCTTCAAGGAGCCTTTCGCTAAGACAGTTCTTTTGGAATTGGCAAAGTAATATTTGGAAGCCCATAGAGGGCTATGGTGAAAAAGAAATTTCCTAATATGAAATCTGGTAAGAAGCTTTCTGAGAAACTGCTTAGTGTTCTGTTAATTCATCTCACAGAGTTACATCTGTATTTGGTGGATCTCTTTGCTAGTCTTATTTCTGTGGAATCTGAGAACAGATAATTCGGATCGCATTGAAGACGATAGGGCCAAAGGAAATATCCTCCGATAACAAAGAGAAAGAAGCTTTCTGAGAAACTTCTTTGTGTTCTGTCAAATCATCTCACAGAGTAACAGCTTACCACACAAGAAGCCTTTCACAAAGACAGTTCAATGGAATTGGCAAAGTGATATTTGGAAGCCCATAGAGGGCTATGATGAAAAAGGAAATATCCTCAGATGAGAAACTGCTTAGTGTTCTGTTAATTCATCTCACAGAGTTACAGCTTTCCCCTCAAGGATCCTTTCGCTAAGACAGTTCTTGTGGAATTGGCAAAGTGATATTTGGAAGCCCAATTAGGGATAAGGTGAGAAAGGAAATATCCTCAGATGAAATCTGGAAAGAAACTTTCTGAGAAACTGCTTAGTGTTCTGTTAATTCATCTCACAGAGTTACATCTGTATTTCGTGGATCTCTTTGCTAGCCTTATTTCTGTGGAATCTGAGAACAGATATTTCGGATCCCTTTGAAGACTACAGGGCCAAAGGAAATATCCCCCGATAACAAAGGGAAAGAAGCTATGTGATAAACTTCTTTGTGTTCTGTGAAATCATCTCACCGAGTAACAGCTTACCACACAAGAAGCCTTTCGCAAAGAGTTCTTGTGGATTTGGCAAAGTGATATTTGGAAGCCCATAGAGGGCTATGGTGAAAAAGGAAATATCCTCAGATGAAATCTGGAAAGTAGCTTTCTGAGAAACTGCTTAGTGTTCTGTTAATTCATCTCAAAGAGTTACGTCTGTATTTCGTGGATCTCTTTGCTAGCCTTATTTCTGTGGAATTTGAGAACAGATATTTCGGATCCCTTTGAAGACTACAGGGTCAAAGGAAATATCCTCCGAAAACAAAGAGAAATAAGCTTTCTGAGAAACTACTTTGTGTTCTGTGAAATCATCTCACAGAGTTACAGCTTTCCCCTCAAGGAGCCTTTCGCTAAGACAGTTCTTCTGGAAGTGGCAAAGTGATATTTGAAGCCCATAGAGGGCTATGGTGAAAAAGGAAATATCCTCAGATGAAATCTGGAAAGAAGCTTTCTGAGAAACTGCTTAGTGTTCTGTTAATTCATCTCACAGAGTTACATCTGTATTTCGTGGATCTCTTTGCTAGCCTTATTTCTGTGGAATCTGAGAACAGATATTTCGAATCCCTTTTAGACTATAGATCCAAAGGAAATATCCTCGGATAACAAAGAGAAAGAAGCTTTCTGAGAAACTTCTTTGTGTTCTGTGAAATCATCTCACAGAGTTACAGCTTACCCCACAAGAAGCCTTTGGCAAAGACAGTTCTTGTGGATTTGGCAAAGTGATATTTGGAAGCCCTTAGAGGGCTATGGTGAAAAAGAAAATATCCTCAGATGAAATCTGGAAAGAAGCTTTCTGAGAAACTGCTTAGTGCTCTGTTAATTCATCTCACAGAGTTACATCTCTATTTCGTGGATCTCTTTGCTAGCCTTTTTTCTGAGGAATCTGAGAACAGATATTTCGGATCCCTTTGTAGACTATAGATCCAAAGGAATTATCCTCCGATAACAAACAGAAAGAAGCTTTCTGAGAAACTTCGTTGTGTTCTTTGAAATCATCTCACAGAGTTACAGCATTCCCCACTAGAAGCCTTTCGCTAAGACAGTTCTTGTGGAATTGGCAAAGTGATATTTGGAAGCCCTTAGGGGGCTATGGTGAAAAAGGAAATATCCTCAGATGACATTTGGAAAGAAGCTTTCTGAGAAAATGCTTAGTGTTCTGTTACTTCATCTCACATAGTTACATCTGTATTTCGGGGATCTCTTTGCTACCCTTATTTCAGTGGAATCTGAGAACAGATATTTCAGATCCCTTTGGACACTATAGTTCAAAAAGGAAATATCCTCCGATAACAAAGAGAAAGTACCTTTCTGAGAAACTTCTTTGTGTTCTGCGAAATCATCTCACAGAGTTACAGCTTTCCCCTCAAGGAGCCTTTCGCTGAGACATTTCTTGTGGAATTGGCAAAGTGCTATTTGGAAGCCCTAACAGGGTTATGGTGAAAAAGGAAATATCCTGAGATAAATCTGGAGAGAAGATTTCTGAGAAATTGCTTAGTGTTCTGTTAATTCATCTCACAGAGTTACATCTGTATTTCGTGTGTCTCTTTGCTAGCCTTATTTCTGTGGAATCTGAGAACAGATATTTCGGATCCCTTTGAAGACTATAGGGCCAAAGGAAATATCCTCGATAACAAAGAGAAAGAAGCTTTCTGAGAAACTTCTTTGTGTTCTGTTAAATCATCTCACAGAGTTACAGCTTTCCTCTCAAGGAGCATTTCGCTAAGACAGTTCTTTTGGAATTGGCAAAGTGATATTTGGAAGCCCATAGAGGGCTATGGTGAAAAAGGAAATATCCTCAAATGAAATCTGGAATGAAGCTTTTTGAGAAACTGCTTAGTGTTCTGTTAATTCATCTCACAGAGATACATCTGTATTTCCTGGATCTCTTTGCTAGCCTTATTTCTGTGGAATCTGAGAACAGATATTTCGCATCCCTTTGTAGACGATAGGGCCAAAGGAAATATCCTCCGATAAAAAATAGAAAGAAGCTTTCTGAGAAACTTCTTTGTGTTCTGTGAAATCATCTCACAGAGTAACCGCATACCACACAAGAAGCCTTTCAGAAAGACAGTTCTTGTGGATTTGGCAGAGTGATATTTGGAAGCCCATAGAGAGCTATGGTGAAAAAGGAAATATCCTCAGATGAAATCTGGAAAGAAGCTTTCTGAGAAACTGCTTAGTGTTCTGCTAATTCATCTCACAGAGCTACATCTGTATTTCGTGGATCTCTTTGCTAGCCTTATTTCTGTGGAATCTGAGAACAGATATTTCGGATCCCTTTGAAGACTATAGGGACAAAGGAAATATCCTCCGATAACAAAGAGAAAGAAGCTTGCTGTGCAACTTCTTTGTGTTCTGTGAAATCATCTCACAGAGTTACAGCTTACTGCACAAGAAGCCTGTCGCTAAGACAGTTCTAGTGGAATTGGCAAAGTGATATTTGGAAGCCCATAGAGGGCTATGGTGAAAAAGGAAATATCCTTCCATGAAGTCTGGAAAGGAGATTTCTGAGAAACTTCTTAGTGTTCTGTTAATTCATCTCACAGAGTTACATCTGTATTTCGTGGATCTCTTTGCTAGCCTTATTTCTGTGGAATCTGAGAACAGATATTTCGGATAGCTTTGAAGAATATAGGGCCAAAGGATATATCCTCCGATAAGAAAGAGAAAGAAGCTTTCTGAGAAACTTCTTTGTGTTCTTTGAAATCATCTGACAGAATTCCAGCTTTCCCCTCAAGGAGCCTTTCGATAAGACAGTTCTTGTTGAACTGGCAAAGTGATATTTGGAAGCCCATAGATGGCTATGCTGAAAAAGAAATTTCCTCAGATGAAATCTGGAAAGAAGCTTTTTCAGAATCTTCTTAGTGTTCTGTTAATTCATCTCACAGAGTTACATCTGTATTTCGTGGATCTTTTTGCTAACCTTATTTCTGTGAAATCTGAGAACAGATATTTCGGATCCCTTTAAAGACTATAGGGCCAAAGGAAATATCCTCCGATAACAAAGAGAAAGAAGCTTGCTGTGCAACTTCTTTGTGTTCTGTGAAATCATCTCACAGAGTTACAGCTTACTGCACAAGAAGCCTGTCGCTAAGACAGTTCTAGTGGAATTGGCAAAGTGATATTTGGAAGCCCATAGAGGGCTATGGTGAAAAAGGAAATATCCTCAAATGAAATCTGGAAAGAAGATTTTTGAGAAACTGCTTAGTGTTCTGTTAATTCATCTCACAGAGTTACATCTTTATTTAGTGGATCTCTTTGCTAGCCTTATTTCTGTGGAATCTGAGAACAGATATTTCGGATCCCTTTGAAGACTATAGGGTCAAACTAAATATCCTCCGATAACAAAGAGAAAGAAGTTTTCTGAGAAACTTCTTTGTGTTCTGCGAAATCATCTCACAGAGTTACAGCTTTCCCCTCAAGGAGCCTTTCGCTAAGACAGTTCTTCTGGAATTGGCAAAGTGCTATTTGGAAGCCCTAATAGGGCTATGGTGAAAAAGGAAATATCCTGAGATAAATCTGGAGAGAAGCTTTCTGAGAAATTGCTTAGTGTTCTGTTAATTCATCTCACAGAGTTACATCTGTATTTCGTGTATCTCTTTGCTATCCTTATTTCTGTGGAATCTGAGAACAGATATTTCGGATCCCTTTGAAGACTATAGGGCCAAAGGAAATATCCTCGATAACAAAGAGAAAGAAGCTTTCTGAGAAACTTCTTTGTGTTCTGTGAAATCAACTCACAGAGTTACAGATTATTGCAAAAGAAGCCTTTCGTTGAGACAGTTCTTGTGGAATTGGAAAAGTAATATTTGGAAGCCCATGGAGAGCTATGGTGAAAAAGGAAATATCCTCAGATGAAATCTGGAAAGAAGCTTTCTTAGAAACTGCTTAGTGTTCTTTTAATTCATCTCACAGTGTTACATCTGCATTTCGTGGATCTCTTTGCTAGCCTTATTTCTGTGGAATCTGAGAACAGATATTTCGGATCCCTTTGAAGAATGTAGGGCAAAAGGAAATATCCTCCGATAACAAAGAGAAAGAAGCTTTCTGAGAAACTTCTTTGTGTTCTGTGAAATCATCTCACAGAGTTACAGCTTTCCTCTCAAGGAGACTTTCGCTAAGACAGTTCTTGTGGAATTGGCAAAGTGATATTTGGAAGCCCTTAGAGGGCTACGGTGAAAATGGAAATATCCTCAGATGAAATCTGGAAAGAAGCTTTCTGAGAAACTGCTTAGTGTTCTGTTAATTCATCTCACAGAGTTACATCTGTATTTCGTGGATCTCTTTCCTAGCCTTATTTCTGTGGAATCTGAGAACAGATATTTCGGATCCCTTTGAAGACGATAGGGCCAAAGGAAATATCCTCCTATAACAAAGAGAAAGAAGCCTTCTGAGAAACTTCTTTGTGTTCTGTGAAATCATCTCACAGAATTAAATTTTACCCCACAAGAAGCATTTCGCTTACACAGTTCTTGTGTAATTGGCAAAGTGATATTTGGAAGCCCATAGAGGGCTATGGTGAAAAAGGAAATATCCTCAGATGAAATCTGGAAAGAAGCTTTCTGAGAAACTGCTTAGTGTTCTGTTAATTCATCTCACAGAGTTACATCTGTATTTCGTGGATCTCTTTGCTAGCCTTATTTCTGTGGAATCTGAGAACAGATATTTCGAATCCCTTTTAGACTGTAGATCCAAAGGAAATATCCTCGGATAACAAAGAGAAAGAAGCTTTCTGAGAAACTTCTTTGTGTTCTGTGAAATCATCACACAGAGTTACAGCTTACCCCACTTGAAGACTTTCGCAAAGACAGTTCTTGTGGATTTGGCAAAGTGATATTTGGAAGCCCTTAGAGGGCTATGGTGAAAAAGAAAATATCCTCAGATGAAATCTGGAAAGAAGCTTTCTGAGAAACTGCTTAGTGTTCTGTTAATTCATCTCACAGAGTTACATCTCTATTTCGTGGATCTCTTTGCTAGCCTTATTTCTGAGGAATCTGAGAACAGATATTTCGGATCCCTTTTTAGACTATAGATCCAAAGGAATTATCCTTCGATAACAAACAGAAAGAAGCTTTCTGAGAAACTTCTTGGTGTTCTTTGAAATCATCTCACAGAGTTACAGCATTCCCCACTAGAAGCCTTTCGCTAAGACAGTTCTTGTGGATTGGCAAAGTGATATTTGGAAGCCCTTAGGGGACTATGGTGAAAAAGGAAATATCCTCAGATGACATTTGGAAAGAAGCTTTCTGAGAAACTGCTTAGTGTTCTGTTAATTCATCTCACATAGTTACATCTGTATTTCGGGTATCTCTTTGCTACCCTTATTTCAGTTGAATCTGAGAACAGATATTTCAGATCCCTTTGGACACTATAGTTCAAAAACTAAATATCCTCAGATAACAAAGAGAAAGAAGCTTTCTGAGAAACTTATTAGTGTTCTGTGACATCATATCACAGAGTAACAGCTTACACCAGAAGAAGCGTTTCGCTAAGAGAGTTCTTGTGGAATTTGCAATGTGATATTTGGAAGCCCATAGAGGTCTATGGTGAAAAAGGAATTATCCTCAGATGAAATCTGGAAAGAAGCTTTCTGAGAAACTGCTTAGTGTTCTGTTAATTCATCTCACAGAGTTACATCTTTATTTCTTGAATCTCTTTGCTGGCCTTATTTCTGTGGAATCTGAGAATAGATATTTCGGATCCCTTTGAAGACTATAGGGCCAAAGGAAATATCATTTGATAACAAAGAGAAAGAAGCTTTCTGAGAAACTTCTTTGTGATCTGTGAAATCATCTCACAGAGTTACACCTTTCCCCTCAAGGAGCCTTTCCCTAAGACAGTTCTTGTGAAACTGGCAAAGTGATATTTGGAAGCCCTTAGAGGGATACGGTGAAAAAGGAAATATCCTCAGATGAAATCTGGAAAGAAGCTTTCTGAGAAACTGCTTACTGTTCTATTAACTCATCTCACAGAGTTACATCTGTATTTCGTGGATCTCCCTGCTAGCCTTATTTCTGTGGAATCTGAGAACAGATATTTCGGATCCCTTTCAAGACTATAGGGCCAAAGGAAATATCCTCCGAGAACGAACAGAAATAAGCTTTCTGAGAAACTTCTTTGTGTTCTGTGAAATCATCTCACAGAGTTACAGCTTTCCGCTCAAGGAGCTTTTCGCTAAGACAGTTCTTGTGGAATTGGCAAAGTGATATTTGGAAGACCCTGGAGGGCTATGGTGAAAAAGGAAATATCCTCTGATGAAATCTGGAAAGAAGATTTCTGAGAAACTTTTTAGTGTTCTGTTAATTCATCTCACAGAGTTACATCTGTATTTCGTGGATTTCTGCTATCCTTATTTCTGTGGAATCTGAGAAGAGATATTTGTATCCCTTTGAGACTATAGGGCCAAAGGAAATATCCTCCGATATCAAAGAGAAAGAATCTTTCTGAGACACTTATTTGTCTTCTGTGAAATCATCTCACAGAGTTACAGCTTTCCCCTCAAGAAGCCTTTCGCTAAGACAGTTCTTGTGGAATTGGCAAAGTGATATTTGGAAGCCCATAGAGGGCTATGGTGAAAAAGGAAATATACTCAGATGAAATCTGGAAAGAAGCTTTCTGAGAAACTGCTTAGTGTTCTGTTAATTCATCTCACAGATTTACATCTGTATTTCGTGATCTCTTTGCTTGCCTTATTTCTGTGTAAACTGAGAACAGATATTTCCGATCCCTTTGAAGATTATAGGGCCAAAGGAAATATCCTCGGATAACAAAGAGAAAGAAGCTTTCTGAAAAACTTCTTTGTGTTCTGTGAAACCATCTCACAGAGTTACAGCTTTCCACTCAAGGAGCCTTTCGCTAAGACAGTTCATGTGGAATTGGCAAAGTGATATTTGGTAGCCCATAGAGGGCTATGGTGGAAAAGGAAATATCCTCAGATGACATCTGGAAAGAAGCTTTCTGAGAAACTGCTTAGTATTCTGTTAATTCATCTCACAGAGTTACATCTGTATTTCGTAGATCTCTTTGCTAGCCTTATTTTTGTGGAATCTGAGAGCAGATATTTCGGATCCCTTTGAAGACTATAGGGCCAAAAGAAATACCCTCCGATAACAAAGAGAAAGAAACTTTCTGAGAAACTTCTTTGTGTTCTGTGAAGTCATCTCACAGAGTTACAGCTTTCCCCTCAAGGAGACTTTCGCTAAGACAGTTCTTGTGGAATTGGCAAAGTGATATTTTGAAGCCCATAGAGGGCTATCGTGAAAAAGGAAATATCCTCAGATGAAATCTGGAAAAAAGTTTTCTGAGAAACTGATTAGTTTTCTGTTAATTCATCTCACAGAGTTACCTCTGTATTTCGTGGACCTCTTTACTAGCCTTTTTTCGGTGGAATCTGAGAACAGATATGTCGCATCCCTTTGAACACTATAGGGCCAAAGGAAATATCCTCCGATAACAAAGAGAAAGAAGCTTTCTGAGAAACTTCTTTGTGTTCTGTGAAATCATCTCACAGAGTTACAGCTCTCCCCTCAAGGAGCCTTTCGCTAAGACAGTTCTTGTGGATTTGGCAAAGTGATATTTGAAGACCAAAGAGGGCTATGGTGAAAAAGGAAATATCCTCAGATGAAATCTGGAAAGAAGCTTTCTGAGAAACTGCTTAGTGTTCTGTTAATTCATTTCACAGAGTTACATCTGTATTTCATGGATCTCTTTGCAAGTCTTATTTCTGTGGAATCTGAGAACAGATATTTCAAACACCTTTGAAGACTATAGGGCCAAAGGAAATATCCTCCGATAACAAAGAGAAAGACGCTTTCTGAGAAACTTCTTTGTGTTCTGAGAAATCATCTCACAGAGTTACAGCTAACCGCACAAGAAACCTTTCGCAAAGACAGTTCTTCTGGATTTGGCAAAGTGATATTCGGAAGCCCATAGAGGGCTAAGGTGAAAAAGGAAATATCCTCAGATGAAATCTGGAAAGTAGCTTTCTGAGAAACTGCTTATTGTTCTGTTAATTCATCTCACAGAATTACATCTGTATTTCCTGGATCTCTTTGCTAGCCTTATTTCCGTGGAATCTGAGAACAGATATTTCGGATCCCTTTAAAGACTATAGGACCAAAGGAAATATCCTCCGATAACAAAGAGAAAGAAGCTTTCTGAGAAACTTATTTGTGTTCTGTGAAATTATCTCACAGAGTAACAGCTTTCCCCTCAAGGAGCCTTTCGCTAAGACAGTTCTTGTGGAATTGGCCAAGTGATATTTGGAAGACCATAGAGGGCTATGGTGAAAAAGGAAATACCCTCACATGAAATCTGGAAAGAAGCTTTCTGAGAAACTTCTTAGTGTTCTGTTAATTCATCTCACAGAGTTACATCTTTATTTCGTGGATCTCTTTGCTAGCCTTATTTCTGTGGAATCTGAGAACAGATATTTCGGATCCCCTTGAAGACTATAGGGCCAAAGGAAATATCCTCCGATAACAAAGAGAAAGAAGCTTTCTAAGAAACTTTTTTGTGTTCTGTGAAATCATCTCACAGAGTTACAGCTTTCCCCTCAGGGAGCCTTTCGCTACGACAGTTCTTTTGGAACTGGCAAAGTGATATTTCGAAGCCCTTAGAGGGATATGGTGAAAAAGGAAATATCCTCAGATGAAATCTGGAAAGAAGCTTTCTGAGAAACTGCTTACTGTTCTGTTAATTCATCTCACAGAGTTACATCTGTATTTCGTGATCTCTTTGCTAGCCTTATTTCTGTGGAATCTGAGAACAGATATTTCGGATTCCTTTTAAGACTGTAGATCCAAAGGAAATATCCTCCGATAACAAAGAGAAAGAAACTTTCTCAGAAACTTCTTTGTGTTCTGTGAAATCATCTCACAGAGGTACAGCTTACCCCACTTGAAGCCTTTCGCAAAGACAGTTCTTGTGGATTTGGCAAAGTGATATTTGGAAGCCCATAGAGGGCTATGGTGAAAAAGGAAATATCCTCAGATGAAATCTGGAAAGTAGCTTTCTGAGAAACTGCTTAGTGTTCTGTTAATTCATCTCAAAGAGTTACGTCTGTATTTCGTGGATCAGTTTGCTAGCCTTATTTCTGTGGAATCTGAGAACAGATATTTCGGATCCCTTTGAAGACTACAGTTTCAAAGGAAATATCCTCCGAAAACAAAGAGAAATAAGCTTTCTGAGAAACTTCTTTGTGTTCTGTGAAATCATCTCACAGAGTTACAGCTTTCCCCTCAAGGAGCCTTTCGCTAAGACAGTTCTTCTGGAAGTGGCAAAGTGATATTTGGAAGCGGATAGAGGGCTATGGTGAAAAAGTAATTTCCTCAGATGAAATCTGGAAAGAAGCTTTCTGAGAAACTGCTTAGTGTTCTGTTAATTCATCTCACAGAGTTACATCTGTATTTCGTGGATCTCTTTGCTAGCCTTATTTCTGTGGAATCTGAGAACAGATATTTCGAATCCCTTTTAGACTATAGATCCGAAGGAAATATCCTCGGATAACAAAGAGAAAGAAGCTTTCTGAGAAACTTCTTTGTGTTCTGTGAAATCATCTCACAGAGTTACAGCTTTGCTCTCAAGGAGCCTTTCGCTAAGACAGTTCTTTTGGAATTGGCAAAGTGATATTTGGAAGCGGATAGAGGGCTATTGTGAAAAAGTAATTTCCTCAGATGAAATCTGGAAAGAAGCTTTCTGAGAAACTGCTTAGTGTTCTGTTAATTCATCTCACAGAGTTACATCTGTATTTCGTGTTTCTCTTGGGTAGCCTTATTTCTGTGGAATCTGAGATCAGATATTTCGGATCCCTTTGAAGACGATAGGGCCAAAAAATATCCTCTGATAACAAAGAGAAAGAAGCTTTCTGAGAAACTTCTTTGTGTTCTGTGAAATCATCTCACAGAGTTAAATCTTACCCCACAAGAAGCATTTCGCTTACACAGTTCTTGTGGAATTGGCAAAGTGATATTTGGAAGCCCATGGAGGGCTATGGTGAAAAAGGAAATATCCTCAGATGAAATCTGGAAAGAATCTTTCTCAGAAACTACTTAGTGTTCTGTTAATTCATCTCACAGAGATACATCTGTATTTCGTGGATCTCTTTGCTAGCCTTATGTCTGTGGAATCTGAGAACAGATATTTCGGATCCCTTTGAAGACAATAGGGCCAAAGGAAATATCCTCCGATAACAAAGAGAAAGAAGCTTTCTGAGAAACTTCTTTGTGTTCTGTGAAATCAACTCACAGAGTTACAGATTATTGCAAAAGAAGCCTTTCGTTGAGACAGTTCTTGTGGAATTGGAAAAGTAATATTTGGAAGCCCATGGAGGGCTATGGTGAAAAAGGAAATATCCTCAGATGAAATCTGGAAAGAAGCTTTCTTAGATACTGCTTAGTGTTCCTTTAATTCATCTCACAGTGTTACATCTGCATTTCGTGGATCTCTTTGCTAGCCTTATTTCTGTGGAATCTGAGAACAGATATTTCGGATCCCTTTGAAGAATGTAGGGCAAAAGGAAATATCCTCCGATAACAAAGAGAAAGAAGCTTTCTGAGAAACTTCTTTGTGTTCTGTGAAATCATCTCACAGAGTTACAGCTTTCCTCTCAAGGAGACTTTCGCTAAGACAGTTCTTGTGGAATTGGCAAAGTGATATTTGGAAGCCCTTAGAGGGCTACGGTGAAAATGGAAATATCCTCAGATGAAATCTGGAAAGAAGCTTTCTGAGAAACTGCTTAGTGTTCTGTTAATTCATCTCTCAGGATTACATCTGTATTTCGTGGATCTCTTTGCTAGCCTTATTTCTGTGGAATCTGAGAACAGATATTTCGGATCCCTTTGAAGACTATGGAGCCAAAGGAAATATCTTCCGATAACAAAGAGAAAGAAGCTTTCTGAGAAACTTCTTTGTGTTCTGCGAAATCTTCTCACAGAGTTACAGCTTTCCCTTCAAGGAGCCTTTCGCTAAGACAGTTCTTTTGGAATTGGCAAAGTAATATTTGGAAGCCCATAGAGGGCTATGGTGAAAAAGAAATTTCCTAATATGAAATCTGGTAAGAAGCTTTCTGAGAAACTGCTTAGTGTTCTGTTAATTCATCTCACAGAGTTACATCTGTATTTCGTGGATCTCTTTGCTAGCCTTATTTCTGTGGAATCTGAGAACAGATATTTCGGATCCCTTTGAAGACTATAGGGCCAAGGGAAATATCCTCCGATAACAAAGAGAAAGAAGCTTTCTGAGAAACTTCTTTGTGTCCTGTGAAATCATCTCACAGAGTTACAGCTTTCCTCTCAAGGAGACTTTCGCTAAGACAGTTCTTGTGGAATTGGCAAAGTGATATTTGGAAGCCCTTAGAGGGCTACGGTGAAAATGGAAATATCCTCAGATGACATTTGGAAAGAAGCTTTCTGAGAAACTGCTTAGTGTTCTGTTAATTCATCTCACATAGTTACATCTGTATTTCGGGTATCTCTTTGCTACCCTTATTTCAGTTGAATCTGAGAACAGATATTTCAGATCCCTTTGGACACTATAGTTCAAAAACTAAATATCCTCAGATAACAAAGAGAAAGAAGCTTTCTGAGAAACTTATTAGTGTTCTGTGACATCATATCACAGAGTAACAGCTTACACCAGAAGAAGCGTTTCGCTAAGAGAGTTCTTGTGGAATTTGCAATGTGATATTTGGAAGCCCATAGAGGTCTATGGTGAAAAAGGAATTATCCTCAGATGAAATCTGGAAAGAAGCTTTCTGAGAAACTTCTTAGGGTTCTGTTAATTCATCTCACAGAGTTACATCTTTATTTCTTGAATCTCTTTGCTGGCCTTATTTCTGTGGAATCTGAGAATAGATATTTCGGATCCCTTTGAAGACTATAGGGCCAAAGGAAATATCATTTGATAACAAAGAGAAAGAAGCTTTCTGAGAAACTTCTTTGTGATCTGTGAAATCATCTCACAGAGTTACACCTTTCCCCTCAAGGAGCCTTTCCCTAAGACAGTTCTTGTGAAACTGGCAAAGTGATATTTGGAAGCCCTTAGAGGGATACGGTGAAAAAGGAAATATCCTCAGATGAAATCTGGAAAGAAGCTTTCTGAGAAACTGCTTACTGTTCTGTTAACTCATCTCACAGAGTTACATCTGTATTTCGTGGATCTCCCTGCTAGCCTTATTTCTGTGGAATCTGAGAACAGATATTTCGGATCCCTTTCAAGACTATAGGGCCAAAGGAAATATCCTCCGAGAACGAACAGAAATAAGCTTTCTGAGAAACTTCTTTGTGTTCTGTGAAATCATCTCACAGAGTTACAGCTTTCCGCTCAAGGAGCTTTTCGCTAAGACAGTTCTTGTGGAATTGGCAAAGTGATATTTGGAAGACCCTGGAGGGCTATGGTGAAAAAGGAAATATCCTCTGATGAAATCTGGAAAGAAGATTTCTGAGAAACTTTTTAGTGTTCTGTTAATTCATCTCACAGAGTTACATCTGTATTTCGTGGATTTCTGCTATCCTTATTTCTGTGGAATCTGAGAAGAGATATTTGTATCCCTTTGAGACTATAGGGCCAAAGGAAATATCCTCCGATATCAAAGAGAAAGAATCTTTCTGAGACACTTATTTGTCTTCTGTGAAATCATCTCACAGAGTTACAGCTTTCCCCTCAAGAAGCCTTTTGCTAAGACAGTTCTTGTGGAATTGGCAAAGTGATATTTGGAAGCCCATAGAGGGCTATGGTGAAAAAGGAAATATACTCAGATGAAATCTGGAAAGAAGCTTTCTGAGAAACTGCTTAGTGTTCTGTTAATTCATCTCACAGATTTACATCTGTATTTCGTGATCTCTTTGCTTGCCTTATTTCTGTGTAAACTGAGAACAGATATTTCCGATCCCTTTGAAGATTATAGGGCCAAAGGAAATATCCTCGGATAACAAAGAGAAAGAAGCTTTCTGAAAAACTTCTTTGTGTTCTGTGAAACCATCTCACAGAGTTACAGCTTTCCACTCAAGGAGCCTTTCGCTAAGACAGTTCATGTGGAATTGGCAAAGTGATATTTGGTAGCCCATAGAGGGCTATGGTGGAAAAGGAAATATCCTCAGATGACATCTGGAAAGAAGCTTTCTGAGAAACTGCTTAGTATTCTGTTAATTCATCTCACAGAGTTACATCTGTATTTCGTAGATCTCTTTGCTAGCCTTATTTTTGTGGAATCTGAGAGCAGATATTTCGGATCCCTTTGAAGACTATAGGGCCAAAAGAAATACCCTCCGATAACAAAGAGAAAGAAACTTTCTGAGAAACTTCTTTGTGTTCTGTGAAGTCATCTCACAGAGTTACAGCTTTCCCCTCAAGGAGACTTTCGCTAAGACAGTTCTTGTGGAATTGGCAAAGTGATATTTTGAAGCCCATAGAGGGCTATCGTGAAAAAGGAAATATCCTCAGATGAAATCTGGAAAAAAGTTTTCTGAGAAACTGATTAGTTTTCTGTTAATTCATCTCACAGAGTTACCTCTGTATTTCGTGGACCTCTTTACTAGCATTTTTTCGGTGGAATCTGAGAACAGATATGTCGCATCCCTTTGAACACTATAGGGCCAAAGGAAATATCCTCCGATAACAAAGAGAAAGAAGCTTTCTGAGAAACTTCTTTGTGTTCTGTGAAATCATCTCACAGAGTTACAGCTCTCCCCTCAAGGAGCCTTTCGCTAAGACAGTTCTTGTGGATTTGGCAAAGTGATATTTGAAGACCAAAGAGGGCTATGGTGAAAAAGGAAATATCCTCAGATGAAATCTGGAAAGAAGCTTTCTGAGAAACTGCTTAGTGTTCTGTTAATTCATTTCACAGAGTTACATCTGTATTTCGTGGATCTCTTTGCAAGTCTTATTTCTGTGGAATCTGAGAACAGATATTTCAAACACCTTTGAAGACTATAGGGCCAAAGGAAATATCCTCCGATAACAAAGAGAAAGAAGCTTTCTGAGAAACTTATTTGTGTTCTGTGATATTATCTCAAAGAGTAACAGCTTTCCCCTCAAGGAGCCTTTCGCTAAGACAGTTCTTGTGGAATTGGCCAAGTGATATTTGGAAGACCATAGAGGGCTATGGTGAAAAAGGAAATACCCTCACATGAAATCTGGAAAGAAGCTTTCTGAGAAACTTCTTAGTGTTCTGTTAATTCATCTCACAGAGTTACATCTTTATTTCGTGGATCTCTTTGCTAGCCTTATTTCTGTGGAATCTGAGAACAGATATTTCGGATCCCCTTGAAGACTATAGGGCCAAAGGAAATATCCTCCGATAACAAAGAGAAAGAAGCTTTCTAAGAAACTTTTTTGTGTTCTGTGAAATCATCTCACAGAGTTACAGCTTTCCCCTCAGGGAGCCTTTCGCTACGACAGTTCTTTTGGAACTGGCAAAGTGATATTTCGAAGCCCTTAGAGGGATATGGTGAAAAAGGAAATATCCTCAGATGAAATCTGGAAAGAAGCTTTCTGAGAAACTGCTTACTGTTCTGTTAATTCATCTCACAGAGTTACATCTGTATTTCGTGATCTCTTTGCTAGCCTTATTTCTGTGGAATCTGAGAACAGATATTTCGGATTCCTTTTTAGACTGTAGATCCAAAGGAAATATCCTCCGATAACAAAGAGAAAGAAACTTTCTCAGAAACTTCTTTGTGTTCTGTGAAATCATCTCACAGAGGTACAGCTTACCCCACTTGAAGCCTTTCGCAAAGACAGTTCTTGTGGATTTGGCAAAGTGATATTTGGAAGCCCATAGAGGGCTATGGTGAAAAAGGAAATATCCTCAGATGAAATCTGGAAAGTAGCTTTCTGAGAAACTGCTTAGTGTTCTGTTAATTCATCTCAAAGAGTTACGTCTGTATTTCGTGGATCTCTTTGCTAGCCTTATTTCTGTGGAATCTGAGAACAGATATTTCGGATCCCTTTGAAGACTACAGTTTCAAAGGAAATATCCTCCGAAAACAAAGAGAAATAAGCTTTCTGAGAAACTTCTTTGTGTTCTGTGAAATCATCTCACAGAGTTACAGCTTTCCCCTCAAGGAGCCTTTCGCTAAGACAGTTCTTCTGGAAGTGGCAAAGTGATATTTGGAAGCGGATAGAGGGCTATGGTGAAAAAGTAATTTCCTCAGATGAAATCTGGAAAGAAGCTTTCTGAGAAACTGCTTAGTGTTCTGTTAATTCATCTCACAGAGTTACATCTGTATTTCGTGGATCTCTTTGCTAGCCTTATTTCTGTGGAATCTGAGAACAGATATTTCGAATCCCTTTTAGACTATAGATCCGAAGGAAATATCCTCGGATAACAAAGAGAAAGAAGCTTTCTGAGAAACTTCTTTGTGTTCTGTGAAATCATCTCACAGAGTTACAGCTTTGCTCTCAAGGAGCCTTTCGCTAAGACAGTTCTTTTGGAATTGGCAAAGTGATATTTGGAAGCGGATAGAGGGCTATGGTGAAAAAGTAATTTCCTCAGATGAAATCTGGAAAGAAGCTTTCTGAGAAACTGCTTAGTGTTCTGTTAATTCATCTCACAGAGTTACATCTGTATTTCGTGTTTCTCTTGGGTAGCCTTATTTCTGTGGAATCTGAGATCAGATATTTCGGATCCCTTTGAAGACGATAGGGCCAAAAAATATCCTCTGATAACAAAGAGAAAGAAGCTTTCTGAGAAACTTCTTTGTGTTCTGTGAAATCATCTCACAGAGTTAAATCTTACCCCACAAGAAGCATTTCGCTTACACAGTTCTTGTGGAATTGGCAAAGTGATATTTGGAAGCCCAATTAGGGATAAGGTGAGAAAGGAAATATCCTCAGATGAAATCTGGAAAGAAACTTTCTGAGAAACTGCTTAGTGTTCTGTTAATTCATCTCACAGAGTTACATCTGCATTTCGTGGATCTCTTTGCTAGCCTTATTTCTGTGGAATCTGAGAACAGATATTTCGGATCCCTTTGAAGACTACAGGGCCAAAGGAAATATCCCCCGATAACAAAGGGAAAGAAGCTATGTGATAAACTTCTTTGTGTTCTGTGAAATCATCTCACCGAGTAACAGCTTACCACACAAGAAGCCTTTCGCAAAGAGTTCTTGTGGATTTGGCAAAGTGATATTTGGAAGCCCATAGAGGGCTACGGTGAAAATGGAAATATCCTCAGATGAAATCTGGAAAGAAGTTTTCTGAGAAACTGCTTAGTGTTCTGTTAATTCATGTCACAGAGTTACATCTGTATTTCGTGCATCTCTTTGCTAGCCTTATTTCTGTGGAATCTGAGAACAGATATTTCGGATCCCTTTGAAGACTATAGGGCCAAAGGAAATATCCTCCGATAACAAAGAGAAAGTACCTTTCTGAGAAACTTCTTTGTGTTCTGCGAAATCATCTCACAGAGTTACAGCTTTCCCCTCAAGGAGCCTTTCGCTAAGACAGATCTTGTGGAATTGGCAAAGTGCTATTTGGAAGCCCTAACAGGGTTATGGTGAAAAAGGAAATATCCTGAGATAAATCTGGAGAGAAGCTTTCTGAGAAATTGCTTAGTGTTCTGTAAATTCATCTCACAGAGTTACATCTGTATTTCGTGTATCTCTTTGCTATCCTTATTTCTGTGGAATCTGAGAACAGATATTTCGGATCCCTTTGAAGACTATAGGGCCAAAGAAATATCCTCGATAACAAAGAGAAAGAAGCTTCCTGAGAAACTTCGTTGTGTTCTGTTAATTCATCTGACAGAGTTACAGCTTCCCTCTCAAGGAGCATTTCGCTAAGACAGTTCTTTTGGAATTGGCAAAGTGATATTTGGAAGCCCATAGAGGGCTATGGTGAAAAAGGAAATATCCTTCCATGAAATCTGGAAAGAAGATTTCTGAGAAACTTCTTAGTGTTCTGTTAATTCATCTCACAGAGTTACATCTGTATTTCGTGGATCTCTTTGCTAGCCTTATTTCTGTGGAATCTGAGAACAGATATTTCGGATAGCTTTGAAGAATATAGGGCCAAAGGAAATATCCTCCGATAAGAAAGAGAAAGAAGCTTTCTGAGAAACTTCTTTGTGTTCTGTGAAATCATCTGACAGAGTTACAGCTTTCCCCTCAAGGAGCCTTTCGCTAAGACAGTTCTTGTGGAATTGGCAAAGTGATATTTGGAAGTCCATAGAGGGCTATTGTGAAAAAGGAAATATCCTGAGATAAAACTGGAAAGAAGCTTTCTGAGAAATCCTTAGTGTTCTGTTAATTTATCTCACAGAGTTACATCTGTATTTCGTGGATCTCTTTGCTAGCCTTATTTCTGTGGAATCTGAGAACAGATATTTCGGATCCCTTTGAATTCTATAGGGCCAAAGGAAATATCCTCCAATAACGACGAGAAAGAACTTTCTGAGAAACTTCTTTATGTTCTGTGAAATCATCTCACAGAGTGACAGCTTTCCCCTCAAGGAGCCTTTCGCTAAGACAGTTCTTGTCGAATTGGCAAAGTGATATTTGGAAGCCCATAGATGGCTATGGTGAAAAAGAAATTTCCTCAGATGAAATCTGGAAAGAAGCTTTTTCAGAATCTTCTTAGTGTTCTGTTAATTCATCTCACAGAGTTACATCTGTATTTCGTGGATCTCTTTGCTAACCTTATTTCTGTGAAATCTGAGAACAGATATTTCGGATCCCTTTAAAGACTATAGGGCCAAAGGAAATATCCTCCGATAACAAAGAGAAAGAAGCTTGCTGTGCAACTTCTTTGTGTTCTGTGAAATCATCTCACAGATTTACAGCTTACTGCACAAGAAGCCTGTCGCTAAGACAGTTCTAGTGGAATTGGCAAAGTGATATTTGGAAGCCCATAGAGGGCTATGGTGAAAAAGGAAATATCCTCAAATGAAATCTGGAAAGAAGCTTTTTGAGAAACTGCTTAGTGTTCTGTTAATTCATCTCACAGAGTTACATCTGTATTTCGTGGATCTCTTTGCTAGCCTTATTTCTGTGGATTCTGAGAACAGATATTTCGGATCCCTTTGAAGAGGATAGGGCCAAAGGCAATATCCTCCGATAACAAAGAGAAAGAAGCTTTCTGAGAAACTTCTTTGTGTTCTGTGAAATCATCTCACAGAGTTACATCTTACCCCACAGGAAGCATTTCGCTTACACAGTTCTTGTGGAATTGTCAAAGTGATATTTGGAAGCCCATAGAGGGCTATGGTGAAAAAGGAAATATCCTCAGATGAAATCTGGAAAGAAGCTTTCTCAGAAACTTCTTAGTGTTCTGTTAATTCATCTCACAGAGTTGTATCTGTATTTCGTGGATCTCTTTGCTCGCCTTATTGCTGTGGAATCTGAGAACAGATATTTCGGATCCCTTTGAAGACTATAGGGCCAAAGGAAATATCCTCCGATAACAAAGAGAAAGAAGCTTTCTGAGAAACTTCTTTGTGTTCTGCGAAATCATCTCACAGAGTTACAGCTTTCCCCGCAAGGAGACTTTCGCTAAGACAGTTCTTGTGGAATTGGCAAAGTATTATTTCGAACCCCATAGAGGGCTATGGTGAAAAAGGAAATATCCTCAGACGAAATCTGGAAAGAAGCTTTCTGAGAAACTGCTTAGTATTCTCTTAATTCATCTCACAGAGTTATATCTGTATTTCGTGTATCTCTTTGCTATCCTTATTTCTGTGGAATCTGAGAACAGATATTTCGGATCCCTTTGAAGACTATAGGGCCAAAGGAAATATCCTCGATAACAATGAGAAAGAAGCTTTCTGAGAAACTTCTTTGTGTTCTGTGAAATCATCTCACAGAGTTACAGCTTTGCTCTCAAGGAGCCTTTCGCTAAGACAGTTCTTTTAGAATTGGCAAAGTGATATTTGGAAGCCCATAGAGGGCTATGGTGAAAAAGGAAATATCCTCAAATGAAATCTGGAAAGAAGCTTTTTGAGAAACTGCTTAGTGTCTGTTAATTCATCTCACAGAGTTACATCTGTATTTCGTGGATCACTTTCCTAGCCTTATTTCGGTGGAATCTGAGAACAGATATTTCGGATCCCTTGGAAGACGATAGGGCCAAAGGAAATATTCTCCGATAACAAAGAGAAAGAAGCTTTCGGAGAAAATTCTTTGTGTTCTGTGAAATCACCTCACAGACTAACAGCTTACCACACAAGAAGTCTTTCAGAAAGACAGTTCTTCTGGATTTGGCAAAGTGATATTTGGAAGCCCATAGAGGGATATGGTGAAAAAGGAAATATCCTCAGATGAAATCTGGAAGAAGCTTTGTGAGAAACTGCTTAGTGTTCTGTTAATTCATCTCACAGAGTTACATCTGTATTTCGTGGATCTCTTTCCTAGCCTTATTTCTGTGGAATCTGAGAACAGATATTTCGGATCCCTTTGAAGACGATAGGGCCAAAGGAAATATCCTCCTATAACAAAGAGAAAGAAGCCTTCTGAGAAACTTCTTTGTGTTCTGTGAAATCATCTCACAGAATTAAATCTTACCCCACAAGAAGCATTTCGCTTACACAGTTCTTGTGGAATTGGCAAAGTGATATTTGGAAGCCCATAGAGGGCTATGGTGAAAAAGGAAATATCCTCAGATGAAATCTGGAAAGAAGCTTTCTGAGAAACTGCTTAGTGTTCTGTTAATTCATCTCACAGAGTTACATCTGTATTTCGTGGATCTCTTTGCTAGCCTTATTTCTGTGGAATCTGAGAACAGATATTTCGAATCCCTTTTAGACTGTAGATCCAAAGGAAATATCCTCGGATAACAAAGAGAAAGAAGCTTTCTGAGAAACTTCTTTGTGTTCTGTGAAATCATCACACAGAGTTACAGCTTACCCCACTTGAAGACTTTCGCAAAGACAGTTCTTGTGGATTTGGCAAAGTGATATTTGGAAGCCCTTAGAGGGCTATGGTGAAAAAGAAAATATCCTCAGATGAAATCTGGAAAGAAGCTTTCTGAGAAACTGCTTAGTGTTCTGTTAATTCATCTCACAGAGTTACATCTCTATTTCGTGGATCTCTTTGCTAGCCTTATTTCTGAGGAATCTGAGAACAGATATTTCGGATCCCTTTTTAGACTATAGATCCAAAGGAATTATCCTTCGATAACAAACAGAAAGAAGCTTTCTGAGAAACTTCTTGGTGTTCTTTGAAATCATCTCACAGAGTTACAGCATTCCCCACTAGAAGCCTTTCGCTAAGACAGTTCTTGTGGATTGGCAAAGTGATATTTGGAAGCCCTTAGGGGGCTATGGTGAAAAAGGAAATATCCTCAGATGACATTTGGAAAGAAGCTTTCTGAGAAACTGCTTAGTGTTCTGTTAATTCATCTCACATAGTTACATCTGTATTTCGGGTATCTCTTTGCTACCCTTATTTCAGTTGGATCTGAGAACAGATATTTCAGATCCCTTTGGACACTATAGTTCAAAAAGGAAATATCCTCAGATAACAAAGAGAAAGAAGCTTTCTGAGAAACTTATTAGTGTTCTGTGACATCATATCACAGAGTAACAGCTTACACCAGAAGAAGCGTTTCGCTAAGAGAGTTCTTGTGGAATTTGCAATGTGATATTTGGAAGCCCATAGAGGTCTATGGTGAAAAAGGAATTATCCTCAGATGAAATCTGGAAAGAAGCTTTCTGAGAAACTTCTTAGGGTTCTGTTAATTCATCTCACAGGGTTACATCTTTATTTCTTGGATCTCTTTGCTGGCCTTATTTCTGTGGAATCTGAGAATAGATATTTCGGATCCCTTTGAAGACTATAGGGCCAAAGGAAATATCATTTGATAACAAAGAGAAAGAAGCTTTCTGAGAAACTTCCTTGTGATCTGTGAAATCATCTCACAGAGTTACACCTTTCCCCTCAAGGAGCCTTTCCCTAAGACAGTTCTTGTGAAACTGGCAAAGTGATATTTGGAAGCCCTTAGAGGGATACGGTGAAAAAGGAAATATCCTCAGATGAAATCTGGAAAGAAGCTTTCTGAGAAACTGCTTACTGTTCTGTTAACTCATCTCACAGAGTTACATCTGTATTTCGTGGATCTCCCTGCTAGCCTTATTTCTGTGGAATCTGAGAACAGATATTTCGGATCCCTTTCAAGACTATAGGACAAAGGAAATATCCTCCGAGAACGAACAGAAATAAGCTTTCTGAGAAACTTCTTTGTGTTCTGTGAAATCATCTCACAGAGTTACAGCTAACCCCACAAGAAGTCTTTCGCTAAGACAGTTCTTGTGGAATTGGCAAAGTGACATTTGGAAGACCCTGGAGGGCTATGGTGAAAAAGGAAATATCCTCTGATGAAATCTGGAAAGAAGATTTCTGAGAAACTTTTTAGTGTTCTGTTAATTCATCTCACAGAGTTACATCTGTATTTCGTGGATTTCTGCTATCCTTATTTCTGTGGAATCTGAGAAGAGATATTTGTATCCCTTTGAGACTATAGGGCCAAAGGAAATATCCTCCGATATCAAAGAGAAAGAATCTTTCTGAGACACTTATTTGTCTTCTGTGAAATCATCTCACAGAGTTACAGCTTTCCCCTCAAGAAGCCTTTCGCTAAGACAGTTCTTGTGGAATTGGCAAAGTGATATTTGGAAGCCCATAGAGGGCTATGGTGAAAAAGGAAATATACTCAGATGAAATCTGGAAAGAAGCTTTCTGAGAAACTGCTTAGTGTTCTGTTAATTCATCTCACAGATTTACATCTGTATTTCGTGATCTCTTTGCTTGCCTTATTTCTGTGTAAACTGAGAACAGATATTTCCGATCCCTTTGAAGATTATAGGGCCAAAGGAAATATCCTCGGATAACAAAGAGAAAGAAGCTTTCTGAAAAACTTCTTTGTGTTCTGTGAAACCATCTCACAGAGTTACAGCTTTCCACTCAAGGAGCCTTTCGCTAAGACAGTTCATGTGGAATTGGCAAAGTGATATTTGGTAGCCCATAGAGGGCTATGGTGGAAAAGGAAATATCCTCAGATGACATCTGGAAAGAAGCTTTCTGAGAAACTGCTTAGTATTCTGTTAATTCATCTCACAGAGTTACATCTGTATTTCGTAGATCTCTTTGCTAGCCTTATTTTTGTGGAATCTGAGAGCAGATATTTCGGATCCCTTTGAAGACTATAGGGCCAAAAGAAATAGCCTCCGATAACAAAGAGAAAGAAACTTTCTGAGAAACTTCTTTGTGTTCTGTGAAGTCATCTCACAGAGTTACAGCTTTCCCCTCAAGGAGACTTTCGCTAAGACAGTTCTTGTGGAATTGGCAAAGTGATATTTTGAAGCCCATAGAGGGCTATCGTGAAAAAGGAAATATCCTCAGATGAAATCTGGAAAAAAGTTTTCTGAGAAACTGATTAGTTTTCTGTTAATTCATCCCACAGAGTTACCTCTGTATTTCGTGGACCTCTTTACTAGCCTTTTTTCTGTGGAATCTGAGAACAGATATGTCGCATCCCTTTGAACACTATAGGGCCAAAGGAAATATCCTCCGATAACAAAGAGAAAGAAGCTTTCTGAGAAACTTCTTTGTGTTCTGTGAAATCATCTCACAGAGTTACAGCTCTCCCCTCAAGGAGCCTTTCGCTAAGACAGTTCTTGTGGATTTGGCAAAGTGATATTTGAAGACCAAAGAGGGCTATGGTGAAAAAGGAAATATCCTCAGATGAAATCTGGAAAGAAGCTTTCTGAGAAACTGCTTAGTGTTCTGTTAATTCATTTCACAGAGTTACATCTGTATTTCGTGGATCTCTTTGCAAGTCTTATTTCTGTGGAATCTGAGAACAGATATTTCAAACACCTTTGAAGACTATAGGGCCAAAGGAAATATCCTCCGATAACAAAGAGAAAGACGCTTTCTGAGAAACTTCTTTGTGTTCTGAGAAATCATCTCACAGAGTTACAGCTAACCCCACAAGAAGCCTTTCGCAAAGACAGTTCTTGTGGATTTGGCAAAGTGATATTCGGAAGCCCATAGAGGGCTATGGTGAAAAAGGAAATATCCTCAGATGAAATCTGGAAAGTAGCTTTCTGAGAAACTGCTTAGTGTTCTGTTAATTCATCTCACAGAATTACATCTGTATTTCCTGGATCTCTTTGCTAGCCTTATTTCCGTGGAATCTGAGAACAGATATTTCGGATCCCTTTAAAGACTATAGGACCAAAGGAAATATCCTCCGATAACAAAGAGAAAGAAGCTTTCTGAGAAACTTATTTGTGTTCTGTGAAATTATCTCACAGAGTAACAGCTTTCCCCTCAAGGAGCCTTTCGCTAAGACAGTTCTTGTGGAATTGGCCAAGTGATTTTTGGAAGACCATAGAGGGCTATGGTGAAAAAGGAAATACCCTCACATGAAATCTGGAAAGAAGCTTTCTGAGAAACTTCTTAGTGTTCTGTTAATTCATCTCACAGAGTTATATCTTTATTTCGTGGATCTCTTTGCTAGCCTTATTTCTGTGGAATCTGAGAACAGATATTTCGGATCCCTTTGAAGACTATAGGGCCAAAGGAAATATCCTCCGATAACAAAGAGAAAGAAGCTTTCTAAGAAACTTCTTTGTGTTCTGTGAAATCATCTCACAGAGTTACAGCTTTCCCCTCAGGGAGCCTTTCGCTACGACAGTTCTTTTGGAACTGGCAAAGTGATATTTCGAAGCCCTTAGAGGGATATGGTGAAAAAGGAAATATCCTCAGATGAAATCTGGAAAGAAGCTTTCTGAGAAACTGCTTACTGTTCTGTTAATTCATCTCACAGAGTTACATCTGTATTTCGTGATCTCTTTGCTAGCCTTATTTCTGTGGAATCTGAGAACAGATATTTCGGATTCCTTTTTAGACTGTAGATCCAAAGGAAATATCCTCCGATAACAAAGAGAAAGAAACTTTCTCAGAAACTTCTTTGTGTTCTGTGAAATCATCTCACAGAGGTACAGCTTACCCCACTTGAAGCCTTTCGCTAAGACAGTTCTTTTGGAATTGGCAAAGTGATATTTGGAAGCGGATAAAGGGGTATGGTGAAAAAGTAATTTCCTCAGATGAAATCTGGAAAAAAGCTTTCTGAGAAACTGCTTAGTGTTCTGTTAATTCATCTCACAGAGTTACATCTGTATTTCGTGTTTCTCTTGGGTAGCCTTATTTCTGTGGAATCTGAGATCAGATATTTCGGATCCCTTTGAAGACGATAGGGCCAAAAAATATCCTCTGATAACAAAGAGAAAGAAGCTTTCTGAGAAACTTCTTTGTGTTCTGTGAAATCATCTCACAGAGTTAAATCTTACCCCACAAGAAGCATTTCGCTTACACAGTTCTTGTGGAATTGGCAAAGTGATATTTGGAAGCCCATGGAGGGCTATGGTGAAAAAGGAAATATCCTCAGATGAAATCTGGAAAGAATCTTTCTCAGAAACTACTTAGTGTTCTGTTAATTCATCTCACAGAGATACATCTGTATTTCGTGGATCTCTTTGCTAGCCTTATGTCTGTGGAATCTGAGAACAGATATTTCGGATCCCTTTGAAGACAATAGGGCCAAAGGAAATATCCTCCGATAACAAAGAGAAAGAAGCTTTCTGAGAAACTTCTTTGTGTTCTGTGAAATCAACTCACAGAGTTACAGATTATTGCAAAAGAAGCCTTTCGTTGAGACAGTTCTTGTGGAATTGGAAACGTAATATTTGGAAGCCCATGGAGGGCTATGGTAAAAAAGGAAATATCCTCAGATGAAATCTGGAAAGAAGCTTTCTTAGAAACTGCTTAGTGTTCTTTTAATTCATCTCACAGTGTTATATCTGCATTTCGTGGATCTCTTTGCTAGCCTTATTTCTGTGGAATCTGAGAACAGATATTTCGGATCCCTTTGAAGAATGTAGGGCAAAAGGAAATATCCTCCGATAACAAAGAGAAAGAAGCTTTCTGAGAAACTTCTTTGTGTTCTGTGAAATCATCTCACAGAGTTACAGCTTTCCTCTCAAGGAGACTTTCGCTAAGACAGTTCTTGTGGAATTGGCAAAGTGATATTTGGAAGCCCTTAGAGGGCTACGGTGAAAATGGAAATATCCTCAGATGAAATCTGGAAAGAAGCTTTCTGAGAAACTGCTTAGTGTTCTGTTAATTCATCTCTCAGGGTTACATCTGTATTTCGTGGATCTCTTTGCTAGCCTTATTTCTGTGGAATCTGAGAACAGATATTTCGGATCCCTTTGAAGACTATGGAGCCAAAGGAAATATCTTCCGATAACAAAGAGAAAGAAGCTTTCTGAGAAACTACTTTGTGTTCTGTCAAATCATCTCACAGAGTAACAGCTTACCACACAAGAAGCCTTTCACAAAGACAGTTCAATGGAATTGGCAAAGTGATATTTGGAAGCCCATAGAGGGCTATGATGAAAAAGGAAATATCCTCAGATGAGAAACTGCTTAGTGTTCTGTTAATTCATCTCACAGAGTTACAGCTTTCCCCTCAAGGATCCTTTCGCTAAGACAGTTCTTGTGGAATTGGCAAAGTGATATTTGGAAGCCCAATTAGGGATAAGGTGAGAAAGGAAATATCCTCAGATGAAATCTGGAAAGAAGCCTTCTGAGAAACTGCTTGCAGTTCTGTTAATTTATCTCACAGAGTTACATCTGTATTTCTTGGATCTCCCTGCTAGCCTTATTTCTGTGGAATCTGAGAACAGATATTTCGGATCCCTTTCAAGACTATAGGGCCAAAGGAAATATCCTCCGAGAACGAACAGAAATTAGCTTTCTGAGAAACTTCTTTGTGTTCTGTGAAATCATCTCACAGAGTTACAGCTTTCCCCTCAAGGAGCTTTTCGCTAATACAGTTCTAGTGGAATTGGCAAAGTGATATTTGGAAGACCCTGGAGGGCTATGGTGAAAAAGGAAATATCCTCTGATGAAATCTGGAAAGAAGATTTCTGAGAAACTTCTTAGGGTTCTGTTAATTCATCTCACAGAGTTACATCTGTATTTCGTGGATTTCCGCTATCCTTATTTCTGTGGAATCTGAGAACAGATATTTCATATCCCTTTGAGACTATAGGGACAAAGGAAATATCCTCCGATAACAAAGAGAAAGAAACTTTCTGAGAAACTTATTTGTCTTCTGTGAAATCATCTCACAGAGTTAAAGCTTTCCCCTCAAGAAGCCTTTCGCTAAGACAGTTCTTGTGTAATTGGCAAAGTGATATTTGGAAGCCCATAGAGGGCTATGGTGAAAAAGGAAATATCCTCAGATGATATCTGGAAAGAAGCTTTCTGAGAAACTGCTTAGTGTTCTGTTAATTCATCTCACAGAGTTGCATCTGTATTTCGTGATCTCTTTGCTTGCCTTATATCTGTGTAATCTGAGAACAGATATTTCCGATCCCTTTGAAGATTATAGGGCCAAAGGAAATATCCTCGGATAACAAAGAGAAAGAAGCTTTCTGAAAAACTTCTTTGTGTTCTGTGAAACCATCTCACAGAGTTACAGCTTTCCTCTCAAGGAGCCTTTCCCTAGGACAGTTCTTGTGGAATTGCCAAAGTGATATTTGGAAGCCCATAGAGGGCTATGATGGAAAAGGAAATATCCTCAGATGACTTCTGGAAAGAAGCTTTCTGAGAAACTGCTTAGTATTCTGTTAATTCATCTCACAGAGTTACATCTGTATTTCGTAGATCTCTTTGCTAGCCTTATTTTTGTGGAATCTGAGAGCAGATATTTCGGATCCCTTTGAAGACTATAGGGCCAAAGTAAATATCCTCCGATAACAAAGAGAAAGAAACTTTCTGAGAAACTTCTTTGTGTTCTGTGAAGTCATCTCACAGAGTTACATCTCTGTTTCGTGGATCTCTTTGCTAGCCTTATTTCTGTGGAATCTGAGAACAGATGTTTCGGATCCCTTTAAAGACTAAAGGGCCAAAGGAAATATCCTCCGTTAACAGAGAGAAAGAATCTTTCTGAGAAACTTCTTTGTGTTCTGTGAAATCATCTCACAGAGTTACAGCTTTCCACTCAAGCAGCCTTTCGCTAAGACATTTCTTGTGGAATTGGCAAAGTGATATTTGGAAGCCCATAGAGGACTATGGTGAAAAAGGAAATATCCTCAGATGAAAACTGGAAAGAGGCTTTCTGAGAAACTGCTTAGTCTTCTGTTAATTCATCTCACAGAGTTACATCTGTATTTTGTGGATCTCTTTGCTAGCCTTATTTCTGTGGAATCTGTGAACAGATATTTCGGATCCCTTTGAAGACTATAGGGCCAAAGGAAATATCCTCCGATAACAAAGAGAAAGAAGCTTTCTGAGAAACTTCTTTGTTTTCCGTGAAATCATCTCACAGAGTTACAGCTTACTGCACAAGAAACCTTTCGCTAAGACAGTTCTTGTGGAATTGGCAAAGTGATATTTGGAAGCCCATAGAGGGCTATGGTGAAAAAGGAAATATCCTCAGATGAAATCTGTAAAGAAGGTTTCTGAGAAACTTCTTAATGTTCTGTTAATTCATCTCACAGAGTTACATCTGTATTTCGTGGATCTCTTTGCTAGCCTTATTTCTGTGGAATCTGAGAAAAGATATTTCGGATCTCTTTGAAGACTATACGGCCAAAGTAAATATCCTGTGATAACAAAGAGAAAGAAGTTTTCTGAGTAACTTCTTTTTGTTCTGTGAAATCATCTCACAGAGTGACAGCTTTCCCCTCAAGGAGCCTTTCGCTAAGACAGTTCTTGTAGAATTGGCAAAGTGATATTTGGAAGCCCAAAGAGGGCTATGGTGAAAAAGGAAATATCCTCAGATGAAATCTGGAAAGAAGCTTTCTGAGAAACTGCTTAGTGTTCTGTTAATTCATTTCACAGAGTTACATGTGTATTTCGTGGATCTCTTTTCTAGCCTTATTTCTGTGGAATCTGCGAACAGATATTTCGGATCCCTTTGAAGACTATGGGGCCAAAGGAAATATCCTCCGATAAAAAAGAGAAGGAAGCTTTCAGGGAAACTTCTTTGTCTTCTGTGAAATCATTTCACAAAGTTACAGCTTTCCCTTCAGAAGCTTTTCGTTAAGACAGTTCTTGTGGAATTGGCAAAGTGATATTTGGAAGCCCATAGAGGGCTATGGTGAAAAATGAAATATCCTCAGATGAAACCTGGAAAGAAGCTTTCTGAGAAACGGCTAAGTGTTCTGTTCATTCATCTCTCAGAGTTACATCTGTATTTCGTGGATCTCTTTGCTAGCCTTATTTCTGTGGAATCTGAGAACAGATATTTCGAATCCCTTTTAGACTATAGATCCAAAGGAAATATCCTCGGATAACAAAGAGAAAGAATCTTTCTGAGAAACTTCTATGTGTTCTGTGAAATCATCTCACAGAGTTACAGCTTACCCCACAAGAAGCCTTTGGCAAAGACATTTCTTGTGGATTTGGCAAAGTGATATTTGGAAGCCCTTAGAGGGCTATGGTGAAAAAGGAAATATCCTCAGATGAAATCTGGAAAGAAGCTTTCTGAGAAACTGCTTAGTGCTCTGTTAATACATCTCACAGAGTTACATCTCTGTTTCGTGGATCTCTTTGCTAGCCTTATTTCTGTGGAATCTGAGAACAGATATTTCGGATCCCTTTGTAGACTATAGATCCAAAGGAATTATCTTCCGATAACAAACAGAAAGAAGCTTTCTGAGAAACTTCTTTGTGTTCTTTGAAATCATCTCACAGAGTTACAGCATTCCCCACTAGAAGCCTTTCGCTAAGACAGTTCTTGTGGAATTTGCAACGTGATATTTGGAAGCCCATAGAGGTCTATGCTGAAAAAGGAATTCTCCTCAGATGAAATCTGGAAAGAAGCTTTCTGAGAAACTTCTTAGGTTTCTGTTAATTCATCTCACAGAGTTACATCTTTATTTCCTGCATCTTTCTGCTAGCCTTATTTCTGTGGATTCTGAGAATAGATATTTCGGATCCCTTGGAAGACTATAGGGCCAAAGGAAATATCATTTGATAACAAAGAGAAAGAAGCTTTCTGAGAAACTTCTTTGTGTTCTGTGAAATCATCTCACAGAGTTACAGCTTTCCCCTCAAGGAGACTTTCGCTAAGACAGTTCTTGTGAAACTGGCAAAGTGATATTTGGAAGCCCTTAGAGGGATACGGTGAAAAAGGAAATATCCTCAGATGAAATCTGGAAAGAATCTTTCTGAGAAACTGCTTACTGTTCTGTTAATTCATCTCACAGAGTTACATCTGTATTTCGTGGATCTCCCTGCTAACCTTATTTCTGTGGAATCTGAGAACATATATTTCGGATCCCTTTCAAGACTATAGGGCCAAAGGAAATATCCTCCGAGAACGAACAGAAATAAGCTTTCTGAGAAACTTCTTTGTGTTCTGTGAAATCATCTCACAGAGTTACAGCTTTCCCCTCAAGGAGCTTTTCGCTAAGACAGTACTTGTGGAATTGGCAAAGTGATATTTGGAAGACCCTGGAGGGCTATGGAGAAAAAGGAAATAATCTCAGATGAAATCTGGAAAGAAGCTTTCTGAGAAACTGCTTAGTGTTCTGATTATTCATCTCATAGAGTTACATCTGTATTTCGTGGATCTCTTTGCTAGCCTTATTTCTGTGAAATCTGAGAACAGATATTTCGCATCCCTTTGAACACTATAGGGCCAAAGGAAATATCCTCCGACAACAAAGAGAAAGAGGCTTTCTGAGAAACTTCTTTGTGTTCTGTGAAATCACCTCACAGAGTGACAGCTTTCCTCTCAAGGAGCCTTTCGCTAAGACAGTTCTTGTGGAATTGGCAAAGGGATATTTTGAAGCCCGTAGAGGTCTACGGTGAAAAAGGTAATATCCTCAGATGAAATCTGGAAAGAAGCTTTCGAAGAAACTCCTTTGTGATCTGTTAATTCATCTCACAGGGTTACATCTGTATTTCGTGGATCTCTTTGCTGGCCTTATTTCGGTGCAATCTGAGAACAGATATGTCGGATCCCTTTGAAGACTGTTGGGCCAAAGGAAATATCCTCCGATAACAAAGATAAGAAGCTTTCTGAGGAACTTCTTTGTGTTCCGCGAAATCATCTCACAGAGTTACAGGTTTCCCCTCAAGGAGACTTTCGCTAAGACAGTTCTTGTGGAAGTTGCAAAGTGATATTTGGAAGCCCATAGAGGGCTACGGTGAAAAAGGAAATATCCTCGGTTAAAATCTGGAAAGAAGCTTTCTGAGAAACTGCTTAGTGTTCTGTTAATTCGTCTCACACAGTTACATCTGTATTTCGTGGATCTCTTTGCTAGCCTTATTTCTGTGGAATCTGAGAACAGATATTTCGAATCCCTTTGAAGACTAAAAGGCCAAAGGAAATATCCTCCGATAACAAAGAGAAAGAAGCTTTCTGACAAACTTCTTTGTGTTATGTGAAATCATCTCACAGAGTTACAGCTTTCCCGTAAAGGAACCTTTCGCTATGACAGTTCTTGTGGAATTGGCAACGTGATATTTGGAAGTCCATAGAGGGCTCTGGTGAAAAAGGAAATATCCTCAGAAGAAATCTGGAAAGAAGCTTTCTGAGCAGCTGCTTAGTGTTCTGTTAATTCATCTCACAGAGTTACATCTGTATTTCTTGGATCTCTTTGCTAGCCTTATTTCTGTGGAATCTGAGAACAGATATTTCCGATCTCTTGAAGACTCTTGGGCCAAAGGAAATATAATCCGATAACAAAGAGAAAGAAGCTTTCTGAGATACTTCTTTGTGTTCTGTGAAATCATCCCACAGAGTGACAGCTTTAACCTCAAGGAGCCTTACGCTAAGACAGTTCTTGTGGAATTGGCAAAGTGATATTTGGGTGCCCGAACTGGGCTACGGTGAATAAGGAAATATCCTCAGATGAAATCTGGAAAGAAGCTTTCTGAGAAACTGCTTATTGTTCTCTTAATTCATCTCACAGAGTTACATCAGTATTTCGTGGATCTCTTTGCTCGCCTTATTTCTGTGGAATCTGAGAACTGATATTTCGGATCCCTTAGAAGAATCTAGGGCCAAAGGAAATATCCTCCGATAACATAGAGAAAGAAGCTTTCTGAGAAACTTCTTTGAGTTCTGTGAAATCATCTCACAGAGTTACAGCTTTCCCCTCAAGGAGCCTTTCGCTAAGACAGTTCTTGTGGAATTGGCAAAGTGATATTTGGAAGCCCTTTGAGGGCTATGGAGTAAAAGGTAATATCCTCAGATGAAATTTGGAAAGAAGCTTTCTGAAAAACTGCTAAGTGTTCTGCTAATTCATCTCACAGAGTTACATCTGTATTTCCTGGATCTCTTTGCTAGCCTTATTTCTGTGGAATCTGCGAACAGATATTTCGGATCCCTTTGAAGAACACAGGGCCAAAGGAAATATCCTCCGATAACAAAGAGAAAGAAGGTTCCTGAGAAACTTCCTTGTGTTTGGTGAAATCATCTCCCAGAGTTACAGCTTTCCCCTCAAGGAGACTTTCGCTAAGACAGTTCTTGTGGAATTGGCATAGTGATATTTGGTATCCCATAGAGGGCTATGGAGAAAAAGGAAATATCCTCAGATGAAATCTGGAAAGAAGCTTTCTGCGAAACTGCTTAGTGTTCTGTTAATTCATCTCACAGAGTTACATCTATATTTCGTGGTTCTCTTTGCTAGCCTTATTTCTGTGGAATCTGAAAACAGATATTTCGGATCACTTGAAGACCACAGGGCCAAAGGAAATATCCTCCGATAACAAAGAGAATGAAGCTTTCTGAGAAACTTCTTTGGTTCTGTGAAATCATCTCACAGAGTTACAGCTTTCCCCTCAAGGAGCCTTTCGTTAGACAGTTCTTGTGGAATTGGCAAAGTGATATTTGGAAGCCCTTTGAGGGCTATGGTGTAAAAGGTAATATCCTCAGATGAAATCTGGAAAGAAGCTTTCTGAGAAACTGCTAAGTGTTCTGCTAATTCATCTCACAGAGTTACATCTGTATTTCCTGGATGTCTTTGCTAGCCTTATTTCTGTGGAATCTGAGAACAGATATTTCGGATCCCTTTGTAGGCTATAGGGCCAAAGGAAATATCTTCCGATAACAAAGAGAAAGAAGCTTTCTGAGAAACTTCTTTGTGTTCTGTGAAATCATCTCACAGAGTTACAGCTTTCCCCTCAAGGGGCCTTTCGCTAAGATAGTTCTTGTGGAATTGGCAAATTGATATTTGGAAGCCCATAGAGGGCTATGGTGAAAAAGGAAATATCCTCAGATGAAATCTGAAAGAAGCTTTCTGAGAAACTTCTTAGTGTTCTGTTAATTCATCTCACAGTGTTATATCTGTATTTCGTGGATCTCTTTGCTAGCTTTATTTCTGTGGAATCTGAGAAGAGATATTTCGGTTCCATTTGAAGACCACAGGGCCAAAGGAAATATCCTCCGAAAACAAAGAGAAAGAAGCTCTCTGAGAAATTTCTTTGTGTTCTGTGAAATCATCTTACAGAGTTACAGCTTTCCCCTCAAGGAGCCTTTCTCTAAGTCAGTTCTTGTGGAATTGGCAAAGTGATAATTGGAAGCCCATAGAGGGCTATGGTGAAAAAGGAAATATCCTCAAATGAAATCTGGAAAGAAGCTTTCTGAGAAACTGCTTAGTGTTCTGTTAATTCATCTCACAGAATTACATCTGTATTTCGTGGATCTCTTTGCTAGCCTTATTACTGTGGAATCTGAGAACACATATTTCGGATCCCTTTGAAGACTATAGGGCTAAAGGAAATATCCTCCGATAACAAACAGAAAGAAGCTTTCTGAGAAACTTCTTTGTGTTCTGTGAAATCATCTCACAGAGTTACAGCTTTCCCCTCAAGGAGACTTTCTCTAAGACAGTTCTTGTGGAATTGGGAAAGTGATATTTGGAAGCCCATAGAGGGCTATGCTGAAAAAGGAAATATCCTCAGATGAAATCTGAAAGAAGCTTTCTGAGAAACTGCTTAGTGTTCTCTTAATTCACCTCACAGAGTTACATCTGTGTTTCGTGAATCTCTTTGCTAGTCTTATTTCTGTGGAATCTGAGAACAGATATTTCCCATCCATTGAAGACCACAGGGCCAAAGGAAATATCCTCCGATACCAAAGAGAACGAAGCTTTCTGAGAAACTTCTATGTGTTCTGTGAAATCATGTCACAGAGTTACAGCTTTCTCCTCAAGGAGCCTTTCGCTAAGACAGTTCTTGTGGAATTGGCAAAGTGATATTTGGAAGCCCATTGAGGGCTATGGTGTAAAAGGTAATTTCCTCAGATGAAATCTGAAAGAAGCTTTCTGAGAAACTGGTAAGTGTTCTGCTAATTAATCTCACAGATTTACATCAGTATTTCCTGGATCTCTTTGGTAGCCTTATTGCTGTGGAATCTGAGAACAGATATTTCGGATCCCTTTGAAGACTATAGGGCCAAAGGAAATATCCTACGATAACAAAGAGAAAGAAGGTTTCTGAGAAACTTCTTTGTGTGCTGTGAAATCATCTCACAGAGTTACAGCTTTCCCCTCAAGGGGCCTTTCGCTAAGATAGTTCTTGTGGAATTGGCAAATTGATATTTGGAAGCCCTTAGAGGGCTATGGTGAAAAAGGAAATATCCTCAGATGAAATCTGGAAAGAAGCTTTCTGAGAAACTGCTTAGTGGTCTGTGAATTCATCTCATAGAGTTACATCTGTATTTCGTAGATCTCTTTGCTAGCCTTATTTCTTTGGAATCTGTGAGCAGATATTTCGGATCCCTTTGAAGACCACACGGCCAAAGGAAATATCCTCCGATAACTAAGAGAAAGAAGCTTTCTGAGAAACTTCTTTGTCTTCTGTGAAATCATCTCACAGAGTGACAGCTTTCCCCTCAAGGAGCCTTTCGCTAAGACAGTTCAAGTGGAATTTGCAAAGTGATATTTGGATGCCCGTAGTGGGCTACGGTGTAAAAGGAAATATCCTCAGATGAAATCTGGAAAGAAGCTTTCTGAGAAAGTGCTTAGTGTTCTGTTAATTCATCTCACAGAGTAACATCTGTATTTCGTGGATCTCTTTGCTAGCCTTATCTCTGTGGAATCTGAGAACAGATATTTCGGATCCCTTTCAAGACCACAGGGACAAAGGAAATATCCTCCGATAAAAAAGAGAAAGAAGCTTTCTGAGAAACTTTTTTGTTTTCTGTGAAATCATCTCACAGAGTTACAGCTTTCCCCTCAAGGAGCCTTTCGCTAAGACAGTTCTTGTGGAATTTCAAAGTGATATTTGGAATACCGTAGTGGGCTACGGTTAAAAAGGAAATATCCTCAGATGAAATCTGGAAAGAAGCTTTCTGAGAAACTGCTTAGTGTTCTGTTAATTCATCTCACAGAGTTACATACCTATTTCGTGGATCTCTTTGCTAGCCTTATTTCTATGGAATCTGAGAACAGATATTTCGGATCCCTTTGAAGACTATAGGGCCAAAGGAAATATCCTCCGATAACAAAGAGAAAGAAACTTTCTTAGAAACTTCTTTCTGTTCTGTGAAATCATCTCACAGAGTTACTGCTTTCCCCTCAAGGAGCCTTTCGCTAAGACAGTTCTTGTGGAATTGGCAAAGTGATATTTGGAAGCCCATAGAGGGCTATGGTGAAAAAGAAAATATCTTCAGATGAAATCTGGAAAGAAGCTTTCTGAGAAACTGCTTAGTGTTCTGTTAATTCATCTCACAGAGTTACATCTGTATTTCATGGATCTCTTTGCTAGCCTTATTTCTGTGGAATCTGAGAACAGATATTTCGGATCCCTTTGAATACCACAGGGCCAAAGGAAATATCCTCCGATAACAAATAGAAAGAAGCTTTCTGTGAAACTTCTTTGTCTTCTGTGAAATCATCTCACAGAGATACAGCTTTCCTCTCAAGGAGCCTTTCGCTAAGACAGTTCTTGTGGAATTTGCAAAGTGATATTTGGAAGCCCGTAGTGGTCTACGGTGAAAAGGGAAATATCCTCAGATGAAATCTGGAAAGAAGATTTCTGAGAAACTGCTTAGTGTTCCGTTAATTCATCTCACAGAGTTACATCTGTGTTTCGTGGATCTCTTTGCTAGCCTTATTTCTGAGGAATCTGAGAACAGATATTTCGGATCAATATGAAGAATATAGGGCCAAAGGAAATATCCTCCGATAACAAAGAGAAAGAAGCTTTCTGAGAAACTTCTTTGTGTTCTGTGAAATCATCTCACAGAGTAACAGCTTTCCCCTCAAGGAGACTTTCTCTTATACAGTTCTTGTGGAATTGGCAATGTGATAATTGGAAGCCCATAGAGGGCTGTGGTGAAAAAGGAAATATCCTCAGATGAAATCTGGATAGAAGCTTTCTGAGAAACTGCTTAGTGTTCTGTTAATTCATCTCACAGAGTTACGTCTGTATTTCGTGGATCTCTTTGCTAGCCTTATTTCTGTGGAATCTGAGAACAGATATTTCCGATCCCTTGAAGACCACAGGGCCAAAGGAAATATCCTCCGATAACAAAGAGAACGAAGCTTTCTGAGAAACTTCTATGGTTCTGTGTAATCATCTCACAGAGTTACCGCTTTCCCCTCAAGGAGCCTTTTGCTAAGACAGTTCTTGTGGAATTGGCAAAGTGATATTTGGAAGCCCATTGAGGGCTACGGTGTAAAAGGAAATATCCTCAGATGAAATCTGGAAAGAAGCTTTCTGAGAAACTGCTTAGTGTTCTGTTAATTCATCTCCCAGAGTTACATCTGTATTTTGTGGATCTCTGTGCTAGCCTTATTTCTGTGGAATCAGAGAACAGATATTTCGGATCCCTTTGAAGACTATAGGGCCAAAGGAAATATCCTCCGATAACAAAGAGAAAGAAGCTTTCTGAGAAACTTCGTTGCGTTCTGTGAAATCATCTCTCAGAGTTACAGCTTTCCCCTCAAGGAGCCTTTCGCTAAGATAGTTCTTGTGGAATTGGCAAAGTGATATTTGGAAGCCCATAGAGGGCTCTGGCGAAAAAGGAAATATCCTCAGATGAAATCTGGAAAGAAGCTTTCTGAGAAACGGCTTAGTGTTCTGTTAATTCATCTCACAAAGTTACATCTGTGTTTCGTGGATCTCTTTGCTAGCCTTATTTCTGTGGAATCGGAGAACAGATATTTCGGATCCCGTTGAAGACTATAGGGCCAAAGGAAATATCCTCCGATAACAAAGAGAACGAAGCTTTCTGCAAACTTCCTGGTGTTCTGTGAAGTCATCTCACAGAGTTACAGCTATCCCCTCAAGGAGCCTTTTGCTAAGATAGTTCTTGTGGAATTGACAAAGTGAAATTTGGATGCCCATAGAGGGCTACGGTGAAAACGGAAATATCCTCAGATGACATTTGGAAAGAAGCTTTCTGAGAAACTGCTTAGTGTTCTGTTAATTCATCTCACAGAGTTACATCTGTATTTCATGGATCTCTTTGCTCGCCTTATTTCTGTGGAATCTGAGAACAGATATTTCGGATCCCTTGAAGACCACAGGGCCAAAGGAAATATGCTCCGATAACAAAGAGAACGAAGCTTTCTGAGAAACTTCTTTGTGTTCTGTGAAATCATCTCCCAGAGTTACCGCTTTCCCCTCAAGGAGCCTTTCGCTAAGACAGTTATTGTGGAATTGGCAAAGTGATATTTGGAAGCCCATTGAGGGCTATGGTGTAAAAGGTAATATCCTCAGATGAAATTTGGAAAGAAGCTTTCTGAGAAACTGCTAAGTGTTCTGCTAATTCATCTCACAGAGTTACATCTGTATTTCCTGTATCTCTTTGCTAGCCTTATTTCTGTGGAATCTGCGAACAGATATTTCGGATCCCTTTGAAGACCACAGGGCCAAAGGAAATATCCTCCGATAACAAAGAGAAAGAAGGTTTCTGAGAAACTTCTTTGTGTTTGCTGAAATCATCTCCCAGAGTTACAGCTTTCCACACAAGGAGAATTTCGCTAAGACAGTTCTTGTGGAATTGGAAAAGTGATATTTGGAAGCCCATAGAGGGCTATGGAGAAAAAGGAAATATCCTCAGATGAAATATGGAAAGAAGCTTTCTGAGAAACTGCTTAGTGTTCTGTTAATTCATCTCACAGAATTATATCTGTATTTCATGGATCTCTTTGCTAGCCTTATTTCTGTGGAATCTGAGAACAGATATTTCCGATCCCTTGAAGACCACAGGGCCAAAGGAAATATCCTCCGATAACAAAGAGAACGAAGCTTCCTGAGAAACTTCTTTGTGTTTGGTGAAATCATCTCCCAGAGTTACAGCTTTCCCCTCAAGGAGAGTTTCGCTAAGACAGTTCTTGTGGAATTGGCAAATTGATATTTGGAAGCCCTTAGAGGGTTATGGTGAAAAAGGAAATATCCTCAGATGAAATCTGGAAAGAAGCTTTCTGAGAAACTGCCTGGTGTTCGGTTAATTCATCTCACAGAGTTACATCTGTATTTCGTGGATCTCTTTGCCAGCTTTATTTGTGTGGAGTCTGAGAAGAGATATTTCGGTTCCATTTGAAGACCACAGGACCAAAGTAAATATCCTCCGATAACAAAGAGAAAGAAGCCCTCTGAGAAATTTCTTTGTGTTCTGTGAAATCATCTTACAGAGTTACAGCTTTCCCCTCAAGGAACCTTTCTCTAAGACAGTTCTTGTGGAATTGGCAAAGTGATAATTGGAATCCCATAGAGGGCAATGGTGAAAAAGGAAATATCCTCAGATGAAATCTGGAAAGAAGCTTTCTGAGAATCTGCTTAGTGTTCTGTTAATTCATCTCACAGAATTACATCTGTATTTCGTGGATCTCTTTGCTAGCCTTATTACTGTGGAATTTGAGAACAGATATTTCGGATCCCTTTGAAGACTATAGGGCAAAAGGAAATATCCTCCGATAACAAAGAGAACGAAGCTTTCTGAGAAACTTCTTTGTGTTGTGTGAAATCGTCTCACAGAGTTACAGCTTTCCCCTCAAGGAGACTTTCTCAAAGACAGTTCCTGTGGAATTGGGAGAGTGATATTTGGAAGCCCTTAGAGGGCTATGGTGAAAAAGGAAATATCATCAGATGAAATCTGAAAGAAGCTTTCTGAGAAACTGCTTAGTGTTCTGTTAATTCATCTCAGAGAGTTACATCTGTATTTCGTGGATATATTTGCTAGTCTTATTTCTGTGGAATCTGAGAAGAGATATTTCCGATCCCTTGAAGACCACAGGGCCAAAGGAAATATCCTCCGATAACAAAGAGAACGAAGCTTTCTGAGAAACTTCTATGTGTTCTGTGAAATGATCTCACAGAGTTACAGCTTTCCCCTCAAGGAGCCTTTCGCTAAGACAGTTCTTGTGGAATTGGCAAAGTGATATTTGGAAGCCCATTGAGGGCTATGGTGTAAAACGTAATTTCCTCAGATGAAATCTGGAAAGAAGCTTTCTGAGAAACTGGTAAGTGTTCTGCTCATTAATCTCACAGATTTACATCAGTATTTCCTGGATCTCTTTGCTAGCCTTATTTCTGTGGAATCTGCGAACATATATTTCGGATCCCTTTGAAGACTATTGGGCCAAAGGAAATATCCTCCGATAACAAAGAGAAAGAAGTTTTCTGAGAAACTTCTTTGTGTTCTGTAAAAGCATCTCACAGAGTTACAGGTTTCCCCTCAAGGAGCCTTTCGCTAAGACAGTTCTTGTGGAATTGGCAAAGTGATATTTGGAAGCCCATAGAGGGCTCTGGTGAAAAAGGAAATATCCTCCGATGAAATCTGGAAAGAAGCTTTCTGAGAAACTGCTTAGTGTTCTGTTAATTCATCTCACAGAGTTACATCTGTATTTCGTGGATCTCTTTACTAGCCTTATTTCTTGGAATCTGAGAAAAGATATTTCGGATCCCTTTGAAGACTATAGGGACAAAGGAAATATCCTCTGATAGCAAAGAGAAAGAAGCTTTCTGAGAAACTTCTTTTTGTTCTGTGAAATCAACTCACAGAGTTACAGCTTTCCACTCAAGGAGCCTTTCGCTAAGACAGTTCTTGTGGAATTGGCAAAGTGATATTTGGAAGCCCGTAGTGAGCTACGGTGAAAAAGGAAATATCCTCAGATGAAATCTGGAAAGAAGCTTTCTGAGAAACTGCTTAGTGTTCTGTTAATTCATCTCAAAGAGTTACATCTGTATTTCGTGGATCTCTTTGCTAGCGTTATTTCTGTGGAATCTGAGAACAGGTATTTCGGATCCCTTTGAAGACTATAGGGCCAAAGGAAATATCCACCGATAACAAAGAGAAAGAAGAGTTCTGAGAAACTTCTTTGTGTTCTGTGAAATCATCTCACAGAGTAGCAGCTTTCCCCTCAAGGAGCCTTTCGCTAAGATAGTTCTTGTGGAATTGGCAAAGTGATATTTGGAAGCCCACAGAGGGCTACGGTGAGAAAGGAAATATCCTCAGATGATTCGGGAAAGAAGCTTTCTGAGAAACTGCTTAGTGTTCTGTTAATTCATCTCACAGAGTTACATCTGTATTTCGTGGATCTCTTTGCTAGCCTTATTTCTGTGGAATCTGAGAACAGATATTTCGGAAACCTTTGAAGACCACAGGGCCAAAGGAAATATCCTCCAATAACTAAGAGAAAGAAGCTTTCTGAGAAACTTCCTTGTGTTCTGTGAAATCATCTCACAGAGTTACAGCTTTCCCCTCAAGGAGCTTTTCGCTACGACACTTCTTCTGGAATTGGCAAAGTGATGTTTGGAAGCCCTTTGAGGGCTATGGTGTAAAAGGTAATATCCTCAGATGAAATCTGGAAAGAAGGTTTCTGCGAAACTGCTTAGTGTTCATCTCACAGAGTTACATCTGTATTTCGTGGATCTCTTTGCAAGCCTTATTTCTGTGGAATCTGAGAACAGACATTTCCGATCCCTTGAAGAACACAGGGCCAAAGGAAATAACCTGCGATAACAAAGAGAACGAAGCTTTCTGAGAAACTTCTTTGGTTCTGTGAAATCATCTCACAGAGTTACCAATTCCCCCTCAAGGAGCCTTTCGCTAAGACAGTTCTTGTGGAATTGGCAAAGTGATATTTGGAATCCCATTGAGGGCTATAGTGTAAAAGGTAATTTCCTCAGATGAAATCTGGAAAGAAGCTTTCTGAGAAACTGCTAAGTGTTCTGCTAGTTAATCTCACAGAGTTACATCAGTATTTCCTGAATCTCTTTGCTAGCCTTATTTCTGTGGAATCTGCGAACAGATATTTCGGATCCCTTTGTAGACCACAGTGCCAAAGGAAATATCCTCCGATAACAAAGAGAAAGAAGATTTCTGAGAACTTCTTTGTGTTTGGTGAAATCATCTCCCAGAGTTACAGCTTTCCCCTCAAGGAGACTTTCGCTAAGACAGTTCTTGTGGAATTGGCAAAGTGATATTTGGAAGCCCATAGAGGGCTATGGAGAAAAAGGAAATAATCTCAGATGAAATCTGGAAAGAAGCTTTCTGAGAAACTGCTTAGTGGTCTGTTAATTCATCTCACAGAGTTACATCTGTATTTCGTGGATCTCTTTGCTAGCCTTATTTCTGTGGAATCTGAGAACAGATATTTCGGATCCCTTTGAAGACCACAGAGCCAAAGGAAATATCCTCCGATAACTAAGAGAAAGAAGCTTTCTGAGAAACTTCTTTGTGTTCTGTGAAATCATCTCACAGAGTTACAGGCTTCCCCGCAAGGAGCCTTCCGCTATGACAGTTCTTGTGGAATTGGCAAAGTGATATTTGGAAGCCCGTAGAGGCTCTGGTGAAAAAGGAACTATACTCAGTTGAAATCTGGAAAGAAGCTTTCTGAGAAACTGCTTAGTGTTCTGTTAATTCATCTCGCAGGGTTACATCTGTATTTCGTGGATCTCTTTGCTAGCCTGACTTCTGTGGAATATGCGAACTGATATTTCGGAGCCCTTTGAAGACCACAAGGCCAAAGGAAATATCCTCCGATAACAAAGAGAACGAAGCTTTCTGAGAAACTTCTTTGTGTTCTGTGAAATCATCTCAGAGAGTTACCGCTTTCCCCTCAAGGAGCCTTTCGCTAAGACAGTTCTTGTGGAATTGGCAAAGTGATATTTGGAAGCCCATAGAGGGCTATGGAGAAAAAGGAAATATCCTCAAACGAAATCTGGAAAGAAGCTTTCTGAGAAACTGCTTAGTGGTCTGCTCATTCATCTAACAGAGTTACATCTGTATTTCGTGGATCTCTTTGCTAGCCTTATTTCTGTGGAATCTTCGAACAGATATTTCGGATCCCTTTGAGACCACAGGGCCAAAGGAAATATCCTCCGATAACAAAGAGAAAGAAGGTTTCTGAGAAACCTCTTTGTGTTTGGTGAAATCATCTCCCAGAGTTACAGCTTTCCCCTTATGGAGACTTTCGCTAAGACAGTTCTTGTGGAATTGGCAAAGTGATATTTGGAAGCCCATAGAGGGCTATGGAGAAAAAGGAAATATCCTCAAACGAAATCTGGAAAGAAGCTTTCTGAGAAACTGCTTAGTGGTCTGTTAATTCATCTCACAGAGTTACGTCCGTATTTCGTGGATCTCTTTGCTAGCCTTATTTCTGTGGAATCTGAGAACAGATATTTCGGATCCCTTTGAAGACCACAGGGCCAAAGGAAATATCCTCCAATAACTAAGAGAAAGAAGCTTTCTGAGAAACTTCCTTGTGTTCTGTGAAATCATCTCACAGAGTTACAGCTTTACCCTCAAGGAGCCTTTCGCTAAGACAGTTCTTCTGGAATTTGCAAAGCGATATTTCGAAGCCCGCAGTGGGCTACGGTGAAAAAGGAAATATCCTCAGATGAAATCTGAAAAGAAGTCTTCTGAGAAACTGCTTAGTGTTCTGTTAATTCATCTCACAGAGTTACATCTGTATTTCGTGGATCTCTTTGCTAGCCTTATTTCTGTGGAATTTGAGAACAGATATTTCGGATCCCTATGAAGAATATAGGGCCAAAGGAAATATCCTCCGATAACAAAGAGAAAGAAGCTTTCTGAGAAACTTCTTTGTGTTCTTTGAAATCATCTCACAGAGTAACAGCTTTCCCCTCAAAGAGACTTTCTCTTAGACAGTTCTTGTGGAATTGGCAAAGTGATAATTGGAAGCCCATAGAGGGCTATGTTGAAAAAGGAAATATCCTCAGATGAAATATGGAAAGAAGCTTTCTGAGAAACTGCTTAGTGTTCTGTTAATTCATCTCACAGAGTTACATCTGTATTTCGTGGATCTCTTTGCTAGCCTTATTTCTGTGGAATCTGAGAACAGATATTTCGGATCCCTTTGACGACCACAAGGCCAAAGGAAATATCCTCCGATAACAAAGAGAAAGAAGCTTTCTGAGAAACTTCTTTGTGTTCTGTGAAATCATCTCACAGAGTTACAGGTTTCCCCTCAAGGAGACTTTCTCTATGACAGTTCTTGTGGAATTGGCAAAGGGATATTTGGAAGCCCATAGAGGGCTATTGTGAAAAAGGAATTATCCTCAGATGAAATCTGGAAAGAAGCTTTCTGAGAAACTGCTTAGTTTTCAATTAATACATCTCAGAGAATTACGTCTGTATTTCGTGGATCTGTTTGCTAGCCTTATTTCTGTGGAATCTGAGAACAGATATTTCAGATCACTTTTTAAACTATTGGGCCAAAGGAAATATCCTCCGATAACAAAGAGAAAGAAGCTTTCTGAGAAACTTCTTTGTGTTCTGTGAAATCAGCTCACAGAGTTACACCTTTCTCCTCAAGGAGCCTTTCGCTAAGACAGTTCTTGTGGAATTGGCAAAGTGATATTTGGAAGCCCATAGAGGGCTATGGTGAAAAAGGAAATATCCTCAGATGAAATCTGGAAAGAAGCTTTCTGAGAAACTGCTTAGTGTTCTGTTAATTCATCTCACAGAGTTACATCTGTATTTCGTGGATCTCTTTGCTAGCCTTATTTCTGTGGAATCTGAGAACAGATATTACGGATCCCTTTGAAGACTATAGGGCCAAAGGAAATATCCTCCGGCAACAAAAAGAAAGAAGCTTTCTGAAAAACTTCTTTGTGTTCTGTGAAATCATCTCACAGAGTGACAGCTTTCCTCTCAAGGAGGCTTTCGCTAAGACAGTTCTTGTGGAATTCACAAAGTGATATTTGGAAGCCCATAGAGGTCTATGGTGAAAAAGGAAATATCCTCAGATGAAACATGGAAAGAAGCTTTCTGAGAAACTGCTTTGTGTTCTGTTAATTCATCTCACAGGTTTACATCTGTATTTCGTGGATCTCTTTGCTGGCCTTATTTCTGTGCAATCTGAGAACAGATATGTCGGATCCCTTTGAAGACTATAGGGCCAAAGGAAATACCTTCCGATAAAAAAGAGAAAGAAGCTTTCTGAGAAACTTCATTGTGTTCTGTGAAATCATCTCACAGAGTTACAGCTTTCCCCTCAAGGAGACTTTCGCTAAGACAGTTCTTGTGGAATTGGCAAAATGATATTTGGAAGCCCATAGAGGGCTATTGTGAAAAAGGAAATATCCTCAAATGAAATCTGGAAAGAAGCTTCCTGAGAAACTGCTTAGTGTTCTGTTAATACATCTCACAGAGTTACGTCTGTATTTCGTGGATCTCCTTGCTAGCCTTATTTCTGTGGACTCTGAGAACAGATATTTTGGATTGCTTTGAATACTATAGGGCCAAAGGAAATATCCTCCGACAACAAAGAGGAAGAGGCTTTCTGAGAAACTTCTTTGTGTTCTGTGAAATCATCTCAGAGAGTTACCGCTTTCCCCTTAAACAGCCTTTCGCTAAGACAGTTCTTGTGGAATTGGCAAAGTGATATTTGGAAGGCCATTGAGGGCTACGGTGTAAAAGGTAATATCCTCAGATGAAATCTGGAAAGAAGCTTTCTGAGAAACTGCTAAGTGTTCTGCTAATTCATCTCTCAGAGTTACATCTGTATTTCGTGGATCTCTTTGCTAGCCTTATTTCTGTGGAATCTGCGAACAGATATTTCGGATCCCTTTGAAGACCACAGGGCCAAAGGAAATATCCTCCGATAACAAAGAGAAAGAAGGTTTCTGAGAAACTTCTTTGTGTTTGGTGAAATCATCTCCCAGAGTTACAGCTTTCCCCTCAAGGAGACTTTCGCTAAGACAGTTCTTGTGGAATTGGCAAAGTGATATTTGGAAGCCCTTAGAGGGCTATGGAGAAAAAGGAAATATCCTCAGATGAAATCTGGAAAGAATCTTTCTGAGAAACTGCTTAGTGGTCTGTTAATTCATCTCACAGAGTTAGGTCCGTATTTCGTGGATCTCTTTGCTAGCCTTATTTCTGTGGAATCTGAGAACCGATATTTCGGATCCCTTTGAAAACCACAGGACCAAAGGAAATATCCTCCAATAACTAAGAGAAAGAAGCTTTCTGAGAAACTTCATTGTGTTCTGTGAAATCATCTCACAGAGTTACAGCTTTCCCCTCAAGGAGCCTTTCGCTAAGACATTTCTCTGGAATTTGCAAAGTGATATTTCGAAGCCCGTAGTGGTCTACGGTGAAAAAGGAAATATCCTCAGATGAAATCTGAAAAGAATTTTTCTGAGAAACTGCTTAGTGTTCCGTTAATTCATCTCACAGAGTTACATCTGTGTTTCGTGGATCTCTTTGCTAGCCTTATTTTTGTGGAATCTGAGAACAGATATTTCGGATCCCTATGAAGAATATAGTGCCAAAGGAAATATCCTCCGATAACAAAGAGAAAGAAGCTTTCTGAGAAACTTCTTTCTGTTCTGTGAAATCATCTCACAGAGTAACAGCTTTCCCCTCAAGGAGCCTTTCTCTTAGACAGTTCTTGTGGAATTGGCAAAGTGATAATTTGAAGCCCATAGAGGGCTATGGTGAAAAAGGAAATATCCTCAGATGAAATCTGGAAGAAGATTTCAGAGAAACTGCTTAGTGTTCTGTTAATTCATCTCACAGAGTTACATCTGTATTTCGTGGATCCCTTTGCTAGCCTTATCTCTGTGGCATCTGAGAACAGATATTTCGGATCCCTTTGAAGACCACAGGGCCAAAGGAAATATCCTCCGATAACAAAGAGAAAGAAGGTTTCTGAGAAACTTCTTTGTGTTCTGTGAAATCATCTCACAGAGTTACCGCTTTCCCCTCAAGGAGACTTTCGCTAAAGCAGTTCTTGTGGAATTGGAAAGTGATGTTTGGAAGCCCATAGCGGGCTACGTAGAAAAAGGAAATATCCTCACATGAAATCTGGAAAGAAGCTTTCTGAGAAACTGCTTAGTGTTCTGTTAATTCATCTCACAGAGTTACATCTGTATTTCGTGGATCTCTTTGCTAGCCTTATTTCTGTGGAATCTGAGAACAGATATTTCCGATCCCTTGAAGACCACAGGGCCAAAGGAAATATCCTCCGATAACAAAGAGAACGAAGCTTTCTGAGAAACTTCTTTGGTTCTATGAAATCATCTCACAGAGTTACCGCTTTCCCCTCAAGGAGCCTTTCGCTAAGACAGTTCCTGTGGAATTGGCAAAGTGATATTTGGAAGCCCATTGAGGGCTACGGTGTAAAAGGTAATATCCTCAGATGAAATCTGGAAAGAAGCTTTCTGAGAATGTACTTAGTGTTCTGTTAATTCATTTCACAGAGTTACATCTGTATTTCGGGGATCCCTTTGCTAGCCTTATTTCTGTGGAATCTGAGAACAGATATTTCGGATCCCTTTGAAGACCACAGGGCCAAAGTAAATATCCTCCGACAACAAAGAGAAAGAAGCTTTCTGAGAAACTTCTTTGTGTTCTGTGAAATCATCTCACAGAGTGACAGCTTTCCCCTCAAGGAGCCTTTCGCTAAGACAGTTCTTGTGGAATTGGCGAAGTGATATTTGGAAGCTCATGGAGGGCTACGGTGAAAAAGGAAATATCCTCAGATGAAATCTGGAAAGAAGCTTTCTGAGAATCTGCTAAGTGTTCTGTTAATTCATCTCACAGAGTTACCTCTTTATTTCGTGCATCTCTTTGCTAGCCTTATCTCTGTGGCATCTGAGAACAGATATTTCGGATCCCTTTGAAGACCACAGGGCCAAAGGAAATATCCTCCGATAACAAAGAGAAAGAAGCTTTCTGAGAAACTTCTTTGTGTTCTGTGAAACCATCTCACAGAGTTACAGCTTTCCCCTCAAGGAGCCTTTCGCTAAGACAGTTCTTGTGGAATTGGCAAAGTGATATTTGAAGCCCGTAGTGGGCTACGGTGAAAAAGGAAATATCCTCAGATGAAATCTGGAAAGAAGCTTTCTGAGAAACTGCTTAGTGTTCTGTTAATTCATCTCACAGAGTTACATCTGTATTTCGTGGATCCCTTAGCTAGCCTTATTTCTGTGGAATCTGAGAACAGATATTTCGGATCCCATTGAAGACTATAGGGCCAAAGGAAATATCCTCCGATAACAAAGAGAAAAAGCTTTCTGAGAAACTTCTTTGTGTTCTGTGAAATCATCTCACAGAGTAACAGCTTTCCCCACAAGGAGCCTTTCGCTAAGACAGTTCTGGTGGAATTGGCAAAGTGATATTTGGAAGCCCATAGTGGGCTACGGAGAAAAGGAAATATCCTCAGATGAAATCTGGAAAGAAGCTTGCTGAGAAACTGCTTAGTGTACTGTTAATTCATCTCACAGAGTTACATCTGTATTTCATGGATCTCTTTGCTAGCCTTATTTCTGTGGAATCTGAGAACACATATTTCGGATCCCTTTGAAGACCACAGGGCCAAAGGAAATATCCTCCGATAACTTAGAGAAGGAAGCTTTCTGAGAAACTTCTTTGTGTTCTGTGAAATCATCTCACAGAGTTACAGCTTTCCCCTCAAGGAGCCTTTCTTTAAGACAGTTCTTGTGGAATTGGCAAAGTGATATTTGGAAGCCCGTAGTGGGCAACAGTGAAAAAGGAAATATCCTCAGATGAAATCTGGAAAGAAGCTTTCTGAGAAAGTGCTTAGTGTTCTGTTAATTCATCTCACAGAGTTACATCTGTATTTCGTGGATCTCTTTGCTAGCCTTATTTCTGTGGAATCTGAGAACAGATATTTCGGATCCCTTTGAAGACCACAGGGCCAAAGGAAATATCCTCCGATAACTTAGAGAAGGAAGCTTTCTGAGAAACTTCTTTGTGTTCTGTGAAATCATCTCACCGAGTTACAGGTTTCCCCTCAAGGAGCCTTTCGCTATGACAGTTCTTGTGGAATTGGCAAAGTGATATTTGGAAGCCCATAGAGGGCTATTGTGAAAAAGAAATTTCCTCAGATGAAATCTGAAAAGAAGCTTTCTCAGAAACTACTTAGTGTTCTGTTAATTCATCTCACAGAGGTACATCTGTATTTCCTGGATCTCTTTGCTAGCCTTATTTCTGTGGAATCTGAGAACAGATATTTCGGATCCCTTTGAAGACTATAGGGTCAAACGAAATATCCTCCTATAACAAAGAGAAAGAAGTTTTCTGAGAAACTTCTTTGTGTTCTGCGAAATCAATCACAGAGTTACAGCTTTCCCCTCAAGGAGCCTTTCGCTAAGACAGTTCTTGTGGAATTGGCAAAATGCTATTTGGAAGATCTAACAGGGCTATGGTGAAAAAGGAAATATCCTGAGATAAATCTGGAGAGAAGCTTTCTGAGAAATTGCTTAGTGTTCTGTTAATTCATCTCACAGTGTTACATCTGTATTTCGTGTATCTCTTTGCTATCCTTATTTCTGTGGAATCTGAGAACAGATATTTCGGATCCCTTTGAAGACTATAGGGCCAAAGGAAATATCCTCGATAACAAAGAGAAAGAAGCTTTCTGGGAATCTTCTTTGTGTTCTGTGAAATCATCTCACAGAGTTACAGCATTCCCCTCAAGGAGCCTTTCACTAAGACAGTTCTTGTGTAATTGGCAAAGTGATATTTGGAAGCCCATAGAGGGCTATGGTGAAAAAGGAAATATCCTTACATGAAATCTGGAAAGAAAATTTCTGAGAAACTTCTTAGTGTTCTGTTAATTCATCTCACAGAGTTACATCTGTATTTCGTGGATCTCTTTGCTAGCCTTATTTCTGTGGATTCTGAGAACAGATATTTCGGATCCCTTTGAAGACGATAGGGCCAAAGGAAATATTCTCCGATAACAAAGAGTAAGAAGCTTTCTGAGAAACTTCCTTGTATTCTATGAAATAATCTCACAGACTTACAGCGTTCCTCTCAAGGAGCCTTTCGTTAATACAGTTCTTGTGGAATTGGCAAAGTGATATTTGGAAGCCCATAGAGGGCTATGGTGAAAAAGAAATTTCCTCAGATGAAATCTGGAAAGAATCTTTCTCAGAAACTACTTAGTGTTCTGTTAATTCATCTCACAGAGTTACATCTGTATTTCGTGGATCTCTTTGCTAGCCTTATTTCTGTGGAATCTGAGAACAGATATTTCGGATCCCTTTGAATTCTATAGGGCCAAAGGAAATATCCTCCGATAACAAAGAGAAAGAAGCTTTCTGAGAAACTTCTTTGTGTTCTGTGAAATCATCTCACAGAGTTACATCTTACCCCACAAGAAGCATTTCGCTTACACAGTTCTGTGGAATTGGCAAAGTGATATTTGGAAGCCCATAGAGGGCTATGGTGAAAAAGGAAATATCCTCAAATGAAATCTGGAAAGAAGTTTTCTGAGAAACTGCTTAGTGTTCTGTTAATTCATCTCACATAGTTACATCTGTATTTCGTGGATCTCTTCGCTAGCCTTATTTCTGTGGAATCTGAGAACAGATATTTCGGATCCCTTTGTAGACGAGAGGGCCAAAGGAAATATCCTCCGATAACAAAGAGAAAGAAGCTTTCTGAGAAACTTCTTTGTGTTCTGTGAAATCATCTCACAGAGTTACATCTTACCCCACAAGAAGCATTTCGCTTACACAGTTCTTGTGGAATTGTCAAAGTGATATTTGGAAGCCCATAGAGGGCTATGGTGAAAAAGGAAATATCCTCAGATGAAATCTGGAAAGAAGCTTTCTCAGAAACTTCTTAGTGTTCTGTTAATTCATCTCACAGAGTTGTATCTGTATTTCGTGGATCTCTTTGCTAGCCTTATTTCTGTGGAATCTGAGAACAGATATTTCGGATGCCTTTGAAGACGATAGGGCCAAAGGAAATATCCTCCGATAACAAAGAGAAAGAAGCTTTCTAAGAAACTTCTTTGTGTTCTGCGAAATCATCTCACAGAGTTACAGCTTTCCCCTCAAGGAGCCTTTCGCTAAGACAGTTCTTGTGGAATTGGCAACGTGCTATTTGGAAGCCCTAACAGGGCTATGGTGAAAAAGGAAATATCCTGAGATAAATCTGGAGAGAAGCTTTCTGAGAAATTGCTTAGTGTTCTGTTAATACATCTCACAGAGTTACATCTGTATTTCGTGGATCTCTTTGCTAGCCTTATTTCTGTGGAATCTGAGAACAGATATTTCGGATCCCTTTGAAGACCACAGGGCCAAAGGAAATATCCTCTGATAACAAAGAGAAAGAAGCTTTCTGAGAAATTTCTTTGTGTTCTGTGAAATCATCTCACAGAGTGACAGCTTTCCCCTCAAGGAGCGTTTCTCTAAGACAGTTTCTGTGGAATTTGCAAAGTGATATTTGGAAGCCCGTATTGGGCTACGGTGAAAAAGTAAATATCTTCAGATGAAATCTGGAAAGAAGCTTTCTGAGAAACTGCTTAGTGTTCTTTTAATTCATCTCACAGAGTTACATCTGTATTTCGTGGATCTCTTTGCTAGCCTTATATCTGTGGAATCTGATAACTGATATTTCGTATCCCTTTGAAGACTATAAGGCCAAAGGAAATATCCTCCGATAACAAAGAGAAAGAAGCTTTCTGAGAAACTTTTTTGTGTTCTGTGAAATCGTCTCACAGAGTTACAACTTTCCCCTCAAGGAGCCGTTCTCTAAGACGGTTCTTGTGGAATTGGCAAAGTAATATTTGGAAGCCCATAGAGGGCTATGATGAAAAAGGAAATATCCTCAGATGAAATCTGGAAAGAAGCTTTCTGAGAAACTGCTTAGTGTTCTGTTAATTCATCTCACAGAGTTACATCTGTATTTCGTGGATCTCTTTGCTAGCCTTATTTCTCTGGAATCTGAGAACAGATATTTTGGATCCCTTTGAAGACTATAGGGCCAAAGGAAATACCTTCCGATAACAAAGAGAAAGAAGCTTTCTGAGAAACTTCATTGTGTTCTGTGAAAACATCTCACAGAGTTACAGCTTTCCCCTCATGGAGACTTTCGCTAAGACAGTTCTTGTGGAATTGGCAAAATGATATTTGGAAGCCCATAGAGGTCTATTTTTAAAAAGGAAATATCCTCTAATGAAATCTGGAAAGAAGCTTTCTGAGAAACTGCTTAGTGTTCTTTTAATACATCTCACAGAGTTACGTCTGTATTTCGTCGATCTCTTTGCTAGCCTTATTTCTGTGGTATCTGAGAACAGATATTTCGGATCCCTTTGAATACTATAGGGCCAAAGGAAATATCCTCCGATAACAAAGAGAAAGAAGCTTTCTGAGAAACTTCTTTGTGTTTTGTGAAATCATCTCACAGAGTTACATCTTAACCCACAAGAAGCATTTCGCTTACACAGTTCTTGTGGAATTGGCAAAGTGATATTTGGAAGCCCATAGAGGGCTATGGTGAAAAAGGAAATATCCTCAAATGAAATCTGGAAAGAAGTTTTCTGAGAAACTGCTTAGTGTTCTGTTAATTCATCTCACAGAGTTACATCTGTATTTCGTGGATCTCTTCGCTAGCCTTATTTCTGTGGAATCTGAGAACAGATATTTCGGATCCCTTTGTAGACGATAGGGCCAAAGGAAATATCCTCCGATAACAAAGAGAAAGAAGCTTTCTGAGAAACTTCTTTGTGTTCTGTGAAATCATCTCACAGAGTTACATCTTACCCCACAAGAAGCATTTCGCTTACACAGTTCTTGTGGAATTGTCAAAGTGATATTTGGAAGCCCATAGAGGGCTATGGTGAAAAAGGAAATATCCTCAGATGAAATCTGGAAAGAAGCTTTCTCAGAAACTTCTTAGTGTTCTGTTAATTCATCTCACAGAGTTGTATCTGTATTTCGTGGATCTCTTTGCTAGCCTTATTTCTGTGGAATCTGAGAACAGATATTTCGGATCCCTTTGAAGAAGATAGGGCCAAAGGAAATATCCTCCGATAACAAAGAGAAAGAAGCTTTCTAAGAAACTTCTTTGTGTTCTGTGAAATCATCTCACAGAGTTACAGCTTTCCCCTCAAGGAGCCTTTCGCTAAGACAGTTCTTGTGGAATTGGCAACGTGCTATTTGGAAGCCCTAACAGGGCTATGGTGAAAAAGGAAATATCCTGAGATAAATCTGGAGAGAAGCTTTCTGAGAAATTGCTTAGTGTTCTGTTAATACATCTCACAGAGTTACATCTGTATTTCGTGTATCTCTTTGCTATCCTTATTTCTGTGGAATCTGAGAACAGATATTTCTGATCACTTTGAAGACTATAGGGCCAAAGGAAATATCCTCGATAACAAAGAGAAAGAAGCTTTCTGAGAATCTTCTTTGCGTTCTGTGAAATCATCTCACAGAGTTACAGCTTTCCTCTCAAGGAGCCTTTCGCTAAGACAATTCTTTTGGAATTGTCAAAGTGATATTTGGAAGCCCATAGAGGGCTATGGTGAAAAAGGAAATATCCTCAGATGAAATCTGGAAAGAAGCTTGCTGAGAAACTGCTTAGTTTTCTGTTAATACATCTCAGAGAGTTACGTCTGTATTTCGTGGATCTCTTTGCTAGCCTTATTTCTGTGGAATCTGAGAACAGATATTTCGGATCTCTTTGAAGACCACAGGGCCAAAGGAAATATCCTCCAATAACAAAGAGAAAGAAGCTTTCTGAGAAACTTCTTTGTGTTCTGTGAAATCATCTCACAGAGTTACAGCTTTCCCCTCAAGGAGACTTTCGCTAAGACAGTTCTTGTGGAATTTGCACAGTGATATTTGGAAGCCCATAGAGGGCTACGGTGAAAAAGGAAATATCCTCAGATGAAATCTGGAAAGAAGCTTTCTGAGAAACTGCTTAGTGTTCTGTTAATTCATCTCACAGATTTACATCTGTATTTCGTGGATCTCCTTGCTAGCCTTATTTCTGTGGAATCTGAGAACAGATATTTCGGATCCCTTTGAAGACTATAGGGCCAAAGGAAATATCCTCCGATAACAAAGAGAAAGAAGCTTTCTGAGAAACTTCGTTGTGTTTTGTGAAATCATCTCACAGAGTTACAGCTTTCCCCTCAAGGAGCCTTTCGCTAAGACAGTTCTTGTGGAATTGGCAACGTGATATTTGGATGCCCATAGAGGGCTATGGTGAAAAAGGAAATATCCTCAGATGAAATCTGGAAAGAAGCTTTCTGGGAAACTGCTTAGTGTTCTGTTAATTCATCTCACTGAGTTACATCTGTATTTCGTGGATCTCTTTGCTAGCCTTATTTCTGTGGAATCTGAGAACAGATATTTCGGATACCTTTGAAGAATATAGGGCCAAAGGAAATATCCTCCGAAAACAAAGGGAAAGAAGCTTTCTGAGAAACTTCCTTGTGTTCTGTGAAATCATCTCAGAGAGTTACAGCTTTACCCCCAAGGAGCCTTTCACTAAGACAGTTCTTGTGGAATTGTCAAAGTGATATTTGGAAGCCCATAGAGGGCTATGGTGAAAAAGGAAATATCCTCAGATGAAATCTGGAAAGAAGCTTTCTGAGAAACTGCTTAGTGTTCTGTTAATTCATCTCACAGAGTTACATCTGTATTTCGTAGATCTCTTTGCTAGCCTTATTTATGTAGAATCTGAGAACAGATATTTCGGATCCCTTTGAAGACTATAGGGCCAAAGGAAATATCCTCCGATAACAAAGAGAAAGAAGCTTTCTGAGAAACTTCGTTGTGTTCTGTGAAATCATCTCACAGAGTTACAGCTTTCCCCTCAAGGAGCCTTTCGCTAAGACAGTTCTTGTGGAATTGGCAACGTGATATTTGGAAGCCCATAGAGGGCTATGGTGAAAAAGGAAGTATCCTCAGATGAAATCTGGAAAGAAGCTTTCTGAGAGACTGCTTAGTGTTCTGTTAATTCATCTCACAGAGTTACATCTGTATTTCATGGATGTCTTTGCTAGCCTTATTTCTGTGGAATCTGAGAACAGATATTTCGGATCCCTTTGAAGACTATAGGGCCAAAGGAAATATCCTCCGATAACAAAGAGAAAGAAGCTTTCTGTGAAACTTCGTTGTGTTCTGTGAAATCATCTCACAGAGTTACAGCTGTCCCCTCAAGGAGCCTTTCGCTAAGACAGTTCTTGTGGAATTGGCCAAGTGATATTTGGAAGCCCATAGAGGGCTATGGTGAAAAAGGAAATATCCTCTGATGAAATCTGGAAAGAAGCTTTCTGAGAAACTGCTTAGTGTTCTGTTAATTCATCTCACAGTGTTACATCTGTATTTCGTGGATCTCTTTGCTAGCCTTATTTCTGTAGAAAATGAGAATAGATATTTCGGATCCCTTTGAAGACTATAAGGCCAAAGGAAATATCCTCCGATGAAAGAAGCTTTCTGAGAAACTTCGTTGTGTTCTGTGAAATCATCTCAGAGAGTTACAGCTTTCCCCTCAAGGAGCCTTTCGCTAAGACAGTTCTTGTGGAATTGGCAAAGTGATATCTGGAAGCCCTTAGAGGGCTATGGTGGAAAAGGAAATATCCTCAGATGAAAACTGGAAAGAAGCTTTCTGAGAAACTGCTTAGTGTTCTGTTAATTCATCTCACAGAGTTACATCTGTATTTCGTGGATCTCTTTGCTAGCCTTATTTCTGTGGAATCTGAGAACAGATATTTCGGATCCTTTTGAAGACTATAGGGCCAAAGGAAATATCCTCCGATAACAAAGAGAAAGAAGCTTTCTGAGAAACTTCGTTGTGTTCTGTGAAATCATCTCACAGAGTTACAGCTTTCCCCTCAAGGAGCCTTTCGCTAAGACAGTTCTTGTGGAATTGGCAAAGTGATATTTGGAAGCAAATAGAGGGCTATGGTGAAAAAGGAAATATCCTCAGATGAAATCTGGAAAGAAGCTTTCTGAGAAACTGCTTAGTGTTCTGTTAATTCATCTCACAGAGTTACATCTGTATTTCGTGGAGCTCTTTGCTAGCCTTATTTCTGTGGAATCTGAGAACAGATATTTCCGATCCCTTTGAAGACTATAGGGCCAAAGGAAATATCCTCCGATAACAAAGAGAAAGAAGCTTTCTGAGAAACTTCGTTGTGTTCTGTGAAATCATCTCACAGAGTTACAGCTTTCCCCTCAAGGAGCCTTTCGCTAAGACAGTTCTTGTGGAATTGGCAAAGTGATATTTGGAAGCCCATAGAGGGCTATGGTGAAAAAGGAAATATCCTCAGATGAAATCTGGAAAGAAGCTTTCTGAGAAACTGCTTAGTGTTCTGTTAATTCATCTACAGAGTTACATCTGTATTTCTTGGAGCTCTTTTCTAGCCTTATTTCTGTGGAATCTGAGAACAGATATTTCGGATCCCTTTGAAGACTATAGGGCCAAAGGAAATATCCTCCGATGAAAGAAACTTTCTGAGAAACCTCGTTGTGTTCTGTGAAATCATCTCATAGAGTTACAGCTTTCCCCTCAAGGAGCCTTTCGCTAAGACAGTTCATGTGGAATTGGCAAAGTGATATTTGGAAGCCCATAGAGGGCTATGGTGGAAACGGAAATATCCTCAGATGAAATCTGGAAAGAAGCTTTCTGAGAAACTGCTTAGTGTTCTGTTAATTCATCTCACAGAGTTACATCTGTATTTCGTGGATCTCCTTGCTAGCCTTATTTCTGTGGGATCTGAGAACATATATTTCGGATCCCTTTGAAGACTATAGGGCCAAAGGAAATATCCTCCGATAACAAAGAGAAAGAAGCTTTCTGAGAAACTTCGTTGTGTTCTGTGAAATCATCTCACAGAGTTACAGCTTTCCCCTCAAGGAGCCTTTCGCTAAGACAGTTCTTGTGGAATTGGCAAAGTTAAATTTGAAGCCCATAGAGGGCTATGGTGAAAAAGGAAATATCCTCTGATGAAATCTGGAAAGAAGCTTTCTGAGAAACTGCTTAGTGTTCTGTTAATTCATCTCACAGTGTTACATCTGTATTTCGTGGAGCTCTTTGCTAGCCTTATTTCTGTGGGATCTGAGAACAGATATTTCGGATCCCTTTGAAGACTATACGGCCAAAGGAAATATCCTCCGATAACAAAGAGAAAGAAGCTTTCTGAGAAAGTTCGTTGTGTTCTGTGAAATCATCTCACAGAGTTACAGCTTTCCCCTCAAGGAGCCTTTCGCTAAGACAGTTCTTGTTGAATTGGCAAAGAAAAATTTGAAGCCCATAGAGGGCTATGGTGAAAAAGGATATATCCTCAGATGAAATCTGGAAAGAAGCTTTCTGAGAAACTGCTTAGTGTTCTGTTAATTCATCTCACAGAGTTACATCTGTATTTCGTGGATCTCTTTGCTAGCCTTATTTCTGTGGTATCTGAGAACAGATATTTCGGATCCCTTTGAATACTATAGGGCCAAAGGAAATATCCTCCGATAACAAAGAGAAAGAAGCTTTCTGAGAAACTTCTTTGTGTTCTGTGAAATCATCTCACAGAGTTACATCTTAACCCACAAGAAGCATTTCGCTTACACAGTTCTTGTGGAATTGGCAAAGTGATATTTGGAAGCCCATAGAGGGCTATGGTGAAAAAGGAAATATCCTCAAATGAAATCTGGAAAGAAGTTTTCTGAGAAACTGCTTAGTGTTCTGTTAATTCATCTCACAGAGTTACATCTGTATTTCGTGCATCTCTTCGCTAGCCTTATTTCTGTGGAATCTGAGAACAGATATTTCGGATCCCTTTGTAGACGATAGGGCCAAAGGAAATATCCTCCGATAACAAAGAGAAAGAAGCTTTCTGAGAAACTTCTTTGTGTTCTGTGAAATCATCTCACAGAGTTACATCTTACCCCACAAGAAGCATTTCGCTTACACAGTTCTTGTGGAATTGTCAAAGTGATATTTGGAAGCCCATAGAGGGCTATGGTGAAAAAGGAAATATCCTCAGATGAAATCTGGAAAGAAGCTTTCTCAGAAACTTCTTAGTGTTCTGTTAATTCATCTCACAGAGTTGTATCTGTATTTCGTGGATCTCTTTGCTAGCCTTATTTCTGTGGAATCTGAGAACAGATATTTCGGATCCCTTTGAAGAAGATAGGGCCAAAGGAAATATCCTCCGATAACAAAGAGAAAGAAGCTTTCTAAGAAACTTCTTTGTGTTCTGTGAAATCATCTCACAGAGTTACAGCTTTCCCCTCAAGGAGCCTTTCGCTAAGACAGTTCTTGTGGAATTGGCAACGTGCTATTTGGAAGCCCTAACAGGGCTATGGTGAAAAAGGAAATATCCTGAGATAAATCTGGAGAGAAGCTTTCTGAGAAATTGCTTAGTGTTCTGTTAATACATCTCACAGAGTTACATCTGTATTTCGTGTATCTCTTTGCTATCCTTATTTCTGTGGAATCTGAGAACAGATATTTCGGATCACTTTGAAGACTATAGGGCCAAAGGAAATATCCTCGATAACAAAGAGAAAGAAGCTTTCTGAGAATCTTCTTTGCGTTCTGTGAAATCATCTCACAGAGTTACAGCTTTCCTCTCAAGGAGCCTTTCGCTAAGACAATTCTTTTGGAATTGGCAAAGTGATATTTGGAAGCCCATAGAGGGCTATGGTGAAAAAGGAAATATCCTCAGATGAAATCTGGAAAGAAGCTTGCTGAGAAACTGCTTAGTTTTCTGTTAATACATCTCAGAGAGTTACGTCTGTATTTCGTGGATCTCTTTGCTAGCCTTATTTCTGTGGAATCTGAGAACAGATATTTCGGATCTCTTTGAAGACCACAGGGCCAAAGGAAATATCCTCCAATAACAAAGAGAAAGAAGCTTTCTGAGAAACTTCTTTGTGTTCTGTGAAATCATCTCACAGAGTTACAGCTTTCCCCTCAAGGAGACTTTCGCTAAGACAGTTCTTGTGGAATTTGCACAGTGATATTTGGAAGCCCATAGAGGGCTACGGTGAAAAAGGAAATATCCTCAGATGAAATCTGGAAAGAAGCTTTCTGAGAAACTGCTTAGTGTTCTGTTAATTCATCTCACAGATTTACATCTGTATTTCGTGGATCTCCTTGCTAGCCTTATTTCTGTGGAATCTGAGAACAGATATTTCGGATCCCTTTGAAGACTATAGGGCCAAAGGAAATATCCTCCGATAACAAAGAGAAAGAAGCTTTCTGAGAAACTTCGTTGTGTTCTGTGAAATCATCTCACAGAGTTACAGCTTTCCCCTCAAGGAGCCTTTCGCTAAGACAGTTCTTGTGGAATTGGCAACGTGATATTTGGATGCCCATAGAGGGCTATGGTGAAAAAGGAAATATCCTCAGATGAAATCTGGAAAGAAGCTTTCTGGGAAACTGCTTAGTGTTCTGTTAATTCATCTCACTGAGTTACATCTGTATTTCGTGGATCTCTTTGCTAGCCTTATTTCTGTGGAATCTGAGAACAGATATTTCGGATACCTTTGAAGACTATAGGGCCAAAGGAAACATCCTCCGAAAACAAAGAGAAAGAAGCTTTCTGAGAAACTTCCTTGTGTTCTGTGAAATCATCTCAGAGAGTTACAGCTTTACCCCCAAGGAGCCTTTCACTAAGACAGTTCTTGTGGAATTGTCAAAGTGATATTTGGAAGCCCATAGAGGGCTATGGTGAAAAAGGAAATATCCTCAGATGAAATCTGGAAAGAAGCTTTCTGAGAAACTGCTTAGTGTTCTGTTAATTCATCTCACAGAGTTACATCTGTATTTCGTAGATCTCTTTGCTAGCCTTATTTATGTAGAATCTGAGAACAGATATTTCGGATACCTTTGAAGACTATAGGGCCAAAGGAAATATCCTCCGATAACAAAGAGAAAGAAGCTTTCTGAGAAACTTCGTTGTGTTCTGTGAAATCATCTCACAGAGTTACAGCTTTCCCCTCAAGGAGCCTTTCGCTAAGACAGTTCTTGTGGAATTGGCAACGTGATATTTGGAAGCCCATAGAGGGCTATGGTGAAAAAGGAAGTATCCTCAGATGAAATCTGGAAAGAAGCTTTCTGAGAGACTGCTTAGTGTTCTGTTAATTCATCTCACAGAGTTACATCTGTATTTCATGGATGTCTTTGCTAGCCTTATTTCTGTGGAATCTGAGAACAGATATTTCGGATCCCTTTGAAGACTATAGGGCCAAAGGAAATATCCTCCGATAACAAAGAGAAAGAAGCTTTCTGTGAAACTTCGTTGTGTTCTGTGAAATCATCTCACAGAGTTACAGCTGTCCCCTCAAGGAGCCTTTCGCTAAGACAGTTCTTGTGGAATTGGCCAAGTGATATTTGGAAGCCCATAGAGGGCTATGGTGAAAAAGGAAATATCCTCTGATGAAATCTGGAAAGAAGCTTTCGGAGAAACTGCTTAGTGTTCTGTTAATTCATCTCACAGTGTTACATCTGTATTTCGTGGATCTCTTTGCTAGCCTTATTTCTGTAGAAAATGAGAATAGATATTTCGGATCCCTTTGAAGACTATAAGGCCAAAGGAAATATCCTCCGATGAAAGAAGCTTTCTGAGAAACTTCGTTGTGTTCTGTGAAATCATCTCAGAGAGTTACAGCTTTCCTCTCAAGGAGCCTTTCGCTAAGACAGTTCTTGTGGAATTGGCAAAGTGATATCTGGAAGCCCTTAGAGGGCTATGGTGGAAAAGGAAATATCCTCAGATGAAAACTGGAAAGAAGCTTTCTGAGAAACTGCTTAGTGTTCTGTTAATTCATCTCACAGAGTTACATCTGTATTTCGTGGATCTCTTTGCTAGCCTTATTTCTGTGGAATCTGAGAACAGATATTTCGGATCCTTTTGAAGACTATAGGGCCAAAGGAAATATCCTCCGATAACAAAGAGAAAGAAGCTTTCTGAGAAACTTCGTTGTGTTCTGTGAAATCATCTCACAGAGTTACAGCTTTCCCCTCAAGGAGCCTTTCGCTAAGACAGTTCTTGTGGAATTGGCAAAGTGATATTTGGAAGCAAATAGAGGGCTATGGTGAAAAAGGAAATATCCTCAGATGAAATCTGGAAAGAAGCTTTCTGAGAAACTGCTTAGTGTTCTGTTAATTCATCTCACAGAGTTACATCTGTATTTCGTGGAGCTCTTTGCTAGCCTTATTTCTGTGGAATCTGAGAACAGATATTTCCGATCCCTTTGAAGACTATAGGGCCAAAGGAAATATCCTCCGATAACAAATAGAAAGAAGCTTTCTGAGAAACTTCGTTGTGTTCTGTGAAATCATCTCACAGAGTTACAGCTTTCCCCTCAAGGAGCCTTTCGCTAAGACAGTTCTTGTGGAATTGGCAAAGTGATATTTGGAAGCCCATAGAGGGCTATGGTGAAAAAGGAAATATCCTCAGATGAAATCTGGAAAGAAGCTTTCTGAGAAACTGCTTAGTGTTCTGTTAATTCATCTACAGAGTTACATCTGTATTTCTTGGAGCTCTTTTCTAGCCTTATTTCTGTGGAATCTGAGAACAGATATTTCGGATCCCTTTGAAGACTATAGGGCCAAAGGAAATATCCTCCGATGAAAGAAACTTTCTGAGAAACCTCGTTGTGTTCTGTGAAATCATCTCATAGAGTTACAGCTTTCCCCTCAAGGAGCCTTTCGCTAAGACAGTTCATGTGGAATTGGCAAAGTGATATTTGGAAGCCCATAGAGGGCTATGGTGGAAACGGAAATATCCTCAGATGAAATCTGGAAAGAAGCTTTCTGAGAAACTGCTTAGTGTTCTGTTAATTCATCTCACAGAGTTACATCTGTATTTCGTGGATCTCCTTGCTAGCCTTATTTCTGTGGGATCTGAGAACATATATTTCGGATCCCTTTGAAGACTATAGGGCCAAAGGAAATATCCTCCGATAACAAAGAGAAAGAAGCTTTCTGAGAAACTTCGTTGTGTTCTGTGAAATCATCTCACAGAGTTACAGCTTTCCCCTCAAGGAGCCTTTCGCTAAGACAGTTCTTGTGGAATTGGCAAAGTTAAATTTGAAGCCCATAGAGGGCTATGGTGAAAAAGGAAATAACCTCTGATGAAATCTGGAAAGAAGCTTTCTGAGAAACTGCTTAGTGTTCTGTTAATTCATCTCACAGTGTTACATCTGTATTTCGTGGAGCTCTTTGCTAGCCTTATTTCTGTGGGATCTGAGAACAGATATTTCGGATCCCTTTGAAGACTATACGGCCAAAGGAAATATCCTCCGATAACAAAGAGAAAGAAGCTTTCTGAGAACGTTCGTTGTGTTCTGTGAAATCATCTCACAGAGTTACAGCTTTCCCCTCAAGGAGCCTTTCGCTAAGACAGTTCTTGTTGAATTGGCAAAGAAAAATTTGAAGCCCATAGAGGGCTATGGTGAAAAAGGATATATCCTCAGATGAAATCTGGAAAGAAGCTTTCTGAGAAACTGCTTAGTGTTCTGTTAATTCATCTCACAGAGTTACATCTGTATTTCGTGGATCTCTTTGCTAGCCTTATTTCTGTGGAATCTGAGAAGAGATATTTCGGATCCCTTTGACGACCATAGGGCCAAAGGAAATATCCTCCGATAACAAAGAGAAAGAAGCTTTCTGAGGTACTTCGTTTTGTTCTGTGAAATCATCTCACAAAGTTACAACTTTCCCCTCAAGGAGCCTTTCGCTAAGACAGTTTTTGTGGAATTTGCACAGTGATATTTGGAAGCCCATAGAGGGCAACGGTGAAAAAGGAAATATCCTCAGATGAAATCTGGAAAGAAGCTTTCTGAGAAACTGCTTAGTGTTCTGTTAATTCATCTCACAGAGTTACATCTGTATTTCATGGATGTCTTTGCTAGCCTTATTTCTGTGGAATCTGAGAACAGATATTTCGGATCCCTTTGAAGACTATAGGGCCAAAGGAAATATCCTCCGATAACAAAGAGAAAGAAGCTTTCTATGAAACTTCGTTGTGTTCTGTGAAATCATCTCACAGAGTTACAGATTTCTCCTCTAGGAGACTTTCGCTAAGACAGTTCTTGTGGAATTGGCAAGGTGATATTTGGAAGCCCGTAGAGGGCTATGGTGAAAAAGGAAATATCCTCAGATGAAATCTGGAAAGAAGCTTTCTGAGAAACTGCTTAGTGTTCTGTTAATTCATCTCACAGAGTTACATCTGTATTTCGTGGATCTCTTTGCTAGCCTTATTTCTGTGGAATCTGAGAACAGATATTTCGGATCCTTTTGAAGACTATAGGGCCAAAGGAAATATCCTCCGATAACAAAGAGAAAGAAGCTTTCTGAGAAACTTCGTTGTGTTCTGTGAAATCATCTCACACAGTTACAGCTTTCCCCTCAAGGAGCCTTTCGCTAAGACAGTTCTTGCGGAATTGGCAAAGTGATATTTGGAAGCCCATAGAGGGCTATGTTGAAAAAGGAAATATCCTCAGATGAAATCTGGAAAGAAGCTTTCTGAGAAACTGCTTAGTGTTCTGTTAATTCATCTCACAGAGTTACATCTGAATTTCGTGGAGCTCTTTGCTAGCCTTATTTCTGTGGAATCTGAGAACAGATATTTCGGATCCCTTTGAAGACTATAGGGCCAAAGGAAATATCCTCCGATAACAAAGAGAAAGAAGCTTTCTGAGAAACTTCTTTGTGTTCTGTGAAATCAACTCACAGAGTTACAGCTTTACCCTCAAGGAGACTTTCGCTAAGACAGTTCTTGTGGAATTGGCAAAGTGATATTTGGAAGCCCATTGAGGGCTATGGTGGAAAAGGAAATATCCTCAGATGAAATCTGGAAAGAAGCTTTCTGAGAAACAGCTTAGTGTTCTGTTAATTCATCTCACAGAGTTACATCTGTATTTCGTGGATCTCCTTGCCAGCCTTATTTCTGTGGAATCTGAGAACAGATATTTCGGATCCCTTTGAAGACTACAGGGCCAAAGGAAATATCCTCCGATAACAAAGAGAAAGAAGCTTTCTGAGAAAGTTCGTTGTGTTCTGTGAAATCATCTCACAGAGTTACAGCTTTCCCATCAAGGAGCCTTTCGCTAAGACAGTTCTTGTGGAATTGGCAAAGTTAAATTTGAAACCCATAGAGGGCTATGGTGAAAAAGGAAATATCCTCAGATGAAATCTGGAAAGAAGCTTTCTGAGAAACTGCTTAGTGTTCTGTTAATTCATCTCACAGAGTTACATCTGTATTTCGTGGATCTCTCTGTTAGCCTTATTTCTGTGGAATCTGAGAACAGATATTTCGGATCCCTTTGAAGACTATAGGGCCAAAGGAAATATCCTCCGATAACAAAGAGAAAGAAGCTTTCTGAGATACTTCGTTTTGTTCTGTGAAATCATCTCACAAAGTTACAACTTTCCCCTCAAGGAGCCTTTCGCTAAGACAGTTTTTGTGGAATTTGCACAGTGATATTTGGAAGCCCATAGAGGGCTACGGTGAAAAAGGAAATATCCTCAGATGAAATCTGGAAAGAAACTTTCTGAGAAACTGCTTAGTGTTCTGTTAATTCATCTCACAGAATTACATCTGTATTTCGTGGATCTCTTTGCTAGCCTTGTTTCTGTGGAATCTGAGAACAGATATTTCGGATCCCTTTGAAGACTATAGGGCCAAAGGAAATATCCTCCGAAAACAAAGAGAAAGAAGCTTTCTGAGAAACTTCGTTGTGTTCTGTGAAATCATCTCACAGAGTTACAGCTTTCCCCTCAAGGAGCCTTTCGCTAAGACAGTTCTTGTGGAATTGGCAAAGTGATATTTGGAAGGCCATAGAGGGCTATGGTGAAAAAGGAAATATCCTCTGATGAAATCTGGAAAGAAGCTTTCTGAGAAACTGCTTGGTGTTCTGTTAATTCATCTCACAGTGTTACATCTGTATTTCGTGGAGCTCTTTGCTAGCCTTATTTCTGTGGAATCTGAGAACAGATATTTCGGATCCCTTTGAAGACTATAGGGCCAAAGGAAATATCCTCCGATGAAAGAAGCTTTCTGAGAAACTTCGTTGTGTTCTGTGAAATCATCTCACAGAGTTACAGCTTTCCCCTCAAGGAGCCTTTCGCTAAGACAGTTCTTGTGGAATTGGCAAAGTGAAATTTGGAAGCCCATAGAGGGCTATGGTGGAAAAGGAAATATCCTCAGATGAAATCTGGAAAGAAGCTTTCTGAGAAACTGCTTAGTGTTCTGTTAATTCATCTCACAGAGTTACATCTGTATTTCGTGGATCTCCTTGCTAGCCTTATTTCTGTGGAATCTGAGAACAGATATTTCGGATCCCTTTGAAGACTATAGGGCCAAAGGAAATATCCTCCGATAACAAAGAGAAAGAAGCTTTCTGAGAAACTTCGTTGTGTTCTGTGAAATCATCTCACAGAGTTACAGCTTTCCCCTCAAGGAGCCTTTCGCTAAGACAGTTCTTGTGGAATTGGCAACGTGATATTTGGAAGCCCATAGAGGGCTATGGTGAAAAAGGAAATATCCTCAGATGAAATCTGGAAAGAAGCTTTCTGAGAAACTGCTTAGTGTTCTGTTAATTCATCTCACAGAGTTACATCTGTATTTCATGGATGTCTTTGCCAGCCTTATTTCTGTGGAATCTGAGAACAGATATTTCGGATCCCTTTGAAGACTATAGGGCCAAAGGAAATATCCTCCGATAACAAAGAGAAAGAAGCTTTCTGTGAAACTTCGTTGTGTTCTGTGAAATCATCTCACAGAGTTACAGATTTACCCTCAAGGAGACTTTCGCTAACACAGTTCTTGTGGAATTGGCAAAGTGATATTTGGAAGCCCATAGAGGGCTACGTTGAAAAAGGAAATATCCTCAGATGAAATCTGGAAAGAAGCTTTCTGAGAAACTGCTTAGTGTTCTGTTAATTCATCTCAGAGAGTTACATCAGTATTTCGTGGATCTCTTTGCTAGCCTTATTTCTGTGGAATCTGAGAACAGATAAATCGGATCCTTTTGAAGAATATAGGGCCAAAGGAAATATCCTCCGATAACAAAGAGAAAGAAGCTTTCTGAGAAACTTCGTTGTGTTCTGTGAAATCATCTCACAGAGTTACAGCTTTCCCCTCAAGGAGCCTTTCGCTAAGACAGTTATTGTGGAATTGGCAAAGTGATATTTGGAAGCCCATTGAGGGCTATGGTGAAAAAGGAAATATCCTCAGATGAAATCTGGAAAGAAGCTTTCTGAGAAACTGCTTAGTGTTCTGTTAATTCATCTCACAGAGTTACATCTGAATTTCGTGGAGCTCTTTGCTAGCCTTATTTCTGTGGAATCTGAGAACAGATATTTCGGATCCCTTTGAAGACTATAGGGCCAAAGGAAATATCCTCCGATAACAAAGAGAAAGAAGCTTTCTGAGATACTTCGTTGTGTTCTGTGAAATCATCTCACAAAGTTACAACTTTCCCCTCAAGGAGCCTTTCGCTAAGACAGTTTTTGTGGAATTTGCACAGTGATATTTGGAAGCCCATAGAGGGCTACGGTGAAAAAGGAAATACCCTCAGATGAAATCTGTAAAGAAACTTTCTGAGAAACTGCTTAGTGTTCTGTCAATTCACCTCACAGAGTTACATCTGTATTTCATGGATGTCTTTGCTAGCCTTATTTCTGTGGAATCTGAGAACAGATATTTCGGATCCCTTTGAAGACCATAGGGCCAAAGGAAATATCCTCCGATGAAAGAAGCTTTCTGAGAAACTTCGTTGTGTTCTGTGAAATCATCTCACAGAGTTACAGCTTTCCCCTCAAGGAGCCTTTCGCTAAGACAGTTCTTGTGGAATTGGCAAAGTGAAATTTGGAAGCCCATAGAGGGCTATGGTGGAAAAGGAAATATCCTCAGATGAAATCTGGAAAGAAGCTTTCTGAGAAACTGCTTAGTGTTCTGTTAATTCATCTCACAGAGTTACATCTGTATTTCGTGGATCTCCTTGCTAGCCTTATTTCTGTGGAATCTGAGAACAGATATTTCGGATCCCTTTGAAGACTATAGGGCCAAAGGAAATATCCTCCGATAACAAAGAGAAAGAAGCTTTCTGAGAAACTTCGTTGTGTTCTGTGAAATCATCTCACAGAGTTACAGCTTTCCCCTCAAGGAGCCTTTCGCTAAGACAGTTCTTGCGGAATTGGCAAAGTGATATTTGGAAGCCCATAGAGGGCTATGTTGAAAAAGGAAATATCCTCAGATGAAATCTGGAAAGAAGCTTTCTGAGAAACTGCTTAGTGTTCTGTTAATTCATCTAACAAAGTTATATCTGTATTTCGTGGATCTCTTTGCTAGCCTTGTTTCTGTGGAATCTGAGAACAGATATTTCGGATCCCTTTGAAGACTATAGGGCCAAAGGATATATCCTCCGATAACAAAGAGATAGAAGCTTTCTGAGAAACTTCGTTGTGTTCTGTGAAATCATCTCACAGAGTTACAGCTGTCCCCTCAAGGAGACTTTCGCTAAGACAGTTCTTGTGGAATTGGCAAAGTGATATTTGGAAGCCCATAGAGGGCTATGGTGAAAAAGGAAATATCCTCAGATGAAATCTGGAAAGAAGCTTTCTGAGAAACTGCTTACTGTTCTGTTAATTCATCTCACAGTGTTACATCTGTATTTCGTGGAGCTCTTTGCTAGCCTTATTTATGTGGAATCTGAGAACAGATATTTCGGATCCCTTTGAAGACTATAGGGCCAAAGGATATATCCTCCGATAACACAGAGAAAGAAGCTTTCTGAGAAACTTCGTTGCGTTCTGTGAAATCATCTCACAGAGTTACAGCTTTCCCCTCAAGGAGCCTTTCGCTAAGACAGTTCTTGTGGAATTGGCAAAGTGATATTTGGAAGCCCATAGAGGGCTATGGTGAAAAAGGAAATATCCTCTGATGAAATCTGGAAAGAAGCTTTCTGAGAAACTGCTTAGTGTTCTGTTAATTCATCTCACAGTGTTACATCTGTATTTCGTCGAGCTCTTTGCTAGCCTTGTTTCTGTGGAATCTGAGAACAGATATTTCGGATCCCTTTGAAGACTATAGGGCCAAAGGAATTATCCTCCGAAAACAAAGAGAAAGAAGCTTTCTGAGAAACTTCGTTGTGTTCTGTGAAATCATCTCACAGAGTTACAGCTTTCCCCTCAAGGAGCCTTTCGCTAAGACAGTTCTTGTGGAATTGGCAAAGTGATATTTGGAAGCCCATAGAGGGCTATGGTGAAAAAGGAAATATCCTCTGATGAAATCTGGAAAGAAGCTTTCTGAGAAACTGCTTAGTGTTCTGTTAATTCATCTCACAGTGTTACATCTGTATTTCGTGGAGCTCTTTGCTAGCCTTATTTCTGTGGGATGTGAGAACAGATATCTCGGATCCCTTTGAAGACTATAGGGCCAAAGGAAATATCCTCCGATAACAAAGAGAAAGAAGCTTTCTGAGAAACTTCGTTGTGTTCTGTGAAATGAACTCACAGAGTTACAGCTTTCCCCTCAAGGAGCCTTTCGCTAAGACAGTTCTTGTGGAATTGGCAAAGTTAAATTTGAAGCCCATAGAGGGCTATGGTGAAAAAGGAAATATCCTCAGATGAAATCTGGAAAGAAGCTTTCTGAGAAACTGCTTAGTGTTCTGTTAATTCATCTCACAGAGTTACATCTGTATTTCGTGGAGCTCTTTGCTAGCCTTATTTCTGTGGAATCTGAGAACAGATATTTCGGATCCCTTTGAAGACTATAGGGCCAAAGGAAATATCCTCCGATAACAAAGAGAAAGAAGCTTTCTGAGAAACTTCGTTGTGTTCTGTGAAATCATCTCACAGAGTTACAGCTTTACCCTCAAGGAGACTTTCGCTAAGACAGTTCTTGTGGAATTGGCAAAGTGATATTTGGAAGCCCATAGAGGGCTATGGTGGAAAAGGAAATATCCTCAGATGAAATCTGGAAAGAAGCTTTCTGAGAAACTGCTTAGTGTTCTGTTAATTCATCTCACAGAGTTACATCTGTATTTCGTGGATCTCCTTGCTAGCCTTATTTCTGTGGAATCTGAGAACAGATATTTCGGATCCCTTTGAAGACTACAGGGCCAAAGGAAATATCCTCCGATAACAAAGAGAAAGAAGCTTTCTGAGAAAGTTCGTTGTGTTCTGTGAAATCATCTCACAGAGTTACAGCTTTCCCATCAAGGAGCCTTTCGCTAAGACAGTTCTTGTGGAATTGGCAAAGTTAAATTTGAAACCCATAGAGGGCTATGGTGAAAAAGGAAATATCCTCAGATGAAATCTGGAAAGAAGCTTTCTGAGAAACTGCTTAGTGTTCTGTTAATTCATCTCACAGAGTTACATCTGTATTTCGTGGATCTCTTTGTTAGCCTTATTTCTGTGGAATCTGAGAACAGATATTTCGGATCCCTTTGAAGACTATAGGGCCAAAGGAAATATCCTCCGATAACAAAGAGAAAGAAGCTTTCTGAGATACTTCGTTTTGTTCTGTGAAATCATCTCACAAAGTTACAACTTTCCCCTCAAGGAGCCTTTCGCTAAGACAGTTTTTGTGGAATTTGCACAGTGATATTTGGAAGCCCATAGAGGGCTACGGTGAAAAAGGAAATATCCTCAGATGAAATCTGGAAAGAAACTTTCTGAGAAACTGCTTAGTGTTCTGTTAATTCAACTCACAGAGTTACATCTGTATTTCATGGATGTCTTTGCTAGCCTTATTTCTGTGGAATCTGAGAACAGATATTTCGGAACCCTTTGAAGACTATAGGGTCAAAGGAAATATCCTCCGATAACAAAGAGAAAGAAGCTTTCTGTGAAACGTCGTTGTGTTCTGTGAAATCATCTGATAGAGTTACAGATTTCTCCTCAAGGAGACTTTCGCTAAGACAGTTCTTGTGGAATTGGCAAAGTGATAATTGGAAGCCCGTAGAGGGCTATGGTGAAAAAGGAAATATCCTCAGATGAAATCTGGAAAGAAGCTTTCTGAGAAACTGCTTAGTGTTCTGTTAATTCATCTCACAGTGTTACATCTGTATTTCTTGGAGCTCTTTGCTAGCCTTGTTTCTGTGGAATCTGAGAACAGATATTTCGGATCCCTTTGAAGACTATAGGGCCAAAGGAAATATCCTCCGAAAACAAAGAGAAAGAAGCTTTCTGAGAAACTTCGTTGTGTTCTGTGAAATCATCTCACAGAGTTACAGCTTTCCCCTCAAGGAGCCTTTCGCTAAGACAGTTCTTGTGGAATTGGCAAAGTGATATTTGGAAGGCCATAGAGGGCTATGGTGAAAAAGGAAATATCCTCTGATGAAATCTGGAAAGAAGCTTTCTGAGAAACTGCTTGGTGTTCTGTTAATTCATCTCACAGTGTTACATCTGTATTTTGTGGAGCTCTTTGCTAGCCTTATTTCTGTGGAATCTGAGAACAGATATTTCGGATCCCTTTGAAGACTATAGGGCCAAAGGAAATATCCTCCGATGAAAGAAGCTTTCTGAGAAACTTCGTTGTGTTCTGTGAAATCATCTCACAGAGTTACAGCTTTCCCCTCAAGGAGCCTTTCGCTAAGACAGTTCTTGTGGAATTGGCAAAGTGAAATTTGGAAGCCCATAGAGGGCTATGGTGGAAAAGGAAATATCCTCAGATGAAATCTGGAAAGAAGCTTTCTGAGAAACTGCTTAGTGTTCTGTTAATTCATCTCACAGAGTTACATCTGTATTTCGTGGATCTCCTTGCTAGCCTTATTTCTGTGGAATCTGAGAACAGATATTTCGGATCCCTTTGAAGACTATAGGGCCAAAGGAAATATCCTCCGATAACAAAGAGAAAGAAGCTTTCTGAGAAACTTCGTTGTGTTCTGTGAAATCATCTCACAGAGTTACAGCTTTCCCCTCAAGGAGCCTTTCGCTAAGACAGTTCTTGTGGAATTGGCAACGTGATATTTGGAAGCCCATAGAGGGATATGGTGAAAAAGGAAATATCCTCAGATGAAATCTGGAAAGAAGCTTTCTGAGAAACTGCTTAGTGTTCTGTTAATTCATCTCACAGAGTTACATCTGTATTTCATGGATGTCTTTGCCAGCCTTATTTCTGTGGAATCTGAGAACAGATATTTCGGATCCCTTTGAAGACTATAGGGCCAAAGGAAATATCCTCCGATAACAAAGAGAAAGAAGCTTTCTGTGAAACTTCGTTGTGTTCTGTGAAATCATCTCACAGAGTTACAGATTTCCCCTCAAGGAGACTTTCGCTAACACAGTTCTTGTGGAATTGGCAAAGTGATATTTGGAAGCCCATAGAGGGCTACGTTGAAAAAGGAAATATCCTCAGATGAAATCTGGAAAGAAGCTTTCTGAGAAACTGCTTAGTGTTCTGTTAATTCATCTCAGAGAGTTACATCAGTATTTCGTGGATCTCTTTGCTAGCCTTATTTCTGTGGAATCTGAGAACAGATAAATCGGATCCTTTTGAAGAATATAGGGCCAAAGGAAATATCCTCCGATAACAAAGAGAAAGAAGCTTTCTGAGAAACTTCGTTGTGTTCTGTGAAATCATCTCACAGAGTTACAGCTTTCCCCTCAAGGAGCCTTTCGCTAAGACAGTTATTGTGGAATTGGCAAAGTGATATTTGGAAGCCCATTGAGGGCTATGGTGAAAAAGGAAATATCCTCAGATGAAATCTGGAAAGAAGCTTTCTGAGAAACTGCTTAGTGTTCTGTTAATTCATCTCACAGAGTTACATCTGAATTTCGTGGAGCTCTTTGCTAGCCTTATTTCTGTGGAATCTGAGAACAGATATTTCGGATCCCTTTGAAGACTATAGGGCCAAAGGAAATATCCTCCGATAACAAAGAGAAAGAAGCTTTCTGAGAAACTTCTTTGTGTTCTGTGAAATCATCTCACAGAGTTACAACTTTCCCTTCAAGGAGCCGTTCTCTAAGACAGTTCTTGTGGAATTGGCAAAGTAATATTTGGAAGCCCATAGAGGGCTATGGTGAAAAAGGAAATATCCTCAGATGAAATCTGGAAAGAAGCTTTCTGAGAAACTGCTTAGTGTTCTGTTAATTCATCTCACAGAGTTACATCTGTATTTCGTGGATCTCTTTGTTAGCCTTATTTCTGTGGAATCTGAGAACAGATATTTCGGATCCCTTTGAAGACTATAGGGCCAAAGGAAATATCCTCCGATAACAAAGAGAAAGAAGCTTTCTGAGATACTTCGTTGTGTTCTGTGAAATCATCTCACAAAGTTACAACTTTCCCCTCAAGGAGCCTTTCGCTAAGACAGTTTTTGTGGAATTTGCACAGTGATATTTGGAAGCCCATAGAGAGCTACGGTGAAAAAGGAAATATCCTCAGATGAAATCTGGAAAGAAGCTTTCTGAGAAACTGCTTAGTGTTCTGTTAATTCATCTCAGAGAGTTACATCTGTATTTCATGGATGTCTTTGCTAGCCTTATTTCTGTGGAATCTGAGAACAGATATTTCGGATCCCTTTGAAGACTATAGGGCCAAAGGAAATATCCTCCGATAACAAAGAGAAAGAAGCTTTCTGTGAAACTTCGTTGTGTTCTGTGAAATCATCTCACAGAGTTACAGATTTCCCCTCAAGGAGACTTTCGCTAAGACAGTTCTTGTGGAATTGGCAAAGTGATATTTGGAAGCCCATAGAGGGCTATGGTGAAAAAGGAAATATCCTCAGATGAAATCTGGAATGAAGCTTTCTGAGAAACTGCTTAGTGTTCTGTTAATTCATCTCACAGAGTTACATCTGTATTTGGTGGATCTCTTTGCTAGCCTTATTTCTGTGGAATCTGAGAACAGATATTTCGGATCCTTTTGAAGACTATAGGGCCAAAGGAAATATCCTCCAATAACAAAGAGAAAGAAGCTTTCTGAGAAACTTCGTTGTGTTCTGTGAAATCATCTCACAGAGTTACAGCTGTCCCCTCAAGGAGACTTTCGCTAAGACAGTTCTTGTGGAATTGGCAAAGTGATATTTGGAAGCCCATAGAGGGCTATGGTGAAAAAGGAAATATCCTCTGATGAAATCTGGAAAGAAGCTTTCTGAGAAACTGCTTAGTGTTCTGTTAATTCATCTCACAGTGTTACATCTGTATTTCGTGGAGCTCTTTGCTAGCCTTATTTCTGTGGAATCTGAGAACAGATATTTCGGATCCCTTTGAAGACTATAGGGCCAAAGGATATATCCTCCGATAACAGAGAGAAAGAAGCTTTCTGAGAAACTTCGTTGTGTTCTGTGAAATCATCTCACAGAGTTACAGCTTTCCCCTCAAGGAGCCTTTCGCTAAGACAGTTCTTGTGGAATTGGCAAAGTGAAATTTGGAAGCCCATAGAGGGCTATGGTGGAAAAGGAAATATCCTCAGATGAAATCTGGAAAGAAGCTTTCTGAGAAACTGCTTAGTGTTCTGTTAATTCATCTCACAGAGTTACATCTGTATTTCGTGGATCTCCTTGCTAGCCTTATTTCTGTGGAATCTGAGAACAGATATTTCGGATCCCTTTGAAGACTATAGGGCCAAAGGAAATATCCTCCGATAACAAAGAGAAAGAAGCTTTCTGAGAAACTTCGTTGTGTTCTGTGAAATCATCTCACAGAGTTACAGCTTTCCCCTCAAGGAGCCTTTCGCTAAGACAGTTCTTGTGGAATTGGCAACGTGATATTTGGAAGCCCATAGAGGGATATGGTGAAAAAGGAAATATCCTCAGATGAAATCTGGAAAGAAGCTTTCTGAGAAACTGCTTAGTGTTCTGTTAATTCATCTCACAGAGTTACATCTGTATTTCATGGATGTCTTTGCCAGCCTTATTTCTGTGGAATCTGAGAACAGATATTTCGGATCCCTTTGAAGACTATAGGGCCAAAGGAAATATCCTCCGATAACAAAGAGAAAGAAGCTTTCTGTGAAACTTCGTTGTGTTCTGTGAAATCATCTCACAGAGTTACAGATTTCCCCTCAAGGAGACTTTCGCTAACACAGTTCTTGTGGAATTGGCAAAGTGATATTTGGAAGCCCATAGAGGGCTACGTTGAAAAAGGAAATATCCTCAGATGAAATCTGGAAAGAAGCTTTCTGAGAAACTGCTTAGTGTTCTGTTAATTCATCTCAGAGAGTTACATCAGTATTTCGTGGATCTCTTTGCTAGCCTTATTTCTGTGGAATCTGAGAACAGATAAATCGGATCCTTTTGAAGAATATAGGGCCAAAGGAAATATCCTCCGATAACAAAGAGAAAGAAGCTTTCTGAGAAACTTCGTTGTGTTCTGTGAAATCATCTCACAGAGTTACAGCTTTCCCCTCAAGGAGCCTTTCGCTAAGACAGTTATTGTGGAATTGGCAAAGTGATATTTGGAAGCCCATTGAGGGCTATGGTGAAAAAGGAAATATCCTCAGATGAAATCTGGAAAGAAGCTTTCTGAGAAACTGCTTAGTGTTCTGTTAATTCATCTCACAGAGTTACATCTGAATTTCGTGGAGCTCTTTGCTAGCCTTATTTCTGTGGAATCTGAGAACAGATATTTCGGATCCCTTTGAAGACTATAGGGCCAAAGGAAATATCCTCCGATAACAAAGAGAAAGAAGCTTTCTGAGAAACTTCTTTGTGTTCTGTGAAATCATCTCACAGAGTTACAACTTTCCCTTCAAGGAGCCGTTCTCTAAGACAGTTCTTGTGGAATTGGCAAAGTAATATTTGGAAGCCCATAGAGGGCTATGGTGAAAAAGGAAATATCCTCAGATGAAATCTGGAAAGAAGCTTTCTGAGAAACTGCTTAGTGTTCTGTTAATTCATCTCACAGAGTTACATCTGTATTTCGTGGATCTCTTTGTTAGCCTTATTTCTGTGGAATCTGAGAACAGATATTTCGGATCCCTTTGAAGACTATAGGGCCAAAGGAAATATCCTCCGATAACAAAGAGAAAGAAGCTTTCTGAGATACTTCGTTGTGTTCTGTGAAATCATCTCACAAAGTTACAACTTTCCCCTCAAGGAGCCTTTCGCTAAGACAGTTTTTGTGGAATTTGCACAGTGATATTTGGAAGCCCATAGAGAGCTACGGTGAAAAAGGAAATATCCTCAGATGAAATCTGGAAAGAAGCTTTCTGAGAAACTGCTTAGTGTTCTGTTAATTCATCTCAGAGAGTTACATCTGTATTTCATGGATGTCTTTGCTAGCCTTATTTCTGTGGAATCTGAGAACAGATATTTCGGATCCCTTTGAAGACTATAGGGCCAAAGGAAATATCCTCCGATAACAAAGAGAAAGAAGCTTTCTGTGAAACTTCGTTGTGTTCTGTGAAATCATCTCACAGAGTTACAGATTTCCCCTCAAGGAGACTTTCGCTAAGACAGTTCTTGTGGAATTGGCAAAGTGATATTTGGAAGCCCATAGAGGGCTATGGTGAAAAAGGAAATATCCTCAGATGAAATCTGGAATGAAGCTTTCTGAGAAACTGCTTAGTGTTCTGTTAATTCATCTCACAGAGTTACATCTGTATTTGGTGGATCTCTTTGCTAGCCTTATTTCTGTGGAATCTGAGAACAGATATTTCGGATCCTTTTGAAGACTATAGGGCCAAAGGAAATATCCTCCAATAACAAAGAGAAAGAAGCTTTCTGAGAAACTTCGTTGTGTTCTGTGAAATCATCTCACAGAGTTACAGCTGTCCCCTCAAGGAGACTTTCGCTAAGACAGTTCTTGTGGAATTGGCAAAGTGATATTTGGAAGCCCATAGAGGGCTATGGTGAAAAAGGAAATATCCTCTGATGAAATCTGGAAAGAAGCTTTCTGAGAAACTGCTTAGTGTTCTGTTAATTCATCTCACAGTGTTACATCTGTATTTCGTGGAGCTCTTTGCTAGCCTTATTTCTGTGGAATCTGAGAACAGATATTTCGGATCCCTTTGAAGACTATAGGGCCAAAGGATATATCCTCCGATAACAGAGAGAAAGAAGCTTTCTGAGAAACTTCGTTGTGTTCTGTGAAATCATCTCACAGAGTTACAGCTTTCCCCTCAAGGAGCCTTTCGCTAGACAGTTCTTGTGGAATTGGCAAAGTGATATTTGGAAGCCCATAGAGGGCTATGTTGAAAAAGGAAATATCCTCTGATGAAATCTGGAAAGAAGCTTTCTGAGAAACTGCTTAGTGTTCTGTTAATTCATCTCACAGTGTTACATCTGTATTTCGTGGAGCTCTTTGCTAGCCTTGTTTCTGTGGAATCTGAGAACAGATATTTCGGATCCCTTTGAAGACTATAGGGCCAAAGGAAATATCCTCCGATAACAAAGAGAAAGAAGCTTTCTGGGAAACTTCGTTGTGTTCTGTGAAATCATCTCACAGAGTTACAGCTTTCCCCTCAAGGAGCCTTTCTCTAAGACAGTTCTTGTGGAATTGGCAAAGTGATATTTGGAAGCCCATAGAGGGCTATGGTGAAAAAGGAAATATCCTCTGATGAAATCTGGAAAGAAGCTTTCTGAGAAACTGCTTAGTGTTCTGTTAATTCATCTCACAGTGTTACATCTGTATTTCGTGGAGCTCTTTGCTAGCCTTATTTCTGTGGGATCTGAGAACAGATATTTCGGATCCCTTTGAAGACTATACGGCCAAGGGAAATATCCTCCGATAACAAAGAGAAAGAAGCTTTCTGAGAAAGTTCGTTGTGTTCTGTGAAATCATCTCACAGAGTTACAGCTTTCCCCTCAAGGAGCCTTTCGCTAAGACAGTTCTTGTTGAATTGGCAAAGAAAAATTTGAAGCCCATAGAGGGCTATGGTGAAAAAGGATATATCCTCAGATGAAATCTGGAAAGAAGCTTTCTGAGAAACTGCTTAGTGTTCTGTTAATTCATCTCACAGAGTTACATCTGTATTTCGTGGATCTCTTTGTTCGCCTTATTTCTGTGGAATCTGAGAACAGATATTTCGGATCCCTTTGAAGACTATAGGGCCAAAGGAAATATCCTCCGATAACAAAGAGAAAGAAGCTTTCTGAGATACTTCGTTTTGTTCTGTGAAATCATCTCACAAAGTTACAACTTTCCCCTCAAGGAGCCTTTCGCTAAGACAGTTTTTGTGGAATTTGCACAGTGATATTTGGAAGCCCATAGAGGGAAACGGTGAAAAAGGAAATATCCTCAGATGAAATCTGGAAAGAAGCTTTCTGAGAAACTGCTTAGTGTTCTGTTAATTCATCTCACAGAGTTACATCTGTATTTCATGGATGTCTTTGCCAGCCTTATTTCTGTGGAATCTGAGAACAGATATTTCGGATCCCTTTGAAGACTATAGGGCCAAAGGAAATATCCTCCGATAACAAAGAGAAAGAAGCTTTCTGTGAAACTTCGTTGTGTTCTGTGAAATCATCTCACAGAGTTACAGATTTCTCCTCTAGGAGACTTTCGCTAAGACAGTTCTTGTGGAATTGGCAAAGTGATATTTGGAAGCCCGTAGAGGGCTATGGTGAAAAAGGAAATATCCTCAGATGAAATCTGGAAAGAAGCTTTCTGAGAAACTGCTTAGTGTTCTGTTAATTCATCTCACAGAGTTACATCTGTATTTCGTGGATCTCTTTGCTAGCCTTATTTCTGTGGAATCTGAGAACAGATATTTCGGATCCTTTTGAAGACTATAGGGCCAAAGGAAATATCCTCCGATAACAAAGAGAAAGAAGCTTTCTGAGAAACTTCGTTGTGTTCTGTGAAATCATCTCACAGAGTTACAGCTTTCCCCTCAAGGAGCCTTTCGCTAAGACAGTTCTTGCGGAATTGGCAAAGTGATATTTGGAAGCCCATAGAGGGCTATGTTGAAAAAGGAAATATCCTCAGATGAAATCTGGAAAGAAGCTTTCTGAGAAACTGCTTAGTGTTCTGTTAATTCATCTAACAAAGTTACATCTGTATTTCGTGGATCTCTTTGCTAGCCTTGTTTCTGTGGAATCTGAGAACAGATATTTCGGATCCCTTTGAAGACTATAGGGCCAAAGGGTATATCCTCCGATAACAAAGAGAAAGAAGCTTTCTGAGAAACTTCGTTGTGATCTGTGAAATCATCTCACAGAGTTACAGCTGTCCCCTCAAGGAGACTTTCGCTAAGACAGTTCTTGTGGAATTGGCAAAGTGATATTTGGAAGCCCATAGAGGGCTATGGTGAAAAAGGAAATATCCTCAGATGAAATCTGGAAAGAAGCTTTCTGAGAAACTGCTTACTGTTCTGTTAATTCATCTCACAGTGTTACATCTGTATTTCGTGGAGCTCTTTGCTAGCCTTATTTATGTGGAATCTGAGAACAGATATTTCGGATCCCTTTGAAGACTATAGGGCCAAAGGATATATCCTCCGATAACACAGAGAAAGAAGCTTTCTGAGAAACTTCGTTGCGTTCTGTGAAATCATCTCACAGAGTTACAGCTTTCCCCTCAAGGAGCCTTTCACTAAGACAGTTCTTGTGGAATTGGCAAAGTGATATTTGGAAGCCCATAGAGGGCTATGGTGAAAAAGGAAATATCCTCTGATGAAATCTGGAAAGAAGCTTTCTGAGAAACTGCTTAGTGTTCTGTTAATTCATCTCACAGTGTTACATCTGTATTTCGTGGAGCTCTTTGCTAGCCTTGTTTCTGTGGAATCTGAGAACAGATATTTCGGATCCCTTTGAAGACTATAGGGCCAAAGGAATTATCCTCCGAAAACAAAGAGAAAGAAGCTTTCTGAGAAACTTCGTTGTGTTCTGTGAAATCATCTCACAGAGTTACCGCTTTCCCCTCAAGGAGCCTTTCGCTAAGACAGTTCTTGTGGAATTGGCAAAGTTAAATTTGAAGCCCATAGAGGGCTATGGTGAAAAAGGAAATATCCTCAGATGAAATCTGGAAAGAAGCTTTCTGAGAAACTGCTTAGTGTTCTGTTAATTCATCTCACAGAGTTACATCTGTATTTCGTGGAGCTCTTTGCTAGCCTTATTTCTGTGGAATCTGAGAACAGATATTTCGGATCCCTTTGAAGACTATAGGGCCAAAGGAAATATCCTCCGATAACAAAGAGAAAGAAGCTTTCTGAGATACTTCGTTTTGTTCTGTGAAATCATCTCACAAAGTTACAACTTTCCCCTCAAGGAGCCTTTCGCTAAGACAGTTTTTGTGGAATTTGCACAGTGATATTTGGAAGCCCATAGAGGGCTACGGTGAAAAAGGAAATACCCTCAGATGAAATCTGGAAAGAAACTTTCTGAGAAACTGCTTAGTGTTCTGTTAATTCAACTCACAGAGTTACATCTGTATTTCATGGATGTCTATGCTAGCCTTATTTCTGTGGAATCTGAGAACAGATATTTCGGATCCCTTTGAAGACTATAGGGCCAAAGGAAATATCCTCCGATAACAAAGAGAAAGAAGCTTTCTGTGAAACTTCGTTGTGTTCTGTGAAATCATCTCACAGAGTTACAGATTTCTCCTCAAGGAGACTTTCGCTAAGACAGTTCTTGTGGAATTGGCAAAGTGATAATTGGAAGCCCGTAGAGGGCTATGGTGAAAAAGGAAATATCCTCCGATGAAATCTGGAAAGAAGCTTTGTGAGAAACTGCTTAGTGTTCTGTTAATTCATCTCACAGAATTACATCTGTATTTCGTGGATCTCTTTGCTAGCCTTATTTCTGTGGAATCTGAGAACAGATATTTCGGATCATTTTGAAGACTATAGGGCCAAAGGAAATATCCTCCGATAACAAAGAGAAAGAAGCTTTCTGAGAAACTTCGTTGTGTTCTGTGAAATCATCTCACAGAGTTACAGCTTTCCCCTCAAGGAGCCTTTCGCTAAGACAGTTCTTGTGGAATTGGCAAAGTGATATTTGGAAGCCCATAGAGGACTATGGTGAAAAAGGAAATATCCTCAGATGAAATCTGGAAAGAAGCTTTCTGAGAAACTGCTTAGTGTTCTGTTAATTCATCTCACAGAGTTACATCTGTATTTCGTGGATCTCTTTGCTAGCCTTGTTTCTGTGGAATCTGAGATCAGATATTTCGGATCCCTTTGAAGACTATAGGGCCAAAGGATATATCCTGCGATAACAAAGAGAAAGAAGCTTTCTGAGAAACTTCGTTGTGTTCTGTGAAATCATCTCACAGAGTTACAGCTGTCCCCTCAAGGAGACTTTCGCTAAGACAGTTCTTGTGGAATTGGCAAAGTGATATTTGGAAGCCCATAGAGGGCTATGGTGAAAAAGGAAATATCCTCTGATGAAATCTGGAAAGAAGCTTTCTGAGAAACTGCTTAGTGTTCTGTTAATTCATCTCACAGTGTTACATCTGTATTTCTTGGAGCTCTTTGCTAGCCTTGTTTCTGTGGAATCTGAGAACAGATATTTCGGATCCCTTTGAAGACTATAGGGCCAAAGGAAATATCCTCCGAAAACAAAGAGAAAGAAGCTTTCTGAGAAACTTCGTTGTGTTCTGTGAAATCATCTCACAGAGTTACAGCTTTCCCCTCAAGGTGCCTTTCGCTAAGACAGTCCTTGTGGAATTGGCAAAGTGATATTTGGAAGCCCATAGAGGGCTATGGTGAAAAAGGAAATATCCTCTGATGAAATCTGGAAAGAAGCTTTCTGAGAAACTGCTTGGTGTTCTGTTAATTCATCTCACAGTGTTACATCTGTATTTCGTGGAGCTCTTTGCTAGCCTTATTTCTGTGGAATCTGAGAACAGATATTTCGGATCCCTTTGAAGACTATAGGGCCAAAGGAAATATCCTCCGATGAAAGAAGCTTTCTGAGAAACTTCGTTGTGTTCTGTGAAATCATCTCACAGAGTTACAGCTTTCCCCTCAAGGAGCCTTTCGCTAAGACACTTCTTGTGGAATTGGCAAAGTGAAATTTGGAAGCCCATAGAGGGCTATGGTGGAAAAGGAAATATCCTCAGATGAAATCTGGAAAGAAGCTTTCTGAGAAACTGCTTAGTGTTCTGTTAATTCATCTCACAGAGTTACATCTGTATTTCGTGGATCTCCTTGCTAGCCTTATTTCTGTGGAATCTGATAACAGATATTTCGGATCCCTTTGAAGACTATAGGGCCAAAGGAAATATCCTCCGATAACAAAGAGAAAGAAGCTTTCTGAGAAACTTCGTTGTGTTCTGTGAAATCATCTCACAGAGTTACAGCTTTCCCCTCAAGGAGCCTTTCGCTAAGACAGTTCTTGTGGAATTGGCAACGTGATATTTGGAAGCCCATAGAGGGCTATGGTGAAAAAGGATATATCCTCAGATGAAATCTGGAAAGAAGCTTTCTGAGAAACTGCTTAGTGTTCTGTTAATTCATCTCACAGAGTTACATCTGTATTTCATGGATGTCTTTGCCAGCCTTATTTCTGTGGAATCTGAGAACAGAGATTTCGGATCCCTTTGAAGACTATAGGGCCAAAGGAAATATCCTCCGATAACAAAGAGAAAGAAGCTTTCTGTGAAACTTCGTTGTGTTCTGTGAAATCATCTCACAGAGTTACAGATTTCCCCTCAAGGAGACTTTCGCTAACACAGTTCTTGTGGAATTGGCAAAGTGATATTTGGAAGCCCATAGATGGCTACGTTGAAAAAGGAAATATCCTCAGATGAAATCTGGAAAGAAGCTTTCTGAGAAACTGCTTAGTGTTCTGTTAATTCATCTCACAGAGTTACATCAGTATTTCGTGGATCTCTTTGCTAGCCTTATTTCTGTGGAATCTGAGAACAGATAAATCGGATCCTTTTGAAGAATATAGGGCCAAAGGAAATATCCTCTGATAACAAAGAGAAAGAAGCTTTCTGAGAAACTTCGTTGTGTTCTGTGAAATCATCTCACAGAGTTACAGCTTTCCCCTCAAGGAGCCTTTCGCTAAGACAGTTCTTGTGGAATTGGCAACGTGATATTTGGAAGCCCATAGAGGGCTATGGTGAAAAAGGATATATCCTCAGATGAAATCTGGAAAGAAGCTTTCTGAGAAACTGCTTAGTGTTCTGTTAATTCATCTCACAGAGTTACATCTGTATTTCATGGATGTCTTTGCCAGCCTTATTTCTGTGGAATCTGAGAACAGAGATTTCGGATCCCTTTGAAGACTATAGGGCCAAAGGAAATATCCTCCGATAACAAAGAGAAAGAAGCTTTCTGTGAAACTTCGTTGTGTTCTGTGAAATCATCTCACAGAGTTACAGATTTCCCCTCAAGGAGACTTTCGCTAACACAGTTCTTGTGGAATTGGCAAAGTGATATTTGGAAGCCCATAGAGGGCTACGTTGAAAAAGGAAATATCCTCAGATGAAATCTGGAAAGAAGCTTTCTGAGAAACTGCTTAGTGTTCTGTTAATTCATCTCACAGAGTTACATCAGTATTTCGTGGATCTCTTTGCTAGCCTTATTTCTGTGGAATCTGAGAACAGATAAATCGGATCCTTTTGAAGAATATAGGGCCAAAGGAAATATCCTCTGATAACAAAGAGAAAGAAGCTTTCTGAGAAACTTCGTTGTGTTCTGTGAAATCATCTCACAGAGTTACAGCTTTCCCCTCAAGGAGCCTTTCGCTAAGACAGTTATTGTGGAATTGGCAAAGTGATATTTGGAAGCCCATTGAGGGCTATGGTGAAAAAGGAAATATCCTCAGATGAAATCTGGAAAGAAGCTTTCTGAGAAACTGCTTAGTGTTCTGTTAATTCATCTCACAGAGTTACATCTGAATTTCGTGGAGCTCTTTGCTAGCCTTATTTCTGTGGAATCTGAGAACAGATATTTCGGATCCCTTTGAAGACTATAGGGCCAAAGGAAATATCCTCCGATAACAAAGAGAAAGAAGCTTTGTGAGAAACTTCGTTGTGTTCTGTGAAATCATCTCACAGAGTTACAGCTTTCCCCTCAAGGAGCCTTTCGCTAAGACAGTTCTTGTGGAATTGGGAAAGTTAAATTTGAAGCCCATAGAGGGCTATGGTGAAAAAGGAAATATCCTCAGATGAAATCTGGAAAGAAGCTTTCTGAGAAACTGCTTAGTGTTCTGTTAATTCATCTCAAAGAGTTACATCTGTATTTCGTGGATCTCTTTGTTAGCCTTATTTCTGTGGAATCTGAGAACAGATATTTCGGATCCCTTTGAAGACTATAGGGCCAAAGGAAATATCCTCCGATAACAAAGAGAAAGAAGCTTTCTGAGATACTTCGTTTTGTTCTGTGAAATCATCTCACAAAGTTACAACTTTCCCCTCAAGGAGCCTTTCGCTAAGACAGTTTTTGTGGAATTTGCACAGTGATATTTGGAAGCCCATAGAGGGCTACGGTGAAAAAGGAAATATCCTCAGATGAAATCTGGAAAGAAACTTTCTGAGAAACTGCTTAGTGTTCTGTCAATTCATCTCACAGAGTTACATCTGTATTTCATGGATGTCTTTGCTAGCCTTATTTCTGTGGAATCTGAGAACAGATATTTCGGATCCCTTTGAAGACTATAGGGCCAAAGGAAATATCCTCCGATGAAAGAAGCTTTCTGAGAAACTTCGTTGTGTTCTGTGAAATCATCTCACAGAGTTACAGCTTTCCCCTCAAGGAGCCTTTCGCTAAGACAGTTCTTGTGGAATTGGCAAAGTGAAATTTGGAAGCCCATAGAGGGCTATGGTGGAAAAGGAAATATCCTCAGATGAAATCTGGAAAGAAGCTTTCTGAGAAATTGCTTAGTGTTCTGTTAATTCATCTCACAGAGTTACATCTGTATTTCGTGGATCTCCTTGCTAGCCTTATTTCTGTGGAATCTGAGAACAGATATTTCGGATCCCTTTGAAGACTATAGGGCCAAAGGAAATATCCTCCGATAACAAAGAGAAAGAAGCTTTCTGAGAAACTTCGTTGTGTTCTGTGAAATCATCTCACAGAGTTACAGCTTTCCCCTCAAGGAGCCTTTCGCTAAGACAGTTCTTGTGGAATTGGCAACGTGATATTTGGAAGCCCATAGAGGGCTATGGTGAAAAAGGAAATATCCTCAGATGAAATCTGGAAAGAAGCTTTCTGAGAAACTGCTTAGTGTTCTGTTAATTCATCTCACAGAGTTACGTCTGTATTTCATGGATGTCTTTGCCAGCCTTATTTCTGTGGAATCTGAGAACAGATATTTCGGATCCCTTTGAAGACTATAGGGCCAAAGGAAATATCCTCCGATAACAAAGAGAAAGAAGCTTTCTGTGAAACTTCGTTGTGTTCTGTGAAATCATCTCACAGAGTTACAGATTTCCCCTCAAGGAGACTTTCGCTAACACAGTTCTTGTGGAATTGGCAAAGTGATATTTGGAAGCCCATAGAGGGCTATGGTGAAAAAGGAAATATCCTCAGATGAAATCTGGAAAGAAGCTTTCTGAGAAACTGCTTAGTGTTCTGTTAATTCATCTCACAGAGTTACATCTGTATTTCGTGGATCTCTTTGCTAGCCTTATTTCTGTGGAATCTGAGAACAGATATTTCGGATCCTTTTGAAGAATATAGGGCCAAAGGAAATATCCTCCGATAACAAAGAGAAAGAAGCTTTCTGAGAAACTTCGTTGTGTTCTGTGAAATCATCTCACAGAGTTACAGCTTTCCCCTCAAGGAGCCTTTCGCTAAGACAGTTATTGTGGAATTGGCAAAGTGATATTTGGAAGCCCATTGAGGGCTATGGTGAAAAAGGAAATATCCTCAGATGAAATCTGGAAAGAAGCTTTCTGAGAAACTGCTTAGTGTTCTGTTAATTCATCTCACAGAGTTACATCTGAATTTCGTGGAGCTCTTTGCTAGCCTTATTTCTGTGGAATCTGAGAACAGATATTTCGGATCCCTTTGAAGACTATAGGGCCAAAGGAAATATCCTCCGATAACAAAGAGAAAGAAGCTTTCTGAGATACTTCGTTGTGTTCTGTGAAATCATCTCACAAAGTTACAACTTTCCCCTCAAGGAGCCTTTCGCTAAGACAGTTTTTGTGGAATTTGCACTGTGATATTGGAAGCCCATAGAGGGCTACGGTGAAAAAGGAAATACCCTCAGATGAAATCTGGAAAGAAGCTTTCTGAGAAACTGCTTAGTGTTCTGTTAATTCATCTCACAGTGTTACATCTGTATTTCGTGGATCTCTTTGCTAGCCTTATTTCTGTGGAATCTGAGAACAGATATTTCGGATCCTTTTGAAGACTATAGGGCCAAAGGAAATATCCTCCGATAACAAAGAGAAAGAAGCTTTCTGAGAAACTTGGTTGTGTTCTGTGAAATCATCTCACAGAGTTACAGCTGTCCCCTCAAGGAGCCTTTCGCTAAGACAGTTTTTGTGGAATTTGCACAGTGATATTTGGAAGCCCATAGAGGGCTACGGTGAAAAAGGAAATATCCTCAGATGAAATCTGGAAAGAAGCTTTCTGAGAAACTGCTTAGTGTTCTGTTAATTCACCGAACAGAGTTACATCTCTATTTCCTGGATCTCTTTGCTAGCCTTATTTCTGTAGAATCTGAGAACAGATATTTCGGATCCCATTGAAGACTATAGGGACAAAGGAAATATCCTCCGATAACAAAGAGAAAGAAGCTTTCTGAGAAACTTCGTTGTGTTCTGTGAAATCATCTCACAGAGTTACAGCTGTCCCCTCAAGGAGCCTTTCGCTAAGACAGTTCTTGTGGAATTGGCAAAGTGATATTTGGAAGCCCATAGAGGGCTATGGTGAAAAAGGAAATATCCTCTGATGAAATCTGGAAAGAAGCTTTCTGAGAAACTGCTTAGTGTTCTGTTAATTCATCTCACAGTGTTACATCTGTATTTCGTGGATCTCTTTGCTAGCCTTATTTCTGTGGAATCTGAGAACAGATATTTCGGATCCCTTTGAAGACTATAGGGCCAAAGGAAATATCCTCCGATGAAAGAAGCTTTCTGAGAAACTTCGCTGTGTTCTGTGAAATCATCTCAGAGAGTTACAGCTTTCCCCTCAAGGAGCCTTTCGCTAAGACAGTTCTTGTGGAATTGGAAAAGTGATATTTGGAAGCCCATAGAGGGCTATGGTGGAAAAGGAAATATCCTCAGATGAAATCTGGAAAGAAGCTTTCTGAGAAACTGCTTAGTGTTCTGTTAATTCATCTCACAGAGTTACATCTGTATTTCGTGGATCTCCTTGCTAGCCTTATTTCTGTGGAATCTGAGAACAGATATTTCGGATCCCTTTGAAGACTATAGGGCCAAAGGAAATATCCTCCGATAACAAAGAGAAAGAAGCTTTCTGAGAAACTTCGTTGTGTTCTGTGAAATCATCTCACAGAGTTACAGCTTTCCCCTCAAGGAGCCTTTCGCTAAGACAGTTCTTGTGGAATTGGCAACGTGATATTTGGAAGCCCATAGAGGGCTATGGTGAAAAAGGAAATATCCTCAGATGAAATCTGGAAAGAAGCTTTCTGAGAAACTGCTTAGTGTTCTGTTAATTCATCTCACAGAGTTACATCTGTATTTCATGGATGTCTTTGCCAGCCTTATTTCTGTGGAATCTGAGAACAGATATTTCGGATCCCTTTGAAGACTATAGGGCCAAAGGGAATATCCTCCTAACAAAGAGAAAGAAGCTTTTTGTGAAACTTCGTTGTGTTCTGTGAAATCATCTCACAGAGATACAGATTTCCCCTCAAGAAGACTTTCGCTAAGACAGTTCTTGTGGAATTGGCAAAGTGATATTTGGAAGCCCATAGAGGGCTACGTTGAAAAAGGAAATATCCTCAGATGAAATCTTGAAAGAAGCTTTCTGAGACACTGCTTAGTGTTCTGTTAATTCATCTCACAGAGTTACATCTGTATTTCGTGGATCTCTTTGCTAGCCTTATTTCTGTGGAATCTGAGAACAGATATTTCGGATCCTTTTGAAGAATATAGGGCCAAAGGAAATATCCTCCGATAACAAAGAGAAAGAAGCTTTCTGAGAAACTTCGTTGTGTTCTGTGAAATCACCTCAGAGAGTTACAGCTTTCCCCTCAAGGAGCCTTTCGCTAAGACAGTTCTTGTGGAATTGGCAACGTGATATTTGGAAGCCCATAGAGGGCTATGGTGAAAAAGGAAATATCCTCAGATGAAATCTGGAAAGAAGCTTTCTGAGAAACTGCTTAGTGTTCTGTTAATTCATCTCACAGAGTTACATCTGTATTTCATGGATGTCTTTGCCAGCCTTATTTCTGTGGAATCTGAGAACAGATATTTCGGATCCCTTTGAAGACTATAGGGCCAAAGGAAATATCCTCCGATAACAAAGAGAAAGAAGCTTTCTGTGAAACTTCGTTGTGTTCTGTGAAATCATCTCACAGAGTTACAGATTTCCCCTCAAGGAGACTTTCGCTAACACAGTTCTTGTGGAATTGGCAAAGTGATATTTGGAAGCCCATAGAGGGCTACGTTGAAAAAGGAAATATCCTCAGATGAAATCTGGAAAGAAGCTTTCTGAGAAACTGCTTAGTGTTCTGTTAATTCATCTCACAGAGTTACATCAGTATTTCGTGGATCTCTTTGCTAGCCTTATTTCTGTGGAATCTGAGAACAGATAAATCGGATCCTTTTGAAGAATATAGGGCCAAAGGAAATATCCTCCGATAACAAAGAGAAAGAAGCTTTCTGAGAAACTTCGTTGTGTTCTGTGAAATCATCTCACAGAGTTACAGCTTTCCCCTCAAGGAGCCTTTCGCTAAGACAGTTATTGTGGAATTGGCAAAGTGATATTTGGAAGCCCATTGAGGGCTACGGTGAAAAAGGAAATATCCTCAGATGAAATCTGGAAAGAAACTTTCTGAGAAACTGCTTAGTGTTCTGTCAATTCATGTCACAGAGTTACATCTGTATTTCATGGATGTCTTTGCTAGCCTTATTTCTGTGGAATCTGAGAACAGATATTTCGGATCCCTTTGAAGACTATAGGGCCAAAGGAAATATCCTCCGATGAAAGAAGCTTTCTGAGAAACTTCGTTGTGTTCTGTGAAATCATCTCACAGAGTTACAGCTTTCCCCTCAAGGAGCCTTTCGCTAAGACAGTTCTTGTTGAATTGGCAAAGTGAAATTTGGAAGCCCATAGAGGGCTATGGTGAAAAAGGAAATATCCTCAGATGAAATCTGGAAAGAAGCTTTCTGAGAAACTGCTTAGTGTTCTGTTAATTCATCTCACAGAGTTACATCTGTATTTCGTGGATCTCCTTGCTAGCCTTATTTCTGTGGAATCTGAGAACAGATATTTCGGATCCCTTTGAAGACTATAGGGCCAAAGGAAATATCCTCCGATAACAAAGAGAAAGAAGCTTTCTGAGAAACTTCGTTGTGTTCTGTGAAATCATCTCACAGAGTTACAGCTTTCCCCTCAAGGAGCCTTTCGCTAAGACAGTTCTTGTGGAATTGGCAACGTGATATTTGGAAGCCCATAGAGGGCTATGGTGAAAAAGGAAATATCCTCAGATGAAATCTGGAAAGAAGCTTTCTGAGAAACTGCTTAGTGTTCTGTTAATTCATCTCACAGAGTTACGTCTGTATTTCATGGATGTCTTTGCCAGCCTTATTTCTGTGGAATCTGAGAACAGATATTTCGGATCCCTTTGAAGACTATAGGGCCTAAGGAAATATCCGCCGATAACAAAGAGAAAGAAGCTTTCTGTGAAACTTCGTTGTGTTCTGTGAAATCATCTCACAGAGTTACAGATTTCCCCTCAAGGAGACTTTCGCTAACACAGTTCTTGTGGAATAGGCAAAGTGATATTTGGAAGCCCATAGAGGGCTATGGTGAAAAAGGAAATATCCTCAGATGAAATCTGGAAAGAAGCTTTCTGAGAAACTGCTTAGTGTTCTGTTAATTCATCTCACAGAGTTACATCTGTATTTCGTGGATCTCTTTGCTAGCCTTATTTCTGTGGAATCTGAGAACAGATATTTCGGATCCTTTTGAAGAATATAGGGCCAAAGGATATATCCTCCGATAACAAAGAGAAAGAAGCTTTCTGAGAAACTTCGTTGTGTTCTGTGAAATCATCTCACAGAGTTACAGCTTTCCCCTCAAGGAGCCTTTCGCTAAGACAGTTATTGTGGAATTGGCAAAGTGATATTTGGAAGCCCATTGAGGGCTATGGTGAAAAAGGAAATATCCTCAGATGAAATCGGGAAAGAAGCTTTCTGAGAAACTGCTTAGTGTTCTGTTAATTCATCTCACAGAGTTACATCTGAATTTCGTGGAGCTCTTTGCTAGCCTTATTTCTGTGGAATCTGAGAACAGATATTTCGGATCCCTTTGAAGACTATAGGGCCAAAGGAAATATCCTCCGATAACAAAGAGAAAGAAGCTTTCTGAGAAACTTCGTTGTGTTCTGTGAAATCATCTCACAGAGTTACAGCTTTCCCCTCAAGGAGCCTTTCGCTAAGACAGTTCTTGTGGAATTGGCAAAGTTTAATTTGAAGCCCATAGAGGGCTATGGTGAAAAAGGAAATATCCTCAGATGAAATCTGGAAAGAAGCTTTCTGAGAAACTGCTTAGTGTTCTGTTAATTCATCTCACAGAGTTACATCTGTATTTCGTGGATCTCTTTGTTAGCCTTATTTCTGTGGAATCTGAGAACAGATATTTCGGATCCCTTTGAAGACTATAGGGCCAAAGGAAATATCCTCCGATAACAAAGAGAAAGAAGCTTTCTGAGATACTTCGTTGTGTTCTGTGAAATCATCTCACAAAGTTACAACTTTCCCCTCAAGGAGCCTTTCGCTAAGACAGTTTTTGTGGAATTTGCACTGTGATATTTGGAAGCCCATAGAGGGCTACGGTGAAAAAGGAAATACCCTCAGATGAAATCTGGAAAGAAGCTTTCTGAGAAACTGCTTAGTGTTCTGTTAATTCACCTCACAGAGTTACATCTGTATTTCGTGGATCTCTTTGCTAGCCTTATTTCTGTGAAATCTGAGAACAGATATTTCGGATCCTTTTGAAGACTATAGGGCCAAAGGAAATATCCTCCGATAACAAAGAGAAAGAAGCTTTCTGTGAAACTTGGTTGTGTTCTGTGAAATCATCTCACAGAGTTACAGCTGTCCCCTCAAGGAGCCTTTCGCTAAGACAGTTCTTGTGGAATTGGCAAAGTGATATTTGGAAGCCCATAGAGGGCTATGGTGAAAAAGGAAATATCCTCTGATGAAATCTGGAAAGAAGCTTTCTGAGAAACTGCTTAGTGTTCTGTTAATTCATCTCACAGTGTTACATCTGTATTTCGTGGATCTCTTTGCTAGCCTTATTTCTGTGGAATCTGAGAACAGATATTTCGGATCCCTTTGAAGACTATAGGGCCAAAGGAAATATCCTCCGATAACAAAGAGAAAGAAGCTTTCTGTGAAACTTCGTTGTGTTCTGTGAAATCATCTCACAGAGTTACAGATTTCCCCTCAAGGAGACTTTCGCTAACACAGTTCTTGTGGAATTGGGAAAGTGATATTTGGAAGCCCATGGAGGGCTACGTTGAAAAAGGAAATATCCTCAGATGAAATCTGGAAAGAAGCTTTCTGAGAAACTGCTTAGTGTTCTGTTAACTCATCTCACAGAGTTACATCTGTATTTCGTGGATCTCTTTGCTAGCCTTATTTCTGTGGAATCTGAGAACAGATATTTCGGATCCTTTTGAAGAATATAGGGCCAAAGGAAATATCCTCCGATAACAAAGAGAAAGAAGCTTTCTGAGAAACTTCGTTGTGTTCTGTGAAATCATCTCACAGAGTTACAGCTTTCCCCTCAAGGAGCCTTTCGTTAAGACAGTTATTGTGGAATTGGCAAAGTGATATTTGGAAGCCCATTGAGGGCTATGGTGAAAAAGGAAATATCCTCAGATGAAATCTGGAAAGAAGCTTTCTGAGAAACTGCTTAGTGTTCTGTTAATTCATCTCACAGAGTTACATCTGAATTTCGTGGAACTCTTTGCTAGCCTTATTTCTGTGGAATCTGAGAACAGATATTTCGGATCCCTTTGAAGACTATAGGGCCAAAGGAAATATCCTCCGATAACAAAGAGAAAGAAGCTTTCTGAGAAACTTCGTTGTGTTCTGTGAAATCATCTCACAGAGTTACAGCTTTCCCCTCAAGGAGACTTTCGCTAAGACAGTTCTTGTGGAATTGGCAAAGTTAAATTTGAAGCCCATAGAGGGCTACGGTGAAAAAGGAAATATCCTCAGATGAAATCTGGAAAGAAGCTTTCTGAGAAACTGCTTAGTGTTCTGTTAATTCATCTCACAGAGTTACATCTGTATTTCGTGGATCTCTTTGTTCGCCTTATTTCTGTGGAATCTGAGAACAGATATTTCGGATCCCTTTGAAGACTATAGGGCCAAAGGAAATATCCTCCGAAAACAAAGAGAAAGAAGCTTTCTGAGAAACTTCGTTGTGTTCTGTGAAATCATCTCACAGAGTTACCGCTTTCCCCTCAAGGAGCGTTTCGCTAAGACAGTTCTTGTGGAATTGGCAAAGTGATATTTGGAAGCCCATAGAGGGCTATGTTGAAAAAGGAAATATCCTCAGATGAAATCTGGAAAGAAGCTTTCTAAGAAACTGCTTAGTGTTCTGTTAATTCATCTCACAGTGTTACATCTCTATTTCGTGGAGCTCTTTGCTAGCCTTATTTCTGTGGAATCTGAGAACAGATATTTCGGATCCCTTTGAAGACTATAGGGCCAAAGGAAATATCCTCCGATAACAAAGAGAAAGAAGCTTTCTGAGAAACTTCGTTGTGTTCTGTGAAATGAACTCACAGAGTTACAGCTTTCCCCTCAAGGAGCCTTTCGCTAAGACAGTTCTTGTGGAATTGGCAAAGTTAAATTTGAAGCCCATAGAGGGCTATGGTGAAAAAGGAAATATCCTCAGATGAAATCTGGAAAGAAGCTTTCTGAGAAACTGCTTAGTGTTCTGTTAATTCATCTCACAGAGTTACATCTGTATTTCGTGGAGCTCTTTGCTAGCCTTATTTCTGTGGAATCTGAGAACAGATATTTCGGATCCCTTTGAAGACTATAGGGCCAAAGGAAATATCCTCCGATAACAAAGAGAAAGAAGCTTTCTGAGAAACTTCGTTGTGTTCTGTGAAATCATCTCACAGAGTTACAGCTTTACCCTCAAGGAGACTTTCGCTAAGACAGTTCTTGTGGAATTGGCAAAGTGATATTTGGAAGCCCATAGAGGGCTATGGTGGAAAAGGAAATATCCTCAGATGAAATCTGGAAAGAAGCTTTCTGAGAAACTGCTTAGTGTTCTGTTAATTCATCTCACAGAGTTACATCTGTATTTCGTGGATCTCCTTGCTAGCCTTATTTCTGTGGAATCTGAGAACAGATATTTCGGATCCCTTTGAAGACTATAGGGCCAAAGGAAATATCCTCCGATAACAAAGAGAAAGAAGCTTTCTGAGAAAGTTCGTTGTGTTCTGTGAAATCATCTCACAGAGTTACAGCTTTCCCATCAAGGAGCCTTTCGCTAAGACAGTTCTTGTGGAATTGGCAAAGTTAAATTTGAAGCCCAAAGAGGGCTATGGTGAAAAAGGAAATATCCTCAGATGAAATCTGGAAAGAAGCTTTCTGAGAAACTGCTTAGTGTTCTGTTAATTCATCTCACAGAGTTACATCTGTATTTCGTGGATCTCTTTGTTAGCCTTATTTCTGTGGAATCTGAGAACAGATATTTCGGATCCCTTTGAAGACTATAGGGCCAAAGGAAATATCCTCCGATAACAAAGAGAAAGAAGCTTTCTGAGATACTTCGTTTTGTTCTGTGAAATCATCTCACAAAGTACAACTTTCCCCTCAAGGAGCCTTTCGCTAAGACAGTTTTTGTGGAATTTGCACAGTGATATTTGGAAGCCCATAGAGGGCTACGGTGAAAAAGGAAATATCCTCAGATGAAATCTGGAAAGAAACTTTCTGAGAAACTGCTTAGTGTTCTGTTAATTCAACTCACAGAGTTACATCTGTATTTCATGGATGTCTATGCTAGCCTTATTTCTGTGGAATCTGAGAACAGATATTTCGGATCCCTTTGAAGACTATAGGGCCAAAGGAAATATCCTCCGATAACAAAGAGAAAGAAGCTTTCTGTGAAACTTCGTTGTGTTCTGTGAAATCATCTCACAGAGTTACAGATTTCTCCTCAAGGAGACTTTCGCTAAGACAGTTCTTGTGGAATTGGCAAAGTGATAATTGGAAGCCCGTAGAGGGCTATGGTGAAAAAGGAAATATCCTCCGATGAAATCTGGAAAGAAGCTTTGTGAGAAACTGCTTAGTGTTCTGTTAATTCATCTCACAGAATTACATCTGTATTTCGTGGATCTCTTTGCTAGCCTTATTTCTGTGGAATCTGAGAACAGATATTTCGGATCCTTTTGAAGACTATAGGGCCAAAGGAAATATCCTCCGATAACAAAGAGAAAGAAGCTTTCTGAGAAACTTCGTTGTGTTCTGTGAAATCATCTCACAGAGTTACAGCTTTCCCCTCAAGGAGCCTTTCGCTAAGACAGTTCTTGTGGAATTGGCAAAGTGATATTTGGAAGCCCATAGAGGACTATGGTGAAAAAGGAAATATCCTCAGATGAAATCTGGAAAGAAGCTTTCTGAGAAACTGCTTAGTGTTCTGTTAATTCATCTCACAGAGTTACATCTGTATTTCGTGGATCTCTTTGGTAGCCTTGTTTCTGTGGAATCTGAGATCAGATATTTCGGATCCCTTTGAAGACTATAGGGCCAAAGGATATATCCTGCGATAACAAAGAGAAAGAAGCTTTCTGAGAAACTTCGTTGTGTTCTGTGAAATCATCTCACAGAGTTACAGCTGTCCCCTCAAGGAGACTTTCGCTAAGACAGTTCTTGTGGAATTGGCAAAGTGATATTTGGAAGCCCATAGAGGGCTACGGTGAAAAAGGAAATATCCTCTGATGAAATCTGGAAAGAAGCTTTCTGAGAAACTGCTTAGTGTTCTGTTAATTCATCTCACAGTGTTACATCTGTATTTCTTGGAGCTCTTTGCTAGCCTTGTTTCTGTGGAATCTGAGAACAGATATTTCGGATCCCTTTGAAGACTATAGGGCCAAAGGAAATATCCTCCGAAAACAAAGAGAAAGAAGCTTTCTGAGAAACTTCGTTGTGTTCTGTGAAATCATCTCACAGAGTTACAGCTTTCCCCTCAAGGTGCCTTTCGCTAAGACAGTTCTTGTGAAATTGGCAAAGTGATATTTGGAAGCCCATAGAGGGCTATGGTGAAAAAGGAAATATCCTCTGATGAAATCTGGAAAGAAGCTTTCTGAGAAACTGCTTGGTGTTCTGTTAATTCATCTCACAGTGTTACATCTGTATTTCGTGGAGCTCTTTGCTAGCCTTATTTCTGTGGAATCTGAGAACAGATATTTCGGATCCCTTTGAAGACTATAGGGCCAAAGGAAATATCCTCCGATGAAAGAAGCTTTCTGAGAAACTTCGTTGTGTTCTGTGAAATCATCTCACAGAGTTACAGCTTTCCCCTCAAGGAGCCTTTCGCTAAGACACTTCTTGTGGAATTGGCAAAGTGAAATTTGGAAGCCCATAGAGGGCTATGGTGGAAAAGGAAATATCCTCAGATGAAATCTGGAAAGAAGCTTTCTGAGAAACTGCTTAGTGTTCTGTTAATTCATCTCACAGAGTTACATCTGTATTTCGTGGATCTCCTTGCTAGCCTTATTTCTGTGGAATCTGATAACAGATATTTCGGATCCCTTTGAAGACTATAGGGCCAAAGGAAATATCCTCCGATAACAAAGAGAAAGAAGCTTTCTGAGAAACTTCGTTGTGTTCTGTGAAATCATCTCACAGAGTTACAGCTTTCCCCTCAAGGAGCCTTTCGCTAAGACAGTTCTTGTGGAATTGGCAACGTGATATTTGGAAGCCCATAGAGGGCTATGGTGAAAAAGGAAATATCCTCAGATGAAATCTGGAAAGAAGCTTTCTGAGAAACTGCTTAGTGTTCTGTTAATTCATCTCACAGAGTTACATCTGTATTTCATGGATGTCTTTGCCAGCCTTATTTCTGTGGAATCTGAGAACAGATATTTCGGATCCCTTTGAAGACTATAGGGCCAAAGGAAATATCCTCCGATAACAAAGAGAAAGAAGCTTTCTGTGAAACTTCGTTGTGTTCTGTGAAATCATCTCACAGAGTTACAGATTTCCCCTCAAGGAGACTTTCGCTAACACAGTTCTTGTGGAATTCGCAAAGTGATATTTGGAAGCCCATAGAGGGCTACGTTGAAAAAGGAAATATCCTCAGATGAAATCTGGAAAGAAGCTTTCTGAGAAACTGCTTAGTGTTCTGTTAATTCATCTCACAGAGTTACATCAGTATTTCGTGGATCTCTTTGCTAGCCTTATTTCTGTGGAATCTGAGAACAGATAAATCGGATCCTTTTGAAGAATATAGGGCCAAAGGAAATATGCTCCGATAACAAAGAGAAAGAAGCTTTCTGAGAAACTTCGTTGTGTTCTGTGAAATCATCTCACAGAGTTACAGCTTTCCCCTCAAGGAGCCTTTCGCTAAGACAGTTATTGTGGAATTGGCAAAGTGATATTTGGAAGCCCATTGAGGGCTATGGTGAAAAAGGAAATATCCTCAGATGAAATCTGGAAAGAAGCTTTCTGAGAAACTGCTTAGTGTTCTGTTAATTCATCTCACAGAGTTACATCTGAATTTCGTGGAGCTCTTTGCTAGCCTTATTTCTGTGGAATCTGAGAACAGATATTTCGGATCCCTTTGAAGACTATAGGGCCAAAGGAAATATCCTCCGATAACAAAGAGAAAGAAGCTTTGTGAGAAACTTCGTTGTGTTCTGTGAAATCATCTCACAGAGTTACAGCTTTCCCCTCAAGGAGCCTTTCGCTAAGACAGTTCTTCTGGAATTGGGAAAGTTAAATTTGAAGCCCATAGAGGGCTATGGTGAAAAAGGAAATATCCTCAGATGAAATCTGGAAAGAAGCTTTCTGAGAAACTGCTTAGTGTTCTGTTAATTCATCTCAAAGAGTTACATCTGTATTTTGTGGATCTCTTTGTTAGTCTTATTTCTGTGGAATCTGAGAACAGATATTTCGGATCCCTTTGAAGACTATAGGGCCAAAGGAAATATCCTCCGATAACAAAGAGAAAGAAGCTTTCTGAGATACTTCGTTTTGTTCTGTGAAATCATCTCACAAAGTTACAACTTTCCCCTCAAGGAGCCTTTCGCTAAGACAGTTTTTGTGGAATTTGCACAGTGATATTTGGAAGCCCATAGAGGGCTACGGTGAAAAAGGAAATATCCTCAGATGAAATCTGGAAAGAAACTTTCTGAGAAACTGCTTAGTGTTCTGTCAATTCATCTCACAGAGTTACATCTGTATTTCATGGATGTCTTTGCTAGCCTTATTTCTGTGGAATCTGAGAACAGATATTTCGGATCCCTTTGAAGACTATAGGGCCAAAGGAAATATCCTCCGATGAAAGAAGCTTTCTGAGAAACTTCGTTGTGTTCTGTGAAATCATCTCACAGAGTTACAGCTTTCCCCTCAAGGAGCCTTTCGCTAAGACAGTTCTTGTGTAATTGGCAAAGTGAAATTTGGAAGCCCATAGAGGGCTATGGTGGAAAAGGAAATATCCTCAGATGAAATCTGGAAAGAAGCTTTCTGAGAAACTGCTTAGTGTTCTGTTAATTCATCTCACAGAGTTACATCTGTATTTCGTGGATCTCCTTGCTAGCCTTATTTCTGTGGAATCTGAGAACAGATATTTCGGATCCCTTTGAAGACTATAGGGCCAAAGGAAATATCCTCCGATAACAAAGAGAAAGAAGCTTTCTGAGTAACTTCGTTGTGTTCTGTGAAATCATCTCACAGAGTTACAGCTTTCCCCTCAAGGAGCCTTTCGCTAAGACAGTTCTTGTGGAATTGGCAACGTGATATTTGGAAGCCCATAGAGGGCTATGGTGAAAAAGGAAATATCCTCAGATGAAATCTGGAAAGAAGCTTTCTGAGAAACTGCTTAGTGTTCTGTTAATTCATCTCACAGAGTTACATCTGTATTTCATGGATGTCTTTGCCAGCCTTATTTCTGTGGAATCTGAGAACAGATATTTCGGATCCCTTTGAAGACTATAGGGCCAAAGGGAATATCCTCCTAACTAAGAGAAAGAAGCTTTCTGTGAAACTTCGTTGTGTTCTGTGAAATCATCTCACAGAGATACAGATTTCCCCTCAAGAAGACTTTCGCTAAGACAGTTCTTGTGGAATTGGCAAAGTGATATTTGGAAGCCCATAGAGGGCTACGTTGAAAAAGGAAATATCCTCAGATGAAATCTTGAAAGAAGCTTTCTGAGAAACTGCTTAGTGTTCTGTTAATTCATCTCACAGAGTTACATCTGTATTTCGTGGATCTCTTTGCTAGCCTTATTTCTGTGGAATCTGAGAACAGATATTTCGGATCCTTTTGAAGAATATAGGGCCAAAGGAAATATCCTACGATAACAAAGAGAAAGAAGCTTTCTGAGAAACTTCGTTGTGTTCTGTGAAATCACCTCAGAGAGTTACAGCTTTCCCCTCAAGGAGCCTTTCGCTAAGACAGTTCTTTTGGAATTGGCAACGTGATATTTGGAAGCCCATAGAGGGCTATGGTGAAAAAGGAAATATCCTCAGATGAAATCTGGAAAGAAGCTTTCTCAGAAACTGCTTAGTGTTCTGTTAATTCATCTCACAGAGTTACATCTGTATTTCATGGATGTCTTTGCCAGCCTTATTTCTGTGGAATCTGAGAACAGATATTTCGGATCCCTTTGAAGACTATAGGGCCAAAGGAAATATCCTCCGATAACAAAGAGAAAGAAGCTTTCTGAGATACTTCGTTTTGTTCTGTGAAATCATCTCACAGAGTTACAGATTTCCCCTCAAGGAGACTTTCGCTAACACAGTTCTTGTGGAATTGGCAAAGTGATATCTGGAAGCCCATAGAGGGCTACGTTGAAAAAGGAAATATCCTCAGATGAAATCTGGAAAGAAGCTTTCTGAGAAACTGCTTAGTGTTCTGTTAATTCATCTCACAGAGTTACATCAGTATTTCGTGGATCTCTTTGCTAGCCTTATTTCTGTGGAATCTGAGAACAGATAAATCGGATCCTTTTGAAGAATATAGGGCCAAAGGAAATATCCTCCGATAACAAAGAGAAAGAAGCTTTCTGAGAAACTTCGTTGTGTTCTGTGAAATCATCTCACAGAGTTACAGCTTTCCCCTCAAGGAGCCTTTCGCTAAGACAGTTATTGTGGAATTGGCAAAGTGATATTTGGAAGCCCATTGAGGGCTACGGTGAAAAAGGAAATATCCTCAGATGAAATCTGGAAAGAAACTTTCTGAGAAACTGCTTAGTGTTCTGTCAATTCATCTCACAGAGTTACATCTGTATTTCATGGATGTCTTTGCTAGCCTTATTTCTGTGGAATCTGAGAACAGATATTTCGGATCCCTTTGAAGACTATAGGGCCAAAGGAAATATCCTCCGATGAAAGAAGCTTTCTGAGAAACTTCGTTGTGTTCTGTGAAATCATCTCACAGAGTTACAGCATTCCCCTCAAGGAGCCTTTCGCTAAGACAGTTCTTGTGGAATTGGCAAAGTGAAATTTGGAAGCCCATAGAGGGCTATGGTGAAAAAGGAAATATCCTCAGATGAAATCTGGAAAGAAGCTTTCTGAGAAACTGCTTAGTGTTCTGTTAATTCATCTCACAGAGTTACATCTGTATTTCGTGGATCTCCTTGCTAGCCTTATTTCTGTGGAATCTGAGAACAGATATTTCGGATCCCTTTGAAGACTATAGGGCCAAAGGAAATATCCTCCGATAACAAAGAGAAAGAAGCTTTCTGAGAAACTTCGTTGTGTTCTGTGAAATCATCTCACAGAGTTACAGCTTTCCCCTCAAGGAGCCTTTCGCTAAGACAGTTCTTGTGGAATTGGCAACGTGATATTTGGAAGCCCATAGAGGGCTATGGTGAAAAAGGAAATATCCTCAGATGAAATCTGGAAAGAAGCTTTCTGAGAAACTGCTTAGTGTTCTGTTAATTCATCTCACAGAGTTACGTCTGTATTTCATGGATGTCTTTGCCAGCCTTATTTCTGTGGAATCTGAGAACAGATATTTCGGATCCCTTTGAAGACTATAGGGCCTAAGGAAATATCCGCCGATAACAAAGAGAAAGAAGCTTTCTGTGAAACTTCGTTGTGTTCTGTGAAATCATCTCACAGAGTTACAGATTTCCCCTCAAGGAGACTTTCGCTAACACAGTTCTTGTGGAATTGGCAAAGTGATATTTGGAAGCCCATAGAGGGCTATGGTGAAAAAGGAAATATCCTCAGATGAAATCTGGAAAGAAGCTTTCTGAGAAACTGCTTAGTGTTCTGTTAATTCATCTCACAGAGTTACATCTGTATTTCGTGGATCTCTTTGCTAGCCTTATTTCTGTGGAATCTGAGAACAGATATTTCGGATCCTTTTGAAGAATATAGGGCCAAAGGATATATCCTCCGATAACAAAGAGAAAGAAGCTTTCTGAGAAACTTCGTTGTGTTCTGTGAAATCATCTCACAGAGTTACAGCTTTCCCCTCAAGGAGCCTTTCGCTAAGACAGTTATTGTGGAATTGGCAAAGTGATATTTGGAAGCCCATTGAGGGCTATGGTGAAAAAGGAAATATCCTCAGATGAAATCGGGAAAGAAGCTTTCTGAGAAACTGCTTAGTGTTCTGTTAATTCATCTCACAGAGTTACATCTGAATTTCGTGGAGCTCTTTGCTAGCCTTATTTCTGTGGAATCTGAGAACAGATATTTCGGATCCCTTTGAAGACTATAGGGCCAAAGGAAATATCCTCCGATAACAAAGAGAAAGAAGCTTTCTGAGAAACTTCGTTGTGTTCTGTGAAATCATCTCACAGAGTTACAGCTTTCCCCTCAAGGAGCCTTTCGCTAAGACAGTTCTTGTGGAATTGGCAAAGTTAAATTTGAAGCCCATAGAGGGCTATGGTGAAAAAGGAAATATCCTCAGATGAAATCTGGAAAGAAGCTTTCTGAGAAACTGCTTAGTGTTCTGTTAATTCATCTCACAGAGTTACATCTGTATTTCGTGGATCTCTTTGTTAGCCTTATTTCTGTGGAATCTGAGAACAGATATTTCGGATCCCTTTGAAGACTATAGGGCCAAAGGAAATATCCTCCGATAACAAAGAGAAAGAAGCTTTCTGAGATACTTCGTTGTGTTCTGTGAAATCATCTCACAAAGTTACAACTTTCCCCTCAAGGAGCCTTTCGCTAAGACAGTTTTTGTGGAATTTGCACTGTGATATTTGGAAGCCCATAGAGGGCTACGGTGAAAAAGGAAATACCCTCAGATGAAATCTGGAAAGAAGCTTTCTGAGAAACTGCTTAGTGTTCTGTTAATTCACCTCACAGAGTTACATCTGTATTTCGTGGATCTCTTTGCTAGCCTTATTTCTGTGGAATCTGAGAACAGATATTTCGGATCCTTTTGAAGACTATAGGGCCAAAGGAAATATCCTCCGATAACAAAGAGAAAGAAGCTTTCTGAGAAACTTGGTTGTGTTCAGTGAAATCATCTCACAGAGTTACAGCTGTCCCCTCAAGGAGCCTTTCGCTAAGACAGTTCTTGTGGAATTGGCAAAGTGATATTTGGAAGCCCATAGAGGGCTATGGTGAAAAAGGAAATATCCTCTGATGAAATCTGGAAAGAAGCTTTCTGAGAAACTGCTTAGTGTTCTGTTAATTCATCTCACAGTGTTACATCTGTATTTCGTGGATCTCTTTGCTAGCCTTATTTCTGTGGAATCTGAGAACAGATATTTCGGATCCCTTTGAAGACTATAGGGCCAAAGGAAATATCCTCCGATAACAAAGAGAAAGAAGCTTTCTGTGAAACTTCGTTGTGTTCTGTGAAATCATCTCACAGAGTTACAGATTTCCCCTCAAGGAGACTTTCGCTAACACAGTTCTTGTGGAATTGGGAAAGTGATATTTGGAAGCCCATGGAGGGCTACGTTGAAAAAGGAAATATCCTCAGATGAAATCTGGAAAGAAGCTTTCTGAGAAACTGCTTAGTGTTCTGTTAACTCATCTCACAGAGTTACATCTGTATTTCGTGGATCTCTTTGCTAGCCTTATTTCTGTGGAATCTGAGAACAGATATTTCGGATCCTTTTGAAGAATATAGGGCCAAAGGAAATATCCTCCGATAACAAAGAGAAAGAAGCTTTCTGAGAAACTTCGTTGTGTTCTGTGAAATCATCTCACAGAGTTACAGCTTTCCCCTCAAGGAGCCTTTCGTTAAGACAGTTATTGTGGAATTGGCAAAGTGATATTTGGAAGCCCATTGAGGGCTATGGTGAAAAAGGAAATATCCTCAGATGAAATCTGGAAAGAAGCTTTCTGAGAAACTGCTTAGTGTTCTGTTAATTCATCTCACAGAGTTACATCTGAATTTCGTGGAACTCTTTGCTAGCCTTATTTCTGTGGAATCTGAGAACAGATATTTCGGATCCCTTTGAAGACTATAGGGCCAAAGGAAATATCCTCCGATAACAAAGAGAAAGAAGCTTTCTGAGAAACTTCGTTGTGTTCTGTGAAATCATCTCACAGAGTTACAGCTTTCCCCTCAAGGAGACTTTCGCTAAGACAGTTCTTGTGGAATTGGCAAAGTTAAATTTGAAGCCCATAGAGGGCTACGGTGAAAAAGGAAATATCCTCAGATGAAATCTGGAAAGAAGCTTTCTGAGAAACTGCTTAGTGTTCTGTTAATTCATCTCACAGAGTTACATCTGTATTTCGTGGATCTCTTTGTTCGCCTTATTTCTGTGGAATCTGAGAACAGATATTTCGGATCCCTTTGAAGACTATAGGGCCAAAGGAAATATCCTCCGAAAACAAAGAGAAAGAAGCTTTCTGAGAAACTTCGTTGTGTTCTGTGAAATCATCTCACAGAGTTACCGCTTTCCCCTCAAGGAGCGTTTCGCTAAGACAGTTCTTGTGGAATTGGCAAAGTGATATTTGGAAGCCCATAGAGGGCTATGTTGAAAAAGGAAATATCCTCAGATGAAATCTGGAAAGAAGCTTTCTAAGAAACTGCTTAGTGTTCTGTTAATTCATCTCACAGTGTTACATCTCTATTTCGTGGAGCTCTTTGCTAGCCTTATTTCTGTGGAATCTGAGAACAGATATTTCGGATCCCTTTGAAGACTATAGGGCCAAAGGAAATATCCTCCGATAACAAAGAGAAAGAAGCTTTCTGAGAAACTTCGTTGTGTTCTGTGAAATGAACTCACAGAGTTACAGCTTTCCCCTCAAGGAGCCTTTCGCTAAGACAGTTCTTGTGGAATTGGCAAAGTTAAATTTGAAGCCCATAGAGGGCTATGGTGAAAAAGGAAATATCCTCAGATGAAATCTGGAAAGAAGCTTTCTGAGAAACTGCTTAGTGTTCTGTTAATTCATCTCACAGAGTTACATCTGTATTTCGTGGAGCTCTTTGCTAGCCTTATTTCTGTGGAATCTGAGAACAGATATTTCGGATCCCTTTGAAGACTATAGGGCCAAAGGAAATATCCTCCGATAACAAAGAGAAAGAAGCTTTCTGAGAAACTTCGTTGTGTTCTGTGAAATCATCTCACAGAGTTACAGCTTTACCCTCAAGGAGACTTTCGCTAAGACAGTTCTTGTGGAATTGGCAAAGTGATATTTGGAAGCCCATAGAGGGCTATGGTGGAAAAGGAAATATCCTCAGATGAAATCTGGAAAGAAGCTTTCTGAGAAACTGCTTAGTGTTCTGTTAATTCATCTCACAGAGTTACATCTGTATTTCGTGGATCTCCTTGCTAGCCTTATTTCTGTGGAATCTGAGAACAGATATTTCGGATCCCTTTGAAGACTATAGGGCCAAAGGAAATATCCTCCGATAACAAAGAGAAAGAAGCTTTCTGAGAAAGTTCGTTGTGTTCTGTGAAATCATCTCACAGAGTTACAGCTTTCCCCTCAAGGAGCCTTTCGCTAAGACAGTTCTTGTGGAATTGGCAAAGTTAAATTTGAAGCCCAAAGAGGGCTATGGTGAAAAAGGAAATATCCTCAGATGAAATCTGGAAAGAAGCTTTCTGAGAAACTGCTTAGTGTTCTGTTAATTCATCTCACAGAGTTACATCTGTATTTCGTGGATCTCTTTGTTAGCCTTATTTCTGTGGAATCTGAGAACAGATATTTCGGATCCCTTTGAAGACTATAGGGCCAAAGGAAATATCCTCCGATAACAAAGAGAAAGAAGCTTTCTGAGATACTTCGTTTTGTTCTGTGAAATCATCTCACAAAGTTACAACTTTCCCCTCAAGGAGCCTTTCGCTAAGACAGTTTTTGTGGAATTTGCACAGTGATATTTGGAAGCCCATAGAGGGCTACGGTGAAAAAGGAAATATCCTCAGATGAAATCTGGAAAGAAACTTTCTGAGAAACTGCTTAGTGTTCTGTTAATTCAACTCACAGAGTTACATCTGTATTTCATGGATGTCTATGCTAGCCTTATTTCTGTGGAATCTGAGAACAGATATTTCGGATCCCTTTGAAGACTATAGGGCCAAAGGAAATATCCTCCGATAACAAAGAGAAAGAAGCTTTCTGTGAAACTTCGTTGTGTTCTGTGAAATCATCTCACAGAGTTACAGATTTCTCCTCAAGGAGACTTTCGCTAAGACAGTTCTTGTGGAATTGGCAAAGTGATAATTGGAAGCCCGTAGAGGGCTATGGTGAAAAAGGAAATATCCTCCGATGAAATCTGGAAAGAAGCTTTGTGAGAAACTGCTTAGTGTTCTGTTAATTCATCTCACAGAATTACATCTGTATTTCGTGGATCTCTTTGCTAGCCTTATTTCTGTGGAATCTGAGAACAGATATTTCGGATCCTTTTGAAGACTATAGGGCCAAAGGAAATATCCTCCGATAACAAAGAGAAAGAAGCTTTCTGAGAAACTTCGTTGTGTTCTGTGAAATCATCTCACAGAGTTACAGCTTTCCCCTCAAGGAGCCTTTCGCTAAGACAGTTCTTGTGGAATTGGCAAAGTGATATTTGGAAGCCCATAGAGGACTATGGTGAAAAAGGAAATATCCTCAGATGAAATCTGGAAAGAAGCTTTCTGAGAAACTGCTTAGTGTTCTGTTAATTCATCTAACAGAGTTACATCTGTATTTCGTGGATCTCTTTGCTAGCCTTGTTTCTGTGGAATCTGAGATCAGATATTTCGGATCCCTTTGAAGACTATAGGGCCAAAGGATATATCCTGCGATAACAAAGAGAAAGAAGCTTTCTGAGAAACTTCGTTGTGTTCTGTGAAATCATCTCACAGAGTTACAGCTGTCCCCTCAAGGAGACTTTCGCTAAGACAGTTCTTGTGGAATTGGCAAAGTGATATTTGGAAGCCCATAGAGGGCTACGGTGAAAAAGGAAATATCCTCTGATGAAATCTGGAAAGAAGCTTTCTGAGAAACTGCTTAGTGTTCTGTTAATTCATCTCACAGTGTTACATCTGTATTTCTTGGAGCTCTTTGCTAGCCTTGTTTCTGTGGAATCTGAGAACAGATATTTCGGATCCCTTTGAAGACTATAGGGCCAAAGGAAATATCCTCCGAAAACAAAGAGAAAGAAGCTTTCTGAGAAACTTCGTTGTGTTCTGTGAAATCATCTCACAGAGTTACAGCTTTCCCCTCAAGGTGCCTTTCGCTAAGACAGTTCTTGTGAAATTGGCAAAGTGATATTTGGAAGCCCATAGAGGGCTATGGTGAAAAAGGAAATATCCTCTGATGAAATCTGGAAAGAAGCTTTCTGAGAAACTGCTTGGTGTTCTGTTAATTCATCTCACAGTGTTACATCTGTATTTCGTGGAGCTCTTTGCTAGCCTTATTTCTGTGGAATCTGAGAACAGATATTTCGGATCCCTTTGAAGACTATAGGGCCAAAGGAAATATCCTCCGATGAAAGAAGCTTTCTGAGAAACTTCGTTGTGTTCTGTGAAATCATCTCACAGAGTTACAGCTTTCCCCTCAAGGAGCCTTTCGCTAAGACACTTCTTGTGGAATTGGCAAAGTGAAATTTGGAAGCCCATAGAGGGCTATGGTGGAAAAGGAAATATCCTCAGATGAAATCTGGAAAGAAGCTTTCTGAGAAACTGCTTAGTGTTCTGTTAATTCATCTCACAGAGTTACATCTGTATTTCGTGGATCTCCTTGCTAGCCTTATTTCTGTGGAATCTGATAACAGATATTTCGGATCCCTTTGAAGACTATAGGGCCAAAGGAAATATCCTCCGATAACAAAGAGAAAGAAGCTTTCTGAGAAACTTCGTTGTGTTCTGTGAAATCATCTCACAGAGTTACAGCTTTCCCCTCAAGGAGCCTTTCGCTAAGACAGTTCTTGTGGAATTGGCAACGTGATATTTGGAAGCCCATAGAGGGCTATGGTGAAAAAGGAAATATCCTCAGATGAAATCTGGAAAGAAGCTTTCTGAGAAACTGCTTAGTGTTCTGTTAATTCATCTCACAGAGTTACATCTGTATTTCATGGATGTCTTTGCCAGCCTTATTTCTGTGGAATCTGAGAACAGATATTTCGGATCCCTTTGAAGACTATAGGGCCAAAGGAAATATCCTCCGATAACAAAGAGAAAGAAGCTTTCTGTGAAACTTCGTTGTGTTCTGTGAAATCATCTCACAGAGTTACAGATTTCCCCTCAAGGAGACTTTCGCTAACACAGTTCTTGTGGAATTCGCAAAGTGATATTTGGAAGCCCATAGAGGGCTACGTTGAAAAAGGAAATATCCTCAGATGAAATCTGGAAAGAAGCTTTCTGAGAAACTGCTTAGTGTTCTGTTAATTCATCTCACAGAGTTACATCAGTATTTCGTGGATCTCTTTGCTAGCCTTATTTCTGTGGAATCTGAGAACAGATAAATCGGATCCTTTTGAAGAATATAGGGCCAAAGGAAATATCCTCCGATAACAAAGAGAAAGAAGCTTTCTGAGAAACTTCGTTGTGTTCTGTGAAATCATCTCACAGAGTTACAGCTTTCCCCTCAAGGAGCCTTTCGCTAAGACAGTTATTGTGGAATTGGCAAAGTGATATTTGGAAGCCCATTGAGGGCTATGGTGAAAAAGGAAATATCCTCAGATGAAATCTGGAAAGAAGCTTTCTGAGAAACTGCTTAGTGTTCTGTTAATTCATCTCACAGAGTTACATCTGAATTTCGTGGAGCTCTTTGCTAGCCTTATTTCTGTGGAATCTGAGAACAGATATTTCGGATCCCTTTGAAGACTATAGGGCCAAAGGAAATATCCTCCGATAACAAAGAGAAAGAAGCTTTGTGAGAAACTTCGTTGTGTTCTGTGAAATCATCTCACAGAGTTACAGCTTTCCCCTCAAGGAGCCTTTCGCTAAGACAGTTCTTCTGGAATTGGGAAAGTTAAATTTGAAGCCCATAGAGGGCTATGGTGAAAAAGGAAATATCCTCAGATGAAATCTGGAAAGAAGCTTTCTGAGAAACTGCTTAGTGTTCTGTTAATTCATCTCAAAGAGTTACATCTGTATTTTGTGGATCTCTTTGTTAGTCTTATTTCTGTGGAATCTGAGAACAGATATTTCGGATCCCTTTGAAGACTATAGGGCCAAAGGAAATATCCTCCGATAACAAAGAGAAAGAAGCTTTCTGAGATACTTCGTTTTGTTCTGTGAAATCATCTCACAAAGTTACAACTTTCCCCTCAAGGAGCCTTTCGCTAAGACAGTTTTTGTGGAATTTGCACAGTGATATTTGGAAGCCCATAGAGGGCTACGGTGAAAAAGGAAATATCCTCAGATGAAATCTGGAAAGAAACTTTCTGAGAAACTGCTTAGTGTTCTCTCAATTCATCTCACAGAGTTACATCTGTATTTCATGGATGTCTTTGCTAGCCTTATTTCTGTGGAATCTGAGAACAGATATTTCGGATCCCTTTGAAGACTATAGGGCCAAAGGAAATATCCTCCGATGAAAGAAGCTTTCTGAGAAACTTCGTTGTGTTCTGTGAAATCATCTCACAGAGTTACACCTTTCCCCTCAAGGAGCCTTTCGCTAAGACAGTTCTTGTGTAATTGGCAAAGTGAAATTTGGAAGCCCATAGAGGGCTATGGTGGAAAAGGAAATATCCTCAGATGAAATCTGGAAAGAAGCTTTCTGAGAAACTGCTTAGTGTTCTGTTAATTCATCTCACAGAGTTACATCTGTATTTCGTGGATCTCCTTGCTAGCCTTATTTCTGTGGAATCTGAGAACAGATATTTCGGATCCCTTTGAAGACTATAGGGCCAAAGGAAATATCCTCCGATAACAAAGAGAAAGAAGCTTTCTGTGAAACTTCGTTGTGTTCTGTGAAATCATCTCACAGAGTTACAGATTTCTCCTCAAGGAGACTTTCGCTAAGACAGTTCTTGTGGAATTGGCAAAGTGATAATTGGAAGCCCGTAGAGGGCTATGGTGAAAAAGGAAATATCCTCCGATGAAATCTGGAAAGAAGCTTTGTGAGAAACTGCTTAGTGTTCTGTTAATTCATCTCACAGAATTACATCTGTATTTCGTGGATCTCTTTGCTAGCCTTATTTCTGTGGAATCTGAGAACAGATATTTCGGATCCTTTTGAAGACTATAGGGCCAAAGGAAATATCCTCCGATAACAAAGAGAAAGAAGCTTTCTGAGAAACTTCGTTGTGTTCTGTGAAATCATCTCACAGAGTTACAGCTTTCCCCTCAAGGAGCCTTTCGCTAAGACAGTTCTTGTGGAATTGGCAAAGTGATATTTGGAAGCCCATAGAGGACTATGGTGAAAAAGGAAATATCCTCAGATGAAATCTGGAAAGAAGCTTTCTGAGAAACTGCTTAGTGTTCTGTTAATTCATCTAACAGAGTTACATCTGTATTTCGTGGATCTCTTTGCTAGCCTTGTTTCTGTGGAATCTGAGATCAGATATTTCGGATCCCTTTGAAGACTATAGGGCCAAAGGATATATCCTGCGATAACAAAGAGAAAGAAGCTTTCTGAGAAACTTCGTTGTGTTCTGTGAAATCATCTCACAGAGTTACAGCTGTCCCCTCAAGGAGACTTTCGCTAAGACAGTTCTTGTGGAATTGGCAAAGTGATATTTGGAAGCCCATAGAGGGCTACGGTGAAAAAGGAAATATCCTCTGATGAAATCTGGAAAGAAGCTTTCTGAGAAACTGCTTAGTGTTCTGTTAATTCATCTCACAGTGTTACATCTGTATTTCTTGGAGCTCTTTGCTAGCCTTGTTTCTGTGGAATCTGAGAACAGATATTTCGGATCCCTTTGAAGACTATAGGGCCAAAGGAAATATCCTCCGAAAACAAAGAGAAAGAAGCTTTCTGAGAAACTTCGTTGTGTTCTGTGAAATCATCTCACAGAGTTACAGCTTTCCCCTCAAGGTGCCTTTCGCTAAGACAGTTCTTGTGAAATTGGCAAAGTGATATTTGGAAGCCCATAGAGGGCTATGGTGAAAAAGGAAATATCCTCTGATGAAATCTGGAAAGAAGCTTTCTGAGAAACTGCTTGGTGTTCTGTTAATTCATCTCACAGTGTTACATCTGTATTTCGTGGAGCTCTTTGCTAGCCTTATTTCTGTGGAATCTGAGAACAGATATTTCGGATCCCTTTGAAGACTATAGGGCCAAAGGAAATATCCTCCGATGAAAGAAGCTTTCTGAGAAACTTCGTTGTGTTCTGTGAAATCATCTCACAGAGTTACAGCTTTCCCCTCAAGGAGCCTTTCGCTAAGACACTTCTTGTGGAATTGGCAAAGTGAAATTTGGAAGCCCATAGAGGGCTATGGTGGAAAAGGAAATATCCTCAGATGAAATCTGGAAAGAAGCTTTCTGAGAAACTGCTTAGTGTTCTGTTAATTCATCTCACAGAGTTACATCTGTATTTCGTGGATCTCCTTGCTAGCCTTATTTCTGTGGAATCTGATAACAGATATTTCGGATCCCTTTGAAGACTATAGGGCCAAAGGAAATATCCTCCGATAACAAAGAGAAAGAAGCTTTCTGAGAAACTTCGTTGTGTTCTGTGAAATCATCTCACAGAGTTACAGCTTTCCCCTCAAGGAGCCTTTCGCTAAGACAGTTCTTGTGGAATTGGCAACGTGATATTTGGAAGCCCATAGAGGGCTATGGTGAAAAAGGAAATATCCTCAGATGAAATCTGGAAAGAAGCTTTCTGAGAAACTGCTTAGTGTTCTGTTAATTCATCTCACAGAGTTACATCTGTATTTCATGGATGTCTTTGCCAGCCTTATTTCTGTGGAATCTGAGAACAGATATTTCGGATCCCTTTGAAGACTATAGGGCCAAAGGAAATATCCTCCGATAACAAAGAGAAAGAAGCTTTCTGTGAAACTTCGTTGTGTTCTGTGAAATCATCTCACAGAGTTACAGATTTCCCCTCAAGGAGACTTTCGCTAACACAGTTCTTGTGGAATTCGCAAAGTGATATTTGGAAGCCCATAGAGGGCTACGTTGAAAAAGGAAATATCCTCAGATGAAATCTGGAAAGAAGCTTTCTGAGAAACTGCTTAGTGTTCTGTTAATTCATCTCACAGAGTTACATCAGTATTTCGTGGATCTCTTTGCTAGCCTTATTTCTGTGGAATCTGAGAACAGATAAATCGGATCCTTTTGAAGAATATAGGGCCAAAGGAAATATCCTCCGATAACAAAGAGAAAGAAGCTTTCTGAGAAACTTCGTTGTGTTCTGTGAAATCATCTCACAGAGTTACAGCTTTCCCCTCAAGGAGCCTTTCGCTAAGACAGTTATTGTGGAATTGGCAAAGTGATATTTGGAAGCCCATTGAGGGCTATGGTGAAAAAGGAAATATCCTCAGATGAAATCTGGAAAGAAGCTTTCTGAGAAACTGCTTAGTGTTCTGTTAATTCATCTCACAGAGTTACATCTGAATTTCGTGGAGCTCTTTGCTAGCCTTATTTCTGTGGAATCTGAGAACAGATATTTCGGATCCCTTTGAAGACTATAGGGCCAAAGGAAATATCCTCCGATAACAAAGAGAAAGAAGCTTTGTGAGAAACTTCGTTGTGTTCTGTGAAATCATCTCACAGAGTTACAGCTTTCCCCTCAAGGAGCCTTTCGCTAAGACAGTTCTTCTGGAATTGGGAAAGTTAAATTTGAAGCCCATAGAGGGCTATGGTGAAAAAGGAAATATCCTCAGATGAAATCTGGAAAGAAGCTTTCTGAGAAACTGCTTAGTGTTCTGTTAATTCATCTCAAAGAGTTACATCTGTATTTTGTGGATCTCTTTGTTAGTCTTATTTCTGTGGAATCTGAGAACAGATATTTCGGATCCCTTTGAAGACTATAGGGCCAAAGGAAATATCCTCCGATAACAAAGAGAAAGAAGCTTTCTGAGATACTTCGTTTTGTTCTGTGAAATCATCTCACAAAGTTACAACTTTCCCCTCAAGGAGCCTTTCGCTAAGACAGTTTTTGTGGAATTTGCACAGTGATATTTGGAAGCCCATAGAGGGCTACGGTGAAAAAGGAAATATCCTCAGATGAAATCTGGAAAGAAACTTTCTGAGAAACTGCTTAGTGTTCTCTCAATTCATCTCACAGAGTTACATCTGTATTTCATGGATGTCTTTGCTAGCCTTATTTCTGTGGAATCTGAGAACAGATATTTCGGATCCCTTTGAAGACTATAGGGCCAAAGGAAATATCCTCCGATGAAAGAAGCTTTCTGAGAAACTTCGTTGTGTTCTGTGAAATCATCTCACAGAGTTACACCTTTCCCCTCAAGGAGCCTTTCGCTAAGACAGTTCTTGTGTAATTGGCAAAGTGAAATTTGGAAGCCCATAGAGGGCTATGGTGGAAAAGGAAATATCCTCAGATGAAATCTGGAAAGAAGCTTTCTGAGAAACTGCTTAGTGTTCTGTTAATTCATCTCACAGAGTTACATCTGTATTTCGTGGATCTCCTTGCTAGCCTTATTTCTGTGGAATCTGAGAACAGATATTTCGGATCCCTTTGAAGACTATAGGGCCAAAGGAAATATCCTCCGATAACAAAGAGAAAGAAGCTTTCTGAGAAACTTCGTTGTGTTCTGTGAAATCATCTCACAGAGTTACAGCTTTCCCCTCAAGGAGCCTTTCGCTAAGACAGTTCTTGTGGAATTGGCAACGTGATATTTGGAAGCCCATAGAGGGCTATGGTGAAAAAGGAAATATCCTCAGATGAAATCTGGAAAGAAGCTTTCTGAGAAACTGCTTAGTGTTCTGTTAATTCATCTCACAGAGTTACGTCTGTATTTCATGGATGTCTTTGCCAGCCTTATTTCTGTGGAATCTGAGAACAGATATTTCGGATCCCTTTGAAGACTATAGGGCCAAAGGAAATATCCTCCGATAACAAAGAGAAAGAAGCTTTCTGTGAAACTTCGTTGTGTTCTGTAAAATCATCTCACAGAGTTACAGATTTCCCCTCAAGGAGACTTTCGCTAACACAGTTCTTGTGGAATTGGCAAAGTGATATTTGGAAGCCCATAGAGGGCTACGGTGAAAAAGGAAATATCCTCAGATGAAATCTGGAAAGAAGCTTTCTGAGAAACTGCTTAGTGTTCTGTTAATTCATCTCACAGAGTTACATCTGTATTTCGTGGATCTTTTTGCTAGCCTTATTTCTGTGGAATCTGAGAACAGATATTTCGGATCCTTTTGAAGAATATAGGGCCAAAGGAAATATCCTCCGATAACAAAGAGAAAGAAGCTTTCTGAGAAACTTCGTTGTGTTCTGTGAAATCATCTCACAGAGTTACAGCTTTCCCCTCAAGGAGCCTTTCGCTAAGACAGTTCTTGTGGAATTGGCAAAGTGATATTTGGAAGCCCATTGAGGGCTATGGTGAAAAAGGAAATATCCTCAGATGAAATCTGGAAAGAAGCTTTCTGAGAAACTGCTTAGTGTTCTGTTAATTCATCTCACAGAGTTACATCTGAATTTCGTGGAGCTCTTTGCTAGCCTTATTTCTGTGGAATCTGAGAACAGATATTTCGGATCCCTTTGAAGACTATAGGGCCAAAGGAAATATCCTCCGATAACAAAGAGAAAGAAGCTTTCTGAGATACTTCGTTGTGTTCTGTGAAATCATCTCACAAAGTTACAACTTTCCCCTCAAGGAGCCTTTCGCTAAGACAGTTTTTGTGGAATTTGCACTGTGATATTTGGAAGCCCATAGAGGGCTACGGTGAAAAAGGAAATACCCTCAGATGAAATCTGGAAAGAAGCTTTCTGAGAAACTGCTTAGTGTTCTGTTAATTCATCTCACAGAGTTACATCTGTATTTCGTGGATCTCTTTGCTAGCCTTATTTCTGTGGAATCTGAGAACAGATATTTCGGATCCTTTTGAAGACTATAGGGCCAAAGGAAATATCCTCCGATAACAAAGAGAAAGAAGCTTTCTGAGAAACTTGGTTGTGTTCTGTGAAATCATCACACAGAGTTACAGCTGTCCCCTCAAGGAGCCTTTCGCTAAGACAGTTCTTGTGGAATTGGCAAAGTGATATTTGGAAGACCATACAGGGCTCTGGTGAATAAGGAAATATCCTCTGATGAAATCTGGAAAGAAGCTTTCTGAGAAACTGCTTAGTGTTCTGTTAATTCATCTCACAGTGTTACATCTGTATTTCGTGGATCTCTTTGCTAGCCTTATTTCTGTGGAATCTGAGAACAGATATTTCGGATCCCTTTGAAGACTATAGGGCCAAAGGAAATATCCTCCGATAACAAAGAGAAAGAAGCTTTCTGTGAAACTTCGTTGTGTTCTGTGAAATCATCTCACAGAGTTACAGATTTCCCCTCAAGGAGACTTTCGCTAACACAGTTCTTGTGGAATTGGCAAAGTGATATTTGGAAGCCCATGGAGGGCTACGTTGAAAAAGGAAATATCCTCAGATGAAATCTGGAAAGAAGCTTTCTGAGAAACTGCTTAGTGTTCTGTTAACTCATCTCACAGAGTTACATCTGTATTTCGTGGATCTCTTTGCTAGCCTTATTTCTGTGGAATCTGAGAACAGATATTTCGGATCCTTTTGAAGAATATAGGGCCAAAGGAAATATCCTCCGATAACAAAGAGAAAGAAGCTTTCTGAGAAACTTCGTTGTGTTCTGTGAAATCATCTCACAGAGTTACAGCTTTCCCCTCAAGGAGCCTTTCGCTAAGACAGTTATTGTGGAATTGGCAAAGTGATATTTGGAAGCCCATTGAGGGCTATGGTGAAAAAGGAAATATCCTCAGATGAAATCTGGAAAGAAGCTTTCTGAGAAACTGCTTAGTGTTCTGTTAATTCATCTCACAGAGTTACATCTGAATTTCGTGGAGCTCTTTGCTAGCCTTATTTCTGTGGAATCTGAGAACAGATATTTCGGATCCCTTTGAAGACTATAGGGCCAAAGGAAATATCCTCCGATAACAAAGAGAAAGAAGCTTTCTGAGAAACTTCGTTGTGTTCTGTGAAATCATCTCACAGAGTTACAGCTTTCCCCTCAAGGAGACTTTCGCTAAGACAGTTCTTGTGGAATTGGCAAAGTTAAATTTGAAGCCCTTAGAGGGCTATGGTGAAAAAGGAAATATCCTCAGATGAAATCTGGAAAGAAGCTTTCTGAGAAACTGCTTAGTGTTCTGTTAATTCATCTCACAGAGTTACATCTGTATTTCGTGGATCTCTTTGTTCGCCTTATTTCTGTGGAATCTGAGAACAGATATTTCGGATCCCTTTGAAGACTATAGGGCCAAAGGAAATATCCTCCGATAACAAAGAGAAAGAAGCTTTCTGAGAAACTTCGTTGTGTTCTGTGAAATCATCTCACAAAGTTACAACTTTCCCCTCAAGGAGCCTTTCGCTAAGACAGTTTTTGTGGAATTTGCACAGTGATATTTGGAAGCCCATAGAGGGCTACGGTGAAAAAGGAAATATCCTCAGATGAAATCTGGAAAGAAGCTTTCTGAGAAACTGCTTAGTGTTCTGTTAATTCACCGAACAGAGTTACATCTCTATTTCCTGGATCTCTTTGCTAGCCTTATTTCTGTAGAATCTGAGAACAGATATTTCGGATCCCATTGAAGACTATAGGGACAAAGGAAATATCCTCCGATAACAAAGAGAAAGAAGCTTTCTGAGAAACTTCGTTGTGTTCTGTGAAATCATCTCACAGAGTTACAGCTGTCCCCTCAAGGAGCCTTTCGCTAAGACAGTTCTTGTGGAATTGGCAAAGTGATATTTGGAAGCCCATAGAGGGCTATGGTGAAAAAGGAAATATCCTCTGATGAAATCTGGAAAGAAGCTTTCTGAGAAACTGCTTAGTGTTCTGTTAATTCATCTCACAGTGTTACATCTGTATTTCGTGGATCTCTTTGCTAGCCTTATTTCTGTGGAATCTGAGAACAGATATTTCGGATCCCTTTGAAGACTATAGGGCCAAAGGAAATATCCTCCGATGAAAGAAGCTTTCTGAGAAACTTCGCTGTGTTCTGTGAAATCATCTCAGAGAGTTACAGCTTTCCCCTCAAGGAGCCTTTCGCTAAGACAGTTCTTGTGGAATTGGAAAAGTGATATTTGGAAGCCCATAGAGGGCTATGGTGGAAAAGGAAATATCCTCAGATGAAATCTGGAAAGAAGCTTTCTGAGAAACTGCTTAGTGTTCTGTTAATTCATCTCACAGAGTTACATCTGTATTTCGTGGATCTCCTTGCTAGCCTTATTTCTGTGGAATCTGAGAACAGATATTTCGGATCCCTTTGAAGACTATAGGGCCAAAGGAAATATCCTCCGATAACAAAGAGAAAGAAGCTTTCTGAGAAACTTCGTTGTGTTCTGTGAAATCATCTCACAGAGTTAAAGCTTTCCCCTCGAGGAGCCTTTCGCTAAGACAGTTCTTGTGGAATTGGCAACGTGATATTTGGAAGCCCATAGAGGGCTATGGTGAAAAAGGAAATATCCTCAGATGAAATCTGGAAAGAAGCTTTCTGAGAAACTGCTTAGTGTTCTGTTAATTCATCTCACAGAGTTACATCTGTATTTCATGGATGTCTTTGCCAGCCTTATTTCTGTGGAATCTGAGAACAGATATTTCGGATCCCTTTGAAGACTATAGGGCCAAAGGGAATATCCTCCTAACAAAGAGAAAGAAGCTTTCTGTGAAACTTCGTTGTGTTCTGTGAAATCATCTCACAGAGATACAGATTTCCCCTCAAGAAGACTTTCGCTAAGACAGTTCTTGTGGAATTGGCAAAGTGATATTTGGAAGCCCATAGAGGGCTACGTTGAAAAAGGAAATATCCTCAGATGAAATCTTGAAAGAAGCTTTCTGAGAAACTGCTTAGTGTTCTGTTAATTCATCTCACAGAGTTACATCTGTATTTCGTGGATCTCTTTGCTAGCCTTATTTCTGTGGAATCTGAGAACAGATATTTCGGATCCCTTTGAAGACTATAGGGCCAAAGGAAATATCCTCCGATAACAAAGAGAAAGAAGCTTTCTGTGAAACTTCGTTGTGTTCTGTGAAATCATCTCACAGAGTTACAGATTTCCCCTCAAGGAGCCTTTCGCTAAGACAGTTCTTGTGGAATTGGCAACGTGATATTTGGAAGCCCATGGAGGGCTACGTTGAAAAAGGAAATATCCTCAGATGAAATCTGGAAAGAAGCTTTCTGAGAAACTGCTTAGTGTTCTGTTAATTCATCTCACAGAGTTACATCTGTATTTCATGGATGTCTTTGCCAGCCTTATTTCTGTGGAATCTGAGAACAGATATTTCGGATCCCTTTGAAGACTACAGGGCCAAAGGAAATACCCTCCGATAACAAAGAGAAAGAAGCTTTCTGTGAAACTTCGTTGTGTTCTGTGAAATCATCTCACAGAGTTACAGATTTCCCCTCAAGGAGACTTTCGCTAACACAGTTCTTGTGGAATTTGCAAAGTGATATTTGGAAGCCCATAGAGGGCTACGTTGAAAAAGGAAATATCCTCAGATGAAATCTGGAAAGAAGCTTTCTGAGAAACTGCTTAGTGTTCTGTTAATTCATCTCACAGAGTTACATCAGTATTTCGTGGATCTCTTTGCTAGCCTTATTTCTGTGGAATCTGAGAACAGATAAATCGGATCCTTTTGAAGAATATAGGGCCAAAGGAAATATCCTCCGATAACAAAGAGAAAGAAGCTTTCTGAGAAACTTCGTTGTGTTCTGTGAAATCAACTCACAGAGTTACAGCTTTCCCCTCAAGGAGCCTTTCGCTAAGACAGTTATTGTGGAATTGGCAAAGTGATATTTGGAAGCCCATTGAGGGCTGCGGTGAAAAAGGAAATATCCTCAGATGAAATCTGGAAAGAAACTTTCTGAGAAACTGCTTAGTGTTCTGTCAATTCATCTCACAGAGTTACATCTGTATTTCATGGATGTCTTTGCTAGCCTTATTTCTGTGGAATCTGAGAACAGATATTTCGGATCCCTTTGAAGACTATAGGGCCACAGGAAATATCCTCCGATGAAAGAAGCTTTCTGAGAAACTTCGTTGTGTTCTGTGAAATCATCTCACAGAGTTACAGCTTTCCCCTCAAGGAGCCTTTCGCTAAGACAGTTCTTGTGGAATTGGCAAAGTGAAATTTGGAAGCCCATAGAGGGCTATGGTGGAAAAGGAAATATCCTCAGATGAAATCTGGAAAGAAGCTTTCTGAGAAACTGCTTAGTGTTCTGTTAATTCATCTCACAGAGTTACATCTGTATTTCGTGGATCTCCTTGCTAGCCTTATTTCTGTGGAATCTGAGAACAGATATTTCGGATCCCTTTGAAGACTATAGGGCCAAAGGAAATAGCCTCCGATAACAAAGAGAAAGAAGCTTTCTGAGAAACTTCGTTGTGTTCTGTGAAATCATCTCACAGAGTTACAGCTTTCCCCTCAAGGAGCCTTTCGCTAAGACAGTTCTTGTGGAATTGGCAACGTGATATTTGGAAGCCCATAGAGGGCTATGGTGAAAAAGGAAATATCCTCAGATGAAATCTGGAAAGAAGCTTTCTGAGAAACTGCTTAGTGTTCTGTTAATTCATCTCACAGAGTTACGTCTGTATTTCATGGATGTCTTTGCCAGCCTTATTTCTGTGGAATCTGAGAACAGATATTTCGGATCCCTTTGAAGACTATAGGGCCAAAGGAAATATCCTCCGATAACAAAGAGAAAGAAGCTTTCTGTGAAACTTCGTTGTGTTCTGTGAAATCATCTCACAGAGTTACAGATTTCCCCTCAAGGAGACTTTCGCTAACACAGTTCTTGTGGAATTGGCAAAGTGATATTTGGAAGCCCATAGAGGGCTATGGTGAAAAAGGAAATATCCTCAGATGAAATCTGGAAAGAAGCTTTCTGAGAAACTGCTTAGTGTTCTGTTAATTCATCTCACAGAGTTACATCTGTATTTCGTGGATCTCTTTGCTAGCCTTATTTCTGTGGAATCTGAGAACAGATATTTCGGATCCTTTTGAAGAATATAGGGCCAAAGGATATATCCTCCGATAACAAAGAGAAAGAAGCTTTCTGAGAAACTTCGTTGTGTTCTGTGAAATCATCTCACAGAGTTACAGCTTTCCCCTCAAGGAGCCTTTCGCTAAGACAGTTATTGTGGAATTGGCAAAGTGATATTTGGAAGCCCATTGAGGGCTATGGTGAAAAAGGAAATATCCTCAGATGAAATCTGGAAAGAAGTTTCTGAGAAACTGCTTAGTGTTCTGTTAATTCATCTCACAGAGTTACATCTGTATTTCGTGGATCTCTTTGTTAGCCTTATTTCTGTGGAATCTGAGAACAGATATTTCGGATCCCTTTGAAGACTATAGGGCCAAAGGAAATATCCTCCGATAACAAAGAGAAAGAAGCTTTCTGAGATACTTCGTTGTGTTCTGTGAAATCATCTCACAAAGTTACAACTTTCCCCTCAAGGAGCCTTTCGCTAAGACAGTTTTTGTGGAATTTGCACTGTGATATTTGGAAGCCCATAGAGGGCTACGGTGAAAAAGGAAATACCCTCAGATGAAATCTGGAAAGAAGCTTTCTGAGAAACTGCTTAGTGTTCTGTTAATTCACCTCACAGAGTTACATCTGTATTTCGTGGATCTCTTTGCTAGCCTTATTTCTGTGGAATCTGAGAACAGATATTTCGGATCCTTTTGAAGACTATAGGGCCAAAGGAAATATCCTCCGATAAGAAAGAGAAAGAAGCTTTCTGAGAAACTTGGTTGTGTTCTGTGAAATCATCTCACAGAGTTACAGCTGTCCCCTCAAGGAGCCTTTCGCTAAGACAGTTCTTGTGGAATTGGCAAAGTGATATTTGGAAGCCCATAGAGGGCTATGGTGAAAAAGGAAATATCCTCTGATGAAATCTGGAAAGAAGCTTTCTGAGAAACTGCTTAGTGTTCTGTTAATTCATCTCACAGTGTTACATCTGTATTTCGTGGATCTCTTTGCTAGTCTTATTTCTGTGGAATCTGAGAACAGATATTTCGGATCCCTTTGAAGACTATAGGGCCAAAGGAAATATCCTCCGATAACAAAGAGAAAGAAGCTTTCTGTGAAACTTCGTTGTGTTCTGTGAAATCATCTCACAGAGTTACAGATTTCCCCTCAAGGAGACTTTCGCTAACACAGTTCTTGTGGAATTGGCAAAGTGATATTTGGAAGCCCATGGAGGGCTACGTTGAAAAAGGAAATATCCTCAGATGAAATCTGGAAAGAAGCTTTCTGAGAAACTGCATAGTGTTCTGTTAACTCATCTCACAGAGTTACATCTGTATTTCGTGGATCTCTTTGCTAGCCTTATTTCTGTGGAATCTGAGAACAGATATTTCGGATCCTTTTGAAGAATATAGGGCCAAAGGAAATATCCTCCGATAACAAAGAGAAAGAAGCTTTCTGAGAAACTTCGTTGTGTTCTGTGAAATCATCTCACAGAGTTACAGCTTTCCCCTCAAGGAGCCTTTCGTTAAGACAGTTATTGTGGAATTGGCAAAGTGATATTTGGAAGCCCATTGAGGGCTATGGTGAAAAAGGAAATATCCTCAGATGAAATCTGGAAAGAAGCTTTCTGAGAAACTGCTTAGTGTTCTGTTAATTCATCTCACAGAGTTACATCTGAATTTCGTGGAACTCTTTGCTAGCCTTATTTCTGTGGAATCTGAGAACAGATATTTCGGATCCCTTTGAAGACTATAGGGCCAAAGGAAATATCCTCCGATAACAAAGAGAAAGAAGCTTTCTGAGAAACTTCGTTGTGTTCTGTGAAATCATCTCACAGAGTTACAGCTTTCCCCTCAAGGAGACTTTCGCTAAGACAGTTCTTGTGGAATTGGCAAAGTTAAATTTGAAGCCCATAGAGGGCTACGGTGAAAAAGGAAATATCCTCAGATGAAATCTGGAAAGAAGCTTTCTGAGAAACTGCTTAGTGTTCTGTTAATTCATCTCACAGAGTTACATCTGTATTTCGTGGATCTCTTTGTTCGCCTTATTTCTGTGGAATCTGAGAACAGATATTTCGGATCCCGTTGAAGACTATAGGGCCAAAGGAAATATCCTCCGATAACAAAGAGAAAGAAGCTTTCTGAGAAACTTCGTTGTGTTCTGTGAAATCATCTCACAAAGTTACAACTTTCCCCTCAAGGAGCCTTTCGCTAAGACAGTTTTTGTGGAATTTGCACTGTGATATTTGGAAGCCCATAGAGGGCTACGGTGAAAAAGGAAATACCCTCAGATGAAATCTGGAAAGAAGCTTTCTGAGAAACTGCTTAGTGTTCTGTTAATTCATCTCACAGAGTTACATCTGTATTTCGTGGATCTCTTTGCTAGCCTTATTTCTGTGGAATCTGAGAACAGATATTTCGGATCCTTTTGAAGACTATAGGGCCAAAGGAAATATCCTCCGATAACAAAGAGAAAGAAGCTTTCTGAGAAACTTGGTTGTGTTCTGTGAAATCATCTCACAGAGTTACAGCTGTCCCCTCAAGGAGCCTTTCGCTAAGACAGTTCTTGTGGAATTGGCAAAGTGATATTTGGAAGCCCATAGAGGGCTATGGTGAAAAAGGAAATATCCTCTGATGAAATCTGGAAAGAAGCTTTCTGAGAAACTGCTTAGTGTTCTGTTAATTCATCTCACAGTGTTACATCTGTATTTCGTGGATCTCTTTGCTAGCCTTATTTCTGTGGAATCTGAGAACAGATATTTCGGATCCCTTTGAAGACTATAGGGCCAAAGGAAATATCCTCCGATAACAAAGAGAAAGAAGCTTTCTGTGAAACTTCGTTGTGTTCTGTGAAATCATCTCACAGAGTTACAGATTTCCCCTCAAGGAGACTTTCGCTAACACAGTTCTTGTGGAACTGGCAAAGTGATATTTGGAAGCCCATGGAGGGCTACGTTGAAAAAGGAAATATCCTCAGATGAAATCTGGAAAGAAGCTTTCTGAGAAACTGCTTAGTGTTCTGTTAACTCATCTCACAGAGTTACATCTGTATTTCGTGGATCTCTTTGCTAGCCTTATTTCTGTGGAATCTGAGAACAGATATTTCGGATCCTTTTGAAGAATATAGGGCCAAAGGAAATATCCTCCGATAACAAAGAGAAAGAAGCTTTCTGAGAAACTTCGTTGTGTTCTGTGAAATCATCTCACAGAGTTACAGCTTTCCCCTCAAGGAGCCTTTCGCTAAGACAGTTCTTGTGGAATTGGCAAAGTGATATTTGGAAGCCCATTGAGGGCTATGGTGAAAAAGGAAATATCCTCAGATGAAATCTGGAAAGAAGCTTTCTGAGAAACTGCTTAGTGTTCTGTTAATTCATCTCACAGAGTTACATCTGAATTTCGTGGAACTCTTTGCTAGCCTTATTTCTGTGGAATCTGAGAACAGATATTTCGGATCCCTTTGAAGACTATAGGGCCAAAGGAAATATCCTCCGATAACAAAGAGAAAGAAGCTTTCTGAGAAACTTCGTTGTGTTCTGTGAAATCATCTCACAAAGTTACAACTTTCCCCTCAAGGAGCCTTTCGCTAAGACAGTTTTTGTGGAATTTGCACAGTGATATTTGGAAGCCCATAGAGGGCTACGGTGAAAAAGGAAATATCCTCAGATGAAATCTGGAAAGAAGCTTTCTGAGAAACTGCTTAGTGTTCTGTTAATTCACCGAACAGAGTTACATCTCTATTTCCTGGATCTCTTTGCTAGCCTTATTTCTGTAGAATCTTTGAACAGATATTTCGGATCCCATTGAAGACTATAGGGCCAAAGGAAATATCCTCCGATAACAAAGAGAAAGAAGCTTTCTGAGAAACTTCGTTGTGTTCTGTGAAATCATCTCACAGAGTTACAGCTGTCCCCTCAAGGAGCCTTTCGCTAACACAGTTCTTGTGGAATTGGCAAAGTGATATTTGGAAGCCCATAGAGGGCTATGGTGAAAAAGGAAATATCCTCTGATGAAATCTGGAAAGAAGCTTTCTGAGAAACTGCTTAGTGTTCTGTTAATTCATCTCACAGTGTTACATCTGTATTTCGTGGATCTCTTTGCTAGCCTTATTTCTGTGGAATCTGAGAACAGATATTTCGGATCCCTTTGAAGACTATAGGGCCAAAGGAAATATCCTCCGATGAAAGAAGCTTTCTGAGAAACTTCGCTGTGTTCTGTGAAATCATCTCAGAGAGTTACAGCTTTCTCCTCAAGGAGCCTTTCGCTAAGACAGTTCTTGTGGAATTGGAAAAGTTATATTTGGAAGCCCAGAGAGGGCTATGGTGGAAAAGGAAATATCCTCAGATGAAATCTGGAAAGAAGCTTTCTGAGAAACTGCTTAGTGTTCTGTTAATTCATCTAACAGAGTTACATCTGTATTTCATGGATGTCTTTGCCAGCCTTATTTCTGTGGAATCTGAGAACAGATATTTCGGATCCCTTTGAAGACTATAGGGCCAAAGGGAATATCCTCCTAACAAAGAGAAAGAAGCTTTCTGTGAAACTTCGTTGTGTTCTGTGAAATCATCTCACAGAGATACAGATTTCCCCTCAAGAAGACTTTCGCTAAGACAGTTCTTGTGGAATTGGCAAAGTGATATTTGGAAGCCCATAGAGGGCTACGTTGAAAAAGGAAATATCCTCAGATGAAATCTGGAAAGAAGCTTTCTGAGAAACTGCTTAGTGTTCTGTTAATTCATCTCACAGAGTTACATCTGTATTTCGTGGATCTCTTTGCTAGCCTTATTTCTGTGGAATCTGAGAACAGATATTTCGGATCCTTTTGAAGAATATAGGGCCAAAGGAAATATCATCCGATAACAAAGAGAAAGAAGCTTTCTGAGAAACTTCGTTGTGTTCTGTGAAATCACCTCACAGAGTTACAGCTTTCCCCTCAAGGAGCCTTTCGCTAAGACAGTTATTGTGGAATTGGCAAAGTGATATTTGGAAGCCCATAGAGGGCTATGGTGAAAAAGGAAATATCCTCAGATGAAATCTGGAAAGAAGCTTTCTGAGAAACTGCTTAGTGTTCTGTTAATTCATCTCACAGAGTTACATCTGTATTTCTTGGAGCTCTTTGGTAGCCTTATTTCTGTGGAATCTGAGAACACATATTTCGGATCCCTTTGAAGACAATAGGGCCAAAGGAAATATCCTCCGATGAAAGAAGCTTTCTGAGAAACCTCGTTGTGTTCTGTGAAATCATCTCACAGAGTTACAGCTTTCCCCTCAAGGAGCCTTTCCCTAAGACAGTTCTTGTGGAATTGGCAAAGTGATATTTGGAAGCCCTTAGAGGGCTATGGTGGAAAAGGAAATATCCTCAGATGAAATCTGGAAAGAAGATTTCTGAGAAACTGCTTAGTGTTCTGTTAATTCATCTCACAGAGTTACATCTGTATTTCGTGGATCTCCTTGCTAGCCTTATTTCTGTGGAATCTGAGAACAGATATTTCGGATCCCTTTGAAGACTATAGGGCCAAAGGAAATATCCTCCGATAACAAAGAGAAAGAAGCTTCCTGAGAAAGTTCGTTGTGTTCTGTGAAATCATCTCACAGAGTTACAGCTTTCCCCTCAAGGAGCCTTTCGCTAAGACAGTTCTTGTGGAATTGGCAAAGTTAAATTTGAAGCCCATAGAGGGCTATGGTGAAAAAGGAAATATCCTCAGATGAAATCTGGAAAGAAGCTTTCTGAGAAACTGCTTAGTGTTCTGTTAATTCATCTCACAGAGTTACATCTGTATTTCGTGGATCTCTTTGCTAGCCTTATTTCTGTGGAATCTGAGAACAGATATTTCGGATCCCTTTGAAGACTATAGGGCCAAAGGAAATATCCTCCGATAACAAAGAGAAAGAAGCTTTCTGAGAAACTTCGTTGTGTTCTGTGAAATCATCTCACAGAGTTACAGCTTTCCCCTCAAGGAGCCTTTCGCTAAGACAGTTCTTGTGGAATTGGCAAAGTGATATTTGGAAGCCCTTAGAGGGCTATGGTGGAAAAGGAAATATCCTCAGATGAAATCTGGAAAGAAGCTTTCTGAGAAACTGCTTAGTGTTCTGTTAATTCATCTCACAGAGTTACATCTGTATTTCGTGGATCTCCTCGCTAGCCTTATTTCTGTGGAATCTGAGAACAGATATTTCGGATCCCTTTGAAGACTATAGCCAAAGGAAATATCCTCCGATAACAAAGAGAAAGAAGCTTTCTGAGAAAGTTCGTTGTGTTCTGTGAAATCATCTCACAGAGTTACAGCTTTCTCCTCAAGGAGCCTTTCGCTAAGACAGTTCTTGTGGAATTGGCAAAGTTAAATTTGAAGCCCATAGAGGGCTATGGTGAAAAAGGAAATATCCTCAGATGAAATCTGGAAAGAAACTTTCTGAGAAACTGCTTAGTGTTCTGTTAATTCATCTCACAGAGTTACATCTGTATTTCGTGGATCTCTTTGTTAGCCTTATTTCTGTGGAATCTGAGAACAGATATTTCGGATCCCTTTGAAGACTATAGGGCCAAAGGAAATACCCTCCGATAACAAAGAGAGAGAAGCTTTCTGAGATACTTCGTTGTGTTCTGTGAAATCATCTCACAAAGTTACAACTTTCCCCTCAAGGAGCCTTTCGCTAAGACAGTTTTTGTGGAATTTTCACAGTGATATATGGAAGCCCATAGAGGGCTACGGTGAAAAAGGAAATATACTCAGATGAAATCTGGAAAGAAGCTTTCTGAGAAACTGCTTAGTGTCTGTAAGTTTACCGAACAGAGTTACATCTGTATTTCGTGGATCTCTTTGCTAGCCTTATTTCTGTAGAATCTGAGAACAGATATTTCGGATCCCATTGAAGACTATAGGGCCAAAGGAAATATCCTCCGATAACAAAGAGAAAGAAGCTTTCTGAGAAACTTCGTTGTGTTCTGTGAAATCATCTCACATAGTTACAGCTTTCCCCTCAAGGAGACTTTCGCTAAGACAGTTCATGTGGAATTCGCAAAGTGATATTTGGAACCCCTAGGGGGCTATGGTGAAAAAGGAAATATCCTCAGATGCAATCTGGAAAGAAGCTTTCTCAGAAACTGCTTAGTGTTCTGTTAATTCATCTCACAGAGTTACATCTGTATTTCGTGGATCTCTTTGCTAGCCTTATTTCTGTGGAATCTGAGAACAGATATTTCGGATCCCTTTGAAGACTATAGGGCCAAAGGAAATATCCTCCGATAACAAAGAGAAAGAAGCTTTCTGAGAAACTTTGTTGTGTTCTGTGAAATCATTTCACAGAGTTACAGCTTTCCCTTCAATGAGCCTTTCGCTAAGACAGTTCTTGTGGAATTGGCAAAGTGATATATGGAAGCCCGTAGAGGGCTATGTTGAAAAAGGAAATATCCTCAGATGAAATCTGGAAAGAAGCTTTCTGAGAAACTGCTTAGTGTTCTTTTAATTTATCTCACAGAGTTACATCAGTATTTCGTGGATCTCCTTGCTAGCCTTATTTCTGTGGAATCTGAGAACAGATATTTCGGATCCTTTTGAAGAATATAGGGCCAAAGGAAATATCCTCCGATAACAAAGAGAAAGAAGCTTTCTGAGAAACTTCGTTGTGTTCTGTGAAATCATCTCACAGAGTTACAGCTTTCCCCTCAAGGAGCCTTTCGCTAAGACAGTTATTGTGGAATTGGCAAAGTGATATTTGGAAGCCCATAGAGGGCTATGGTGAAAAAGGAAATATCCTCAGATGAAATCTGGAAAGAAGCTTTCTGAGAAACTGCTCAGTGTTCTGTTAATTCATCTCACAGAGTTACATCTGAATTTCGTGGAGCTCTTTGCTAGCCTTATTTCTGTGGAATCTGAGAACAGATATTTCGGATCCTTTTGAAGACTATAGGGCCAAAGGAAATATCCTCCGATAACAAAGAGAAAGAAGCTTTCAGAGAAACTTCGTTGTGTTCTGTGAAATCATCTCACAGTGTTACAGCTTTCCCCTCAAGGAGCCTTTCGCTAAGACAGTTCTTGTGGAATTGGCAAAGTGATATTTGGAAGCCCATAGAGGGCTATGGTGAAAAAGGAAATATCCTCAGATGAAATCTGGAAAGAAGCTTTCTGAGAAACTGGTTAGTGTTCTGTTAATTCATCTCACAGAGTTACATCTGTATTTCTTGGAGCTCTTTGCTAGCCTTATTTCTGTGGAATCTGAGAACACATATTTCGGATCCCTTTGAAGACTATAGGGCCAAAGGAAATATCCTCCGATGAAAGAAGCTTTCTGAGAAACCTCGTTGTGTTCTGTGAAATCATCTCACACAGTTACAGCTTTCCCCTCAAGGAGCCTATCGCTAAGACAGTTCATGTGGAATTGGCAAAGTGATATTTGGAAGCCCATAGAGGGCTATGGTGGAAAAGGAAATATCCTCAGATGAAATCTGGAAAGAAGCTTTCTGAGAAACTGCTTAGTGTTCTGTTAATTCATCTCACAAAGTTACATCTGTATTTCGTGGATCTCCTTGCTAGCCTTATTTCTGTGGGATCTGAGAACACATATTTCGGATCCCTTTGAAGACTATAGGGCCTAAGGAAATATCCTCCGATAACAAAGAGAAAGAAGCTTTCTGAGAAACTTCGTTGTGTTCTGTGAAATCGTCTCACAGAGTTACAGCTTTCCCCTCAAGGAGCCTTTCGCTAACACAGTTCTTGTGGAATTGGCAAAGTTAAATTTGAAGCCCATAGAGGGCTATGGTGAAAAAGGAAATATCCTCAGATGAGATCTGGAAAGAAGCTTTCTGAGAAACTGCTTAGTGTTCTGTTAATTCATCTCACAGAGTTACATCTGTATTTCTTGGAGCTCTTTGGTAGCCTTATTTCTGTGGAATCTGAGAACACATATTTCGGATCCCTTTGAAGACAATAGGGCCAAAGGAAATATCCTCCGATGAAAGAAGCTTTCTGAGAAACCTCGTTGTGTTCTGTGAAATCATCTCACAGAGTTACAGCTTTCCCCTCAAGGAGCCTTTCGCTAAGACAGTTCATGAGGAATTGGCAAAGTGATATTTGGAAGTCCATAGGGGGCTATGGTGGAAAAGGAAATATCCTCAGATGAAATCTGGAAAGAAGCTTTCTGAGAAACTGCTTAGTGTTCTGTTAATTCATCTCACAGAGTTACATCTGTATTTCGTGGATCTCCTTGCTAGCCTTATTTCTGTGGGATCTGAGAACAGATATTTCGGATCCCTTTGAAGACTATAGGGCCAAAGGAAATATCCTCCGATAACAAAGAGAAAGAAGCTTTCTGAGAAACTTCGTTGTGTTCTGTGAAATGAACTCACAGAGTTACAGCTTTCCCCTCAAGGAGCCTTTCGCTAAGACAGTTCTTTTGGAATTGGCAAAGTTAAATTTGAAGCCCATAGAGGGCTATGGTGAAAAAGGAAATATCCTCAGATGAAATCTGGAAAGAAGCTTTCTGAGAAACTGCTTAGTGTTCTGTTAATTCATCTCACAGAGTTACATCTGTATTTCGTGGATCTCTTTGCTAGCCTTATTTCTGTGGAATCTGAGAACAGATATTTCGGATCCCTTTGAAGACTATAGGGCCAAAGGAAATATCCTCCGATAACAAAGAGAAAGAAGCTTTCTGACAAACTTCGTTGTGTACTGTGAAATCATCTCACAGAGTTACAGATTTCCCCTCAAGGAGCCTTTCCCTAAGACAGTTCTTGTGGAATTGGCAAAGTGATATTTGGAACCCCTTAGAGGGCTATGGTGGAAAAGGAAATATCCTCAGATGAAATCTGGAAAGAAGATTTCTGAGAAACTGCTTAGTGTTCTGTTAATTCATCTCACAGAGTTACATCAGTATTTCGTGGATCTCCTTGCTAGCCTTATTTCTGTGGAATCTGAGAACAGATATTTCGGATCCCTTTGAAGACTATAGGGCCAAAGGAAATATCCTCCGATAACAAAGAGAAAGAAGCTTTCTGAGAAAGTTCGTTGTGTTCTGTGAAATCATCTCACAGAGTTACAGCTTTCCCCTCAAGGAGCCTTTCGCTAAGACAGTTCTTGTGGAATTGGCAAAGTTAAATTTGAAGCCCATAGAGGGCTATGGTGAAAAAGGAAATATCCTCAGATGAAATCTGGAAAGAAGCTTTCTGAGAAACTGCTTAGTGTTCTGTTAATTCATCTCACAGAGTAAAATCTGTATTTCGTGGATCTCTTTGCTAGCCTTATTTCTGTGGAATCTGAGAACAGATATTTCGGATCCCTTTGAAGACTATAGCCAAAGGAAATATCCTCCGATAACAAAGAGAAAGAAGCTTTCTGAGAAAGTTCGTTGTGTTCTGTGAAATCATCTCACAGAGTTACAGCTTTCCCCTCAAGGAGCCTTTCGCTAAGACAGTTCTTGTGGAATTGGCAAAGTTAAATTTGAAGCCCATAGAGGGCTATGGTGAAAAAGGAAATATCCTCAGATGAAATCTGGAAAGAAGCTTTCTGAGAAACTGCTTAGTGTTCTGTTAATTCATCTCACAGAGTTACATCTGTATTTCGTGGATCTCTTTGTTAGCCTTATTTCTGTGGAATCTGAGAACAGATATTTCGGATCCCTTTGAAGACTATAGGGCCAAAGAAATATCCTCCGATAACAAAGAGAGAGAAGCTTTCTGAGATACTTCGTTGTGTTCTGTGAAATCATCTCACAAAGTTACAACTTTCCCCTCAAGGAGCCTTTCGCTAAGACAGTTTTTGTGGAATTTTCACAGTGATATTTGGAAGCCCATAGAGGGCTACGGTGAAAAAGGAAATATACTCAGATGAAATCTGGAAAGAAGCTTTCTGAGAAACTGCTTAGTGTCTGTAAATTCACCGAACAGAGTTACATCTGTATTTCGTGGATCTCTTTGCTAGCCTTATTTCTGTAGAATCTGAGAACAGATATTTCGGATCCCATTGAAGACTATAGGGCCAAAGGAAATATCCTCCGATAACAAAGAGAAAGAAGCTTTCTGAGAAACTTCGTTGTGTTCTGTGAAATCATCTCACATAGTTACAGCTTTCCCCTCAAGGAGACTTTCGCTAAGACAGTTCATGTGGAATTCGCAAAGTGATATTTGGAACCCCTAGGGGGCTATGGTGAAAAAGGAAATATCCTCAGATGCAATCTGGAAAGAAGCTTTCTCAGAAACTGCTTAGTGTTCTGTTAATTCATCTCACGGAGTTACATCTGTATTTCGTGGATCTCTTTGCTAGCCTTATTTCTGTGGAATCTGAGAACAGATATTTCGGATCCCTTTGAAGACTATAGGGCCAAAGGAAATATCCTCCGATAACAAAGAGAAAGAAGCTTTCTGAGAAACTTTGTTGTGTTCTGTGAAATCATTTCACAGAGTTACAGCTTTCCCTTCAATGAGCCTTTCGCTAAGACAGTTCTTGTGGAATTGGCAAAGTGATATATGGAAGCCCGTAGAGGGCTATGTTGAAAAAGGAAATATCCTCAGATGAAATCTGGAAAGAAGCTTTCTGAGAAACTGCTTAGTGTTCTGTTAATTCATCTCACAGAGTTACATCTGTATTTCGTGGAGCTCTTTGCTAGACTTATTTCAGTGGAATCTGAGAACAGATATTTCGGATCCCTTTGAAGACTATAGGGTCAAAGAAAATATCTTCCGATAACAAAGAGAAAGAAGCTTTCTGAGAAACTTCTTTGTGTTCTTTGAAATCATCTCACAGAGTTACAGCTTTCCCCTCAAGGAGCCTTTCGCTAAGACAGTTCTTGTGGAATTGGCAAAGTGATATTTGGAAGCCCATGGAGGGCTAAGGTGGAAAAGGAAATATCCTCTGATGAAATCTGGAAAGAAGCTTTCTGAGAAACTGCTTAGTGTTCTGTTAATTTATCTCACAGAGTTACATCAGTATTTCGTGGATCTCCTTGCTAGCCTTATTTCTGTGGAATCTGAGAACAGATATTTCGGATCCTTTTGAAGAATATAGGGCCAAAGGAAATATGCTCCGATAAGAAAGAGAAAGAAGCTTTCTGAGAAACTTCGTTGTGTTCTGTGAAATCATCTCACAGAGTTACAGCTTTCCCCTCAAGGTGCCTTTCGCTAAGACAGTTATTGTGGAATTGGCAAAGTGATATTTGGAAGCCCATAGAGGGCTATGTTGAAAAAGGAAATATCCTCAGATGAAATCTGGAAAGAAGCTTTCTGAGAAACTGCTTAGTGTTCTTTTAATTTATCTCACAGAGTTACATCAGTATTTCGTGGATCTCCTTGCTAGCCTTATTTCTGTGGAATCTGAGAACAGATATTTCGGATCCTTTTGAAGAATATAGGGCCAAAGGAAATATCCTCCGATAACAAAGAGAAAGAAGCTTTCTGAGAAACTTCGTTGTGTTCTGTGAAATCATCTCACAGAGTTACAGCTTTCCCCTCAAGGAGCCTTTCGCTAAGACAGTTATTGTGGAATTGGCAAAGTGATATTTGGAAGCCCATAGAGGGCTATGGTGAAAAAGGAAATATCCTCAGATGAAATCTGGAAAGAAGCTTTCTGAGAAACTGCTCAGTGTTCTGTTAATTCATCTCACAGAGTTACATCTGAATTTCGTGGAGCTCTTTGCTAGCCTTATTTCTGTGGAATCTGAGAACAGATATTTCGGATCCTTTTGAAGACTATAGGGCCAAAGGAAATATCCTCCGATAACAAAGAGAAAGAAGCTTTCAGAGAAACTTCGTTGTGTTCTGTGAAATCATCTCACAGTGTTACAGCTTTCCCCTCAAGGAGCCTTTCGCTAAGACAGTTCTTGTGGAATTGGCAAAGTGATATTTGGAAGCCCATAGAGGGCTATGGTGAAAAAGGAAATATCCTCAGATGAAATCTGGAAAGAAGCTTTCTGAGAAACTGGTTAGTGTTCTGTTAATTCATCTCACAGAGTTACATCTGTATTTCTTGGAGCTCTTTGCTAGCCTTATTTCTGTGGAATCTGAGAACACATATTTCGGATCCCTTTGAAGACTATAGGGCCAAAGGAAATATCCTCCGATGAAAGAAGCTTTCTGAGAAACCTCGTTGTGTTCTGTGAAATCATCTCACACAGTTACAGCTTTCCCCTCAAGGAGCCTATCGCTAAGACAGTTCATGTGGAATTGGCAAAGTGATATTTGGAAGCCCATAGAGGGCTATGGTGGAAAAGGAAATATCCTCAGATGAAATCTGGAAAGAAGCTTTCTGAGAAACTGCTTAGTGTTCTGTTAATTCATCTCACAAAGTTACATCTGTATTTCGTGGATCTCCTTGCTAGCCTTATTTCTGTGGGATCTGAGAACACATATTTCGGATCCCTTTGAAGACTATAGGGCCTAAGGAAATATCCTCCGATAACAAAGAGAAAGAAGCTTTCTGAGAAACTTCGTTGTGTTCTGTGAAATCGTCTCACAGAGTTACAGCTTTCCCCTCAAGGAGCCTTTCGCTAACACAGTTCTTGTGGAATTGGCAAAGTTAAATTTGAAGCCCATAGAGGGCTATGGTGAAAAAGGAAATATCCTCAGATGAGATCTGGAAAGAAGCTTTCTGAGAAACTGCTTAGTGTTCTGTTAATTCATCTCACAGAGTTACATCTGTATTTCTTGGAGCTCTTTGGTAGCCTTATTTCTGTGGAATCTGAGAACACATATTTCGGATCCCTTTGAAGACAATAGGGCCAAAGGAAATATCCTCCGATGAAAGAAGCTTTCTGAGAAACCTCGTTGTGTTCTGTGAAATCATCTCACAGAGTTACAGCTTTCCCCTCAAGGAGCCTTTCGCTAAGACAGTTCATGAGGAATTGGCAAAGTGATATTTGGAAGTCCATAGGGGGCTATGGTGGAAAAGGAAATATCCTCAGATGAAATCTGGAAAGAAGCTTTCTGAGAAACTGCTTAGTGTTCTGTTAATTCATCTCACAGAGTTACATCTGTATTTCGTGGATCTCCTTGCTAGCCTTATTTCTGTGGGATCTGAGAACAGATATTTCGGATCCCTTTGAAGACTATAGGGCCAAAGGAAATATCCTCCGATAACAAAGAGAAAGAAGCTTTCTGAGAAACTTCGTTGTGTTCTGTGAAATGAACTCACAGAGTTACAGCTTTCCCCTCAAGGAGCCTTTCGCTAAGACAGTTCTTTTGGAATTGGCAAAGTTAAATTTGAAGCCCATAGAGGGCTATGGTGAAAAAGGAAATATCCTCAGATGAAATCTGGAAAGAAGCTTTCTGAGAAACTGCTTAGTGTTCTGTTAATTCATCTCACAGAGTTACATCTGTATTTCGTGGATCTCTTTGCTAGCCTTATTTCTGTGGAATCTGAGAACAGATATTTCGGATCCCTTTGAAGACTATAGGGCCAAAGGAAATATCCTCCGATAACAAAGAGAAAGAAGCTTTCTGACAAACTTCGTTGTGTACTGTGAAATCATCTCACAGAGTTACAGATTTCCCCTCAAGGAGCCTTTCCCTAAGACAGTTCTTGTGGAATTGGCAAAGTGATATTTGGAACCCCTTAGAGGGCTATGGTGGAAAAGGAAATATCCTCAGATGAAATCTGGAAAGAAGATTTCTGAGAAACTGCTTAGTGTTCTGTTAATTCATCTCACAGAGTTACATCAGTATTTCGTGGATCTCCTTGCTAGCCTTATTTCTGTGGAATCTGAGAACAGATATTTCGGATCCCTTTGAAGACTATAGGGCCAAAGGAAATATCCTCCGATAACAAAGAGAAAGAAGCTTTCTGAGAAAGTTCGTTGTGTTCTGTGAAATCATCTCACAGAGTTACAGCTTTCCCCTCAAGGAGCCTTTCGCTAAGACAGTTCTTGTGGAATTGGCAAAGTTAAATTTGAAGCCCATAGAGGGCTATGGTGAAAAAGGAAATATCCTCAGATGAAATCTGGAAAGAAGCTTTCTGAGAAACTGCTTAGTGTTCTGTTAATTCATCTCACAGAGTAAAATCTGTATTTCGTGGATCTCTTTGCTAGCCTTATTTCTGTGGAATCTGAGAACAGATATTTCGGATCCCTTTGAAGACTATAGCCAAAGGAAATATCCTCCGATAACAAAGAGAAAGAAGCTTTCTGAGAAAGTTCGTTGTGTTCTGTGAAATCATCTCACAGAGTTACAGCTTTCCCCTCAAGGAGCCTTTCGCTAAGACAGTTCTTGTGGAATTGGCAAAGTTAAATTTGAAGCCCATAGAGGGCTATGGTGAAAAAGGAAATATCCTCAGATGAAATCTGGAAAGAAGCTTTCTGAGAAACTGCTTAGTGTTCTGTTAATTCATCTCACAGAGTTACATCTGTATTTCGTGGATCTCTTTGTTAGCCTTATTTCTGTGGAATCTGAGAACAGATATTTCGGATCCCTTTGAAGACTATAGGGCCAAAGAAATATCCTCCGATAACAAAGAGAGAGAAGCTTTCTGAGATACTTCGTTGTGTTCTGTGAAATCATCTCACAAAGTTACAACTTTCCCCTCAAGGAGCCTTTCGCTAAGACAGTTTTTGTGGAATTTTCACAGTGATATTTGGAAGCCCATAGAGGGCTACGGTGAAAAAGGAAATATACTCAGATGAAATCTGGAAAGAAGCTTTCTGAGAAACTGCTTAGTGTCTGTAAATTCACCGAACAGAGTTACATCTGTATTTCGTGGATCTCTTTGCTAGCCTTATTTCTGTAGAATCTGAGAACAGATATTTCGGATCCCATTGAAGACTATAGGGCCAAAGGAAATATCCTCCGATAACAAAGAGAAAGAAGCTTTCTGAGAAACTTCGTTGTGTTCTGTGAAATCATCTCACATAGTTACAGCTTTCCCCTCAAGGAGACTTTCGCTAAGACAGTTCATGTGGAATTCGCAAAGTGATATTTGGAACCCCTAGGGGGCTATGGTGAAAAAGGAAATATCCTCAGATGCAATCTGGAAAGAAGCTTTCTCAGAAACTGCTTAGTGTTCTGTTAATTCATCTCACGGAGTTACATCTGTATTTCGTGGATCTCTTTGCTAGCCTTATTTCTGTGGAATCTGAGAACAGATATTTCGGATCCCTTTGAAGACTATAGGGCCAAAGGAAATATCCTCCGATAACAAAGAGAAAGAAGCTTTCTGAGAAACTTTGTTGTGTTCTGTGAAATCATTTCACAGAGTTACAGCTTTCCCTTCAATGAGCCTTTCGCTAAGACAGTTCTTGTGGAATTGGCAAAGTGATATATGGAAGCCCGTAGAGGGCTATGTTGAAAAAGGAAATATCCTCAGATGAAATCTGGAAAGAAGCTTTCTGAGAAACTGCTTAGTGTTCTGTTAATTCATCTCACAGAGTTACATCTGTATTTCGTGGAGCTCTTTGCTAGACTTATTTCAGTGGAATCTGAGAACAGATATTTCGGATCCCTTTGAAGACTATAGGGTCAAAGAAAATATCTTCCGATAACAAAGAGAAAGAAGCTTTCTGAGAAACTTCTTTGTGTTCTTTGAAATCATCTCACAGAGTTACAGCTTTCCCCTCAAGGAGCCTTTCGCTAAGACAGTTCTTGTGGAATTGGCAAAGTGATATTTGGAAGCCCATGGAGGGCTAAGGTGGAAAAGGAAATATCCTCTGATGAAATCTGGAAAGAAGCTTTCTGAGAAACTGCTTAGTGTTCTGTTAATTTATCTCACAGAGTTACATCAGTATTTCGTGGATCTCCTTGCTAGCCTTATTTCTGTGGAATCTGAGAACAGATATTTCGGATCCTTTTGAAGAATATAGGGCCAAAGGAAATATGCTCCGATAAGAAAGAGAAAGAAGCTTTCTGAGAAACTTCGTTGTGTTCTGTGAAATCATCTCACAGAGTTACAGCTTTCCCCTCAAGGTGCCTTTCGCTAAGACAGTTATTGTGGAATTGGCAAAGTGATATTTGGAAGCCCATAGAGGGCTATGGTGAAAAAGGAAATATCCTCAGATGAAATCTGGAAAGAAGCTTTCTGAGAAACTGCTCAGTGTTCTGTTAATTCATCTCACAGAGTTACATCTGAATTTCGTGGAGCTCTTTGCTAGCCTTATTTCTGTGGAATCTGAGAACAGATATTTCGGATCCTTTTGAAGACTATAGGGCCAAAGGAAATATCCTCCGATAACAAAGAGAAAGAAGCTTTCTGAGAAACTTCGTTGTGTTCTGTGAAATCATCTCAAAGTGTTACAGCTTTCCCCTCAAGGAGCCTTTCGCTAAGACAGTTCTTGTGGAATTGGCAAAGTGATATTTGGAAGCCCATAGAGGGCTATGGTGAAAAAGGAAATATCCTCAGATGAAATCTGGAAAGAAGCTTTCTGAGAAACTGGTTAGTGTTCTGTTAATTCATCTCACAGAGTTACATCTGTATTTCTTGGAGCTCTTTGCTAGCCTTATTTCTGTGGAATCTGAGAACACATATTTCGGATCCCTTTGAAGACTATAGGGCCAAAGGAAATATCCTCCGATGAAAGAAGCTTTCTGAGAAACCTCGTTGTGTTCTGTGAAATCATCTCACACACTTACAGCTTTCCCCTCAAGGAGCCTATCGCTAAGACAGTTCATGTGGAATTGGCAAAGTGATATTTGGAAGCCCATAGAGGGCTATGGTGGAAAAGGAAATATCCTCAGATGAAATCTGGAAAGAAGCTTTCTGAGAAACTGCTTAGTGTTCTGTTAATTCATCTCACAAAGTTACATCTGTATTTCGTGGATCTCCTTGCTAGCCTTATTTCTGTGGGATGTGAGAACACATATTTCGGATCCCTTTGAAGACTATAGGGCCAAAGGAAATATCCTCCGATAACAAAGAGAAAGAAGCTTTCTGAGAAACTTCGTTGTGTTCTGTGAAATCGTCTCACAGAGTTACAGCTTTCCCCTCAAGGAGCCTTTCGCTAACACAGTTCTTGTGGAATTGGCAAAGTTAAATTTGAACCCCTATACGGCTATGGTGAAAAAGGAAATATCCTCAGATGAGATCTGGAAAGAAGCTTTCTGAGAAACTGCTTAGTGTTCTGTTAATTCATCTCACAGAGTTACATCTGTATTTCGTGGATTTCTTTGCTAGACTTATTTCTGTGGAATCTGAGAACAGATATTTCGGATCCCTTTGAAGACTATAGGGCCAAAGGAAATATCCTCCGATAACAAAGAGAAAGAATCTTTCTGAGAAACTTCGTTGTGTTCTGTGAAATCATCTCACAGAGTTACAGCTTTCCCCTCAAGGAGCCTTTCGCTAAGACAGTTCTTGTGGAATTGGCAAAGTGATATTTGGAAGCCCTTAGAGGGCTATGGTGAAAAAGGAAATATCCTCAGATGAAATCTGGAAAGAAGCTTTCTGAGAAACTGCTAAGTGTTCTGTTAATTCATCTCACAGAGTTACATCTGTATTTCGTGGATCTCTTTGCAAGCCTTATTTCTGTGGAATCTGGGAACAGATATTTCGGATCCCTTTGAAGACTATAGGGCCAAAGGAAATATCCTCCGAAAACACAGAGAAAGAAGCTTTCTGAAAAACTTCTTGGTGTTCTGTGAAATCATCTCACAGAGTTACAGCTTTCCCCTCAAGGAGCCTTTCGCTAAGACACTTCTTGTTGAATTGGCAAAGTGATATTTGGAAGCCCATAGAGGGCTATGGTGAAAAAGGAAATATCCTCAGATGAAATCTGGAAAGAAGCTTTCTGAGAAACTGCTTAGTGTTCTGTTAATTCATCTCACAGAGTTACATCTTTATTTCGTGGATCTCTTTGCTAGCCTTATTTCTGTGGAATCTGTGAACAGATATTTCGGATCCCTTTGAAGACTATAGGGCCAAAGGAAATATCCTCCGATAACAAAGAGAAAGAAGCTTTCTGAGAAACTTCGTTGTGTTCTGTGAAATCATCTCACAGAGTTACAGCTTTCCCCTCAAGGAGCCTTTCGCTAAGACAGTTCTTGTGGAATTGGCAAAGTGATATTTGGAAGCCCATAGAGGGCTATGGTGAAAAAGGAAATATCCTCAGATGAAATTTGGACAGAAGCTTTCTGAGAAACTTCTTAGTGTTCTGTTAATTCATCTCACAGAGTTACGTCTGTATTTCGTGGATCTCTTTGCTAGTCTTATTTCTGTGAAATCTGAGAACAGATATTTCGGATCCCTTTGAAGACTATAGGGCCAAAGAAATATCCTCCGATGAAAGAAGCTTTCTGAGAAACTTCGTTGTGTTCTGTGAAATCATCTCACAGAGTTACAGCTTTCCCCTCAAGGAGCCTTTCGCTAAGACAGCTCTTGTGAATTGGCAAAGTGATATTTGGAAGCCCATAGAGGGCTATGGTTAAAAAGGAAATATCCTCAGATGAAATCTGGAAAGAAGCTTTCTGAGAAACTGCTTAGTGTTCTGTTAATTCATCTCACAAAGTTACATCTGTATTTCGTGGATCTCTTTGCTAGCCTTATTTCTGTGGAATCTGAGAACAGATATTTCGGATCCTTTTGAAGACTATAGGGCCAAAGGAAATATCCTCCGATAACAAAGAGAAAGAAGCTTTATGAGAAACTTCGTTGTGTTCTGTGAAATCATCTCACAGAGTTACAGCTTTCCCCTCAAGGAGCCTTTCGCTAAGACAGTTCTTGTGGAATTGGCAAATTGATATTTGGAAGCCCAAAGAGGGCTATGGTGAAAAAGGAAATATCCTCAGATGAAATCTGGAAAGAAGCTTTCTGAGAAACTGCTTAGTGTTCTGTTAATTCATCTCACGGAGTTACATCTTTATTTCGTGGATCTCTTTGCTAGCCTTATTTCTGTGGAATCTGAGAACAGATATTTCGGATCCGTTTGAAGACTATAGGGCCAAAGGAAATATCCTCCGATAACAAAGAGAAAGAAGCTTTCTGAGAAACTTCGTTGTGTTCTGTGAAATCATCTCACAGAGTTACAGCTTTCCCCTCAAGGAGCCTTTCGCTAAGACAGTTCCTGTGGAATTGGCAAAGTGATATTTGGAAGCCCATAGAGGGCTATGATGAAAAAGGAAATATCCTCAGATGAAATGTGGACAGAAGCTTTCTGAGAAACTGCTTAGTGTTCTGTTAATTCATCTCACAGAGTTACATCTGTATTTCGTGGATCTCTTTGCTAGCCTTATTTCTGTGGAATCTGAGAACAGATATTTCGGAACCCTTTGAAGACTATAGGGCCAAAGAAATATCCTCCGATGAAAGAAGCTTTCTGACAAACTTCGTTGTGTTCTGTGAAATCATCTCACAGATTTACAGCTTTCCCCTCAAGGAGCCTTTCGCTAAGACAGTTCTTGTGGAATTGGCAAAGTGATATTTGGAAGCCCATAGAGGGCTATGGTGAAAAAAGAAATATCCTCAGATGAAATCTGGAAAGAAGCTTACTGAGAAACTGCTTAGTGTTCTGTTAATTCATCTCACAGAGTTACATCTGTATTTCGTGGATCTCTTTGCTAGCCTTATTTCTGTGGAATCTGAGAACAGATATTTCGAATCCCTTTGAAGACTATAGGGCCAAAGGAAATATCCTCCGAAAACAAAGAGAAAGAAGCTTTCTGAGAAACTTCTTGGTGTTCCGTGAAATCATCTCACAGAGTTACAGCTTTTCCCTCAAGGAGCCTTTCGGTAAGACAGTTCTTGTGGAATTGGCAAAGTGATATTTGGAAGCCCATAGAGGGCTATGGTGAAAAAGGAAATATTCAGATGAAATCTGGAAAGAAGCTTTCTCAGAAACTGCTTAGTGTTCTGTTAATTCATCTCACAGAGTTACATCTGTATTTCGTGGATCTCCTTGCTAGCCTTATTTCTGTGGAATCTGAGAACAGATATTTCGGATCCCTTTGAAGACTATAGGGCCAAAGGAAATATCCTCCGATAACAAAGAGAAAGAAGCTTTCTGAGAAACTCCGTTGTGTTCTGTGAAATAAACTCACAGAGTTTATGCTTTCCCCGCAAAGAGCCTTTCGCTAAGACAGTTCTTGTGGAATTGGCAAAGTGATATTTGGAAGCCCATAGAGGGCTATGGTGAAAAAGGAAATATCCTCAGATGAAATCTGGAAAGAAAATTTCTGAGAAACTGCTTAGTGTTCTGTTAATTCATCTCACAGAGTTACATCTGTATTTCGTGGATGTCTTTGCCAGCCTTATTTCTATGGAATCTGAGAACAGATATTTCGGTTCCCTTTGAAGACTATAGGGCCAAAGGAAATATCCTCCGATAACAAAGAGAAAGAAGCTTTCTGTGAAACTTCGTTGTGTTCTGTGAAATCATCTCACAGAGTTACATCTGTATTTCGTGGATCTCTTTGCTAGCCTTATTTCTGTGGAATCTGAGAACAGATATTTCCGATCCCTTTGAAGACTATAGGGCCAAAGGAAATATCCTCCAATAACAGAGAGAAAGAAGCTTTCTGAGAAACTTCGTTGTGTTCTGTGAAATCATCTCACAGAGATACAGCTTTCCCCTCAAGGAGCCTTTCGCTAAGACAGTTCTTGTGGAATTGGCAAAGTGATATTTGGAAGCCCATAGAGGGCTATGGTGAAAAAGGAAATATCCTCAGATGAAATCTGGAAAGAAGCTTTCTGAGAAACTGCTTAGTGTTCTGTTAATTCATCTCACAGAGTTACATCTGTATTTCGTGGATCTCCTTGCTAGCCTTATTTCTGTGGAATCTGAGAACAGATATTTCGGATCCCTTTGAAGACTATAGGACCAAAGGAAATATGCTCCGATAACAAGGAAAAAGAAGCTTTCTGAGAAACTTCGTTGTGTTCTGTGAAATAAACTCACAGAGTTTATGCTTTCCCCGCAAGGAGCCTTTCGCTAAGACAGTTCTTCTGGAATTGACAAAGTGATATTTGGAAGCCCATAGAGGGCTATGGTGAAAAAGGAAATATCCTCAGATGAAATCTGGAAAGAAGATTTCTGAGAAACTGCTTAGTGTTCTGTTAATTCATCTCACAGAGTTACATCTGTATTTCATGGATGTCTTTGCCAGCCTTATTTCTATGGAATCTGAGAACAGATATTTCGGTTCACTTTGAAGACTATAGGGCCAAAGGAAATATCCTCCGATAACAAAGAGAAAGAAGCTTTCTGTGAAACTTCGTTGTGTTCTGTGAAATCTTCTCACAGAGTTACATCTGTATTTGGTGGATCTCTTTGCTAGCCTTATTTCTGTGGAATCTGAGAACAGATATTTCGGATCCCTTTGAAGACTATAGGGCCAAAGAAATATCCTCCGATGATAGAAGCTTTCTGAGAAACTTCGTTGTGTTCTGTGAAATCATCTCACAGAGTTACAGCTTTCCCCTCAAGGAGCCTTTCGATAAGACAGTTCATGTGGAATTGGCAAAGGGATATTTGGAAGCCCGTAGAGGGCTGTGGTGAAAAAGGAAATATCCTCAGATGCAATCTGGAAAGTAGCTTTCTGAGAAACTGCTTAGTGTTCTGTTAATTCATCTCACAGAGTTACATCTGTATTTCGTGGATCTCTTTGCTAGCCTATTTCTGTGGAATCTGAGAACAGATATTTCGGATCCCTTTGAAGACTATAGGGCCAAAGAAATATCCTCCGATGAAAGAAGCTTTCTGAGAAACTTCGTTGTGTTCTGTGAAATCATCTCACAGATTTACAGCTTTCCCCTCAAGGAGCCTTTCGCTAAGACAGTTCTTGTGAATTGGCAAAGTGATATTTGGAAGCCCATAGAGGGCTATGGTGAAAAAGGAAATATCCTCAGATGAAATCTGGAAAGAAGCTTTCTGAGAAACTGCTTAGTGTTCTGTTAATTCGTCTCACAGATTTATATTAGTATTTCGTGGATCTCTTTGCTAGCCTTATTTCTGTGGAATCTGAGAACAGATATTTCAGATCCCTTTGAAGACTATAGGGCCAAAGGAAATATCATCCGATAACAAAGAGAAAGCAGCTTTCTGAGAAACTACGTTGTGTTCTGTGAAATCATCTCACAGAGATACAACTTTAACCTCAAGGAGACTTTCGCTAAGACAGTTCTTGTGGAATTGGCAAAGTGATATTTGGAAGCCCGTAGGGGGCTATGGTGAAAAAGGAAATATCCTCAGATGAAATCTGGAAAGTAGCTTTCTGAGAAACTGCTTAGTGTTCTGTTAATTCATCTCACAGAGTTACATCTGTATTTCGTGAATCTCTTTGCTAGCCTATTTCTGTGGAATCTGAGAACAGATATTTCGGATCCCTTTGAAGACTATAGGGCCAAAGGAAATATCCTCCGATAACAAAGAGAAAGAAGCTTTCTGAGAAACTTCGTTGTGTTCTGTGAAATCATCTCACAGAGTTACAGCTTTCCCCTCAAGGAGCCTTTCGCTAAGACAGTTCTTGTGGAATTGGCAAAGTGATATTTGGAAGCCCATAGATGGCTATGGTGAAAAAGGAAATATCCTCAAATGAAATCTGGAAAGAAGCTTTCTGAGAAACTGCTTAGTGTTCTCTTAATTCATCTCACTGAGTTACATCTGTATTTCGTGGATCTCTTTGCTAGCCTTATTTCTGTGGAATCTGAGAACAGATATTTCGGATCCCTTTGAAGACTATAGGTCCAAATTAAATATCCTCCTATAACAAAGAGAAAGAAGCTTTATGAGAAACTTCGTTGTGTTCTGTGAAATCATCTCACAGAGTTACAGCTTTCCCCTCAAGGAGCCTTTCGCTAAGACAGTTCTTGTGGAATTGGCAAAGTGATATTTGGAAGCCCTTAGAGGGCTATGGTGAAAAAGGAAATATCCCTAGATGAAATCTGGAAAGAAGCTTTCTGAGAAACTGCTTAGTGTTCTGTTAATTCATCTCACAGAGTTACATCTGTATTTCATGGATGTCTTTGCCAGCCTTATTTCTATGGAATCTGAGAACAGATATTTCGGATCCCTTTGAAGACTATAGGGCCAAAGGAAATATCCTCCGATAACAAAGAGAAAGAAGCTTTCTGAGAAACTTCGTTGTGTTCTGTGAAATCATCTCACAGAGTTACATCTGTATTTCGTGGATCTCTTTGCTAGCCTTGTCTCTGTGGAATCTGAGAACAGATATTTGGGATCCCTTTGAAGACTATAGGGCCAAAGGAAATATCCCCCGATAACAAAGAGAAAGAAGCTTCTGAGAAACTTCGTTGTGTTCTGTGAAATCATCTCACAGAGTTACAGCTTTCCCCTCAAGGATGCTTTCGCTAAGACAGTTCTTGTGAATTGGCAAAGTGATATTTGGAAGCCCATAGAGGGCTATGGTGAAAAAGGAAATATCCTCAGATGAAATCTGGAAAGAAGCTTTCTGAGAAACTGCTTAGTGTTCTGTTAATTCATCTCACAGAGTTACATCTGTATTTCGTGGATCTCTTTGCTAGCCTTATTTCTGTGGAATCTGAGAACAGATATTTCGGATCCCTTAGAAGACTATAGGGCCAAAGGAAATATCCTCCGATAACAAAGAGAAAGAAGCTTTCTGAGAAACTCCGTTCTGTTCTGTGAAATGAACTCACAGAGTTACAGCTTTCCCTCAAGGAGCCTTTCGCTAAGAGAGTTCTTGTGGAATTGGCAAAGTTATATTTGGAAGCCCTTAGAGGGCTATGGTGAAAAAGGAAATATCCTCAGATGAAATCTGGAAAGAAGCTTTCTGAGAAACTGCTTAGTGTTCTGTTAATTCATCTCACAGAGTTACATCTGTATTTCATGGATGTCTTTGCCAGCCTTATTTCCATGGAATCTGAGAACAGATATTTCGGATCCCTTTGAAGACTATAGGGCAAAAGGAAATATCCTCCGATAACAAAGAGAAAGAAGCTTTATGAGAAACTTCGTTGTGTTCTGTGAAATCATCTCACAGAGTTACAGCTTTCCCCTCAAGGAGCCTTTCGCTAAGACAGTTCTTGTGGAATTGGCAAAGTGATATTTGGAAGCCCATAGAGGGCTATGGTGAAAAAGGAAATATCCTCAGATGAAATCTGGAAAGAAGCTTTCTGAGAAACTGCTTAGTGTTCTGTTAATTCATCTCACAGAGTTACATCTGTGTTTCATGGATGTCTTTGCCAGCCTTATTTCTATGGAATCTGAGAACAGATATTTCGGATCCCTTTGAAGACTATAGGGCCAAAGGAAATATCCTCCGATAACAAAGAGAAAGAAGCTTTCTGAGAAACTTCGTTGTGTTCTGTGAAATCATCTCACAGAGTTACAGCTTTCCCCTCAAGGAGCCTTTCGCTAAGACAGTTCTTGTGGAATTGGCAAAGTGATATTTGGAAGCCCATAGAGGGCTATGTTGAAAAAGGAAATATACTCAGATGAAATCTGGAAAGAAGCTTTCTGATAAACTGCTTAGTGTTCTGTTAATTCATCGCACAGAGTTACATCTGTATTTCGTGGATCTCTTTGCTAGCCTTATTTCTGTAGTATCAGAGAACAGATATTTCGGATCCCTTTGAAGACTATAGGGTCAAAGGAAATATCCTCCGATAACAAAGAGAAAGAAGCTTTCTGAGAAACTCCGTTGTGTTCTGTGAAAAAAACTCACAGAGTTTATGCTTTCCCCTCAAGGAGCCTTTCGCTAAGACAGTTCTTGTGGAATTGGAAAAGTGATATTTGGAAGCCCATAGAGGGCTATGGTGAAAAAGGAAATATCCTCAGATGAAATCTGGAAAGAAGCTTTCTGAGAAACTCCTTAGTGTTCTGTTAATTCATCTCACAGAGTTACATCTGTATTTCATGGATGTCTTTGCCAGCCTTATTTCTATGGAATCTGAGAACAGATATTTCGGATCCTTTCGAAGACTATAGGGCCAAAGGAAATATCCTCCGATTACAAAGACAAAGAAGCTTTCTGAGAAACTTCGTTGTGTTCTGTGAAATCATCCCACAGAGTTACAGCTTTCCCCTCAAGGAGCCTTTCGCTAAGACAGTTCTTGTGGAATTCGCAAAGTGATATTTGGAAGCCCATAGAGGGCTATGGTGAAAAAGGAAATATCCTCAGATGAAATTTGGACAGAAGCTTTCTGAGAAACTGCTTAGTGTTCTGTTAATTCATCTCACAGAGCTACATCTGTATTTCGTGGATCTCTTTGCTAGCCTTATTTCTGTGGAATCTGAGAACAGATATTTCGGATCCCATTGAAGACTATAGGACCAAAGAAATATCCTCCGATGAAAGAAGCTTTCTGAGAAACTTCGTTGTGTTCTGTGAAATCATCTCACAGAGTTACAGCTTTCCCCTCAAGGAGCCTTTCGCTAAGACAGTTCTTGTGAATTGGCAAAGTGATATTTGGAAGCCCATAGAGGGCTATGGTTGAAAAGGAAATATCCTCAGATGAAATCTGGAAAGAAGCTTTCTGAGAAACTGCTTAGTGTTCTGTTAATTCATCTCACAGAGTTACATCTGTATTTCATGGATGTCTTTGCCAGCCTTATTTCCATGGAATCTGAGAACACATATTTCGGATCCCTTTGAAGACTATAGGGCAAAAGGAAATATCCTCCGATAACAAAGAGAAAGAAGCTTTATGAGAAACTTCGTTGTGTTCTGTGAAATCATCTCACAGAGTTACAGCTTTCCCCTCAAGGAGCCATTCGCTAAGACAGTTCTTGTGGAATTGGCAAAGTGATATTTGGAAGCCCATAGAGGGCTGTGGTGAAAAAGGAAATATCCTCAGATGAAATCTGGAAAGAAGCTTTCTGAGAAACTGCTAAGTGTTCTGTTAATTCATCTCACAGAGTTACATCTGTATTTCATGGATGTCTTTGCCAGCCTTATTTCTATGGAATCTGAGAACAGATATTTCGGTTCCCTTTGAAGACTATAGGGCCAAAGGAAATATCCTCCGATAACAAAGAGAAAGAAGCTTTCTGAGAAACTTCGTTGTGTTCTGTGAAATCATCTCACAGAGTTACAGCTTTCCCCTCAAGGAGCCTTTCGCTAAGACAGTTCTTGTGGAATTGGCAAAGTGATATTTGGAAGCCGATAGAGGGCTATGTTGAAAAAGGAAATATACTCAGATGAAATCTGGAAAGAAGCTTTCTGAGAAACTGCTTAGTGTTCTGTTAATTCATCTCACAGAGTTACATCTGTATTTCGTGGATCTCTTTGCTAGCCTTATTTCTGTAGAATCCGAGAACAGATATTTCGGATCCCTGTGAAGACTAAAGGGCTAAAGGAAATATCCCCCGATAACAAAGAGAAAGAAGCTTCTGAGAAACTTCGTTGTGTTCTGTGAAATCATCTCACAGAGTTACAGCTTTCCCCTCAAGGATGCTTTCGCTAAGACAGTTCTTGTGAATTGGCAAAGTGATATTTGGAAGCCCATAGAGGGCTATGGTGAAAAAGGAAATATCCTCAGATGAAATCTGGAAAGAAGCTTTCTGAGAAACTGCTTAGTGTTCTGTTAATTCATCTCACAGAGTTACATCTGTATTTCGTGGATCTCTTTGCTAGCCTTATTTCTGTGGAATCTGAGAACAGATATTTCGGATCCCTTAGAAGACTATAGGGCCAAAGGAAATATCCTCCGATAACAAAGAGAAAGAAGCTTTCTGAGAAACTCCGTTCTGTTCTGTGAAATGAACTCACAGAGTTACAGCTTTCCCTCAAGGAGCCTTTCGCTAAGAGAGTTCTTGTGGAATTGGCAAAGTTATATTTGGAAGCCCATAGAGGGCTATGGTGAAAAAGGAAATATCCTCAGATGAAATCTGGAAAGAAGCTTTCTGAGAAACTGCTTCGTGTTCTGTTAATTCATCACACAGAGTTACATCTGTATTTCATGGATGCCTTTGCCAGCCTTATTTCCATGGAATCTGAGAACAGATATTTCGGATCCCTTTGAAGACTATAGGGCAAAAGGAAATATCCTCCGATAACAAAGAGAAAGAAGCTTTATGAGAAACTTCGTTGTGTTCTGTGAAATCATCTCACAGAGTTACAGCTTTCCCCTCAAGGAGCCTTTCGCTAAGACAGTTCTTGTGGAATTGGCAAAGTGATATTTGGAAGCCCATAGAGGGCTATGGTGAAAAAGGAAATATCCTCAGATGAAATCTGGAAAGAAGCTTTCTGAGAAACTGCTTAGTGTTCTGTTAATTCATCTCACAGAGTTACATCTGTGTTTCATGGATGTCTTTGCCAGCCTTATTTCTATGGAATCTGAGAACAGATATTTCGGATCCCTTTGAAGACTATAGGGCCAAAGGAAATATCCTCCGATAACAAAGAGAAAGAAGCTTTCTGAGAAACTTCGTTGTGTTCTGTGAAATCATCTCACAGAGTTACAGCTTTCCCCTCAAGGAGCCTTTCGCTAAGACAGTTCTTGTGGAATTGGCAAAGTGATATTAGGAAGCCCATAGAGGGCTATGTTGAAAAAGGAAATATACTCAGATGAAATCTGGAAAGAAGCTTTCTGATAAACTGCTTAGTGTTCTGTTAATTCATCGCACAGAGTTACATCTGTATTTCGTGGATCTCCTTGCTAGCCTTGTTTCTGTGGAATCTGAGAACAGATATTTCGGATCCCTTTGAAGACTATAGGGCCAAAGGAAATATCCTCCGATAAACAAGAGAAAGAAGCTTTCTGAGAAACTCCGTTGTGTTCTGTGAAATAAACTCACAGAGTTTATGCTTTCCCCTCAAGGAGCCTTTCGCTAAGACAGTTCTTGTGGAATTGGAAAAGTGATATTTGGAAGCCCATAGAGGGCTATGGTGAAAAAGGAAATATCCTCAGATGAAATCTGGAAAGAAGCTTTCTGAGAAACTCCTTAGTGTTCTGTTAATTCATCTCACAGAGTTACATCTGTATTTCATGGATGTCTTTGCCAGCCTTATTTCTATGGAATCTGAGAACAGATATTTCGGATCCTTTCGAAGACTATAGGGCCAAAGGAAATATCCTCCGATTACAAAGACAAAGAAGCTTTCTGAGAAACTTCGTTGTGTTCTGTGAAATCATCCCACAGAGTTACAGCTTTCCCCTCAAGGAGTCTTTCGCTAAGACAGTTCTTGTGGAATTCGCAAAGTGATATTTGGAAGCCCATAGAGGGCTATGGTGAAAAAGGAAATATCCTCAGATGAAATTTGGACAGAAGCTTTCTGAGAAACTGCTTAGTGTTCTGTTAATTCATCTCACAGAGCTACATCTGTATTTCGTGGATCTCTTTGCTAGCCTTATTTCTGTGGAATCTGAGAACAGATATTTCGGATCCCATTGAAGACTATAGGACCAAAGAAATATCCTCCGATGAAAGAAGCTTTCTGAGAAACTTCGTTGTGTTCTGTGAAATCATCTCACAGATTTACAGCTTTCCCCTCAAGGAGCCTTTCGCTAAGACAGTTCTTGTGAATTGGCAAAGTGATATTTGGAAGCCCATAGAGGGCTATGGTGAAAAAAGAAATATCCTCAGATGAAATCTGGAAAGAAGCTTACTGAGAAACTGCTTAGTGTTCTGTTAATTCATCTCACAGAGTTACATCTGTATTTCGTGGATCTCTTTGCTAGCCTTATTTCTGTGGAATCTGAGAACAGATATTTCGAATCCCTTTGAAGACTATAGGGCCAAAGGAAATATCCTCCGAAAACAAAGAGAAAGAAGCTTTCTGAGAAACTTCTTGGTGTTCCGTGAAATCATCTCACAGAGTTACAGCTTTTCCCTCAAGGAGCCTTTCGGTAAGACAGTTCTTGTGGAATTGGCAAAGTGATATTTGGAAGCCCATAGAGGGCTATGGTGAAAAAGGAAATATCCTCAGATGAAATCTGGAAAGAAGCTTTCTCAGAAACTGCTTAGTGTTCTGTTAATTCATCTCACAGAGTTACATCTGTATTTCGTGGATCTCCTTGCTAGCCTTATTTCTGTGGAATCTGAGAACAGATATTTCGGATCCCTTTGAAGACTATAGGGCCAAAGGAAATATCCTCCGATAACAAAGAGAAAGAAGCTTTCTGAGAAACTCCGTTGTGTTCTGTGAAATAAACTCACAGAGTTTATGCTTTCCCCGCAAAGAGCCTTTCGCTAAGACAGTTCTTGTGGAATTGGCAAAGTGATATTTGGAAGCCCATAGAGGGCTATGGTGAAAAAGGAAATATCCTCAGATGAAATCTGGAAAGAAAATTTCTGAGAAACTGCTTAGTGTTCTGTTAATTCATCTCACAGAGTTACATCTGTATTTCGTGGATGTCTTTGCCAGCCTTATTTCTATGGAATCTGAGAACAGATATTTCGGTTCCCTTTGAAGACTATAGGGCCAAAGGAAATATCCTCCGATAACAAAGAGAAAGAAGCTTTCTGTGAAACTTCGTTGTGTTCTGTGAAATCATCTCACAGAGTTACATCTGTATTTCGTGGATCTCTTTGCTAGCCTTATTTCTGTGGAATCTGAGAACAGATATTTCCGATCCCTTTGAAGACTATAGGGCCAAAGGAAATATCCTCCAATAACAGAGAGAAAGAAGCTTTCTGAGAAACTTCGTTGTGTTCTGTGAAATCATCTCACAGAGATACAGCTTTCCCCTCAAGGAGCCTTTCGCTAAGACAGTTCTTGTGGAATTGGCAAAGTGATATTTGGAAGCCCATAGAGGGCTATGGTGAAAAAGGAAATATCCTCAGATGAAATCTGGAAAGAAGCTTTCTGAGAAACTGCTTAGTGTTCTGTTAATTCATCTCACAGAGTTACATCTGTATTTCGTGGATCTCCTTGCTAGCCTTATTTCTGTGGAATCTGAGAACAGATATTTCGGATCCCTTTGAAGACTATAGAACCAAAGGAAATATGCTCCGATAACAAGGAAAAAGAAGCTTTCTGAGAAACTTCGTTGTGTTCTGTGAAATAAACTCACAGAGTTTATGCTTTCCCCGCAAGGAGCCTTTCGCTAAGACAGTTCTTCTGGAATTGACAAAGTGATATTTGGAAGCCCATAGAGGGCTATGGTGAAAAAGGAAATATCCTCAGATGAAATCTGGAAAGAAGATTTCTGAGAAACTGCTTAGTGTTCTGTTAATTCATCTCACAGAGTTACATCTGTATTTCATGGATGTCTTTGCCAGCCTTATTTCTATGGAATCTGAGAACAGATATTTCGGTTCACTTTGAAGACTATAGGGCCAAAGGAAATATCCTCCGATAACCAAGAGAAAGAAGCTTTCTGTGAAACTTCGTTGTGTTCTGTGAAATCTTCTCACAGAGTTACATCTGTATTTGGTGGATCTCTTTGCTAGCCTTATTTCTGTGGAATCTGAGAACAGATATTTCGGATCCCTTTGAAGACTATAGGGCCAAAGAAATATCCTCCGATGATAGAAGCTTTCTGAGAAACTTCGTTGTGTTCTGTGAAATCATCTCACAGAGTTACAGCTTTCCCCTCAAGGAGCCTTTCGATAAGACAGTTCATGTGGAATTGGCAAAGGGATATTTGGAAGCCCGTAGAGGGCTGTGGTGAAAAAGGAAATATCCTCAGATGCAATCTGGAAAGTAGCTTTCTGAGAAACTGCTTAGTGTTCTGTTAATTCATCTCACAGAGTTACATCTGTATTTCGTGGATCTCTTTGCTAGCCTATTTCTGTGGAATCTGAGAACAGATATTTCGGATCCCTTTGAAGACTATAGGGCCAAAGAAATATCCTCCGATGAAAGAAGCTTTCTGACAAACTTCGTTGTGTTCTGTGAAATCATCTCACAGATTTACAGCTTTCCCCTCAAGGAGCCTTTCGCTAAGACAGTTCTTGTGAATTGGCAAAGTGATATTTGGAAGCCCATAGAGGGCTATGGTGAAAAAGGAAATATCCTCAGATGAAATCTGGAAAGAAGCTTTCTGAGAAACTGCTTAGTGTTCTGTTAATTCGTCTCACAGATTTATATTAGTATTTCGTGGATCTCTTTGCTAGCCTTATTTCTGTGGAATCTGAGAACAGATATTTCAGATCCCTTTGAAGACTATAGGGCCAAAGGAAATATCATCCGATAACAAAGAGAAAGCAGCTTTCTGAGAAACTACGTTGTGTTCTGTGAAATCATCTCACAGAGATACAACTTTAACCTCAAGGAGACTTTCGCTAAGACAGTTCTTGTGGAATTGGCAAAGTGATATTTGGAAGCCCGTAGGGGGCTATGGTGAAAAAGGAAATATCCTCAGATGAAATCTGGAAAGTAGCTTTCTGAGAAACTGCTTAGTGTTCTGTTAATTCATCTCACAGAGTTACATCTGTATTTCGTGAATCTCTTTGCTAGCCTATTTCTGTGGAATCTGAGAACAGATATTTCGGATCCCTTTGAAGACTATAGGGCCAAAGGAAATATCCTCCGATAACAAAGAGAAAGAAGCTTTCTGAGAAACTTCGTTGTGTTCTGTGAAATCATCTCACAGAGTTACAGCTTTCCCCTCAAGGAGCCTTTCGCTAAGACAGTTCTTGTGGAATTGGCAAAGTGATATTTGGAAGCCCATAGATGGCTATGGTGAAAAAGGAAATATCCTCAAATGAAATCTGGAAAGAAGCTTTCTGAGAAACTGCTTAGTGTTCTCTTAATTCATCTCACTGAGTTACATCTGTATTTCGTGGATCTCTTTGCTAGCCTTATTTCTGTGGAATCTGAGAACAGATATTTCGGATCCCTTTGAAGACTATAGGTCCAAATTAAATATCCTCCTATAACAAAGAGAAAGAAGCTTTATGAGAAACTTCGTTGTGTTCTGTGAAATCATCTCACAGAGTTACAGCTTTCCCCTCAAGGAGCCTTTCGCTAAGACAGTTCTTGTGGAATTGGCAAAGTGATATTTGGAAGCCCTTAGAGGGCTATGGTGAAAAAGGAAATATCCCTAGATGAAATCTGGAAAGAAGCTTTCTGAGAAACTGCTTAGTGTTCTGTTAATTCATCTCACAGAGTTACATCTGTATTTCATGGATGTCTTTGCCAGCCTTATTTCTATGGAATCTGAGAACAGATATTTCGGATCCCTTTGAAGACTATAGGGCCAAAGGAAATATCCTCCGATAACAAAGAGAAAGAAGCTTTCTGAGAAACTTCGTTGTGTTCTGTGAAATCATCTCACAGAGTTACATCTGTATTTCGTGGATCTCTTTGCTAGCCTTGTCTCTGTGGAATCTGAGAACAGATATTTGGGATCCCTTTGAAGACTATAGGGCCAAAGGAAATATCCCCCGATAACAAAGAGAAAGAAGCTTCTGAGAAACTTCGTTGTGTTCTGTGAAATCATCTCACAGAGTTACAGCTTTCCCCTCAAGGATGCTTTCGCTAAGACAGTTCTTGTGAATTGGCAAAGTGATATTTGGAAGCCCATAGAGGGCTATGGTGAAAAAGGAAATATCCTCAGATGAAATCTGGAAAGAAGCTTTCTGAGAAACTGCTTAGTGTTCTGTTAATTCATCTCACAGAGTTACATCTGTATTTCGTGGATCTCTTTGCTAGCCTTATTTCTGTGGAATCTGAGAACAGATATTTCGGATCCCTTAGAAGACTATAGGGCCAAAGGAAATATCCTCCGATAACAAAGAGAAAGAAGCTTTCTGAGAAACTCCGTTCTGTTCTGTGAAATGAACTCACAGAGTTACAGCTTTCCCTCAAGGAGCCTTTCGCTAAGAGAGTTCTTGTGGAATTGGCAAAGTTATATTTGGAAGCCCTTAGAGGGCTATGGTGAAAAAGGAAATATCCTCAGATGAAATCTGGAAAGAAGCTTTCTGAGAAACTGCTTAGTGTTCTGTTAATTCATCTCACAGAGTTACATCTGTATTTCATGGATGTCTTTGCCAGCCTTATTTCCATGGAATCTGAGAACAGATATTTCGGATCCCTTTGAAGACTATAGGGCAAAAGGAAATATCCTCCGATAACAAAGAGAAAGAAGCTTTATGAGAAACTTCGTTGTGTTCTGTGAAATCATCTCACAGAGTTACAGCTTTCCCCTCAAGGAGCCTTTCGCTAAGACAGTTCTTGTGGAATTGGCAAAGTGATATTTGGAAGCCCATAGAGGGCTATGGTGAAAAAGGAAATATCCTCAGATGAAATCTGGAAAGAAGCTTTCTGAGAAACTGCTTAGTGTTCTGTTAATTCATCTCACAGAGTTACATCTGTGTTTCATGGATGTCTTTGCCAGCCTTATTTCTATGGAATCTGAGAACAGATATTTCGGATCCCTTTGAAGACTATAGGGCCAAAGGAAATATCCTCCGATAACAAAGAGAAAGAAGCTTTCTGAGAAACTTCGTTGTGTTCTGTGAAATCATCTCACAGAGTTACAGCTTTCCCCTCAAGGAGCCTTTCGCTAAGACAGTTCTTGTGGAATTGGCAAAGTGATATTTGGAAGCCCATAGAGGGCTATGTTGAAAAAGGAAATATACTCAGATGAAATCTGGAAAGAAGCTTTCTGATAAACTGCTTAGTGTTCTGTTAATTCATCGCACAGAGTTACATCTGTATTTCGTGGATCTCTTTGCTAGCCTTATTTCTGTAGTATCAGAGAACAGATATTTCGGATCCCTTTGAAGACTATAGGGTCAAAGGAAATATCCTCCGATAACAAAGAGAAAGAAGCTTTCTGAGAAACTCCGTTGTGTTCTGTGAAAAAAACTCACAGAGTTTATGCTTTCCCCTCAAGGAGCCTTTCTCTAAGACAGTTCTTGTGGAATTGGAAAAGTGATATTTGGAAGCCCATAGAGGGCTATGGTGAAAAAGGAAATATCCTCAGATGAAATCTGGAAAGAAGCTTTCTGAGAAACTCCTTAGTGTTCTGTTAATTCATCTCACAGAGTTACATCTGTATTTCATGGATGTCTTTGCCAGCCTTATTTCTATGGAATCTGAGAACAGATATTTCGGATCCTTTCGAAGACTATAGGGCCAAAGGAAATATCCTCCGATTACAAAGACAAAGAAGCTTTCTGAGAAACTTCGTTGTGTTCTGTGAAATCATCCCACAGAGTTACAGCTTTCCCCTCAAGGAGCCTTTCGCTAAGACAGTTCTTGTGGAATTCGCAAAGTGATATTTGGAAGCCCATAGAGGGCTATGGTGAAAAAGGAAATATCCTCAGATGAAATTTGGACAGAAGCTTTCTGAGAAACTGCTTAGTGTTCTGTTAATTCATCTCACAGAGCTACATCTGTATTTCGTGGATCTCTTTGCTAGCCTTATTTCTGTGGAATCTGAGAACAGATATTTCGGATCCCATTGAAGACTATAGGACCAAAGAAATATCCTCCGATGAAAGAAGCTTTCTGAGAAACTTCGTTGTGTTCTGTGAAATCATCTCACAGAGTTACAGCTTTCCCCTCAAGGAGCCTTTCGCTAAGACAGTTCTTGTGAATTGGCAAAGTGATATTTGGAAGCCCATAGAGGGCTATGGTTGAAAAGGAAATATCCTCAGATGAAATCTGGAAAGAAGCTTTCTGAGAAACTGCTTAGTGTTCTGTTAATTCATCTCACAGAGTTACATCTGTATTTCATGGATATCTTTGCCAGCCTTATTTCCATGGAATCTGAGAACACATATTTCGGATCCCTTTGAAGACTATAGGGCAAAAGGAAATATCCTCCGATAACAAAGAGAAAGAAGCTTTATGAGAAACTTCGTTGTGTTCTGTGAAATCATCTCACAGAGTTACAGCTTTCCCCTCAAGGAGCCATTCGCTAAGACAGTTCTTGTGGAATTGGCAAAGTGATATTTGGAAGCCCATAGAGGGCTGTGGTGAAAAAGGAAATATCCTCAGATGAAATCTGGAAAGAAGCTTTCTGAGAAACTGCTAAGTGTTCTGTTAATTCATCTCACAGAGTTACATCTGTATTTCATGGATGTCTTTGCCAGCCTTATTTCTATGGAATCTGAGAACAGATATTTCGGTTCCCTTTGAAGACTATAGGGCCAAAGGAAATATCCTCCGATAACAAAGAGAAAAAAGCTTTCTGAGAAACTTCGTTGTGTTCTGTGAAATCATCTCACAGAGTTACAGCTTTCCCCTCAAGGAGCCTTTCGCTAAGACAGTTCTTGTGGAATTGGCAAAGTGATATTTGGAAGCCGATAGAGGGCTATGTTGAAAAAGGAAATATACTCAGATGAAATCTGGAAAGAAGCTTTCTGAGAAACTGCTTAGTGTTCTGTTAATTCATCTCACAGAGTTACATCTGTATTTCGTGGATCTCTTTGCTAGCCTTATTTCTGTAGAATCCGAGAACAGATATTTCGGATCCCTGTGAAGACTAAAGGGCTAAAGGAAATATCCCCCGATAACAAAGAGAAAGAAGCTTCTGAGAAACTTCGTTGTGTTCTGTGAAATCATCTCACAGAGTTACAGCTTTCCCCTCAAGGATGCTTTCGCTAAGACAGTTCTTGTGAATTGGCAAAGTGATATTTGGAAGCCCATAGAGGGCTATGGTGAAAAAGGAAATATCCTCAGATGAAATCTGGAAAGAAGCTTTCTGAGAAACTGCTTAGTGTTCTGTTAATTCATCTCACAGAGTTACATCTGTATTTCGTGGATCTCTTTGCTAGCCTTATTTCTGTGGAATCTGAGAACAGATATTTCGGATCCCTTAGAAGACTATAGGGCCAAAGGAAATATCCTCCGATAACAAAGAGAAAGAAGCTTTCTGAGAAACTCCGTTCTGTTCTGTGAAATGAACTCACAGAGTTACAGCTTTCCCTCAAGGAGCCTTTCGCTAAGAGAGTTCTTGTGGAATTGGCAAAGTTATATTTGGAAGCCCATAGAGGGCTATGGTGAAAAAGGAAATATCCTCAGATGAAATCTGGAAAGAAGCTTTCTGAGAAACTGCTTCGTGTTCTGTTAATTCATCACACAGAGTTACATCTGTATTTCATGGATGCCTTTGCCAGCCTTATTTCCATGGAATCTGAGAACAGATATTTCGGATCCCTTTGAAGACTATAGGGCAAAAGGAAATATCCTCCGATAACAAAGAGAAAGAAGCTTTATGAGAAACTTCGTTGTGTTCTGTGAAATCATCTCACAGAGTTACAGCTTTCCCCTCAAGGAGCCTTTCGCTAAGACAGTTCTTGTGGAATTGGCAAAGTGATATTTGGAAGCCCATAGAGGGCTATGGTGAAAAAGGAAATATCCTCAGATGAAATCTGGAAAGAAGCTTTCTGAGAAACTGCTTAGTGTTCTGTTAATTCATCTCACAGAGTTACATCTGTGTTTCATGGATGTCTTTGCCAGCCTTATTTCTATGGAATCTGAGAACAGATATTTCGGATCCCTTTGAAGACTATAGGGCCAAAGGAAATATCCTCCGATAACAAAGAGAAAGAAGCTTTCTGAGAAACTTCGTTGTGTTCTGTGAAATCATCTCACAGAGTTACAGCTTTCCCCTCAAGGAGCCTTTCGCTAAGACAGTTCTTGTGGAATTGGCAAAGTGATATTTGGAAGCCCATAGAGGGCTATGTTGAAAAAGGAAATATACTCAGATGAAATCTGGAAAGAAGCTTTCTGATAAACTGCTTAGTGTTCTGTTAATTCATCGCACAGAGTTACATCTGTATTTCGTGGATCTCCTTGCTAGCCTTATTTCTGTGGAATCTGAGAACAGATATTTCGGATCCCTTTGAAGACTATAGGGCCAAAGGAAATATCCTCCGATAAACAAGAGAAAGAAGCTTTCTGAGAAACTCCGTTGTGTTCTGTGAAATAAACTCACAGAGTTTATGCTTTCCCCTCAAGGAGCCTTTCGCTAAGACAGTTCTTGTGGAATTGGAAAAGTGATATTTGGAAGCCCATAGAGGGCTATGGTGAAAAAGGAAATATCCTCAGATGAAATCTGGAAAGAAGCTTTCTGAGAAACTCCTTAGTGTTCTGTTAATTCATCTCACAGAGTTACATCTGTATTTCATGGATGTCTTTGCCAGCCTTATTTCTATGGAATCTGAGAACAGATATTTCGGATCCTTTCGAAGACTATAGGGCCAAAGGAAATATCCTCCGATTACAAAGACAAAGAAGCTTTCTGAGAAACTTCGTTGTGTTCTGTGAAATCATCCCACAGAGTTACAGCTTTCCCCTCAAGGAGTCTTTCGCTAAGACAGTTCTTGTGGAATTGGCAAAGTGATATTTGGAAGCCCATAGAGGGCTATGGTGAAAAAGGAAATATCCTCAGATGAAATTTGGACAGAAGCTTTCTGAGAAACTGCTTAGTGTTCTGTTAATTCATCTCACAGAGCTACATCTGTATTTCGTGGATCTCTTTGCTAGCCTTATTTCTGTGGAATCTGAGAACAGATATTTCGGATCCCATTGAAGACTATAGGACCAAAGAAATATCCTCCGATGAAAGAAGCTTTCTGAGAAACTTCGTTGTGTTCTGTGAAATCATCTCACAGAGTTACAGCTTTCCCCTCAAGGAGCCTTTCGCTAAGACAGTTCTTGTGAATTGGCAAAGTGATATTTGGAAGCCCATAGAGGGCTATGGTTGAAAAGGAAATATCCTCAGATGAAATCTGGAAAGAAGCTTTCTGAGAAACTGCTTAGTGTTCTGTTAATTCATCTCACAGAGTTACATATGTATTTCATGGATGTCTTTGCCAGCCTTATTTCCATGGAATCTGAGAACAGATATTTCGGATCCCTTTGAAGACTATAGGGCAAAAGGAAATATCCTCCGATAACAAAGAGAAAGAAGCTTTATGAGAAACTTCGTTGTGTTCTGTGAAATCATCTCACAGAGTTACAGCTTTCCCCTCAAGGAGCCATTCGCTAAGACAGTTCTTGTGGAATTGGCAAAGTGATATTTGGAAGCCCATAGAGGGCTGTGGTGAAAAAGGAAATATCCTCAGATGAAATCTGGAAAGAAGCTTTCTGAGAAACTGCTAAGTGTTCTGTTAATTCATCTCACAGAGTTACATCTGTATTTCATGGATGTCTTTGCCAGCCTTATTTCTATGGAATCTGAGAACAGATATTTCGGTTCCCTTTGAAGACTATAGGGCCAAAGGAAATATCCTCCGATAACAAAGAGAAAGAAGCTTTCTGAGAAACTTCGTTGTGTTCTGTAAAATCATCTCACAGAGTTACAGCTTTCCCCTCAAGGAGCCTTTCGCTAAGACAGTTCTTGTGGAATTGTCAAAGTGATATTTGGAAGCCGATAGAGGGCTATGTTGAAAAAGGAAATATACTCAGATGAAATCTGGAAAGAAGCTTTCTGAGAAACTGCTTAGTGTTCTGTTAATTCATCTCACAGAGTTACATCTGTATTTCATGGATCTCTTTGCTAGCCTTATTTCTGTAGAATCCGAGAACAGATATTTCGGATCCCTGTGAAGACTAAAGGGCTAAAGGAAATATCCCCCGATAACAAAGAGAAAGAAGCTTTCTGAGAAACTTCGTTGTGTTCTGTGAAATCATCTCACAGAGTTACAGCTTTCCCCTCAAGGAACCTTTCGCTAAGACAGTTCTTGTGGAATTGGCAAAGTGATATTTGGAAGCCCTTAGAGGGCTAAGGGAAAAAGGAAATATCCTCAGATGAAATCTGGAAAGAAGCTTTCTGGGAAACTGCTTAGTGTTCTGTTAATTCATCTCACAGAGTTACATATGTATTTCGTGGATCTCTTTGCTAGCCTTATTTCTGTGGAATCTGAGAACAGATATTTCGGATCCCTTTGAAGACTATAGGGTCAAAGGAAATATCCTCCGATAACAAAGAGAAAGAAGCTTTCTGAGAAACTTCTTGGTGTTCTGTGAAATCATCTCACAGTGTTACAGCTTACTCCTCAAGGAGCCTTTCGCTAAGACAGTTCATGTGGTATTGGCAAAGTGATATTTGGAAGCCCTTAGAGGGCTATGGTGAAAAAGGATATATCCTCAGATGAAATCTGCAAAGAATCTTTCTGAGAAACTGCTTACTGTTCTGTTAATTCATCTCACAGAGTAACATCTGTATTCCGTGGATCTCTTTGCTAGCCTTATTTCTGTGGAATCTGAGAACAGATATTTCGGATCCCTATGAAGACTATAGGGCCAAAGGAAATATCCTCCGATAACAAAGAGAAAGAAGCTTTCTGAGAAACTTCGTTGTGTTCTGTGAAATCATCTCACAGAGTTACAGCTTTCCCCTCAAGGAGCCTTTCGCTAAGACAGTTCTTGTGGAATTGGCAAAGTGATATTTGGAAGCCCATAGAGGGCTATGGTGAAAAAGGAAATATCCTCAGATGAAATCTGGAAAGAAGCTTTCTGTGAAACTGCTTAGTGTTCTGTTAATTCATCTCAGAGAGTTACATCTGTATTTCGTGGATCTTCTTGCTAGCCTTATTTCTGTGGAATCTGAGAACAGATATTTCGGATCCCTTTGAAGACTATAGGGCCAAAGGAAATATCCTCCGATAAACAAGAGAAAGAAGCTTTCTGAGAAACTCCGTTGTGTTCTGTGAAATAAACTCACAGAGTTTATGCTTTCCCCTCAAGGAGCCTTTCGCTAAGACAGTTCTTGTGGAATTGGCAAAGTGATATTTGGAAGCCCATAGAGGGCTATGGTGAAAAAGGAAATATCCTCAGATGAAATCTGGAAAGAAGCTTTCTGAGAAACTCCTTAGTGTTCCGTTAATTCATCTCACAGAGTTACATCTGTATTTCATGGATGTCTTTGCCAGCCTTATTTCTATGGAATCTGAGAACAGATATTTCGGATCCTTTTGAAGACTATAGGGCCAAAGGAAATATCCTCCGATTACAAAGACAAAGAAGCTTTCTGAGAAACTTCGTTGTGTTCTGTGAAATCATCCCACAGAGTTACAGCTTTCCCCTCAAGGAGCCTTTCGCTAAGACAGTTCTTGTGGAATTCGCAAAGTGATATTTGGAAGCCCATAGAGGGCTATGGTGAAAAAGGAAATATCCTCAGATGAAATTTGGACAGAAGCTTTCTGAGAAACTGCTTAGTGTTCTGTTAATTCATCTCACAGAGCTACATCTGTATTTCGTGGATCTCTTTGCTAGCCTTGTTTCTGTGGAATCTGAGAACAGATATTTCGGATCCCTTTGAAGACTATAGGACCAAAGAAATATCCTCCGATGAAAGAAGCTTTCTGAGAAACTTCGTTGTGTTCTGTGAAATCATCTCACAGAGTTACAGCTTTCCCCTCAAGGAGCCTTTCGCTAAGACAGTTCTTGTGAATTGGCAAAGTGATATTTGGAAGCCCATAGAGGGCTATGGTGAAAAAGGAAATATCCTCAGATGAAATCTGGAAAGAAGCTTTCTGAGAAACTGCTTAGTGTTCTGTTAATTCATCTCACAGAGTTACATCTGTATTTCGTGGATCTCTTTGCTAGCCTTATTTCTGTGGAATCTGAGAACAGATATTTCGGATCCCTTAGAAGACTATAGGGCCAAAGGAAATATCCTCCGATAACAAAGAGAAAGAAGCTTTCTGAGAAACTCCGTTCTGTTCTGTGAAATGAACTCACAGAGTTACAGCTTTCCCTCAAGGAGCCTTTCGCTAAGACAGTTCTTGTGGAATTGTCAAAGTTATATTTGGAAGCCCATAGAGGGCTATGGTGAAAAAGGAAATATCCTCAGATGAAATCTAGAAAGAAGCTTTCTGAGAAACTGCTTAGTGTTCTGTTAATTCATCTCACAGAGTTACATCTGTATTTCATGGATGTCTTTGCCAGCCTTATTTCCATGGAATCTGAGAACAGATATTTCGGATCCCTTTGAAGACTATAGGGCAAAAGGAAATATCCTCCGATAACAAAGAGAAAGAAGCTTTATGAGAAACTTCGTTGTGTTCTGTGAAATCATCTCACAGAGTTACAGCTTTACCCTCAAGGAGCCTTTCGCTAAGACAGTTCTTGTGGAATTGGCAAAGTGATATTTGGAAGCCCATAGAGGGCTATGGTGAAAAAGGAAATATCCTCAGATGAAATCTGGAAAGAAGCTTTCTGAGAAACTGCTTAGTGTTCTGTTAATTCATCTCACACAGTTACATCTGTATTTCATGGATGTCTTTGCCAGCCTTATTTCTATGGAATCTGAGAACAGATATTTCGGATCCCTTTGAAGACTATAGGGCCAAAGGAAATATCCTCCGATAACAAAGAGAAAGAAGCTTTCTGAGAAACTTCGTTGTGTTCTGTGAAATCATCTCACAGAGTTACAGCTTTCCTCTCCAGGAGCCTTTCGCTAAGACAGTTCTTGTGGAATTGGCAAAGTGATATTTGGAAGCCCATAGAGGGCTACGTTGAAAAAGGAAATATACTCAGATGAAATCTGGAAAGAAGCTTTCTGAGAAACTGCTTTGTGTTCTGTTAATTCATCTCACAGAGTTACATCTGTATTTCGTGGATCTCTTTGCTAGCCTTATTTCTGTAGAATCCGAGAACAGATATTTCGGATCCCTGTGAAGACTAAAGGGCTAAAGGAAATATCCCCCGATAACAAAGAGAAAGAAGCTTTCTGAGAAACTTCGTTGTGTTCTGTGAAATCATCTCACAGAGTTACAGCTTTCCCCTCAAGGAGCCTTTCGCTAAGACAGTTCTTGTGGAATTGGCAAAGTGATATTTGGAAGCCCTTAGAGGGCTAAGGGAAAAAGGAAATATCCTCAGATGAAATCTGGAAAGAAGCTTTCTGGGAAACTGCTTAGTGTTCTGTTAATTCATCTCACAGAGTTACATCTGTATTTCGTGGATCTCTTTGCTAGCCTTATTTCTGTGGAATCTGAGAACAGATATTTCGGATCCCTTTGAAGACTATAGGGTCAAAGGAAATATCCTCCGATAACAAAGAGAAAGAAGCTTTCTGAGAAACTTCTTGGTGTTCTGTGAAATCATCTCACAGTGTTACAGCTTTCTCCTCAAGGAGCCTTTCGCTAAGACAGTTCATGTGGTATTGGCAAAGTGATATTTGGAAGCCCTTAGAGGGCTATGGTGAAAAAGGATATATCCTCAGATGAAATCTGCAAAGAATCTTTCTGAGAAACTGCTTACTGTTCTGTTAATTCATCTCACAGAGTAACATCTGTATTCCGTGGATCTCTTTGCTAGCCTTATTTCTGTGGAATCTGAGAACAGATATTTCGGATCCCTATGAAGACTATAGGGCCAAAGGAAATATCCTCCGATAACAAAGAGAAAGAAGCTTTCTGAGAAACTTCGTTGTGTTCTGTGAAATCATCTCACAGAGTTACAGCTTTCACCTCAAGGAGCCTTTCGCTAAGACAGTTCTTGTGGAATTGGCAAAGTGATATTTGGAAGCCCATAGAGGGCTATGGTGAAAAAGGAAATATCCTCAGATGAAATCTGGAAAGAAGCTTTCTGTGAAACTGCTTAGTGTTCTGTTAATTCATCTCACAGAGTTACATCTGTATTTCGTGGATCTCCTTGCTAGCATTATTTCTGTGGAATCCTAGAACAGATATTTCGGATCCCTTTGAAGACTATAGGGCCAAAGGAAATATCCTCCGATAAACAAGAGAAAGAAGCTTTCTGAGAAACTCCGTTGTGTTCTGTGAAATAAACTCACAGAGTTTATGCTTTCCCCTCAAGGAGCCTTTCGCTAAGACAGTTCTTGTGGAATTGGAAAAGTGATATTTGGAAGCCCATAGAGGGCTATGGTGAAAAAGGAAATATCCTCAGATGAAATCTGGAAAGAAGCTTTCTGAGAAACTCCTTAGTGTTCTGTTAATTCATCTCACAGAGTTACATCTGTATTTCATGGATGTCTTTGCCAGCCTTATTTCTATGGAATCTGAGAACAGATATTTCGGATCCTTTTGAAGACTATAGGGCCAAAGGAAATATCCTCCGATTACAAAGACAAAGAAGCTTTCTGAGAAACTTCGTTGTGTTCTGTGAAATCATCCCACAGAGTTACAGCTTTCCCCTCAAGGAGCCTTTCGCTAAGACAGTTCTTGTGGAATTCGCAAAGTGATATTTGGAAGCCCATAGAGGGCTATGGTGAAAAAGGAAATATCCTCAGATGTAATTTGGACAGAAGCTTTCTGAGAAACTGCTTAGTGTTCTGTTAATTCATCTCACAGATCTACATCTGTATTTCGTGGATCTCTTTGCTAGCCTTATTTCTGTGGAATCTGAGAACAGATATTTCGGATCCCTTTGAAGACTATAGGACCAAAGAAATATCCTCCGATGAAAGAAGCTTTCTGAGAAACTTCGTTGTGTTCTGTGAAATCATCTCACAGAGTTACAGCTTTCCCCTCAAGGAGCCTTTCGCTAAGACAGTTCTTGTGAATTGGCAAAGTGATATTTGGAAGCCCATAGAGGGCTATGGTGAAAAAGGAAATATCCTCAGATGAAATCTGGAAAGAAGCTTTCTGAGAAACTGCTTAGTGTTCTGTTAATTCATCTCACAGAGTTACATCTGTATTTCGTGGATCTCTTTGCTAGCCTTATTTCTGTGGAATCTGAGAACAGATATTTCGGATCCCTTAGAAGACTATAGGGCCAAAGGAAATATCCTCCGATAACAAAGAGAAAGAAGCTTTCTGAGAAACTCCGTTCTGTTCTGTGAAATGAACTCACAGAGTTACAGCTTTCCCTCAAGGAGCCTTTCGCTAAGACAGTTCTTGTGGAATTGGCAAAGTTATATTTGGAAGCCCATAGAGGGCTATGGTGAAAAAGGAAATATCCTCAGATGAAATCTGGAAAGAAGCTTTCTGAGAAACTGCTTAGTGTTCTGTTAATTCATCTCACAGAGTTACATCTGTATTTCATGGATGTCTTTGCCAGCCTTATTTCCATGGAATCTGAGAACAGATATTTCGGATCCCTTTGAAGACTATAGGGCAAAAGGAAATATCCTCCGATAACAAAGAGAAAGAAGCTTTCTGAGAAACTTCGTTGTGTTCTGTGAAATCATCTCACAGAGTTACAGCTTTCCCCTCAAGGAGCCTTTCGCTAAGACAGTTCTTGTAGAATTGGCAAAGTGATATTTGGAAGCCCTTTGAGGGCTAAGGGAAAAAGGAAATATCCTCAGATGAAATCTGGAAAGAAGCTTTCTGAGAAACTGCTTAGTGTTCTGTTAATTCATCTCACAGAGTTACATCTGTATTTCGTGGATCTCTTTGTTAGCCTTATTTCTGTGGAATCTGAGAACAGATATTTCGGTTCCCTTTGAAGTCTATAGGGCCAAAGAAATATCCTCCGATAACAAAGAGAAAGAAGCTTTCTGAGAAACTTCGTTGTGTTCTGTGAAATCATCTCACAGAGATACAGCTTTACCCTCAAGGAGCCTTTCGCTAAGACAGTTCTTGTGGAATTGGGAAAGTGATATTTGGAAGCCCATAGAGGGCTATGGTGAAAAAGGAAATATTCTCAGATGAAATCTGGAAAGAAGCTTTCTGAGAATCTGCTTAGTGTTCTGTTCATTCATCTCACAGAGTTACATCTGTATTTCATGGATGTCTTTGCTAGCCTTATTTCTGTGGAATCTGAGAACAGATATTTCGGATCCCTTTGAAGTCTATAGGGCCAAAGGAAATATCCTCCGATAACAAAGAGAAAGAAGCTTTCTGAGAAACTTCGTTGTGTTCTGTGAAATCATCTCACAGAGATACAGCTTTACCCTCAAGGAGCCTTTCGCTAAGACAGTTCTTGTGGAATTGGGAAAGTGATATTTGGAAGCCCGTAGAGGTCTGTGGTGAAAAAGGAAATATCCATAGAGGAAATCTGGAAAGAAGCTTTCTGAGAAACTGCTTAGTGTTCTGTTCATTCATCTCACAGAGTTACATCTGTATTTCATGGATGTCTTTGCTAGCATTATTTCTATGGAATCTGAGAACAGATATTTCGGATCCCTGTGAAGACTAAAGGGCCAAAGGAAATATCCTCCGATAACAAAGAGAAAGAAGCTTTCTGAGAAACTTCGTTGTGTTCTGTGAAATCATCTCACAGAGTTACAGCTTTCCCCTCAAGGAGCCTTTCGCTAAGACAGTTCTTGTGGAATTGGCAAAGTGATATTTGGAAGCCCTTAGAGGGCTAAGGGAAAAAGGAAATATCCTCAGATGAAATCTGGAAAGAAGCTTTCTGGGAAACTGCTTAGTGTTATGTTAATTCATCTCACAGAGTTACAACTGTATTTCGTGGATCTCCTTGCTTGACTTATTTCTGTGGAATTTGAGAACAGATATTTCGGATCCCTTTGAAGACTATAGGGCCAAAGGAAATATCCTCCGATAACAAAGAGAAAGAAGCTTTCTGAGAAACTTTTTGGTGTTCTGTGAAATCATCTCACAGTGTTACAGCTTTCTCCTCAAGGAGCCTTTCGCTAAGACAGTTGTTGTGGAATTGGCAAAGTGATATTTGGAAGCCCATAGAGGGCTACGGTGAAAAAGGATATATCCTCAGATGAAATCTGCAAAGAATCTTTCTGAGAAACTGCTTACTGTTCTGTTAATTCATCTCACAGAGTAACATCTGTATTCCGTGGATCTCTTTGCTAGCCTTATTTCTGTGGAATCTGAGAACAGATATTTCGGATCCCTATGAAGACTATAGGGCCAAAGGAAATATCCTCCGATAACAAAGAGAAAGAAGCTTTCTGAGAAACTTCGTTGTGTTCTGTGAAATCATCTCACAGAGTTACAGCTTTCCCTTCAAGGAGCCTTTCGCTAAGACAGTTCATGTGGTATTGGAAAAGTGATATTTGGAAGCCCTTAGAGGGCTATGGTGAAAAAGGATATATCCTCAGATGAAACCTGGAAAGAAGCTTTCTGAGAAACTGCTTACTGTTCTGTTAATTCATCTCACAGAGTTACATCTGTATTTCGTGGATCTGTTTGCTAGCCTTATTTCTGTGGAATCTGAGAACAGATATTTCGGATCCCTTTGAAGACTATAGGGCCAAAGGAAATATCCTCCGATAACAAAGAGAAAGAAGCTTTCTGAGAAACTTCGTTGTGTTCTGTGAAATCATCTCACAGAGTTACAGCTTTCCCCTCAAGGAGCCTTTCGCTAAGACAGTTCTTTTGGAATTGGCAAAGTGATATTTGGAAGCACATGGAGGGCTGTGGTGAAAAGGAAATACCCTCAGATGAAATCTGGAAAGAAGCTTTCTGAGAAACTGCTTAGTGTTCTGTTAATTCATCTCACAGAGTTACATCTGTATTTCGTGGATCTCCTTGCTAGCCTTTTTTCTGTGGAATCTGAGAACAGATATTTCGGATCCCTTTGAAGACTATAGGGCCAAAGGAAATATCCTCCGATAACAAAGAGAAAGAAGCTTTCTGAGAAACTCCGTTGTGTTCTGTGAAATGAACTCACAGAGTTACAGCTTTCCCCTCAAGGAGATTTTCGCTAAGACAGTTCTTGTGGAATTGGCAAAGTGATATTTGGAAGCCCATAGAGGGCTACGGTGAAAAAGGAAATATCCTCAGATGAAATCTGGAAAGAAGCTTTCTGAGAAACTGCTTAGTGTTCTGTTAATTCATCTCACAGAGTTACATTAGTATTTCCTGGATCTCTTTGCTAGCCTTATTTCTGTGGAATCTGAGAACAGATAATTCGCATCCCTTTGAAGACTATAGGGCCAAAGGAAATATCCTCCGATAACAAAGAGAAAGCAGCTTTCTGAGAAACTTCGTTGTGTTCTGTGAAATCATCTCACAGAGATACAGCTTTCCCCTCAAGGAGCCTTTCGCTAAGACAGTTCTTGTGGAATTGGCAAAGTGATATTTGGAAGCCCGTAGAGGGCTATGGTGAAAAAGGAAATATCCTCAGATGAAATCTGGAAAGAAGCTTTCTGAGAAACTGCTTAGTGTTCTGTTAATTCATCTCACAGAGTTACATCTATATTTCATGGATGTCTTTGCTAGCATTATTTCTATGGAATCTGAGAACAGATATTTCGGATCCCTTTGATGACTATAGGGCCAAAGGAAATATCCTCCGATAACGAAGAGAAAGAAGCTTTCTGAGAAACTTCGTTGTGTTCTGTGAAATCATCTCACAGAGTTACAGCTTTCCCCTCAAGGAGCCTTTCGCTAAGACAGTTCTTGTGGAATTGGCAAAGTGATATTTGGAAGCCCATAGAGGGCTATGGTGAAAAAGGAATTATCCTCAGATGAAATCTGGAAAGAAGCTTTCTGAGAAACTGCTTAGTGTTCTGTTAATTCATCTCACAGAGTTATATCTGTATTTCGTGGATCTCCTTGCTAGCCTTATTTCTGTGGAATCTGAGAACAGATATTTCAGATGCCTTTGAAGACTATAGGGCCAAAGGAAATATCCTCTGATAACAAAGAGAAAGAAGCTTTCTGAGAAACTTCGTTGTGATCTGTGAAATCATCTCACAGAGTTACAGCTTCCCCCTCAAGGAGCCTTTCGCTAAGACAGTTCTTGTGGAATTGGCAAAGTGATATTTGGAAGCCCTTAGAGGGCTATGGTGATAAATGAATTATCCTCAGATGAAATCTGGAAAGAAGCCCTCTGAGAAACTGCTTAGTGTTCTGTTAATTCATCTCACAGAGTTACATTAGTATTTCGTGGATCTCTTTGCTAGCCTTATTTTTGTGGAATCTGAGAACAGATATTTCGGATCCCTTTGAAGACTATAGGGCCAAAGGAAATATAGTCCGATAACAAAGAGAAAGCAGCTTTCGGAGAAACTTCGTTGTGTTCTGTGAAATCATCTCACAGAGATACAGCTTTCCCCTCAAGGAGCATTTTGCTAAGACAGTTCTTGTGGAATTGGCAAAGTGATATTTGGAAGCCCGTAGAGGGCTATGGTGAAAAAGGAAATATCCTCAGATGAAATCTGGAAAGAAACTTTCTGTGAAACTGCTTAGTGATCTGTTAATTCATCTCACAGAGTTACATCTGTATTTCATGGATGTCTTTGCTAGCATTATTTCTATGGAATCTGAGAACAGATATTTCGGATCCCTTTGAAGACTATAGGGCCAAAGGAAATATCCTCCGATAACAAAGAGAAAGAATCTTTCTGAGAAACTTCGTTGTGTTCTGTGAAATCACCTCACAGAGTTATAGCTTTCCCCTCAAGGAGCCTTTCGCTAAGACAGTTCTTGTGGAATTGGCAAAGTGATATTTGGAAGCCCTTAGAGGGCTATGGTGAAAAAGGAATTATCCTCAGATGAAATCTGGAAAGAAGCTTTCTGAGAAACTGCTTAGTGTTCTGTTAATTCATCTCACAGAGTTACATCTGTATTTCGTGGATCTCCTTGCTTGCCTTATTTCTGTGGAATCTGAGAACAGATATTTCGGATCCCTTTGAAGACTATAGGGCCAAAGGAAATATCCTCCGATAACAAAGAGAAAGAAGCTTTCTGAGAATCTTCTTGGTGTTCTGTGAAATCATCTCACAGAGTTACAGCTTTCCCCTCAAGGAGCCTTTCGCTAAGACAGTTCTTTTGGAATTGGCAAAGTGATATTTGGAAGCACATGGAGGGCTGTGGTGAAAAAGGAAATATTCTCAGATGAAATCTGGAAAGAAGCTTTCTGAGAAACTGCTTAGTGTTCTGTTAATTCATCTCACAGAGTTACATCTGTATTTCGTGGATCTCCTTGCCAGCCTTTTTTCTGTGAAATCTGAGAACAGATATTTCGGATCCCTTTGAAGACTGTACGGCCAAAGGAAATATCCTCCGATAACAAAGAGAAAGAAGCTTTCTGAGAAACTCCGTTGTGTTCTGTGAAATGAACTCACAGAGTTACAGCTTTCCCCTCAAGGAGCCTTTCGCTAAGACAGTTCTTGTGGAATTGGCAAAGTGATATTTGGAAGCCCGTAGAGGGCTATGGTGAAAAAGGAAATATCCTCAGATGAAATCTGGAAAGAAGCTTTCTGAGAAACTGCTTAGTGTTCTGTTAATTCATCTCACAGAGTTACATCTGTATTTCGTGGATCTCCTTGCTAGCCTTATTTCTGTGGAATCTGAGAACAGATATTTCAGTTCCCTTTGAAGACTATAGGGCCAAAGGAAATATCCTCCGATAACAAAGAGAAAGAAGCTTTCTGAGAAACTACGTTGTGTTCTGTGAAATGAACTCACAGAGATACAGCTTTACCCTCAAGGAGCCTTTCGCTAAGACAGTTCTTGTGGAATTGGGAAAGTGATATTTGGAAGCCCATAGAGGGCTATGGTGAAAAAGGAAATATCCTCAGATGAAATCTGGAAAGAAGCTTTCTGAGAAACTGCTTAGTGTTCTGTTCATTCATCTCACAGAGTTACATCTGTATTTCATGGATGTCTTTGCTAGCCTTATTTCTGTGGAATCTGAGAACAGATATTTCGGATCCCTTTGAAGTCTATAGGGCCAAAGGAAATATCCTCCGATAACAAAGAGAAAGAAGCTTTCTGAGAAACTTCGTTGTGTTCTGTGAAATCATCTCACAGAGATACAGCTTTACCCTCAAGGAGCCTTTCGCTAAGACAGTTCTTGTGGAATTGGGAAAGTGATATTTGGAAGCCCGTAGAGGGCTATGGTGAAAAAGGAAATATCCATAGAGGAAATCTGGAAAGAAGCTTTCTGAGAAACTGCTTAGTGTTCTGTTCATTCATCTCACAGAGTTACATCTGTATTTCATGGATGTCTTTGCTAGCATTATTTCTATGGAATCTGAGAACAGATATTTCGGATCCCTGTGAAGACTAAAGGGCCAAAGGAAATATCCTCCGATAACAAAGAGAAAGAAGCTTTCTGAGAAACTTCGTTGTGTTCTGTGAAATCATCTCACAGAGTTACAGCTTTCCCCTCAAGGAGCCTTTCGCTAAGACAGTTCTTGTGGAATTGGCAAAGTGATATTTGGAAGCCCTTAGAGGGCTAAGGGAAAAAGGAAATATCCTCAGATGAAATCTGGAAAGAAGCTTTCCGGGAAACTGCTTAGTGTTCTGTTAATTCATCTCACAGAGTTACATCTGTATTTCGTGGATCTCCTTGCTTGACTTATTTCTGTGGAATCTGAGAACAGATATTTCGGATCCCTTTGAAGACTATAGGGCCAAAGGAAATATCCTCCGATAACAAAGAGAAAGAAGCTTTCTGAGAAACTTCACTGTGTTCTGTGAAATCAACTCACAGAGTTACAGCTTTCTCCTCAAGGAGCCTTTCGCTAAGACAGTTGTTGTGGAATTGGCAAAGTGATATTTGGAAGCCCATAGAGGGCTACGGTGAAAAAGGATATATCCTCAGATGAAATCTGCAAAGAATCTTTCTGAGAAACTGCTTACTGTTCTGTTAATTCATCTCACAGAGTAACATCTGTATTCCGTGGATCTCTTTGCTAGCCTTATTTCTGTGGAATCTGAGAACAGATATTTCGGATCCCTATGAAGACTATAGGGCCAAAGGAAATATCCTCCGATAACAAAGAGAAAGAAGCTTTCTGAGAAACTTCATTGTGTTCTGTGAAATCATCTCACAGAGTTACAGCTTTCCCCTCAAAGAGCCTTTCGCTAAGACAGTTCTTGTGGAATTGGCAAAGTGATATTTGGAAGCCCATAGAGGGCTATGGTGAAAAAGGAAATATCCTCAGATGAAATCTGGAAAGAAGCTTTCTGTGAAACTGCTTAGTGTTCTGTTAATTCATCTCACAGAGTTACATCTGTATTTCGTGGATCTCTTTGCTAGCCTTATTTCTGTGGAATCTGAGAACAGATATTTCGGATCCCTTTGAAGACTATAGGGCCAAAGGAAATATCCTCCGATAACAAAGAGAAAGAAGCTTTCTGAGAAACTTCTTGGTGTTCTGTGAAATCATCTCACAGAGTTACAGCTTTCCCTTCAAGGAGCCTTTCGCTAAGACAGTTCATGTGGTATTGGAAAAGTGATATTTGGAAGCCCTTAGAGGGCTATGGTGAAAAAGGATATATCCTCAGATGAAACCTGGAAAGAAGCTTTCTGAGAAACTGCTTACTGTTCTGTTAATTCATCTCACAGAGTTACATCTGTATTTCGTGGATCTGTTTGCTAGCCTTATTTCTGTGGAATCTGAGAACAGATATTTCGGATCCCTTTGAAGACTATAGGGCCAAAGGAAATATCCTCCGATAACAAAGAGAAAGAAGCTTTCTGAAAAACTTCGTTGTTTTCTGTGAAATCATCTCACAGAGTTACAGCTTTCCCCTCAAGGAGCCTTTCGCTAAGACAGTTCTTTTGGAATTGGCAAAGTGATATTTGAAGCACATGGAGGGCTGTGGTGAAAAAGGAAATACCCTCAGATGAAACCTGGAAAGAAGCTTTCTGAGAAACTGCTTAGGGTTCTGTTAATTCATCTCACAGAGTTACATCTGTATTTCGTGGATCTCCTTGCTAGCCTTTTTTCTGTGGAATCTGAGAACAGATATTTCGGATCCCTTTGAAGACTATAGGGCCAAAGGAAATATCCTCCGATAACAAAGAGAAAGAAGCTTTCTGAGAAACTCCGTTGTGTTCTGTGAAATGAACTCACAGAGTTACAGCTTTCCCCTCAAGGAGCCTTTCGCTAAGACAGTTCTTGTGGAATTGGCAAAGTGATATTTGGAAGCCCATAGAGGGCTACGGTGAAAAAGGAAATATCCTCAGATGAAATCTGGAAAGAAGCTTTCTGAGAAAATGCTTAGTGTTCTGTTAATTCATCTCACAGAGTTACATTAGTATTTCCTGGATCTGTTTGCTAGCCTTATTTCTGTGGAATCTGAGAACAGATAATTCGCATCCCTTTGAAGACTATAGGGCCAAAGGAAATATCCTCCGATAACAAAGAGAAAGCAGCTTTCTGAGAAACTTGGTTGTGTTCTGTGAAATCATCTCACAGAGATACAGCTTTCCCCTCAAGGAGCCTTTCGCTAAGACAGTTCTTGTGGAATTGGCAAAGTGATATTTGGAAGCCCGTAGAGGGCTATGGTGAAAAAGGAAATATCCTCCGATGAAATCTGGAAAGAAGCTTTCTGAGAAACTGCTTAGTGTTCTGTTAATTCATCTCAGAGAGTTACATCTATATTTCATGGATGTCTTTGCTAGCATTATTTCTATGGAATCTGAGAACAGATATTTCGGATCCCTTTGATGACTATAGGGCCAAAGGAAATATCCTCCGATAACGAAGAGAAAGAAGCTTTCTGAGAAACTTCGTTGTGTTCTGTGAAATCATCTCACCGAGTTACAGCTTTCCCCTCAAGGAGCCTTTCGCTAAGACAGTTCTTGTGGAATTGGCAAAGTGATATTTGGAAGCCCATAGAGGGCTATGTTGAAAAAGGAATTATCCTCAGATGAAATCTGGAAAGAAGCTCTGAGAAACTGCTTAGTGTTCTGTTAATTCATCTCACAGAGTTATATCTGTATTTCGTGGATCTCCTTGCTAGCCTTATTTCTGTGGAATCTGAGAACAGATATTTCAGATGCCTTTGAAGACTACAGGGCCAAAGGAAATATCCTCCGATAACAATGAGAAAGAAGCTTTCTGAGAAACTTCGTTGTGATCTGTGAAATCATCTCACAGAGTTACAGCTTCCCCCTGAAGGAGCCTTTCGCTAAGACAGTTCTTGTGGAATTGGCAAAGTGATATTTGGAAGCCCTTAGAGGGCTATGGTGATAAAGGAATTATCCTCAGATGAAATCTGGAAAGAAGCTTTCTGAGAAACTGCTTAGTGTTCTGTTAATTCATCTCACAGAGTTACATTAGTATTTCGTGGATCTCTTTGCTAGCCTTATTTCTGTGGAATCTGAGAACAGATATTTCGGATCCCTTTGAAGACTATAGGGCCAAAGGAAATATAGTCCGATAACAAAGAGAAAGCAGCTTTCGGAGAAACTTCGTTGTGTTCTGTGAAATCATCTCACAGAGATACAGCTTTCCCCTCAAGGAGCATTTCGCTAAGACAGTTCTTGTGGAATTGGCAAAGTGATATTTGGAAGCCCGTAGAGGGCTATGGTGAAAAAGGAAATATCCTCAGATGAAATCTGGAAAGAAACTTTCTGTGAAACTGCTTAGTGATCTGTTAATTCATCTCACAGAGTTACATCTGTATTTCATGGATGTCTTTGCTAGCATTATTTCTATGGAATCTGAGAACAGATATTTCGGATCCCTTTGAAGACTATAGGGCCAAAGGAAATATCCTCCGATAACAAAGAGAAAGAATCTTTCTGAGAAACTTCGTTGTGTTCTGTGAAATCACCTCACAGAGTTACAGCTTTCCCCTCAAGGAGCCTTTCGCTAAGACAGTTCTTGTGGAATTGGCAAAGTGATATTTGGAAGCCCTTAGAGGGCTATGGTGAAAAAGGAATTATCCTCAGATGAAATCTGGAAAGAAGCTTTTTGAGAAACTGCTTAGTGTTCTGTTAATTCATCTCACAGAGTTACATCTGTATTTCGTGGATCTCCTTGCTTGCCTTATTTCTGTGGAATCTGAGAACAGATATTTCGGATCCCTTTGAAGACTATAGGGCCAAAGGAAATATCCTCCGATAACAAAGAGAAAGAAGCTTTCTGAGAATCTTCTTGGTGTTCTGTGAAATCATCTCACAGAGTTACAGCTTTCCCCTCAAGGAGCCTTTCGCTAAGACAGTTCCTTTGGAATTGGCAAAGTGATATTTGGAAGCACATGGAGGGCTGTGGTGAAAAAGGAAATATCCTCAGATGAAATCTGGAAAGAAGCTTTCTGAGAAACTGCTTAGTGTTCTGTTAATTCATCTCACAGAGTTACATCTGTATTTCGTGGATCTCCTTGCTAGCCTTTTTTCTGTGGAATCTGAGAACAGATATTTCGGATCCCTTTGAAGACTATAGGGCCAAAGGAAATAACCTCCGATAACAAAGAGAAAGAAGCTTTCTGAGAAACTCCGTTGTGTTCTGTGAAAAAAACTCACAGAGTTACAGCTTTCCCCTCAAGGAGCCTTTCGCTAAGACAGTTCTTGTGGAATTGGCAAAGTGATATTTGGAAGCCCGTAGAGGGCTATGGTGAAAAAGGAAATATCCTCAGATGAAATCTGGAAAGAAGCTTTCTGAGAAACTGCTTAGTGTTCTGTTAATTCATCTCACAGAGTTACATCTCTATTTCGTGGATCTCCTTGCTAGCCTTATTTCTGTGGAATCTGAGAACAGATATTTCAGATCCCTTTGAAGACTATAGGGCCAAAGGAAATATCCTCCGATAACAAAGAGAAAGAAGCTTTCTGAGAAACTACGTTGTGTTCTGTGAAATGAACTCACAGAGTTACAGCTTTCCCCTCAAGGAGCCTTTCGCTAAGACAGTTCTTGTGGAATTGTCAAAGTGATATTTGGAAGCCCATAGAGGCCTATGGGGAAAAGGAAATATCCTCAGATGAAATCTGGAAAGAAGCTTTCTGAGAAACTGCTTAGTGTTCTGTTAATTCATCTCACAGAGTTACATCTGTATTTCGTGGATCTCTTTGCTAGCCTTATTTCTGTGGAATCTTATAACAGATATTTCGGATCCCTTTGAAGACTATAGGGCCAAAGGATATATCCTCCGATAACAAAGAGAAAGAAGCTTTCTGAGAAACTTCGTTGTGTTCTGTGAAATCATCTCACAGAGATACAGCTTTCCCCTCAAGGAGCCTTTCGCTAAGACAGTTCTTGTGGAATTGGCAAAGTGATATTTGGAAGCCCGTAGAGGGCTATGGTGAAAAAGGAAATATCCTCAGATGAAATCTGGAAAGAAGCTTTCTGAGAAACTGCTTAGTGGTCTGTTAATTCATCTCACAGAGTTACATCTGTATTTCGTGGATCTCTTTTCTAGCCTTATTTCTGTAGAATCTGAGAACAGATATTTCGGATCCCTTTGAAGACTAAAGGGCTAAAGGAAATATCCTCCTTAACAAAGAGATAAAAGCTTTCTGAGAAACTTCTTTGTGTTCTGTGAAATCATCTCACAGAGTTACAGCTTTCCCCTCAAGGAGCCTTTCGATAAGACAGTTCTTTTGGAATTGGCAAAGTGATATTTGGAAGCCCTTAGAGGGCTAAGGGAAAAAGGAAATATTCTCAGATGAAATCTGGAAAGAAGCTTTCTGAGAAACTGCTTAGTGTTCTGTTAATTCATCTCACAGAGTTACATCTGTATTTCGTGGATCTCTTTGCTAGCCTTATTTCTGTGGAATCTGAGAACAGATATTTCGGATCCCTTTGAAGACTATAGGGCCAAAGGAAATATCCTCCGATAACAAAAACAAAGATGCTTTCTGAGAAACTTCTTGGTGTTCTGTGAAATCATCTCACAGAGTTACAGCTTTCCCTTCAAGGAGCCTTTCGCTAAGAGAGTTCATGTGGTATAGGCAAAGTGATATTTGGAAGCCCTTAGAGGGCTATGGTGAAAAAGGATATATCCTCAGATGAAATCTGGAAAGAAGCTTTCTGAGAAACTGCTTACTGTTCTGTTAATTCATCTCACAGAGTGACATCTGTATTTCGTGGATCTCTTTGCTAGCCTTATTTCTGTAGAATCTGAGAACAGATATTTCGGATCCCATTGAAGACTATAGGGCCAAAGAAATATCCTCCGATGAAAGAAGCTTTCTGAGAAACTTCGTTGTGTTCTGTGAAATCATCTCACAGAGTTACAGCTTTCCCCTCAAGGAGCCTTTCGCTAAGACAGTTCTTGTGAATTGGCAAAGTGATATTTGGAAGCCCACAGAGGGCTATGGTGAAAAAGGAAATATCCTCAGAGGAAATCTGGAAAGAAGCTTTCTGAGAAACTGCTTAGTGTTCTGTTAATTTATCTCACAGAGTTACATCTGTATTTCGTGGATCTCTTTGCTAGCCTTATTTCTGTGGAATCTGAGAACAGATATTTGGGATCCCTTTGAAGACTACAGGGGCAAAGGAAATATCATCCGATAACAAAGAGAAAGCAGCTTTCTGAGAAACTTCGTTGTGTTCTGTGAAATCATCTCACAGAGTTACAGCTTTCCCCTCAAGGAGCCTTTCGCTAAGACAGTTCTTGTGAATTGGCAAAGTGATATTTGGAAGCCCATAGAGGGCTATGGTGAAAAAGGAAATATCCTCAGATGAAATCTGGAAAGAAGCTTTCTGAGAAACTGCTTAGTGTTCTGTTAATTCATCTCACAGAGTTACATCTGTATTTCGTGGATCTCTTTGCTAGCCTTATTTCTGTGGAATCTGAGAACAGATATTTCGGATCCCTTTGAAGACTATAGGGCCAAAGGAAATATCATCCGATAACAAAGAGAAAGCAGCTTTCTGAGAAACTTCGTTGTGTTCTTTGAAATCATCTCACAGAGATACAGCTTTCCCCTCAAGGAGCCTTTCGCTAAGACAGTTGTTGTGGAATTGGCAAAGTGATATTTGGAAGCCCGTAGAGGGCTATGGTGAAAAAGGAAATATCCTCAGATGAAATATGGACAGAAGCTTTCTGAGAAACTGCTTAGTGTTCTGTTAATTCATCTCACAGAGTTACATCTGTATTTCGTGGATCTCTTTGCTAGCCTTATTTCTGTGGAATCTGAGAACAGATATTTCGGATCCCTTTGAAGACTATAGGGCCAAAGAAATATCCTCCGATGAAAGAAGCTTTCTGAGAAACTTCGTTGTGTTCTGTGAAATCATCTCACAGAGTTACAGCTTTCCCCTCAAGGAGCCTTTCGCTAAGACAGTTCTTGTGAATTGGCAAAGTGATATTTGGAAGCCCATAGAGGGCTATGGTGAAAAAGGAAATATCCTCAGATGAAATCTGGAAAGAAGCTTTCTGAGAAACTGCTTAGTGCTCTGTTAATTCATCTCACAGAGTTATATCTGTATTTCGTGGATCTCTTTGCTAGCCTTATTTCTGTGGAATCTGAGAACAGATATTTCGGATCCCTTAGAAGACTATAGGGCCAAAGGAAATATCCTCCGATAACAAAGAGAAAGAAGCTTTATGAGAAACTTCGTTGTGTTCTGTGAAATCATCTCACAGAGTTACAGCTTTCCCCTCAAGGAGCCTTTCGATAAGACAGTTCATGTGGAATTGGCAAAGGGATATTTGGAAGCCCATAGAGGGCTATGGTGAAAAAGGAAATATCCTCAGATGAAATCTGGAAAGAAGCTTTCTGAGAAACTGCTTAGTGTTCTGTTAATTCATCTCACAGTGTTACATCTGTATTTCGTGGATCTGTTTGCTAGCCTTATTTCTGTGGAATCTGAGAACAGATATTTCGGATCCCTTTGAAGACTATAGGGCCAAAGGAAATATCCTCCGATAACAAAGGGAAAGAAGCTTTCTGAGAAACTTCGTTGTGTTCTGTGAAATCATCTCACAGAGTTTCAGCTTTCCCCTCAAGGAGCCTTTCGCTAAGAAAGTTCTTGTGGAATTGCAAAGTGATATTTGGAAGCCCTTAGAGGGCTATGGTGAAAAAGGAAATATCCTCAGATGAAATCTGGAAAGAAGCTTTCCGAGAAACTGCTTAGTGTTCTGTCAATTCATCTCACAGATTTACATCTGTATTTCGTGGAGCTCTTTGCTAGCCTTATTTCTGTGGAATCTGAGAACAGATATTTCGGATCCCTTAGAAGACTATAGGGCCAAAGGAAATATCCTCCGATATCAAAGAGAAAGAAGCTTTCTGAGAAACTCCGTTCTGTTCTGTGAAATGAACTCACAAAGTTACAGCTTTCCCTCAAGGAGCCTTTCGCTAAGACAGTTCTTGTGGAATTGGCAAAGTGATATTTGGAAGCCCATAGAGGGCTATGGTGCAAAAGGAAATATCCTCAGATGAAATCTGGAAAGAAGCTTTCTGAGAAACTGCTTAGTGTTCTGTTAATTCATCTCACAGATTTACATTAGTATTTCGTGGATCTCTTTGCTAGCCTTATTTCTGTGGAATCTGAGAACAGATATTTCGGATCCCTTTGAAGACTATAGGGCCAAAGGAAATATCCTCCGATAACAAAGAGAAAGCAGCTTTCTGAGAAACTTCTTGGTGTTCTGTGAAATCATCTCACAGAGATACAGCTTTCCCCTCAAGGAGCCTTTCGCTAAGAAAGTTGTTGTAGAATTGGCAAAGTGATATTTGGAAGCCCGTAGAGGGCTATGGTGAAAAAGGAAATATCCTCAGATGAAATCTGGAAAGTAGCTTTCTGAGAAACTGCTTAGTGTTCTGTTAATTCATCTCACAGAGTTACATCTGTATTTCATGGATGCCTTTTCTAGCCTTATTTCTGTGGAATCTGAGAACAGATATTTCGGATCCCTTTGAAGACTATAGGTCCAAAGGAATTATCCTCCGATAACAAAGAGAAAGAAGCTTTCTGAGAAACTTCGTTGTGTTCTGTGAAATCATCTCACAGAGTTACAGCTTTCCACTCAAGGGGCCATTCGCTAAGACAGTTCTTGTGGAATTGGCAAAGTGACATTTGGAAGCCCATAGAGGGCTATGGTGAAAAAGGAAATATCCTCAAATGAAATCTGGAAAGAAGCTTTCTGAGAAACTGCTTAGTGTTCTCTTAATTCATCTCACAGAGTTACATCTGTATTTCGTGGATCTCTTTGCTAGCCTTATTTCTGTGGAATCTGAGAACAGATATTTCGGATCCCTTTGAAGACTATAGGTCCAAAGGGAATATCCTCCGATAACAAAGAGAAAGAAGCTTTATGAGAAACTTCGTTGTGTTCTGTGAAATCATCTCACAGAGTTACAGCTTTCCCCTCAAGGAGCCTTTCGCTAAGACAGTTCTTGTGGAATTGGCAAAGTGATATTTGGAAGCCCATAGAGAGCTAAGGTGAAAAAGGAAATATCCTCAGATGAAATCTGGAAAGAAGCTTTCTGAGAAACTGCTTAGTGTTCTGTTAATTCATCTCACAGAGTTACATCTGTATTTCATGGATGTCTTTGCCAGCCTTATTTCTATGGAATCTGAGAACAGATATTTCGGATCCCTGTGAAGACTAAAGGGCTAAAGGAAATATCCCCCGATAACAAAGAGAAAGAAGCTTTCTGAGAAACTTCGTTGTGTTCTGTGAAATCATCTCACAGAGTTACAGCTTTCCCCTCAAGGAGCCTTTCGCTAAGACAGTTCTTGTGGAATTGGCAAGGTGATATTTGGAAGCCCTTAGAGGGCTAAGGGAAAAAGGAAATATCCTCACATGAAATCTGGAAAGAAGCTTTCTGAGAAACTGCTTAGTGTTCTGTTAATTCATCTCACAGAGTTACATCTGTATTTCGTGGATCTCTTTGCTAGCCTTATTTCTGTGGAATCTGAGAACAGATATTTCGGATCCCTTTGAAGACTATAGGGTCAAAGGAAATATCCTCCGATAACAAAGAGAAAGAAGCTTTCTGAGAGACTTCTTGGTGTTCTGTGAAATCATCTCACAGTGTTACAGCTTCCCCTCAAGGAGCCTTTCGCTAAGACAGTTCATGTGGTATTGGCAAAGTGATATTTGGAAGCCCTTAGAGGGCTATGGTGAAAAAGGATATATCCTCAGATGAAATCTGGAAAGAATCTTTCTGAGAAACTGCTTACTGTTCTGTTAATTCATCTCACAGAGTAACATCTGTATTCCGTGGATCTCTTTGCTAGCCTTATTTCTGTGGAATCTGAGAACAGATATTTCGGATCCCTTTGAAGACTATAGGGCCAAAGGAAATATCCTCCGATAACAAAGAGAAAGAAGCTTTCTGAGAAACTTCGTTGTGTTCTGTGAAATCATCTCACAGAGTTACAGCTTTCCCCTCAAGGAGCCTTTCGCTAAGACAGTTCTTGTGGAATTGGCAAAGTGATATTTCGAAGCCCATAGAGGTCTATGGTGAAAAAGGAAATATCCTCAGAGGAAATCTGGAAAGAAGCTTTTTGAGAAACTGCTTAGTGTTCTGTTAATTCATCTCACAGAGTTACATCTGTATTTCGTGGATCTCTTTGCTAGCCTTATTTCTGTGGAATCTGAGAACAGATATTTCGGATCCCTTTGAAGACTATAGGGCCAAAGGAAATATCATCCGATAACAAAGAGAAAGCAGCTTTCTGAGAAACTTCGTTGTGTTCTGTGAAATCATCTCACAGAGTTACAGCTTTCCCCTCAAGGAGCCTTTCGCTAAGACAGTTCTTGTGAATTGGCAAAGTGATATTTGGAAGCCCATAGAGGGCTATGGTGAAAAAGGTAATATCCTCAGATGAAATCTGGAAAGAAGCTTTCTGAGAAACTGCTTAGTGTTCTGTTAATTCATCTCACAGAGTTACATCTGTATTTCGTGGATCTCTTTGCTAGCCTTATTTCTGTGGAATCTGAGAAGAGATATTTCAGATCCCTTTGAAGACTATAGGGCCAAAGGAAATATCATCCGATAACAAAGAGAAAGCAGCTTTCTGAGAAACTTCGTTGTGTTCTGTGAAATCATCTCACAGAGATACAGCTTTCCCCTCAAGGAGCCTTTCGCTAAGACAGTTGTTGTGGAATTGGCAAAGTGATATTTGGAAGCCCGTAGAGGGCTATGGTGAAAAAGGAAATATCCTCAGATGATCTGGAAAGTAGCTTTTTGAGAAACTGCTTAGTGTTCTGTTAATTCATCTCACAGAGTTATATCTGTATTTCATGGATGTCTTTGCTAGCCTTATTTCTGTGGAATCTGACAACAGATATTTCGGATCCCTTTGAAGACTATAGGGCCAAAGGAAATATCCTGCGATAACAAAGAGAAAGAATCTTTCTGAGAAACTTCGTTGTGTTCTGTGAAATCATCTCACAGAGTTACAGCTTTCCCCTCAAGGAGCCTTTCGCTAAGACAGTTCTTGTGGAATTGGCAAAGTGATATTTGGAAGCCCATAGAGGGCTATGTTGAAAAAGGAAATATACTCAGATGAAATCTGGAAAGAAGCTTTCTGAGAAACTGCTTAGTGTTCTGTTAATTCATCTCACAGAGTTACATCTGTATTTCGTGGATCTCTTTGCTAGCCTTATTTCTGTAGAATCTGAGAACAGATATTTCGGATCCCTGTGAAGACAAAAGGGCTAAAGGAAATATCCCCCTATAACAAAGAGAAAGAAGCTTTCTGAGAAACTTCGTTGTGTTCTGTGAAATCATCTCACAGAGTTACAGCTTTCCCCTCAAGGAGCCTTTCACTAAGACAGTTCTTGTGGAATTGGCAAAGTGATATTTGGAAGCCCTTAGAGCTCTAAGGGAAAAAGGAAATATCATCAGATGAAATCTGGATAGAAGCTTTCAGAGAAACTGCTTAGTGTTCTGTTAATTCATCTCACAGAGTTACATCTGTATTTCGTGGATCTCTTTGCTAGCCTTATTTCTGTGGAATCTGAGAACAGATATTTCGGATCCCTTTGAAGACTATAGGGCCAAAGGAAATATCCTCCCATAACAAAGAGAAAGAAGCTTTCTGAGAAACTTCGTTGTGTTCTGTGAAATCATCTCACAGAGTTACAGCTTTCCCCTCAAGGAGCCTTTCTCTAAGACAGTTCTTGTGGAATTGGCAAAGTGATATTTGGAAGCCCATAGAGGGCTATGGTGAAAAAGGAAATATCCTCAGATGAAATATGGACAGAAGCTTTCTGAGAAACTGCTTAGTGTTCTGTTAATTCATCTCACAGAGTTACATCTGTATTTCGTGTATGTCTTTGCTAGCCTTATTTCTGTGGAATCTGAGAACAGATATTTCGGATCCCTTTGAAGACTATAGGGCCAAAGAAATATCCTCCGAAGAAAGAAGCTTTCTGAGAAACTTCGTTGTGTTCTGTGAAATCATCTCACAGAGTTACAGCTTTCCCCTGAAGGAGCCTTTCGCTCAGACAGTTCTTGTGAATTGGCAAAGTGATATTTGGAAACCCATAGAGGGCTATGGTGAAAAAGGAAATATCCTCAGATGAAATCTGGAAAGAAGCTTTCTGAGAAACTGCTTAGTGTTCTGTTAATTCATCTCACAGAGTTACATCTGTATTTCGTGGATCTCTTTGCTAGCCTTATTTCTGTGGAATCTGAGAACAGATATTTCGGATCCCTTTGAAGACTATAGGGCCAAAGGAAATATCCTCCGATAACAAAGAGAAAGAAGCTTTATGAGAAACTTCGTTGTGCTCTGTGAAATCATCTCACAGAGTTACAGCTTTCCCCTCAAGGAGCCTTTCGATAAGACAGTTCATGTGGAATTGGCAAAGGGATAATTGGAAGCCCATAGAGGGCTATGGTGAAAAAGGAAACATCCTCAGATGAAATCTGGAAAGAAGCTTTCTGAGAAACTGCTTAGTGTTCTGTTAATTCATCTCACAGTGTTACATCTGTATTTCGTGGATCTGTTTGCTAGCCTTATTTCTGTGGAATCTGAGAACAGATATTTCGGATCCCTTTGAAGACTATAGGGCCAAAGGAAATATCCTCCGATAACAAAGGGAAAGAAGCTTTCTGAGAAACTTCGTTGTGTTCTGTGAAATCATCTCACAGAGTTTCATCTTTCCCCTCAAGGAGCCTTTCGCTAAGACAGTTCTTGTGGAATTGGCAAAGTGATATTTGGAAGCCCTTAGAGGGCTATGGTGAAAAAGGAAATATCCTCAGATGAAATCTGGAAAGAAGCCTTCTGAGAAACTCCTTAGTATTCTGTTAATTCATCTCACAGATTTACTTCTGTATTTCATGGATGTCTTTGCCAGCCTTATTTCTATGGAATCTGAGAACAGATATTTCAGATCCCTTTGAAGACTATAGGGCCAAAGGAAATATCCTCCGACAACAAAGAGAAAGAAGCTTTCTGTGAAACTTCGTTGTGTTCTGCGAAATCATCTCACAAAGTTACATCTGTATTTCGTGGATCTCTTTGCTAGCCTTATTTCTGTGGAATCTGAGAACAGATATTTCGGATCCCTTTGAAGACTATAGGGTCAAAGGAAATATCCTCCGATAACAAAGAGAAAGAAGCTTTCTGAGAAACTTCTTGGTGTTCTGTGAAATCATCTCACAGTGTTACAGCTTCCCCTCAAGGAGCCTTTCGCTAAGACAGTTCATGTGGTATTGGCAAAGTGATATTTGGAAGCCCTTAGAGGGCTATGGTGAAAAAGGATACATCCTCAGATGAAATCTGGAAAGAATCTTTCTGAGAAACTGCTTAGTGTTCTGTTAATTCATCTCACAGAGCTACATCTGTATTTCGTGGATCTCTTTGCTAGCCTTTTTTCTGTGGAATCTGAGAACAGATATTTCGGATCCCTTTGAAGACTATAGGACCAAAGAAATATCCTCCGATGAAAGAAGCTTTCTGAGAAACTTCGTTGTGTTCTGTGAAATCATCTCACAGAGTTACAGCTTTCCCCTCAAGGAGCCTTTCGCTAAGACAGTTCTTGTGAATTGGCAAAGTGATATTTGGAAGCCCATAGAGGGCTATGGTGAAAAAGGAAATATCCTCAGATGAAATCTGGAAAGAAGCTTTCTGAGAAACTGCTTAGTGTTCTGTTAATTCATCTCACAGGGTTACATCTGTATTTCGCGGATCTCTTTCCTAGCCTTATTTCTGTGGAATCTGAGAACAGATATTTCGGATCCCTTAGAAGACTATAGGGCCAAAGGAAATATCCTCTGATAACAAAGAGAAAGAAGCTTTCTGAGAAACTCCGTTCTGTTCTGTGAAATGAACTCACAGAGTTACAGCTTTCCCTCAAGGAGCCTTTCGCTAAGACAGTTCTGGTGGAATTGGCAAAGTGATATTTGGAAGCCCATAAAGGGCTACAGTGAAAAAGGAAATATCCTCAGATGAAATCTGGAAAGAAGCTTTCTGAGAAACTGCTTAGTGTTCTGTTAATTCATCTCACAGAGTTACATCTGTATTTCATGGATGTCTTTGCCAGCCTTATTTCCATGGAATCTGAGAACAGATATTTCGGATCCCTTTGAAGACTATAAGGCCAAAGGAAATATCCTCCGATAACAAAGAGAAAGAAGCTTTCTGAGAAACTTCGTTGTGTTCTGTGAAATCATCTCACAGAGTTACATCTTTACCCTCAAGGAGCCTATCGCTAAGACAGTTCTTGTGGAATTGGCAAAGTGATATTTGGAAGCCCATAGAGGGCTATGTTGAAAAAGGAAATATACTCAGATGAAATCTGGAAAGAAGCTTTCTGAGACACTGCTTAGTGTTCTGTTAATTCATCTCACAGAGTTACATCTGTATTTCGTGGATCTCTTTGCTAGCCTTATTTCTGTAGAATCTGAGAACAGATATTTCGGATCCCTGTGAAGACTAAAGGGCTAAAGGAAATATCCTCCGATAACAAAGAGAAAGAAGCTTTCTGAGAAACTTCGTTGTGTTCTGTGAAATCATCTCACAGAGTTACAGCTTTCCCCTAAAGGAGCCTTTCTCTAAGACAGTTCTTGTGGAATTGGCAAAGTGATATTTGGAAGCCCTTAGAGGGCTAAGGGAAAAAGGAAATATCCTCAGATGAAATCTGGAAAGAAGCTTTCTGAGAAACTGCTTAGTGTTCTGTTAATTCATCTCACAGAGTTACATCTGTATATCGTGGATCTCTTTACTAGCCCTATTTCTGTGGAATCTGAGAACAGATATTTCGGATCCCTTTGAAGACTATAGGGCCAAAGGAAATATCCTCCGATAACAAAGAGAAAGAAGCTTTCTGAGAAACTTCTTGGTGTTCTGTGAAATCATCTCACAGAGTTACAGCTTTCCCCTCAAGGAGCCTTTCGCTAAGACAGTTCATGTGGTATTGGCAAAGTGATATTTGGAAGCCCTTAGAGGGCTATGGTGAAAAAGGATATATCCTCAGATGAAATCTGGAAAGAAGCTTTCTGAGAAACTGCTTACTGTTCTGTTAATTCATCTCACAGAGTAACATCTGTATTCCGTGGATCTCTTTGTTAGCCTTATTTCTGTGGAATCTGAGAACAGATATTTCGGATCCCTTTGAAGACTATAGGGCCAAAGGAAATATCCTCCGATAACAAAGAGAAAGAAGCTTTCTGAGAAACTTCGTTGTGTTCTGTGAAATCATCTCACAGAGATACAGATTTCCCCTCAAGGAGCCTTTCGCTAAGACAGTTGTTGTGGAATTGGCAAAGTGATATTTGGAAGCCCGTAGAGGGCTATGGTGAAAAAGGAAATATCCTCAGATGAAATCTGGAAAGAAGCTTTCTGAGAAACTGCTTAGTGTTCTCTTAATTCATCTCACAGAGTTACATCTGTATTTCCTGGATCTCTTTGTTAGCCTTATTTCTGTGGAATCTGAGAACAGATATTTCGGATCCCTTTGAAGACTATAGGGCCAAAGGAAATATCCTCCGATAACAAAGAGAAAGAAGCTTTCTGAGAAACTTCGTTGTGTTCTGTGAAATCATCTCACAGAGTTACAGCTTTCCCCTCAAGGAGCCTTTCGCTAAGACAGTTCTTGTAGAATTGGCAAAGTGATATTTGGAAGCCCTTAGAGGGCTAAGGGAAAAAGGAAATATCCTCAGATGAAATCTGGAAAGAAGCTTTCTGAGAAACTGCTTAGTGTTCTGTTAATTCATCTCACAGAGTTACATCTGTATTTCGTGTATCTCTTTGCTAGCCTTATTTCTGTTTAATCTGAGAACAGATATTTCGGATCCCTTTGAAGACTATAGGGCCAAAGGAAATATCCTCCGATAACAAAGAGAAAGAAGCTTTCTGAGAAACTTCGTTGTGTTCTGTGAAATCATCTCACAGAGATACAGCTTTACCCTCAAGGAGCCTTTCGCTAAGACAGTTCTTGTGGAATAGGGAAAGTGATATTTGGAAGCCCGTAGAGGGCTATCGTGAAAAAGGAAATATCCATAGAGGAAATCTGGAAAGAAGCTTTCAGAGAAACTGCTTAGTGTTCTGTTCATTCATCTCACAGAGTTACATCTGTATTTCATGGATGTCTTTGCTAGCATTATTTCTATGGAATCTGAGAACAGATATTTCGGATCCCTTTGAAGACTATAGGGCCAAAGGAAATATCCTCCGATAACAAAGAGAAAGCAGCTTTCTGAGAAACTTCGTTGTGTTCTGTGAAATCATCTCACAGAGTTACAGCTTTCCCCTCAAGGAGCCTTTCGCTAAGACAGTTCTTGTGTAATTGGCAAAGTGATATTTGGAAGCCCTTAGAGGGCTATGGTGAAAAAGGAAATATCCTCAGATGAAATCTGGAAAGAAGCTTTCTGAGAAACTGCTTAGTGTTCTTTTAATTCATCTCACAGAGTAACATCTGTAGTTCGTGGATGTCTTTGCTAGCCTTATTTCTGTAGAATCTGAGAACAGATATTTCGGATCCCTTTGAAGACTAAAGGGCTAAAGGAAATATCCTCCGATAACAAAGAGAAAAAAGCTTTCTGAGAAACTTCGTTGTGTTCTCTGAAATCATCTCACAGAGTTACAGCTTTCCCCTCAAGGAGCCTTTCGCTAAGACAGTTCTTGTGGAATTGGCAAAGTGATATTTGGAAGCCCTTAGAGGGCTATGGTGAAAAAGGAAATATCCTCAGATGAAATCTGGAAAGAAGCTTTCTGAGAAACTGCTTACTGTTCTGTTAATTCATCTCACAGAGTTACATCTGTATTCCGTGGATCTCTTTGCTAGCCTTATTTCTGTGGAATCTGAGAACAGATATTTCGGATCCCTTTGAAGACTATAGGGCCAAAGGAAATATCCTCCGATAACAAAGAGAAAGAAGCTTTCTGAGAAACTTCGTTGTGTTCTGTGAAATCATCTCACAGAGTTACAGCTTTCCCCTCAAGGAGCCTTTCGCTAAGACAGTTCCTTTGGAATTGGCAAACTGATATTTGGAAGCACATGGAGGGCTGTGGTGAAAAAGGAAATATCCTCAGATGAAATCTGGAAAGAAGCTTTCTGAGAAACTGCTTAGTGTTCTGTTAATTTATCTCACAGAGTTACATTAGTATTTCGTGGATCTCTTTGCTAGCCTTATTTCTGTGAAATCTGAGAACAGTTAATTTGGATCTCTTTGAAGATTATAGGGCCAATGGAAATATCCTCCGATAACAAAGAGAAAGCAGCTTTCTGAGAAACTTCGTTGTGTTCTGTGAAATCATCTCACAGAGATACAGATTTCCGCTCAAGGAGCCTTTCGCTAAGGCAGTTCTTGTGGAATTGGCAAAGTGATATTTGGAAGCCCATAGAGGGCTATGGTGAAAAAGGAAATATCCTCAGATGAAATCTGGAAAGAAGCTTTCTGAGAAACTGCTTAGTGTTCTGTTAATTCATCTCACAACGTTACATCTGTATTTCATGGATGTCTTTGCTAGCATTATTTCTATGGAATCTGAGAACAGATACTTCGGATCCCTTTGAAGACTATAGGGCCAAAGGAAATATCCTCCGATAACAAAGAGAAAGAAGCTTTCTGAGAAACTTCGTAGTGTTCTGTGAAATCATCTCACAGAGTTACAGCTTTCCCCTCAAGGAGCCTTTCGCTAAGACAGTTCTTGTGGAATTGGCAAAGTGATATTTGGAAGCCCATAGAGTGCTACGGTGAAAAAGGAAATATACTCAGATGAAATCTGGAAAGAAGCTTTCTGAGAAACTGCTTAGCTTTCTGTTAATTCACCTCAGAGAGTTACATCTGTATTTCGTGGATCTCTTTGCTAGCCTTATTTCTGTAGAATCTGAGAACAGATATTTCGGATCCCTTTGAAGACTAAAGGGCTAAAGGAAATATCCTCCGATAACAAAGAGAAAAAAGCTTTCTGAGAAACTTCTTTCTGTTCTGTGAAATCATCTCACAGAGTTACAGCTTTCCCCTCAAGGAGCCTTTCGATAAGACAGTTCTTTTGGAATTGGCAAAGTGATATTTGGAAGCCCTTAGAGGGCTAAGAGAAAAAGGAAATATCCTCAGATGAAATCTGGAAAGAAGCTTTCTGAGAAACTGCTTAGTGTTCTGTTAATTCATCTCACAGAGTTACATCTGTATTTCGTGGATCTCTTTGCTAGCCTTATTTCTGTGGAATCTGAGAACAGATATTTCGGATCCCTTTGAAGACTATAGGGCCAAAGGAAATATCCTCTGATAACAAAGACAAAGATGCTTTCTGAGAAACTTCTTGGTGTTCTGTGAAATCATCTCACAGAGTTACAGCTTTCCCTTCAAGGAGCCTTTCGCTAAGACAGTTCATGTGGTATTGGCAAAGTGATATTTGGAAGCCCTTAGAGGGCTATGGTGAAAAAGGATATATCCTCAGATGAAATCTGGAAAGAAGCTTTCTGAGAAACTGCTTACTGTTCTGTTAATTCATCTCACAGAGTGACATCTGTATTCCGTGGATCTCTTTGCTAGCCTTATTTCTGTGGAATCTGAGAACAGATATTTCGGATCCCTTTGAAGACTATAGGGCCAAAGGAAATATCCTCCGATAACAAAGAGAAAGAAGCTTTCTGAGAAACTTCGTTGTGTTCTGTGTAATCATCTCACAGAGTTACAGCTTTCCCCTCAAGGAGCCTTTCGCTAAGACAGTTCTTTTGGAATTGGCAAAGTGATATTTGGAAGCACATAGAGGGCTATGGTGAAAAAGGAAATATCCTCAGATGAAATCTGGAAAGAAGCTTTCTGAGAAACTGCTTAGTGTTCTGTTAATTCATCTCACAGAGTTACATCTGTATTTCGTGGATCTCCTTGCTAGCCTTATTTCTGTGGAATCTGAGAACAGATATTTCGGATCCCTTTGAAGACTATAGGGCCAAAGGAAATATCCTCCGATAACAAAGAGAAAGAAGCTTTCTGAGAAACTCCGTTGTGTTCTGTGAAATGAACTCACGGAGTTACAGCTTTCCCCTCAAGGAGCCTTTCGCTAAGACAGTTCTTGTGGAATTGGCAAAGTGATATTTGGAAGCCCATAGAGGGCTATGGTGAAAAAGGAAATATCCTCAGATGAAATCTGGAAAGAAGCTTTCTGAGAAACTGCTTAGTGTTCTGTTAATTTATCTCACAGAGTTACATTAGTATTTCGTGGATCTCTTTGCTAGCCTTATTTCTGTGAAATCTGAGAACAGATATTTCGGATCTCTTTGAAGACTATAGGGCCAATGGAAATATCCTCCGATAACAAAGAGAAAGCAGCTTTCTGAGAAACTTCGTTGTGTTCTGTGAAATCATCTCACAGAGATACAGATTTCCCTCAAGGAGCCTTTCGCTAAGACAGTTCTTGTGGAATTGGCAAAGTGATATTTGGAAGCCCATAGAGGGATATGGTGAAAAAGGAAATATGCTCATATGAAATCTGGAAAGAAGCTTTCTGAGAAACTGCTTAGTGTTCTGTTAATTCATCTCACAACGTTACATCTGTATTTCATGGATGTCTTTGCTAGCATTATTTCTATGGTATCTGAGAACAGATATTTCGGATCCCTTTGAAGACTATAGGGCCAAAGGAAATATCCTCCGATAACAAAGAGAAAGAAGCTTTCTGAGAAACTTCGTAGTGTTCTGTGAAATCATCTCACAGAGTTACAGCTTTCCCCTCAAGGAGCCTTTCGCTAAGACAGTTCTTGTGGAATTGGCAAAGTGATATTTGGAAGCCCATAGAGTGCTACGGTGAAAAAGGAAATATACTCAGATGAAATCTGGAAAGAAGCTTTCTGAGAAACTGCTTAGTTTTCTGTTAATTCACCTCAGAGAGTTACATCTGTATTTCGTGGATCTCTTTGCTAGCCTTATTTCTGCAGAATCTGAGAACAGATATTTCGGATCCCTTTGACGACTATAGTGCCAAAGGAAATATCCTCCGATAACAAAGAGAAAGAAGCTTCCTGAGAAACTTCGTTGTGTTCTGTGAAATCATCTCACTGAGTTACAGCTTTCCCCTCAAGGAGCCTTTCGCTAAGACAGTTCTTGTGGAATTGGCAAAGTTAAATTTGAAGCCCATAGAGGGCTATGGTGAAAAAGGAAATATCCTCAGATGAAATCTGGAAAGAAGCTTTCTGAGAAACTGCTTAGTGTTCTGTTAATTCACCTCACAGAGTTACATCTGTATTTCGTGGATCTGCTTGCTAGCCTTATTTCTGTGGAATCTGAGAACAGATATTTCGGATCCCTTTGAAGACTATAGGGCCAAAGGAAATATCCTCCGATAACAAAGAGAAAGAAGCTTTCTGAGAAACTTCGTTGGGTTCTGTGAAATCATCTCACAGAGTTACAGCTTTCCCCTCAAGGAGCCTTTCGCTAAGACAGTTTTTGTGGAATTGGCAAAGTGATATTTGGAAGCCCATAGATGGCTATGGTGAAAAAGGAAATATCCTCAGATGAAATCTGGAAAGAAGCTTTCTGATAAACTGCTTAGTGTTCTGTTAATTCACCTCACAGAGTTACATCTGTATTTCGTGGATCTCTTTTCTAGCCTTATTTCTGTAGAATCTGAGAACAGATATTTCGGATCCCTTTGAAGACTATAGGGCCAAAGGATATATCCTCGGATAACAAAGAGAAAGAAACTTTCTGAGAAACTTCGTTGTGTTCTGTGAAATCATCTCACAGAGATACAGATTTCCCCTCAAGGAGCCTTTCGCTAAGACAGTTCTTGTGGAATTGGCAAAGTGATATTTGGAAGCCTATAGGGGGCTATGGTGAAAAAGGAATTATCCTCAGATGAAATCTGGAAAGAAGCTTTCTGAGAAACTGCTTAGTGTTCTGTTAATTCATCTCACAGAGTTACATCTGTATTTCATGGATGTGTTTGCTGGCATTATTTCTATGGAATCTGAGAACAGATATTTCGGATCCCTTGGAAGACTATAGGGCCAAAGGAAATATCCTCCGATAACAAAGAGAAAGAAGCTTTCTGAGAAACTTCGTAGTGTTCTGTGAAATCATCTCACAGAGTTACAGCTTTCCCCTCAGGAGCCTTTCGCTAAGACAGTTCTTGTGGAATTGGCAAAGTGATATTTGGAAGCCCTTAGAGGGCTAAGGGAAAAAGGAAATATCCTCAGATGAAATCTGGAAAGAAGCTTTCTGAGAAACTGCTTAGTGTTCTGTTAATTCATCTCACAGAGTTACATCTGTATTTCGTGGATCTCTTTGCTAGCCTTATTTCTGTGGAATCTGAGAATAGATATTTCGGATCCCTTTGAAGACTATAGGGCCGAAGGAAATATCCTCCGATAACAAAGAGAAAGAAGCTTTCTGAGAAACTTCTTGGTGTTCTGTGAAATCATCTCACAGAGTTACAGCTTTCCCTTCAAGGAGCCTTTCGCTAAGACAGTTCATGTGGTATTGGAAAAGTGATATTTGGAAGCCCTTAGAGGGCTATGGTGAAAAAGGATATATCCTCAGATGAAATCTGGAAAGAAGCTTTCTGAGAAACTGCTTACTGTTCTGTTAATTCATCTCACAGAGTTACGTCTGTATTCCGTGGATCTCTTTGCTAGCCTTATTTCTGTGGAATCTGAGAACAGATATTTCGGATCCCTTTGAAGACTATAGGGCCAAAGGAAATATCCTCCGATAACAAAGAGAAAGAAGCTTTCTGAGAAACTTCGTTGTGTTCTGTGAAATCATCTCACAGAGTTACAGCTTTCCCCTCAAGGAGCCTTTCGCTAAGACAGTTCCTTTGGAATTGGCAAAGTGATATTTGGAAGCACATGGAGGGCTGTGGTGAAAAAGGAAATATCCTCAGATGAAATCTGGAAAGAAGCTTTCTGAGAAACTGCTTAGTGTTCTGTTAATTCATCTCACAGAGTTACATCTGTATTTCGTGGATCTCCTTGCTAGCCTTTTTTCTGTGGAATCTGAGAACAGATATTTCGGATCCCTTTGAAGACTATAGGGCCAAAGGAAATAACCTCCGATAACAAAGAGAAAGAAGCTTTCTGAGAAACTCCGTTGTGTTCTGTGAAATGAACTCACAGAGTTACAGCTTTCCCCTCAAGGAGCCTTTCGCTAAGACAGTTCTTGTGGAATTGGCAAAGTGATATTTGGAAGCCCGTAGAGGGCTATGGTGAAAAAGGAAATATCCTCAGATGAAATCTGGAAAGAAGCTTTCTGAGAAACTGCTTAGTGTTCTGTTAATTCATCTCACAGAGTTACATCTCTATTTCGTGGATCTCCTTGCTAGCCTTATTTCTGTGGAATCTGAGAACAGATATTTCAGATCCCTTTGAAGACTATAGGGCCAAAGGAAATATCCTCCGATAACAAAGAGAAAGAAGCTTTCTGAGAAACTACGTTGTGTTCTGTGAAATGAACTCACAGAGTTACAGCTTTCCCCTCAAGGAGCCTTTCGCTAAGACAGTTCTTGTGGAATTGTCAAAGTGATATTTGGAAGCCCATAGAGGCCTATGGGGAAAAGGAAATATCCTCAGATGAAATCTGGAAAGAAGCTTTCTGAGAAACTGCTTAGTGTTCTGTTAATTCATCTCACAGAGTTACATCTGTATTTCGTGGATCTCTTTGCTAGCCTTATTTCTGTGGAATCTTATAACAGATATTTCGGATCCCTTTGAAGACTATAGGGCCAAAGGATATATCCTCCGATAACAAAGAGAAAGAAGCTTTCTGAGAAACTTCGTTGTGTTCTGTGAAATCATCTCACAGAGATACAGCTTTCCCCTCAAGGAGCCTTTCGCTAAGACAGTTCTTGTGGAATTGGCAAAGTGATATTTGGAAGCCCGTAGAGGGCTATGGTGAAAAAGGAAATATCCTCAGATGAAATCTGGAAAGAAGCTTTCTGAGAAACTGCTTAGTGGTCTGTTAATTCATCTCACAGAGTTACATCTGTATTTCGTGGATCTCTTTTCTAGCCTTATTTCTGTAGAATCTGAGAACAGATATTTCGGATCCCTTTGAAGACTAAAGGGCTAAAGGAAATATCCTCCGATAACAAAGAGATAAAAGCTTTCTGAGAAACTTCTTTGTGTTCTGTGAAATCATCTCACAGAGTTACAGCTTTCCCCTCAAGGAGCCTTTCGATAAGACAGTTCTTTTGGAATTGGCAAAGTGATATTTGGAAGCCCTTAGAGGGCTAAGGGAAAAAGGAAATATTCTCAGATGAAATCTGGAAAGAAGCTTTCTGAGAAACTGCTTAGTGTTCTGTTAATTCATCTCACAGAGTTACATCTGTATTTCGTGGATCTCTTTGCTAGCCTTATTTCTGTGGAATCTGAGAACAGATATTTCGGATCCCTTTGAAGACTATAGGGCCAAAGGAAATATCCTCCGATAACAAAAACAAAGATGCTTTCTGAGAAACTTCTTGGTGTTCTGTGAAATCATCTCACAGAGTTACAGCTTTCCCTTCAAGGAGCCTTTCGCTAAGACAGTTCATGTGGTATAGGCAAAGTGATATTTGGAAGCCCTTAGAGGGCTATGGTGAAAAAGGATATATCCTCAGATGAAATCTGGAAAGAAGCTTTCTGAGAAACTGCTTACTGTTCTGTTAATTCATCTCACAGAGTGACATCTGTATTTCGTGGATCTCTTTGCTAGCCTTATTTCTGTAGAATCTGAGAACAGATATTTCGGATCCCATTGAAGACTATAGGGCCAAAGAAATATCCTCCGATGAAAGAAGCTTTCTGAGAAACTTCGTTGTGTTCTGTGAAATCATCTCACAGAGTTACAGCTTTCCCCTCAAGGAGCCTTTCGCTAAGACAGTTCTTGTGAATTGGCAAAGTGATATTTGGAAGCCCACAGAGGGCTATGGTGAAAAAGGAAATATCCTCAGAGGAAATCTGGAAAGAAGCTTTCTGAGAAACTGCTTAGTGTTCTGTTAATTTATCTCACAGAGTTACATCTGTATTTCGTGGATCTCTTTGCTAGCCTTATTTCTGTGGAATCTGAGAACAGATATTTGGGATCCCTTTGAAGACTACAGGGGCAAAGGAAATATCATCCGATAACAAAGAGAAAGCAGCTTTCTGAGAAACTTCGTTGTGTTCTGTGAAATCATCTCACAGAGTTACAGCTTTCCCCTCAAGGAGCCTTTCGCTAAGACAGTTCTTGTGAATTGGCAAAGTGATATTTGGAAGCCCATAGAGGGCTATGGTGAAAAAGGAAATATCCTCAGATGAAATCTGGAAAGAAGCTTTCTGAGAAACTGCTTAGTGTTCTGTTAATTCATCTCACAGAGTTACATCTGTATTTCGTGGATCTCTTTGCTAGCCTTATTTCTGTGGAATCTGAGAACAGATATTTCGGATCCCTTTGAAGACTATAGGGCCAAAGGAAATATCATCCGATAACAAAGAGAAAGCAGCTTTCTGAGAAACTTCGTTGTGTTCTTTGAAATCATCTCACAGAGATACAGCTTTCCCCTCAAGGAGCCTTTCGCTAAGACAGTTGTTGTGGAATTGGCAAAGTGATATTTGGAAGCCCGTAGAGGGCTATGGTGAAAAAGGAAATATCCTCAGATGAAATATGGACAGAAGCTTTCTGAGAAACTGCTTAGTGTTCTGTTAATTCATCTCACAGAGTTACATCTGTATTTCGTGGATCTCTTTGCTAGCCTTATTTCTGTGGAATCTGAGAACAGATATTTCGGATCCCTTTGAAGACTATAGGGCCAAAGAAATATCCTCCGATGAAAGAAGCTTTCTGAGAAACTTCGTTGTGTTCTGTGAAATCATCTCACAGAGTTACAGCTTTCCCCTCAAGGAGCCTTTCGCTAAGACAGTTCTTGTGAATTGGCAAAGTGATATTTGGAAGCCCATAGAGGGCTATGGTGAAAAAGGAAATATCCTCAGATGAAATCTGGAAAGAAGCTTTCTGAGAAACTGCTTAGTGCTCTGTTAATTCATCTCACAGAGTTATATCTGTATTTCGTGGATCTCTTTGCTAGCCTTATTTCTGTGGAATCTGAGAACAGATATTTCGGATCCCTTAGAAGACTATAGGGCCAAAGGAAATATCCTCCGATAACAAAGAGAAAGAAGCTTTATGAGAAACTTCGTTGTGTTCTGTGAAATCATCTCACAGAGTTACAGCTTTCCCCTCAAGGAGCCTTTCGATAAGACAGTTCATGTGGAATTGGCAAAGGGATATTTGGAAGCCCATAGAGGGCTATGGTGAAAAAGGAAATATCCTCAGATGAAATCTGGAAAGAAGCTTTCTGAGAAACTGCTTAGTGTTCTGTTAATTCATCTCACAGTGTTACATCTGTATTTCGTGGATCTGTTTGCTAGCCTTATTTCTGTGGAATCTGAGAACAGATATTTCGGATCCCTTTGAAGACTATAGGGCCAAAGGAAATATCCTCCGATAACAAAGGGAAAGAAGCTTTCTGAGAAACTTCGTTGTGTTCTGTGAAATCATCTCACAGAGTTTCAGCTTTCCCCTCAAGGAGCCTTTCGCTAAGAAAGTTCTTGTGGAATTGCAAAGTGATATTTGGAAGCCCTTAGAGGGCTATGGTGAAAAAGGAAATATCCTCAGATGAAATCTGGAAAGAAGCTTTCCGAGAAACTGCTTAGTGTTCTGTCAATTCATCTCACAGATTTACATCTGTATTTCGTGGAGCTCTTTGCTAGCCTTATTTCTGTGGAATCTGAGAACAGATATTTCGGATCCCTTAGAAGACTATAGGGCCAAAGGAAATATCCTCCGATATCAAAGAGAAAGAAGCTTTCTGAGAAACTCCGTTCTGTTCTGTGAAATGAACTCACAAAGTTACAGCTTTCCCTCAAGGAGCCTTTCGCTAAGACAGTTCTTGTGGAATTGGCAAAGTGATATTTGGAAGCCCATAGAGGGCTATGGTGCAAAAGGAAATATCCTCAGATGAAATCTGGAAAGAAGCTTTCTGAGAAACTGCTTAGTGTTCTGTTAATTCATCTCACAGATTTACATTAGTATTTCGTGGATCTCTTTGCTAGCCTTATTTCTGTGGAATCTGAGAACAGATATTTCGGATCCCTTTGAAGACTATAGGGCCAAAGGAAATATCCTCCGATAACAAAGAGAAAGCAGCTTTCTGAGAAACTTCTTGGTGTTCTGTGAAATCATCTCACAGAGATACAGCTTTCCCCTCAAGGAGCCTTTCGCTAAGAAAGTTGTTGTAGAATTGGCAAAGTGATATTTGGAAGCCCGTAGAGGGCTATGGTGAAAAAGGAAATATCCTCAGATGAAATCTGGAAAGTAGCTTTCTGAGAAACTGCTTAGTGTTCTGTTAATTCATCTCACAGAGTTACATCTGTATTTCATGGATGCCTTTTCTAGCCTTATTTCTGTGGAATCTGAGAACAGATATTTCGGATCCCTTTGAAGACTATAGGTCCAAAGGAATTATCCTCCGATAACAAAGAGAAAGAAGCTTTCTGAGAAACTTCGTTGTGTTCTGTGAAATCATCTCACAGAGTTACAGCTTTCCACTCAAGGGGCCATTCGCTAAGACAGTTCTTGTGGAATTGGCAAAGTGACATTTGGAAGCCCATAGAGGGCTATGGTGAAAAAGGAAATATCCTCAAATGAAATCTGGAAAGAAGCTTTCTGAGAAACTGCTTAGTGTTCTCTTAATTCATCTCACAGAGTTACATCTGTATTTCGTGGATCTCTTTGCTAGCCTTATTTCTGTGGAATCTGAGAACAGATATTTCGGATCCCTTTGAAGACTATAGGTCCAAAGGGAATATCCTCCGATAACAAAGAGAAAGAAGCTTTATGAGAAACTTCGTTGTGTTCTGTGAAATCATCTCACAGAGTTACAGCTTTCCCCTCAAGGAGCCTTTCGCTAAGACAGTTCTTGTGGAATTGGCAAAGTGATATTTGGAAGCCCATAGAGAGCTAAGGTGAAAAAGGAAATATCCTCAGATGAAATCTGGAAAGAAGCTTTCTGAGAAACTGCTTAGTGTTCTGTTAATTCATCTCACAGAGTTACATCTGTATTTCATGGATGTCTTTGCCAGCCTTATTTCTATGGAATCTGAGAACAGATATTTCGGATCCCTGTGAAGACTAAAGGGCTAAAGGAAATATCCCCCGATAACAAAGAGAAAGAAGCTTTCTGAGAAACTTCGTTGTGTTCTGTGAAATCATCTCACAGAGTTACAGCTTTCCCCTCAAGGAGCCTTTCGCTAAGACAGTTCTTGTGGAATTGGCAAGGTGATATTTGGAAGCCCTTAGAGGGCTAAGGGAAAAAGGAAATATCCTCACATGAAATCTGGAAAGAAGCTTTCTGAGAAACTGCTTAGTGTTCTGTTAATTCATCTCACAGAGTTACATCTGTATTTCGTGGATCTCTTTGCTAGCCTTATTTCTGTGGAATCTGAGAACAGATATTTCGGATCCCTTTGAAGACTATAGGGTCAAAGGAAATATCCTCCGATAACAAAGAGAAAGAAGCTTTCTGAGAGACTTCTTGGTGTTCTGTGAAATCATCTCACAGTGTTACAGCTTCCCCTCAAGGAGCCTTTCGCTAAGACAGTTCATGTGGTATTGGCAAAGTGATATTTGGAAGCCCTTAGAGGGCTATGGTGAAAAAGGATATATCCTCAGATGAAATCTGGAAAGAATCTTTCTGAGAAACTGCTTACTGTTCTGTTAATTCATCTCACAGAGTAACATCTGTATTCCGTGGATCTCTTTGCTAGCCTTATTTCTGTGGAATCTGAGAACAGATATTTCGGATCCCTTTGAAGACTATAGGGCCAAAGGAAATATCCTCCGATAACAAAGAGAAAGAAGCTTTCTGAGAAACTTCGTTGTGTTCTGTGAAATCATCTCACAGAGTTACAGCTTTCCCCTCAAGGAGCCTTTCGCTAAGACAGTTCTTGTGGAATTGGCAAAGTGATATTTCGAAGCCCATAGAGGTCTATGGTGAAAAAGGAAATATCCTCAGAGGAAATCTGGAAAGAAGCTTTTTGAGAAACTGCTTAGTGTTCTGTTAATTCATCTCACAGAGTTACATCTGTATTTCGTGGATCTCTTTGCTAGCCTTATTTCTGTGGAATCTGAGAACAGATATTTCGGATCCCTTTGAAGACTATAGGGCCAAAGGAAATATCATCCGATAACAAAGAGAAAGCAGCTTTCTGAGAAACTTCGTTGTGTTCTGTGAAATCATCTCACAGAGTTACAGCTTTCCCCTCAAGGAGCCTTTCGCTAAGACAGTTCTTGTGAATTGGCAAAGTGATATTTGGAAGCCCATAGAGGGCTATGGTGAAAAAGGTAATATCCTCAGATGAAATCTGGAAAGAAGCTTTCTGAGAAACTGCTTAGTGTTCTGTTAATTCATCTCACAGAGTTACATCTGTATTTCGTGGATCTCTTTGCTAGCCTTATTTCTGTGGAATCTGAGAAGAGATATTTCAGATCCCTTTGAAGACTATAGGGCCAAAGGAAATATCATCCGATAACAAAGAGAAAGCAGCTTTCTGAGAAACTTCGTTGTGTTCTGTGAAATCATCTCACAGAGATACAGCTTTCCCCTCAAGGAGCCTTTCGCTAAGACAGTTGTTGTGGAATTGGCAAAGTGATATTTGGAAGCCCGTAGAGGGCTATGGTGAAAAAGGAAATATCCTCAGATGATCTGGAAAGTAGCTTTTTGAGAAACTGCTTAGTGTTCTGTTAATTCATCTCACAGAGTTATATCTGTATTTCATGGATGTCTTTGCTAGCCTTATTTCTGTGGAATCTGACAACAGATATTTCGGATCCCTTTGAAGACTATAGGGCCAAAGGAAATATCCTGCGATAACAAAGAGAAAGAATCTTTCTGAGAAACTTCGTTGTGTTCTGTGAAATCATCTCACAGAGTTACAGCTTTCCCCTCAAGGAGCCTTTCGCTAAGACAGTTCTTGTGGAATTGGCAAAGTGATATTTGGAAGCCCATAGAGGGCTATGTTGAAAAAGGAAATATACTCAGATGAAATCTGGAAAGAAGCTTTCTGAGAAACTGCTTAGTGTTCTGTTAATTCATCTCACAGAGTTACATCTGTATTTCGTGGATCTCTTTGCTAGCCTTATTTCTGTAGAATCTGAGAACAGATATTTCGGATCCCTGTGAAGACAAAAGGGCTAAAGGAAATATCCCCCTATAACAAAGAGAAAGAAGCTTTCTGAGAAACTTCGTTGTGTTCTGTGAAATCATCTCACAGAGTTACAGCTTTCCCCTCAAGGAGCCTTTCACTAAGACAGTTCTTGTGGAATTGGCAAAGTGATATTTGGAAGCCCTTAGAGCTCTAAGGGAAAAAGGAAATATCATCAGATGAAATCTGGATAGAAGCTTTCAGAGAAACTGCTTAGTGTTCTGTTAATTCATCTCACAGAGTTACATCTGTATTTCGTGGATCTCTTTGCTAGCCTTATTTCTGTGGAATCTGAGAACAGATATTTCGGATCCCTTTGAAGACTATAGGGCCAAAGGAAATATCCTCCCATAACAAAGAGAAAGAAGCTTTCTGAGAAACTTCGTTGTGTTCTGTGAAATCATCTCACAGAGTTACAGCTTTCCCCTCAAGGAGCCTTTCGCTAAGACAGTTCTTGTGGAATTGGCAAAGTGATATTTGGAAGCCCATAGAGGGCTATGGTGAAAAAGGAAATATCCTCAGATGAAATATGGACAGAAGCTTTCTGAGAAACTGCTTAGTGTTCTGTTAATTCATCTCACAGAGTTACATCTGTATTTCGTGTATGTCTTTGCTAGCCTTATTTCTGTGGAATCTGAGAACAGATATTTCGGATCCCTTTGAAGACTATAGGGCCAAAGAAATATCCTCCGAAGAAAGAAGCTTTCTGAGAAACTTCGTTGTGTTCTGTGAAATCATCTCACAGAGTTACAGCTTTCCCCTGAAGGAGCCTTTCGCTCAGACAGTTCTTGTGAATTGGCAAAGTGATATTTGGAAACCCATAGAGGGCTATGGTGAAAAAGGAAATATCCTCAGATGAAATCTGGAAAGAAGCTTTCTGAGAAACTGCTTAGTGTTCTGTTAATTCATCTCACAGAGTTACATCTGTATTTCGTGGATCTCTTTGCTAGCCTTATTTCTGTGGAATCTGAGAACAGATATTTCGGATCCCTTTGAAGACTATAGGACCAAAGAAATATCCTCCGATGAAAGAAGCTTTCTGAGAAACTTCGTTGTGTTCTGTGAAATCATCTCACAGAGTTACAGCTTTCCCCTCAAGGAGCCTTTCGCTAAGACAGTTCTTGTGAATTGGCAAAGTGATATTTGGAAGCCCATAGAGGGCTATGGTGAAAAAGGAAATATCCTCAGATGAAATCTGGAAAGAAGCTTTCTGAGAAACTGCTTAGTGTTCTGTTAATTCATCTCACAGGGTTACATCTGTATTTCGCGGATCTCTTTGCTAGCCTTATTTCTGTGGAATCTGAGAACAGATATTTCGGATCCCTTAGAAGACTATAGGGCCAAAGGAAATATCCTCTGATAACAAAGAGAAAGAAGCTTTCTGAGAAACTCCGTTCTGTTCTGTGAAATGAACTCACAGAGTTACAGCTTTCCCTCAAGGAGCCTTTCGCTAAGACAGTTCTGGTGGAATTGGCAAAGTGATATTTGGAAGCCCATAAAGGGCTACAGTGAAAAAGGAAATATCCTCAGATGAAATCAGGAAAGAAGCTTTCTGAGAAACTGCTTAGTGTTCTGTTAATTCATCTCACAGAGTTACATCTGTATTTCATGGATGTCTTTGCCAGCCTTATTTCCATGGAATCTGAGAACAGATATTTCGGATCCCTTTGAAGACTATAAGGCCAAAGGAAATATCCTCCGATAACAAAGAGAAAGAAGCTTTCTGAGAAACTTCGTTGTGTTCTGTGAAATCATCTCACAGAGTTACATCTTTACCCTCAAGGAGCCTATCGCTAATACAGTTCTTGTGGAATTGGCAAAGTGATATTTGGAAGCCCATAGAGGGCTATGTTGAAAAAGGAAATATACTCAGATGAAATCTGGAAAGAAGCTTTCTGAGACACTGCTTAGTGTTCTGTTAATTCATCTCACAGAGTTACATCTGTATTTCGTGGATCTCTTTGCTAGCCTTATTTCTGTAGAATCTGAGAACAGATATTTCGGATCCCTGTGAAGACTAAAGGGCTAAAGGAAATATCCTCCGATAACAAAGAGAAAGAAGCTTTCTGAGAAACTTCGTTGTGTTCTGTGAAATCATCTCACAGAGTTACAGCTTTCCCCTAAAGGAGCCTTTCTCTAAGACAGTTCTTGTGGAATTGGCAAAGTGATATTTGGAAGCCCTTAGAGGGCTAAGGGAAAAAGGAAATATCCTCAGATGAAATCTGGAAAGAAGCTTTCTGAGAAACTGCTTAGTGTTCTGTTAATTCATCTCACAGAGTTACATCTGTATATCGTGGATCTCTTTACTAGCCCTATTTCTGTGGAATCTGAGAACAGATATTTCGGATCCCTTTGAAGACTATAGGGCCAAAGGAAATATCCTCCGATAACAAAGAGAAAGAAGCTTTCTGAGAAACTTCTTGGTGTTCTGTGAAATCATCTCACAGAGTTACAGCTTTCCCCTCAAGGAGCCTTTCGCTAAGACAGTTCATGTGGTATTGGCAAAGTGATATTTGGAAGCCCTTAGAGGGCTATGGTGAAAAAGGATATATCCTCAGATGAAATCTGGAAAGAAGCTTTCTGAGAAACTGCTTACTGTTCTGTTAATTCATCTCACAGAGTAACATCTGTATTCCGTGGATCTCTTTGTTAGCCTTATTTCTGTGGAATCTGAGAACAGATATTTCGGATCCCTTTGAAGACTATAGGGCCAAAGGAAATATCCTCCGATAACAAAGAGAAAGAAGCTTTCTGAGAAACTTCGTTGTGTTCTGTGAAATCATCTCACAGAGATACAGATTTCCCCTCAAGGAGCCTTTCGCTAAGACAGTTGTTGTGGAATTGGCAAAGTGATATTTGGAAGCCCGTAGAGGGCTATGGTGAAAAAGGAAATATCCTCAGATGAAATCTGGAAAGAAGCTTTCTGAGAAACTGCTTAGTGTTCTCTTAATTCATCTCACAGAGTTACATCTGTATTTCCTGGATCTCTTTGTTAGCCTTATTTCTGTGCAATCTGAGAACAGATATTTCGGATCCCTTTGAAGACTATAGGGCCAAAGGAAATATCCTCCGATAACAAAGAGAAAGAAGCTTTCTGAGAAACTTCGTTGTGTTCTGTGAAATCATCTCACAGAGTTACAGCTTTCCCCTCAAGGAGCCTTTCGCTAAGACAGTTCTTGTAGAATTGGCAAAGTGATATTTGGAAGCCCTTAGAGGGCTAAGGGAAAAAGGAAATATCCTCAGATGAAATCTGGAAAGAAGCTTTCTGAGAAACTGCTTAGTGTTCTGTTAATTCATCTCACAGAGTTACATCTGTATTTCGTGTATCTCTTTGCTAGCCTTATTTCTGTTTAATCTGAGAACAGATATTTCGGATCCCTTTGAAGACTATAGGGCCAAAGGAAATATCCTCCGATAACAAAGAGAAAGAAGCTTTCTGAGAAACTTCGTTGTGTTCTGTGAAATCATCTCACAGAGATACAGCTTTACCCTCAAGGAGCCTTTCGCTAAGACAGTTCTTGTGGAATAGGGAAAGTGATATTTGGAAGCCCGTAGAGGGCTATCGTGAAAAAGGAAATATCCATAGAGGAAATCTGGAAAGAAGCTTTCAGAGAAACTGCTTAGTGTTCTGTTCATTCATCTCACAGAGTTACATCTGTATTTCATGGATGTCTTTGCTAGCATTATTTCTATGGAATCTGAGAACAGATATTTCGGATCCCTTTGAAGACTATAGGGCCAAAGGAAATATCCTCCGATAACAAAGAGAAAGCAGCTTTCTGAGAAACTTCGTTGTGTTCTGTGAAATCATCTCACAGAGTTACAGCTTTCCCCTCAAGGAGCCTTTCGCTAAGACAGTTCTTGTGTAATTGGCAAAGTGATATTTGGAAGCCCTTAGAGGGCTATGGTGAAAAAGGAAATATCCTCAGATGAAATCTGGAAAGAAGCTTTCTGAGAAACTGCTTAGTGTTCTTTTAATTCATCTCACAGAGTAACATCTGTAGTTCGTGGATGTCTTTGCTAGCCTTATTTCTGTAGAATCTGAGAACAGATATTTCGGATCCCTTTGAAGACTAAAGGGCTAAAGGAAATATCCTCCGATAACAAAGAGAAAAAAGCTTTCTGAGAAACTTCGTTGTGTTCTCTGAAATCATCTCACAGAGTTACAGCTTTCCCCTCAAGGAGCCTTTCGCTAAGACAGTTCTTGTGGAATTGGCAAAGTGATATTTGGAAGCCCTTAGAGGGCTATGGTGAAAAAGGAAATATCCTCAGATGAAATCTGGAAAGAAGCTTTCTGAGAAACTGCTTACTGTTCTGTTAATTCATCTCACAGAGTTACATCTGTATTCCGTGGATCTCTTTGCTAGCCTTATTTCTGTGGAATCTGAGAACAGATATTTCGGATCCCTTTGAAGACTATAGGGCCAAAGGAAATATCCTCCGATAACAAAGAGAAAGAAGCTTTCTGAGAAACTTCGTTGTGTTCTGTGAAATCATCTCACAGAGTTACAGCTTTCCCCTCAAGGAGCCTTTCGCTAAGACAGTTCCTTTGGAATTGGCAAACTGATATTTGGAAGCACATGGAGGGCTGTGGTGAAAAAGGAAATATCCTCAGATGAAATCTGGAAAGAAGCTTTCTGAGAAACTGCTTAGTGTTCTGTTAATTTATCTCACAGAGTTACATTAGTATTTCGTGGATCTCTTTGCTAGCCTTATTTCTGTGAAATCTGAGAACAGTTAATTTGGATCTCTTTGAAGATTATAGGGCCAATGGAAATATCCTCCGATAACAAAGAGAAAGCAGCTTTCTGAGAAACTTCGTTGTGTTCTGTGAAATCATCTCACAGAGATACAGATTTCCGCTCAAGGAGCCTTTCGCTAAGGCAGTTCTTGTGGAATTGGCAAAGTGATATTTGGAAGCCCATAGAGGGCTATGGTGAAAAAGGAAATATCCTCAGATGAAATCTGGAAAGAAGCTTTCTGAGAAACTGCTTAGTGTTCTGTTAATTCATCTCACAACGTTACATCTGTATTTCATGGATGTCTTTGCTAGCATTATTTCTATGGAATCTGAGAACAGATACTTCGGATCCCTTTGAAGACTATAGGGCCAAAGGAAATATCCTCCGATAACAAAGAGAAAGAAGCTTTCTGAGAAACTTCGTAGTGTTCTGTGAAATCATCTCACAGAGTTACAGCTTTCCCCTCAAGGAGCCTTTCGCTAAGACAGTTCTTGTGGAATTGGCAAAGTGATATTTGGAAGCCCATAGAGTGCTACGGTGAAAAAGGAAATATACTCAGATGAAATCTGGAAAGAAGCTTTCTGAGAAACTGCTTAGCTTTCTGTTAATTCACCTCAGAGAGTTACATCTGTATTTCGTGGATCTCTTTGCTAGCCTTATTTCTGTAGAATCTGAGAACAGATATTTCGGATCCCTTTGAAGACTAAAGGGCTAAAGGAAATATCCTCCGATAACAAAGAGAAAAAAGCTTTCTGAGAAACTTCTTTCTGTTCTGTGAAATCATCTCACAGAGTTACAGCTTTCCCCTCAAGGAGCCTTTCGATAAGACAGTTCTTTTGGAATTGGCAAAGTGATATTTGGAAGCCCTTAGAGGGCTAAGAGAAAAAGGAAATATCCTCAGATGAAATCTGGAAAGAAGCTTTCTGAGAAACTGCTTAGTGTTCTGTTAATTCATCTCACAGAGTTACATCTGTATTTCGTGGATCTCTTTGCTAGCCTTATTTCTGTGGAATCTGAGAACAGATATTTCGGATCCCTTTGAAGACTATAGGGCCAAAGGAAATATCCTCTGATAACAAAGACAAAGATGCTTTCTGAGAAACTTCTTGGTGTTCTGTGAAATCATCTCACAGAGTTACAGCTTTCCCTTCAAGGAGCCTTTCGCTAAGACAGTTCATGTGGTATTGGCAAAGTGATATTTGGAAGCCCTTAGAGGGCTATGGTGAAAAAGGATATATCCTCAGATGAAATCTGGAAAGAAGCTTTCTGAGAAACTGCTTACTGTTCTGTTAATTCATCTCACAGAGTGACATCTGTATTCCGTGGATCTCTTTGCTAGCCTTATTTCTGTAGAATCTGAGAACAGATATTTCGGATCCCTTTGAAGACTATAGGGCCAAAGGAAATATCCTCCGATAACAAAGAGAAAGAAGCTTTCTGAGAAACTTCGTTGTGTTCTGTGTAATCATCTCACAGAGTTACAGCTTTCCCCTCAAGGAGCCTTTCGCTAAGACAGTTCTTTTGGAATTGGCAAAGTGATATTTGGAAGCACATAGAGGGCTATGGTGAAAAAGGAAATATCCTCAGATGAAATCTGGAAAGAAGCTTTCTGAGAAACTGCTTAGTGTTCTGTTAATTCATCTCACAGAGTTACATCTGTATTTCGTGGATCTCCTTGCTAGCCTTATTTCTGTGGAATCTGAGAACAGATATTTCGGATCCCTTTGAAGACTATAGGGCCAAAGGAAATATCCTCCGATAACAAAGAGAAAGAAGCTTTCTGAGAAACTTCGTTGTGTTCTGTGAAATCATCTCACAGAGATACAGCTTTACCCTCAAGGAGCCTTTCGCTAAGACAGTTCTTGTGGAATAGGGAAAGTGATATTTGGAAGCCCGTAGAGGGCTATCGTGAAAAAGGAAATATCCATAGAGGAAATCTGGAAAGAAGCTTTCAGAGAAACTGCTTAGTGTTCTGTTCATTCATCTCACAGAGTTACATCTGTATTTCATGGATGTCTTTGCTAGCATTATTTCTATGGAATCTGAGAACAGATATTTCGGATCCCTTTGAAGACTATAGGGCCAAAGGAAATATCCTCCGATAACAAAGAGAAAGCAGCTTTCTGAGAAACTTCGTTGTGTTCTGTGAAATCATCTCACAGAGTTACAGCTTTCCCCTCAAGGAGCCTTTCGCTAAGACAGTTCTTGTGTAATTGGCAAAGTGATATTTGGAAGCCCTTAGAGGGCTATGGTGAAAAAGGAAATATCCTCAGATGAAATCTGGAAAGAAGCTTTCTGAGAAACTGCTTAGTGTTCTTTTAATTCATCTCACAGAGTAACATCTGTAGTTCGTGGATGTCTTTGCTAGCCTTATTTCTGTAGAATCTGAGAACAGATATTTCGGATCCCTTTGAAGACTAAAGGGCTAAAGGAAATATCCTCCGATAACAAAGAGAAAAAAGCTTTCTGAGAAACTTCGTTGTGTTCTCTGAAATCATCTCACAGAGTTACAGCTTTCCCCTCAAGGAGCCTTTCGCTAAGACAGTTCTTGTGGAATTGGCAAAGTGATATTTGGAAGCCCTTAGAGGGCTATGGTGAAAAAGGAAATATCCTCAGATGAAATCTGGAAAGAAGCTTTCTGAGAAACTGCTTACTGTTCTGTTAATTCATCTCACAGAGTTACATCTGTATTCCGTGGATCTCTTTGCTAGCCTTATTTCTGTGGAATCTGAGAACAGATATTTCGGATCCCTTTGAAGACTATAGGGCCAAAGGAAATATCCTCCGATAACAAAGAGAAAGAAGCTTTCTGAGAAACTTCGTTGTGTTCTGTGAAATCATCTCACAGAGTTACAGCTTTCCCCTCAAGGAGCCTTTCGCTAAGACAGTTCCTTTGGAATTGGCAAACTGATATTTGGAAGCACATGGAGGGCTGTGGTGAAAAAGGAAATATCCTCAGATGAAATCTGGAAAGAAGCTTTCTGAGAAACTGCTTAGTGTTCTGTTAATTTATCTCACAGAGTTACATTAGTATTTCGTGGATCTCTTTGCTAGCCTTATTTCTGTGAAATCTGAGAACAGTTAATTTGGATCTCTTTGAAGATTATAGGGCCAATGGAAATATCCTCCGATAACAAAGAGAAAGCAGCTTTCTGAGAAACTTCGTTGTGTTCTGTGAAATCATCTCACAGAGATACAGATTTCCGCTCAAGGAGCCTTTCGCTAAGGCAGTTCTTGTGGAATTGGCAAAGTGATATTTGGAAGCCCATAGAGGGCTATGGTGAAAAAGGAAATATCCTCAGATGAAATCTGGAAAGAAGCTTTCTGAGAAACTGCTTAGTGTTCTGTTAATTCATCTCACAACGTTACATCTGTATTTCATGGATGTCTTTGCTAGCATTATTTCTATGGAATCTGAGAACAGATACTTCGGATCCCTTTGAAGACTATAGGGCCAAAGGAAATATCCTCCGATAACAAAGAGAAAGAAGCTTTCTGAGAAACTTCGTAGTGTTCTGTGAAATCATCTCACAGAGTTACAGCTTTCCCCTCAAGGAGCCTTTCGCTAAGACAGTTCTTGTGGAATTGGCAAAGTGATATTTGGAAGCCCATAGAGTGCTACGGTGAAAAAGGAAATATACTCAGATGAAATCTGGAAAGAAGCTTTCTGAGAAACTGCTTAGCTTTCTGTTAATTCACCTCAGAGAGTTCCATCTGTATTTCGTGGATCTCTTTGCTAGCCTTATTTCTGTAGAATCTGAGAACAGATATTTCGGATCCCTTTGAAGACTAAAGGGCTAAAGGAAATATCCTCCGATAACAAAGAGAAAAAAGCTTTCTGAGAAACTTCTTTCTGTTCTGTGAAATCATCTCACAGAGTTACAGCTTTCCCCTCAAGGAGCCTTTCGATAAGACAGTTCTTTTGGAATTGGCAAAGTGATATTTGGAAGCCCTTAGAGGGCTAAGAGAAAAAGGAAATATCCTCAGATGAAATCTGGAAAGAAGCTTTCTGAGAAACTGCTTAGTGTTCTGTTAATTCATCTCACAGAGTTACATCTGTATTTCGTGGATCTCTTTGCTAGCCTTATTTCTGTGGAATCTGAGAACAGATATTTCGGATCCCTTTGAAGACTATAGGGCCAAAGGAAATATCCTCTGATAACAAAGACAAAGATGCTTTCTGAGAAACTTCTTGGTGTTCTGTGAAATCATCTCACAGAGTTACAGCTTTCCCTTCAAGGAGCCTTTCGCTAAGACAGTTCATGTGGTATTGGCAAAGTGATATTTGGAAGCCCTTAGAGGGCTATGGTGAAAAAGGATATATCCTCAGATGAAATCTGGAAAGAAGCTTTCTGAGAAACTGCTTACTGTTCTGTTAATTCATCTCACAGAGTGACATCTGTATTCCGTGGATCTCTTTGCTAGCCTTATTTCTGTGGAATCTGAGAACAGATATTTCGGATCCCTTTGAAGACTATAGGGCCAAAGGAAATATCCTCCGATAACAAAGAGAAAGAAGCTTTCTGAGAAACTTCGTTGTGTTCTGTGTAATCATCTCACAGAGTTACAGCTTTCCCCTCAAGGAGCCTTTCGCTAAGACAGTTCTTTTGGAATTGGCAAAGTGATATTTGGAAGCACATAGAGGGCTATGGTGAAAAAGGAAATATCCTCAGATGAAATCTGGAAAGAAGCTTTCTGAGAAACTGCTTAGTGTTCTGTTAATTCATCTCACAGAGTTACATCTGTATTTCGTGGATCTCCTTGCTAGCCTTATTTCTGTGGAATCTGAGAACAGATATTTCGGATCCCTTTGAAGACTATAGGGCCAAAGGAAATATCCTCCGATAACAAAGAGAAAGAAGCTTTCTGAGAAACTCCGTTGTGTTCTGTGAAATGAACTCACGGAGTTACAGCTTTCCCCTCAAGGAGCCTTTCGCTAAGACAGTTCTTGTGGAATTGGCAAAGTGATATTTGGAAGCCCATAGAGGGCTATGGTGAAAAAGGAAATATCCTCAGATGAAATCTGGAAAGAAGCTTTCTGAGAAACTGCTTAGTGTTCTGTTAATTTATCTCACAGAGTTACATTAGTATTTCGTGGATCTCTTTGCTAGCCTTATTTCTGTGAAATCTGAGAACAGATATTTCGGATCTCTTTGAAGACTATAGGGCCAATGGAAATATCCTCCGATAACAAAGAGAAAGCAGCTTTCTGAGAAACTTCGTTGTGTTCTGTGAAATCATCTCACAGAGATACAGATTTCCCTCAAGGAGCCTTTCGCTAAGACAGTTCTTGTGGAATTGGCAAAGTGATATTTGGAAGCCCATAGAGGGATATGGTGAAAAAGGAAATATGCTCATATGAAATCTGGAAAGAAGCTTTCTGAGAAACTGCTTAGTGTTCTGTTAATTCATCTCACAACGTTACATCTGTATTTCATGGATGTCTTTGCTAGCATTATTTCTATGGTATCTGAGAACAGATATTTCGGATCCCTTTGAAGACTATAGGGCCAAAGGAAATATCCTCCGATAACAAAGAGAAAGAAGCTTTCTGAGAAACTTCGTAGTGTTCTGTGAAATCATCTCACAGAGTTACAGCTTTCCCCTCAAGGAGCCTTTCGCTAAGACAGTTCTTGTGGAATTGGCAAAGTGATATTTGGAAGCCCATAGAGTGCTACGGTGAAAAAGGAAATATACTCAGATGAAATCTGGAAAGAAGCTTTCTGAGAAACTGCTTAGTTTTCTGTTAATTCACCTCAGAGAGTTACATCTGTATTTCGTGGATCTCTTTGCTAGCCTTATTTCTGCAGAATCTGAGAACAGATATTTCGGATCCCTTTGACGACTATAGTGCCAAAGGAAATATCCTCCGATAACAAAGAGAAAGAAGCTTTCTGAGAAACTTCGTTGTGTTCTGTGAAATCATCTCACTGAGTTACAGCTTTCCCCTCAAGGAGCCTTTCGCTAAGACAGTTCTTGTGGAATTGGCAAAGTTAAATTTGAAGCCCATAGAGGGCTATGGTGAAAAAGGAAATATCCTCAGATGAAATCTGGAAAGAAGCTTTCTGAGAAACTGCTTAGTGTTCTGTTAATTCACCTCACAGAGTTACATCTGTATTTCGTGGATCTGCTTGCTAGCCTTATTTCTGTGGAATCTGAGAACAGATATTTCGGATCCCTTTGAAGACTATAGGGCCAAAGGAAATATCCTCCGATAACAAAGAGAAAGAAGCTTTCTGAGAAACTTCGTTGGGTTCTGTGAAATCATCTCACAGAGTTACAGCTTTCCCCTCAAGGAGCCTTTCGCTAAGACAGTTTTTGTGGAATTGGCAAAGTGATATTTGGAAGCCCATAGATGGCTATGGTGAAAAAGGAAATATCCTCAGATGAAATCTGGAAAGAAGCTTTCTGATAAACTGCTTAGTGTTCTGTTAATTCACCTCACAGAGTTACATCTGTATTTCGTGGATCTCTTTTCTAGCCTTATTTCTGTAGAATCTGAGAACAGATATTTCGGATCCCTTTGAAGACTATAGGGCCAAAGGATATATCCTCGGATAACAAAGAGAAAGAAACTTTCTGAGAAACTTCGTTGTGTTCTGTGAAATCATCTCACAGAGATACAGATTTCCCCTCAAGGAGCCTTTCGCTAAGACAGTTCTTGTGGAATTGGCAAAGTGATATTTGGAAGCCTATAGGGGGCTATGGTGAAAAAGGAATTATCCTCAGATGAAATCTGGAAAGAAGCTTTCTGAGAAACTGCTTAGTGTTCTGTTAATTCATCTCACAGAGTTACATCTGTATTTCATGGATGTGTTTGCTGGCATTATTTCTATGGAATCTGAGAACAGATATTTCGGATCCCTTGGAAGACTATAGGGCCAAAGGAAATATCCTCCGATAACAAAGAGAAAGAAGCTTTCTGAGAAACTTCGTAGTGTTCTGTGAAATCATCTCACAGAGTTACAGCTTTCCCCTCAGGAGCCTTTCGCTAAGACAGTTCTTGTGGAATTGGCAAAGTGATATTTGGAAGCCCTTAGAGGGCTAAGGGAAAAAGGAAATATCCTCAGATGAAATCTGGAAAGAAGCTTTCTGAGAAACTGCTTAGTGTTCTGTTAATTCATCTCACAGAGTTACATCTGTATTTCGTGGATCTCTTTGCTAGCCTTATTTCTGTGGAATCTGAGAATAGATATTTCGGATCCCTTTGAAGACTATAGGGCCGAAGGAAATATCCTCCGATAACAAAGAGAAAGAAGCTTTCTGAGAAACTTCTTGGTGTTCTGTGAAATCATCTCACAGAGTTACAGCTTTCCCTTCAAGGAGCCTTTCGCTAAGACAGTTCATGTGGTATTGGAAAAGTGATATTTGGAAGCCCTTAGAGGGCTATGGTGAAAAAGGATATATCCTCAGATGAAATCTGGAAAGAAGCTTTCTGAGAAACTGCTTACTGTTCTGTTAATTCATCTCACAGAGTTACGTCTGTATTCCGTGGATCTCTTTGCTAGCCTTATTTCTGTGGAATCTGAGAACAGATATTTCGGATCCCTTTGAAGACTATAGGGCCAAGGGAAATATCCTCCGATAACAAAGAGAAAGAAGCTTTCTGAGAAACTTCGTTGTGTTCTGTGAAATCATCTCACAGAGTTACAGCTTTCCCCTCAAGGAGCCTTTCGCTAAGACAGTTCTTGTGGAATTGGCAAAGTGATATTTGGAAGCCCATAGAGGGCTATGGTGAAAAAGGAATTATCCTCTGATGAAATCTGGAAAGAAGCTTTCTGAGAAACTGCTTAGTGTTCTGTTAATTCATCTCACAGAGTTACATCTGTATTTCGTGGATCTCCTTGCTAGCCTTATTTCTGTGGAATCTGAGAACAGATATTTCAGATCCCTTTGAAGACTATAGGGTCAAAGGAAACATCCTCCGATAACAAAGAGAAAGAAGCTTTCTGAGAAACTACGTTGTGTTCTGTGAAATGAACTCACAGAGTTACAGCTTTCCCCTCAAGGAGCCTTTCGCTAAGACAGTTCTTGTGGAATTGGGAAAGTGATATTTGGAAGCCCTTAGAGGGCTATGGTGATAAAGGAATTATCCTCAGATGAAATCTGGAAAGAGCTTTCTGAGAAACTGCTTAGTGTTCTGTTAATTCATCTCACAGAGTTACATTAGTATTTCGTGGATCTCTTTGCTAGCCTTATTTCTGTGGAATCTGAGAACAGATATTTCGGATCCCTTTGAAGACTATAGGGCCAAAGGAAATATAGTCCGATAACAAAGAGAAAGCAGCTTTCTGAGAAACTTCGTTGTGTTCTGTGAAATCATCTCAGAGAGATACAGCTTTCCCCTCAAGGAGCATTTCGCTAAGACAGTTCTTGTGGAATTGGCAAAGTGATATTTGGAAGCCCGTAGTGGGCTATGGTGAAAAAGGAAATATCCTCAGATGAAATCTGGAAAGAAGCTTTCTGAGAAACTGCTTAGTGTTCTGTTAATTCATCTCACAGAGTTACATCTGTATTTCATGGATGTCTTTGCTAGCATTATTTCTATGGAATCTGAGAACAGATATTTCGGATCCCTTTGAAGACTATAGGGCCAAAGGAAATATCCTCCGATAACAAAGAGAAAAAAGCTTTCTGAGAAACTTCATTGTGTTCTGTGAAATCACCTCACAGAGTTACAGCTTTCCCCTCAAGGAGCCTTTCGCTAAGACAGTTCTTGTGGAATTGGCAAAGTGATATTTGGAAGCCCTTAGAGGGCTATGGTGAAAAAGGAATTATCCTCAGATGAAATCTGGAAAGAAGCTTTTTGAGAAACTGCTTAGTGTTCTGTTAATTCATCTCACAGAGTTACATCTGTATTTCGTGGATCTCCTTGCTTGCCTTATTTCTGTGGAATCTGAGAACAGATATTTCGGATCCCTTTGAAGACTATAGGGCCAAAGGAAATATCCTCCGATAACAAAGAGAAAGAAGCTTTCTGAGAAACTCCGTTGTGTTCTGTGAAATGAACTCACAGAGTTACAGCTTTCCCCTCAAGGAGCCTTTCGCTAAGACAGTTGTTGTGGAATTGGCAAAGTGATATTTGGAAGCCCATAGAGGGCTACGGTGAAAAAGGAAATATCCTCAGATGAAATCTGGAAAGAAGCTTTCTGAGAAACTGCTTAGTGTTCTTTTAATTCATCTCACAGAGTAACATCTGTAGTTCGTGGATGTCTTTGCTAGCCTTATTTCTGTAGAATCTGAGAACAGATATTTCGGATCCCTTTGAAGACTAAAGGGCTAAAGGAAATATCCTCCGATAACAAAGAGAAAAAAGCTTTCTGAGAAACTTCGTTGTGTTCTCTGAAATCATCTCACAGAGTTACAGCTTTCCCCTCAAGGAGCCTTTCGCTAAGACAGTTCTTGTGGAACTGGCAAAGTGATATTTGGAAGCCCTTAGAGGGCTAAGGGAAAAAGGAAATATCCTCAGATGAAATCTGGAAAGAAGCTTTCTGAGAAACTGCTTAGTGTTCTGTTAATTCATCTCACAGAGTTACATCTGTATTTCGTGGATCTCTTTGCTAGCCTTATTTCTGTGGAATCTGAGAACAGATATTTCGGATCCCTTTGAAGACTATAGGGCCAAAGGAAATATCCTCCGATAACAAAGAGAAAGAAGCTTTCTGAGAAACTTCTTGGTGTTCTGTGAAATCATCTCACAGAGTTACAGCTTTCCCTTCAAGGAGCCTTTCGCTAAGACAGTTCATGTGGTATTGGAAAACTGATATTTGGAAGCCCTTAGAGGGCTATGGTGAAAAAGGATATATCCTCAGATGAAATCTGGAAAGAAGCTTTCTGAGAAACTGCTTACTGTTCTGTTAATTCATCTCACAGAGTTACATCTGTATTCCGTGGATCTCTTTGCTAGCCTTATTTCTGTGGAATCTGAGAACAGATATTTCGGATCCCTTTGAAGACTATAGGGCCAAAGGAAATATCCTCCGATAACAAAGAGAAAGAAGCTTTCTGAGAAACTACGTTGTGTTCTGTGAAATCATCTCACAGAGTTACAGCTTTCCCCTCAAGGAGCCTTTCGCTAAGACAGTTCCTTTGGAATTGGCAAAGTGATATTTGGAAGCACATGGAGGGCTGTGGTGAAAAAGGAAATATCCTCAGATGAAATCTGGAAAGAAGCTTTCTGAGAAACTGCTTAGTGTTCTGTTAATTCATCTCACAGAGTTACATCTGTATTTCGTGGATCTCTTTGCTAGCCTTATTTATGTGGAATCTGAGAACAGATATTTCGGATCCCTTTGAAGACTATAGGGCCAAAGGAAATATCCTCCGATAACAAAGAGAAAGAAGCTTTCTGAGAAACTTCTTGGTGTTCTGTGAAATCATCTCACAGAGTTACAGCTTTCCCTTCAAGGAGCCTTTCGCTAAGACAGTTCTTGTGGAATTGTCAAAGTGATATTTGGAAGCCCATAGAGGCCTATGGTGAAAAAGGAAATATCCTCAGATGAAATCTGGAAAGAAGCTTTCTGAGAAAATGCTTAGTGTTCTGTTAATTCATCTCACAGAGTTACATTAGTATTTCGTGGATCTCTTTGCTAGCCTTATTTCTTTGGAATCTGAGAACACATATTTCGGATCCCTTTGAAGACTATAGGGTCAAAGGATATATCCTCCGATAACAAAGAGAAAGAAGCTTTCTGAGAAACTTCGTTGTGTTCTCTGAAATCATCTCACAGAGATACACCTTTCTCCTCAAGGAGCCTTTCGCTAAGACAGTTCTTGTGGAATTGGGAAAGTGATATTTGGAAGCCAGTAGAGGGCTATGGTGAAAAAGGAAATATCCTCAGATGAAATCTGGAAAGAAGCTTTCTGAGAAACTGCTTAGTGTTCTGTTCATTCATCTCACAGAGTTACATCTGTATTTCATGGATGTCTTTGCTAGCTTTATTTCTATGGAATCTGAGAACAGATATTTCGGATCCCTTTGAAGACTATAGGGCCAAAGGAAATATCCTCCGATAACAAAGAGAAAGAAGCTTTCTGAGAAACTTCGTTGTGTTCTGTGAAATCATCTCACAGAGTTACAGCTTTCCCCATAAGGAGCCTTTCGCTAAGACAGTTCTTGTGGAATTGGCAAAGTGATATTTGGAAGCCCATAGAGGGCTACGGTGAAAAAGGAATTATCCTCAGATGAAATCTGGAAAGAAGCTTTCTGAGAAACTGCTTAGTGTTCTGTTAATTCATCTCACAGAGTTACATCTGTATTTCGTGGATCTCCTTACTAGCCTTATTTCTGTGGAATCTGAGAACAGATATTTCGGATCCATTTGAAGACTATAGGGTCAAAGGAAATATCCTCCGATAACAAAGAGAAAGAAGCTTTCTGAGAAACTCCGTTGTGTTCTGTGAAATGAACTCACAGAGTTACAGCTTTCCCCTCAAGGAGCCTTTCGATAAGACAGTTCTTTTGGAATTGGCAAAGTGATATTTGGAAGCCCTTAGAGGGCTAAGGGAAAAAGGAAATATCCTCAGATGAAATCTGGAAAGAAGCTTTCTGAGAAACTGCTTAGTGTTCTGTTAATTCATCTCACAGAGTTACATCTGTATTTCGTGGATCTCTTTGCTAGCCTTATTTCTGTGGAATCTGAGAACAGATATTTCGGATCCCTTTGAAGAATATAGGGCCAAAGGAAATATCCTCCGATAAGAAAGACAAAGATGCTTTCTGAGAAACTTCTTGGTGTTCTGTGAAATAATCTCACAGAGTTACAGCTTTCCCCTCAAGGAGCCTTTCGCTAAGACAGTTCATGTGGTATTGGCAAAGTGATATTTGGAAGCCCTTAGAGGGCTATGGTGAAAAAGGATATATCCTCAGATGAAATCTGGAAAGAAGCTTTCTGAGAAACTGCGTACTGTTCTGTTAATTCATCTCACAGAGTGACATCTGTATTCCGTGGATCTCTTTGCTAGCCTTATTTCTGTGGAATCTGAGAACAGATATTTCGGATCCCTTTGAAGACTATAGAGCCAAAGGAAATATCCTCTGATAACAAAGAGAAAGAAGCTTTCTGAGAAACTTCGTTGTGTTCTGTGAAATCATCTCACAGAGTTACATCTTTACCCTCAAGGAGCCTATCGCTAAGACAGTTCTTGTGGAATTGGCAAAGTGATATTTGGAAGCCCATAGAGGGCTATGTTGAAAAAGGAAATATACTCAGATGAAATCTGGAAAGAAGCTTTCTGAGACACTGCTTAGTGTTCTGTTAATTCATCTCACAGAGTCACATCTGTATTTCGTGGATCTCTTTGCTAGCCTTATTTCTGTAGAATCTGAGAACAGATATTTCGGATCCCTGTGAAGACTAAAGGCTAAAGGAAATATCCTCCGATAACAAAGAGAAAGAAGCTTTCTGAGAAACTTCTTGGTGTTCTGTGAAATCATCTCACAGAGTTACAGCTTTCCCCTCAAGGAGCCTTTCGCTAAGACAGTTCATGTGGTATTGGAAAAGTGATATTTGGAAGCCCTTAGAGGGCTATGGTGAAAAAGGATATATCCTCAGATGAAATCTGGAAAGAAGCTTTCTGAGAAACTGCTTACTGTTCTGTTAATTCATCTCACAGAGTAACATCTGTATTCCTTGGATCTCTTTGTTAGCCTTATTTCTGTGGAATCTGAGAACAGATCTTTCGGATCCCTTTGAAGACTATAGGGCCAAAGGAAATATCCTCCGATAACAAAGAGAAAGAAGCTTTCTGAGAAACTTCGTTGTGTTCTGTGAAATCATCTCACAGAGATACAGATTTCCCCTCAAGGAGCCTTTCGCTAAGACAGTTGTTGTGGAATTGGCAAAGTGATATTTGGAAGCCCGTAGAGGGCGATGGTGAAAAAGGAAATATCCTCAGATGAAATCTGGAAAGAAGCTTTCTGAGAAACTGCTTAGTGTTCTCTTAATTCATCTCACAGAGTTACATCTGTATTTCCTGGATCTCTTTGTTAGCCTTATTTCTGTGGAATCTGAGAACAGATATTTCGGATCCCTTTGAAGACTATAGGGCCAAAGGAAATATCCTCCGATAACAAAGAGAAAGAAGCTTTCTGAGAAACTTCGTTGTGTTCTGTGAAATCATCTCACAGAGTTACAGCTTTCCCCTCAAGGAGCCTTTCGCTAAGACAGTTCTTGTAGAATTGGCAAAGTGATATTTGGAAGCCCTTAGAGGGCTAAGGGAAAAAGGAAATATCCTCAGATGAAATCTGGAAAGAAGCTTTCTGAGAAACTGCTTAGTGTTCTGTTAATTCATCTCACAGAGTTACATCTGTATTTCGTGTATCTCTTTGCTAGCCTTATTTCTGTTTAATCTGAGAACAGATATTTCGGATCCCTTTGAAGACTATAGGGCCAAAGGAAATATCCTCCGATAACAAAGAGAAAGAAGCTTTCTGAGAAACTTCGTTGTGTTCTGTGAAATCATCTCACAGAGATACAGCTTTACCCTCAAGGAGCCTTTCGCTAAGACAGTTCTTGTGGAATTGGGAAAGTGATATTTGGAAGCCCGTAGAGGGCTATCGTGAAAAAGGAAATATCCATAGAGGAAATCTGGAAAGAAGCTTTCTGAGAAACTGCTTAGTGTTCTGTTCATTCATCTCACAGAGTTACATCTGTATTTCATGGATGTCTTTGCTAGCATTATTTCTATGGAATCTGAGAACAGATATTTCGGATCCCTTTGAAGACTATAGGGCCAAAGGAAATATCCTCCGATAACAAAGAGAAAGCAGCTTTCTGAGAAACTTCGTTGTGTTCTGTGAAATCATCTCACAGAGTTACAGCTTTCCCCTCAAGGAGCCTTTCGCTAAGACAGTTCTTGTGTAATTGGCAAAGTGATATTTGGAAGCCCTTAGAGGGCTATGGTGAAAAAGGAAATATCCTCAGATGAAATCTGGAAAGAAGCTTTCTGAGAAACTGCTTAGTGTTCTTTTAATTCATCTCACAGAGTAACATCTGTAGTTCGTGGATGTCTTTGCTAGCCTTATTTCTGTAGAATCTGAGAACAGATATTTCGGATCCCTTTGAAGACTAAAGGGCTAAAGGAAATATCCTCCGATAACAAAGAGAAAAAAGCTTTCTGAGAAACTTCGTTGTGTTCTCTGAAATCATCTCACAGAGTTACAGCTTTCCCCTCAAGGAGCCTTTCGCTAAGACAGTTCTTGTGGAATTGGCAAAGTGATATTTGGAAGCCCTTAGAGGGCTATGGTGAAAAAGGAAATATCCTCAGATGAAATCTGGAAAGAAGCTTTCTGAGAAACTGCTTACTGTTCTGTTAATTCATCTCACAGAGTTACATCTGTATTCCGTGGATCTCTTTGCTAGCCTTATTTCTGTGGAATCTGAGAACAGATATTTCGGATCCCTTTGAAGACTATAGGGCCAAAGGAAATATCCTCCGATAACAAAGAGAAAGAAGCTTTCTGAGAAACTTCGTTGTGTTCTGTGAAATCATCTCACAGAGTTACAGCTTTCCCCTCAAGGAGCCTTTCGCTAAGACAATTCCTTTGGAATTGGCAAACTGATATTTGGAAGCACATGGAGGGCTGTGGTGAAAAAGGAAATATCCTCAGATGAAATCTGGAAAGAAGCTTTCTGAGAAACTGCTTAGTGTTCTGTTAATTTATCTCACAGAGTTACATTAGTATTTCGTGGATCTCTTTGCTAGCCTTATTTCTGTAAAATCTGAGAACAGTTAATTTGGATCTCTTTGAAGACTATAGGGCCAATGGAAATATCCTCCGATAACAAAGAGAAAGCAGCTTTCTGAGAAACTTCGTTGTGTTCTGTGAAATCATCTCACAGAGATACAGATTTCCGCTCAAGGAGCCTTTCGCTAAGACAGTTCTTGTGGAATTGGCAAAGTGATATTTGGAAGCCCATAGAGGGCTATGGTGAAAAAGGAAATATCCTCAGATGAAATCTGGAAAGAAGCTTTCTGAGAAACTGCTTAGTGTTCTGTTAATTCATCTCACAACTTTACATCTCTATTTCATGGATGTCTTTGCTAGCATTATTTCTATGGAATCTGAGAACAGATACTTCGGATCCCTTTGAAGACTATAGGGCCAAAGGAAATATCCTCCGATAACAAAGAGAAAGAAGCTTTCTGAGAAACTTCGTAGTGTTCTGTGAAATCATCTCACAGAGTTACAGCTTTCCCCTCAAGGAGCCTTTCGCTAAGACAGTTCTTGTGGAATTGGCAAAGTGATATTTGGAAGCCCATAGAGTGCTACGGTGAAAAAGGAAATATACTCAGATGAAATCTGGAAAGAAGCTTTCTGAGAAACTGCTTAGTTTTCTGTTAATTCACCTCAGAGAGTTACTTCTGTATTTCGTGGATCTCTTTGCTAGCCTTATTTCTGTAGAATCTGAGAACAGATATTTCGGATCCCTTTGAAGACTAAAGGGCTAAAGGAAATATCCTCCGATAACAAAGAGAAAAAAGCTTTCTGAGAAACTTCTTTCTGTTCTGTGAAATCATCTCACAGAGTTACAGCTTTCCCCTCAAGGAGCCTTTCGATAAGACAGTTCTTTTGGAATTGGCAAAGTGATATTTGGAAGCCCTTAGAGGGCTAAGGGAAAAAGGAAATATCCTCAGATGAAATCTGGAAAGAAGCTTTCTGAGAAACTGCTTAGTGTTCTGTTAATTCATCTCACAGAGTTACATCTGTATTTCGTGGATCTCTTTGCTAGCCTTATTTCTGTGGAATCTGAGAACAGATATTTCGGATCCCTTTGAAGACTATAGGGCCAAAGGAAATATCCTCTGATAACAAAGACAAAGATGCTTTCTGAGAAACTTCTTGGTGTTCTGTGAAATCATCTCACAGAGTTACAGCTTTCCCTTCAAGGAGCCTTTCGCTAAGACAGTTCATGTGGTATTGGCAAAGTGATATTTGGAAGCCCTTAGAGGGCTATGGTGAAAAAGGATATATCCTCAGATGAAATCTGGAAAGAAGCTTTCTGAGAAACTGCTTACTGTTCTGTTAATTCATCTCACAGAGTGACATCTGTATTCCGTGGATCTCTTTGCTAGCCTTATTTCTGTGGAATCTGAGAACAGATATTTCGGATCCCTTTGAAGACTATAGGGCCAAAGGAAATATCCTCCGATAACAAAGAGAAAGAAGCTTTCTGAGAAACTTCGTTGTGTTCTGTGAAATCATCTCACAGAGTTACAGCTTTCCCCTCAAGGAGCCTTTCGCTAAGACAGTTCTTTTGGAATTGGCAAAGTGATATTTGGAAGCACATAGAGGGCTATGGTGAAAAAGGAAATATCCTCAGATGAAATCTGGAAAGAAGCTTTCTGAGAAACTGCTTAGTGTTCTGTTAATTCATCTCACAGAGTTACATCTGTATTTCGTGGATCTCCTTGCTAGCCTTATTTCTGTGGAATCTGAGAACAGATATTTCGGATCCCTTTGAAGACTATAGGGCCAAAGGAAATATCCTCCGATAACAAAGAGAAAGAAGCTTTCTGAGAAACTCCGTTGTGTTCTGTGAAATGAACTCACGGAGTTACAGCTTTCCCCTCAAGGAGCCTTTCGCTAAGACAGTTCTTGTGGAATTGGCAAAGTGATATTTGGAAGCCCATAGAGGGCTATGGTGAAAAAGGAAATATCCTCAGATGAAATCTGGAAAGAAGCTTTCTGAGAAACTGCTTAGTGTTCTGTTAATTTATCTCACAGAGTTACATTAGTATTTCGTGGATCTCTTTGCTAGCCTTATTTCTGTGAAATCTGAGAACAGATATTTCGGATCTCTTTGAAGACTATAGGGCCAATGGAAATATCCTCCGATAACAAAGAGAAAGCAGCTTTCTGAGAAACTTCGTTGTGTTCTGTGAAATCATCTCACAGAGATACAGATTTCCCTCAAGGAGCCTTTCGCTAAGACAGTTCTTGTGGAATTGGCAAAGTGATATTTGGAAGCCCATAGAGGGCTATGGTGAAAAAGGAAATATCCTCAGATGAAATCTGGAAAGAAGCTTTCTGAGAAACTGCTTAGTGTTCTGTTAATTCATCTCACAACGTTACATCTGTGTTTCATGGATGTCTTTGCTAGCATTATTTCTATGGTATCTGAGAACAGATATTTCGGATCCCTTTGAAGACTATAGGGCCAAAGGAAATATCCTCCGATAACAAAGAGAAAGAAGCTTTCTGAGAAACTTCGTAGTGTTCTGTGAAATCATCTCACAGAGTTACAGCTTTCCCCTCAAGGAGCCTTTCGCTAAGACAGTTCTTGTGGAATTGGCAAAGTGATATTTGGAAGCCCATAGAGTGCTACGGTGAAAAAGGAAATATACTCAGATGAAATCTGGAAAGAAGCTTTCTGAGAAACTGCTTAGTTTTCTGTTAATTCACCTCAGAGAGTTACATCTGTATTTCGTGGATCTCTTTGCTAGCCTTATTTCTGTAGAATCTGAGAACAGATATTTCGGATCCCTTTGACGACTATAGTGCCAAAGGAAATATCCTCCGATAACAAAGAGAAAGAAGCTTTCTGAGAAACTTCGTTGTGTTCTGTGAAATCATCTCACTGAGTTACAGCTTTCCCCTCAAGGAGCCTTTCGCTAAGACAGTTCTTGTGGAATTGGCAAAGTTAAATTTGAAGCCCATAGAGGGCTATGGTGAAAAAGGAAATATCCTCAGATGAAATCTGGAAAGAAGCTTTCTGAGAAACTGCTTAGTGTTCTGTTAATTCACCTCACAGAGTTACATCTGTATTTCGTGGATCTGTTTGCTAGCCTTATTTCTGTGGAATCTGAGAACAGATATTTCGGATCCCTTTGAAGACTATAGGGCCAAAGGAAATATCCTCCGATAACAAAGAGAAAGAAGCTTTCTGAGAAACTTCGTTGGGTTCTGTGAAATCATCTCACAGAGTTACAGCTTTCCCCTCAAGGAGCCTTTCGCTAAGACAGTTTTTGTGGAATTGGCAAAGTGATATTTGGAAGCCCATAGATGGCTATGGTGAAAAAGGAAATATACTCAGATGAAATCTGGAAAGAAGCTTTCTGATAAACTGCTTAGTGTTCTGTTAATTCACCTCACAGAGTTACATCTGTATTTCGTGGATCTCTTTTCTAGCCTTATTTCTGTAGAATCTGAGAACAGATATTTCGGATCCCTTTGAAGACTATAGGGCCAAAGGATATATCCTCGGATAACAAAGAGAAAGAAACTTTCTGAGAAACTTCGTTGTGTTCTGTGAAATCATCTCACAGAGATACAGATTTCCCCTCAAGGAGCCTTTCGCTAAGACAGTTCTTGTGGAATTGGCAAAGTGATATTTGGAAGCCTATAGGGGGCTATGGTGAAAAAGGAATTATCCTCAGATGAAATCTGGAAAGAAGCTTTCTGAGAAACTGCTTAGTGTTCTGTTAATTCATCTCACAGAGTTACATCTGTATTTCATGGATGTGTTTGCTAGCATTATTTCTATGGAATCTGAGAACAGATATTTCGGATCCCTTTGAAGACTATAGGGCCAAAGGAAATATCCTCCGATAACAAAGAGAAAGAAGCTTTCTGAGAAACTTCGTAGTGTTCTGTGAAATCATCTCACAGAGTTACAGCTTTCCCCTCAAGGAGCCTTTCGCTAAGACAGTTCTTGTGGAATTGGCAAAGTGATATTTGGAAGCCCTTAGAGGGCTAAGGGAAAAAGGAAATATCCTCAGATGAAATCTGGAAAGAAGCTTTCTGAGAAACTGCTTAGTGTTCTGTTAATTCATCTCACAGAGTTACATCTGTATTTCGTGGATCTCTTTGCTAGCCTTATTTCTGTGGAATCTGAGAACAGATATTTCGGATCCCTTTGAAGACTATAGGGCCGAAGGAAATATCCTCCGATAACAAAGAGAAAGAAGCTTTCTGAGAAACTTCTTGTTGTTCTGTGAAATCATCTCACAGAGTTACATCTTTACCCTCAAGGAGCCTATCGCTAAGACAGTTCTTGTGGAATTGGCAAAGTGATATTTGGAAGCCCATAGAGGGCTATGTTGAAAAAGGAAATATACTCAGATGAAATCTGGAAAGAAGCTTTCTGAGACACTGCTTAGTGTTCTGTTAATTCATCTCACAGAGTTACATCTGTATTTCGTGGATCTCTTTGCTAGCCTTATTTCTGTAGAATCTGAGAACAGATATTTCGGATCCCTGTGAAGACTAAAGGCTAAAGGAAATATCCTCCGATAACAAAGAGAAAGAAGCTTTCTGAGAAACTTCGTTGTGTTCTGTGAAATCATCTCACAGAGTTACAGCTTTCCCCTAAAGGAGCCTTTCTCTAAGACAGTTCTTGTGGAATTGGCAAAGTGATATTTGGAAGCCCTTAGAGGGCTAAGGGAAAAAGGAAATATCCTCAGATGAAATCTGGAAAGAAGCTTTCTGAGAAACTGCTTAGTGTTCTGTTAATTCATCTCACAGAGTTACATCTGTATATCGTGGATCTCTTTACTAGCCCTATTTCTGTGGAATCTGAGAACAGATATTTCGGATCCCTTTGAAGACTGTAGGGCCAAAGGAAATATCCTCCGATAACAAAGAGAAAGAAGCTTTCTGAGAAACTTCTTGGTGTTCTGTGAAATCATCTCACAGAGTTACAGCTTTCCCCTCAAGGAGCCTTTCGCTAAGACAGTTCATGTGGTATTGGAAAAGTGATATTTGGAAGCCCTTAGAGGGCTATGGTGAAAAAGGATATATCCTCAGATGAAATCTGGAAAGAAGCTTTCTGAGAAACTGCTTACTGTTCTGTTAATTCATCTCACAGAGTAACATCTGTATTCCGTGGATCTCTTTGTTAGCCTTATTTCTGTGGAATCTGAGAACAGATCTTTCGGATCCCTTTGAAGACTATAGGGCCAAAGGAAATATCCTCCGATAACAAAGAGAAAGAAGCTTTCTGAGAAACTTCGTTGTGTTCTGTGAAATCATCTCACAGAGATACAGATTTCCCCTCAAGGAGCCTTTCGCTAAGACAGTTGTTGTGGAATTGGCAAAGTGATATTTGGAAGCCCGTAGAGGGCGATGGTGAAAAAGGAAATATCCTCAGATGAAATCTGGAAAGAAGCTTTCTGAGAAACTGCTTAGTGTTCTCTTAATTCATCTCACAGAGTTACATCTGTATTTCCTGGATCTCTTTGTTAGCCTTATTTCTGTGGAATCTGAGAACAGATATTTCGGATCCCTTTGAAGACTATAGGGCCAAAGGAAATATCCTCCGATAACAAAGAGAAAGAAGCTTTCTGAGAAACTTCGTTGTGTTCTGTGAAATCATCTCACAGAGTTACAGCTTTCCCCTCAAGGAGCCTTTCGCTAAGACAGTTCTTGTAGAATTGGCAAAGTGATATTTGGAAGCCCTTAGAGGGCTAAGGGAAAAAGGAAATATCCTCAGATGAAATCTGGAAAGAAGCTTTCTGAGAAACTGCTTAGTGTTCTGTTAATTCATCTCACAGAGTTACATCTGTATTTCGTGTATCTCTTTGCTAGCCTTATTTCTGTTTAATCTGAGAACAGATATTTCGGATCCCTTTGAAGACTATAGGGCCAAAGGAAATATCCTCCGATAACAAAGAGAAAGAAGCTTTCTGAGAAACTTCGTTGTGTTCTGTGAAATCATCTCACAGAGATACAGCTTTACCCTCAAGGAGCCTTTCGCTAAGACAGTTCTTGTGGAATTGGGAAAGTGATATTTGGAAGCCCGTAGAGGGCTATCGTGAAAAAGGAAATATCCATAGAGGAAATCTGGAAAGAAGCTTTCTGAGAAACTGCTTAGTGTTCTGTTCATTCATCTCACAGAGTTACATCTGTATTTCATGGATGTCTTTGCTAGCATTATTTCTATGGAATCTGAGAACAGATATTTCGGATCCCTTTGAAGACTATAGGGCCAAAGGAAATATCCTCCGATAACAAAGAGAAAGCAGCTTTCTGAGAAACTTCGTTGTGTTCTGTGAAATCATCTCACAGAGTTACAGCTTTCCCCTCAAGGAGCCTTTCGCTAAGACAGTTCTTGTGTAATTGGCAAAGTGATATTTGGAAGCCCTTAGAGGGCTATGGTGAAAAAGGAAATATCCTCAGATGAAATCTGGAAAGAAGCTTTCTGAGAAACTGCTTAGTGTTCTTTTAATTCATTTCACAGAGTAACATCTGTAGTTCGTGGATGTCTTTGCTAGCCTTATTTCTGTGGAATCTGAGAACAGATATTTCGGATCCCTTTGAAGACTATAGGGCCAAAGGAAATATCCTCTGATAACAAAGACAAAGATGCTTTCTGAGAAACTTCTTGGTGTTCTGTGAAATCATCTCACAGAGTTACAGCTTTCCCTTCAAGGAGCCTTTCGCTAAGACAGTTCATGTGGTATTGGCAAAGTGATATTTGGAAGCCCTTAGAGGGCTATGGTGAAAAAGGATATATCCTCAGATGAAATCTGGAAAGAAGCTTTCTGAGAAACTGCTTACTGTTCTGTTAATTCATCTCACAGAGTGACATCTGTATTCCGTGGATCTCTTTGCTAGCCTTATTTCTGTGGAATCTGAGAACAGATATTTCGGATCCCTTTGAAGACTATAGGGCCAAAGGAAATATCCTCCGATAACAAAGAGAAAGAAGCTTTCTGAGAAACTTCGTTGTGTTCTGTGAAATCATCTCACAGAGTTACAGCTTTCCCCTCAAGGAGCCTTTCGCTAAGACAGTTCTTTTGGAATTGGCAAAGTGATATTTGGAAGCACATAGAGGGCTATGGTGAAAAAGGAAATATCCTCAGATGAAATCTGGAAAGAAGCTTTCTGAGAAACTGCTTAGTGTTCTGTTAATTCATCTCACAGAGTTACATCTGTATTTCGTGGATCTCCTTGCTAGCCTTATTTCTGTGGAATCTGAGAACAGATATTTCGGATCCCTTTGAAGACTATAGGGCCAAAGGAAATATCCTCCGATAACAAAGAGAAAGAAGCTTTCTGAGAAACTCCGTTGTGTTCTGTGAAATGAACTCACGGAGTTACAGCTTTCCCCTCAAGGAGCCTTTCGCTAAGACAGTTCTTGTGGAATTGGCAAAGTGATATTTGGAAGCCCATAGAGGGCTATGGTGAAAAAGGAAATATCCTCAGATGAAATCTGGAAAGAAGCTTTCTGAGAAACTGCTTAGTGTTCTGTTAATTTATCTCACAGAGTTACATTAGTATTTCGTGGATCTCTTTGCTAGCCTTATTTCTGTGAAATCTGAGAACAGATATTTCGGATCTCTTTGAAGACTATAGGGCCAATGGAAATATCCTCCGATAACAAAGAGAAAGCAGCTTTCTGAGAAACTTCGTTGTGTTCTGTGAAATCATCTCACAGAGATACAGATTTCCCTCAAGGAGCCTTTCGCTAAGACAGTTCTTGTGGAATTGGCAAAGTGATATTTGGAAGCCCATAGAGGGCTATGGTGAAAAAGGAAATATCCTCAGATGAAATCTGGAAAGAAGCTTTCTGAGAAACTGCTTAGTGTTCTGTTAATTCATCTCACAACGTTACATCTGTGTTTCATGGATGTCTTTGCTAGCATTATTTCTATGGTATCTGAGAACAGATATTTCGGATCCCTTTGAAGACTATAGGGCCAAAGGAAATATCCTCCGATAACAAAGAGAAAGAAGCTTTCTGAGAAACTTCGTAGTGTTCTGTGAAATCATCTCACAGAGTTACAGCTTTCCCCTCAAGGAGCCTTTCGCTAAGACAGTTCTTGTGGAATTGGCAAAGTGATATTTGGAAGCCCATAGAGTGCTACGGTGAAAAAGGAAATATACTCAGATGAAATCTGGAAAGAAGCTTTCTGAGAAACTGCTTAGTTTTCTGTTAATTCACCTCAGAGAGTTACATCTGTATTTCGTGGATCTCTTTGCTAGCCTTATTTCTGTAGAATCTGAGAACAGATATTTCGGATCCCTTTGACGACTATAGTGCCAAAGGAAATATCCTCCGATAACAAAGAGAAAGAAGCTTTCTGAGAAACTTCGTTGTGTTCTGTGAAATCATCTCACTGAGTTACAGCTTTCCCCTCAAGGAGCCTTTCGCTAAGACAGTTCTTGTGGAATTGGCAAAGTTAAATTTGAAGCCCATAGAGGGCTATGGTGAAAAAGGAAATATCCTCAGATGAAATCTGGAAAGAAGCTTTCTGAGAAACTGCTTAGTGTTCTGTTAATTCACCTCACAGAGTTACATCTGTATTTCGTGGATCTGTTTGCTAGCCTTATTTCTGTGGAATCTGAGAACAGATATTTCGGATCCCTTTGAAGACTATAGGGCCAAAGGAAATATCCTCCGACAACAAAGAGAAAGAAGCTTTCTGAGAAACTTCGTTGGGTTCTGTGAAATCATCTCACAGAGTTACAGCTTTCCCCTCAAGGAGCCTTTCGCTAAGACAGTTTTTGTGGAATTGGCAAAGTGATATTTGGAAGCCCATAGATGGCTATGGTGAAAAAGGAAATATACTCAGATGAAATCTGGAAAGAAGCTTTCTGATAAACTGCTTAGTGTTCTGTTAATTCACCTCACAGAGTTACATCTGTATTTCGTGGATCTCTTTTCTAGCCTTATTTCTGTAGAATCTGAGAACAGATATTTCGGATCCCTTTGAAGACTATAGGGCCAAAGGATATATCCTCGGATAACAAAGAGAAAGAAACTTTCTGAGAAACTTCGTTGTGTTCTGTGAAATCATCTCACAGAGATACAGATTTCCCCTCAAGGAGCCTTTCGCTAAGACAGTTCTTGTGGAATTGGCAAAGTGATATTTGGAAGCCTATAGGGGGCTATGGTGAAAAAGGAATTATCCTCAGATGAAATCTGGAAAGAAGCTTTCTGAGAAACTGCTTAGTGTTCTGTTAATTCATCTCACAGAGTTACATCTGTATTTCATGGATGTGTTTGCTAGCATTATTTCTATGGAATCTGAGAACAGATATTTCGGATCCCTTTGAAGACTATAGGGCCAAAGGAAATATCCTCCGATAACAAAGAGAAAGAAGCTTTCTGAGAAACTTCGTAGTGTTCTGTGAAATCATCTCACAGAGTTACAACTTTCCCCTCAAGGAGCCTTTCGCTAAGACAGTTCTTGTGGAATTGGCAAAGTGATATTTGGAAGCCCTTAGAGGGCTAAGGGAAAAAGGAAATATCCTCAGATGAAATCTGGAAAGAAGCTTTCTGAGAAACTGCTTAGTGTTCTGTTAATTCATCTCACAGAGTTACATCTGTATTTCGTGGATCTCTTTGCTAGCCTTATTTCTGTGGAATCTGAGAACAGATATTTCGGATCCCTTTGAAGACTATAGGGCCGAAGGAAATATCCTCCGATAACAAAGAGAAAGAAGCTTTCTGAGAAACTTCTTGTTGTTCTGTGAAATCATCTCACAGAGTTACATCTTTACCCTCAAGGAGCCTATCGCTAAGACAGTTCTTGTGGAATTGGCAAAGTGATATTTGGAAGCCCATAGAGGGCTATGTTGAAAAAGGAAATATACTCAGATGAAATCTGGAAAGAAGCTTTCTGAGACACTGCTTAGTGTTCTGTTAATTCATCTCACAGAGTTACATCTGTATTTCGTGGATCTCTTTGCTAGCCTTATTTCTGTAGAATCTGAGAACAGATATTTCGGATCCCTGTGAAGACTAAAGGCTAAAGGAAATATCCTCCGATAACAAAGAGAAAGAAGCTTTCTGAGAAACTTCGTTGTGTTCTGTGAAATCATCTCACAGAGTTACAGCTTTCCCCTAAAGGAGCCTTTCTCTAAGACAGTTCTTGTGGAATTGGCAAAGTGATATTTGGAAGCCCTTAGAGGGCTAAGGGAAAAAGGAAATATCCTCAGATGAAATCTGGAAAGAAGCTTTCTGAGAAACTGCTTAGTGTTCTGTTAATTCATCTCACAGAGTTACATCTGTATATCGTGGATCTCTTTACTAGCCCTATTTCTGTGGAATCTGAGAACAGATATTTCGGATCCCTTTGAAGACTGTAGGGCCAAAGGAAATATCCTCCGATAACAAAGAGAAAGAAGCTTTCTGAGAAACTTCTTGGTGTTCTGTGAAATCATCTCACAGAGTTACAGCTTTCCCCTCAAGGAGCCTTTCGCTAAGACAGTTCATGTGGTATTGGAAAAGTGATATTTGGAAGCCCTTAGAGGGCTATGGTGAAAAAGGATATATCCTCAGATGAAATCTGGAAAGAAGCTTTCTGAGAAACTGCTTACTGTTCTGTTAATTCATCTCACAGAGTAACATCTGTATTCCGTGGATCTCTTTGTTAGCCTTATTTCTGTGGAATCTGAGAACAGATCTTTCGGATCCCTTTGAAGACTATAGGGCCAAAGGAAATATCCTCCGATAACAAAGAGAAAGAAGCTTTCTGAGAAACTTCGTTGTGTTCTGTGAAATCATCTCACAGAGATACAGATTTCCCCTCAAGGAGCCTTTCGCTAAGACAGTTGTTGTGGAATTGGCAAAGTGATATTTGGAAGCCCGTAGAGGGCGATGGTGAAAAAGGAAATATCCTCAGATGAAATCTGGAAAGAAGCTTTCTGAGAAACTGCTTAGTGTTCTCTTAATTCATCTCACAGAGTTACATCTGTATTTCCTGGATCTCTTTGTTAGCCTTATTTCTGTGGAATCTGAGAACAGATATTTCGGATCCCTTTGAAGACTATAGGGCCAAAGGAAATATCCTCCGATAACAAAGAGAAAGAAGCTTTCTGAGAAACTTCGTTGTGTTCTGTGAAATCATCTCACAGAGTTACAGCTTTCCCCTCAAGGAGCCTTTCGCTAAGACAGTTCTTGTAGAATTGGCAAAGTGATATTTGGAAGCCCTTAGAGGGCTAAGGGAAAAAGGAAATATCCTCAGATGAAATCTGGAAAGAAGCTTTCTGAGAAACTGCTTAGTGTTCTGTTAATTCATCTCACAGAGTTACATCTGTATTTCGTGTATCTCTTTGCTAGCCTTATTTCTGTTTAATCTGAGAACAGATATTTCGGATCCCTTTGAAGACTATAGGGCCAAAGGAAATATCCTCCGATAACAAAGAGAAAGAAGCTTTCTGAGAAACTTCGTTGTGTTCTGTGAAATCATCTCACAGAGATACAGCTTTACCCTCAAGGAGCCTTTCGCTAAGACAGTTCTTGTGGAATTGGGAAAGTGATATTTGGAAGCCCGTAGAGGGCTATCGTGAAAAAGGAAATATCCATAGAGGAAATCTGGAAAGAAGCTTTCTGAGAAACTGCTTAGTGTTCTGTTCATTCATCTCACAGAGTTACATCTGTATTTCATGGATGTCTTTGCTAGCATTATTTCTATGGAATCTGAGAACAGATATTTCGGATCCCTTTGAAGACTATAGGGCCAAAGGAAATATCCTCCGATAACAAAGAGAAAGCAGCTTTCTGAGAAACTTCGTTGTGTTCTGTGAAATCATCTCACAGAGTTACAGCTTTCCCCTCAAGGAGCCTTTCGCTAAGACAGTTCTTGTGTAATTGGCAAAGTGATATTTGGAAGCCCTTAGAGGGCTATGGTGAAAAAGGAAATATCCTCAGATGAAATCTGGAAAGAAGCTTTCTGAGAAACTGCTTAGTGTTCTTTTAATTCATTTCACAGAGTAACATCTGTAGTTCGTGGATGTCTTTGCTAGCCTTATTTCTGTGGAATCTGAGAACAGATATTTCGGATCCCTTTGAAGACTATAGGGCCAAAGGAAATATCCTCTGATAACAAAGACAAAGATGCTTTCTGAGAAACTTCTTGGTGTTCTGTGAAATCATCTCACAGAGTTACAGCTTTCCCTTCAAGGAGCCTTTCGCTAAGACAGTTCATGTGGTATTGGCAAAGTGATATTTGGAAGCCCTTAGAGGGCTATGGTGAAAAAGGATATATCCTCAGATGAAATCTGGAAAGAAGCTTTCTGAGAAACTGCTTACTGTTCTGTTAATTCATCTCACAGAGTGACATCTGTATTCCGTGGATCTCTTTGCTAGCCTTATTTCTGTGGAATCTGAGAACAGATATTTCGGATCCCTTTGAAGACTATAGGGCCAAAGGAAATATCCTCCGATAACAAAGAGAAAGAAGCTTTCTGAGAAACTTCGTTGTGTTCTGTGAAATCATCTCACAGAGTTACAGCTTTCCCCTCAAGGAGCCTTTCGCTAAGACAGTTCTTTTGGAATTGGCAAAGTGATATTTGGAAGCACATAGAGGGCTATGGTGAAAAAGGAAATATCCTCAGATGAAATCTGGAAAGAAGCTTTCTGAGAAACTGCTTAGTGTTCTGTTAATTCATCTCACAGAGTTACATCTGTATTTCGTGGATCTCCTTGCTAGCCTTATTTCTGTGGAATCTGAGAACAGATATTTCGGATCCCTTTGAAGACTATAGGGCCAAAGGAAATATCCTCCGATAACAAAGAGAAAGAAGCTTTCTGAGAAACTCCGTTGTGTTCTGTGAAATGAACTCACGGAGTTACAGCTTTCCCCTCAAGGAGCCTTTCGCTAAGACAGTTCTTGTGGAATTGGCAAAGTGATATTTGGAAGCCCATAGAGGGCTATGGTGAAAAAGGAAATATCCTCAGATGAAATCTGGAAAGAAGCTTTCTGAGAAACTGCTTAGTGTTCTGTTAATTTATCTCACAGAGTTACATTAGTATTTCGTGGATCTCTTTGCTAGCCTTATTTCTGTGAAATCTGAGAACAGATATTTCGGATCTCTTTGAAGACTATAGGGCCAATGGAAATATCCTCCGATAACAAAGAGAAACCAGCTTTCTGAGAAACTTCGTTGTGTTCTGTGAAATCATCTCACAGAGATACAGATTTCCCTCAAGGAGCCTTTCGCTAAGACAGTTCTTGTGGAATTGGCAAAGTGATATTTGGAAGCCCATAGAGGGCTATGGTGAAAAAGGAAATATCCTCAGATGAAATCTGGAAAGAAGCTTTCTGAGAAACTGCTTAGTGTTCTGTTAATTCATCTCACAACGTTACATCTGTGTTTCATGGATGTCTTTGCTAGCATTATTTCTATGGTATCTGAGAACAGATATTTCGGATCCCTTTGAAGACTATAGGGCCAAAGGAAATATCCTCCGATAACAAAGAGAAAGAAGCTTTCTGAGAAACTTCGTAGTGTTCTGTGAAATCATCTCACAGAGTTACAGCTTTCCCCTCAAGGAGCCTTTCGCTAAGACAGTTCTTGTGGAATTGGCAAAGTGATATTTGGAAGCCCATAGAGTGCTACGGTGAAAAAGGAAATATACTCAGATGAAATCTGGAAAGAAGCTTTCTGAGAAACTGCTTAGTTTTCTGTTAATTCACCTCAGAGAGTTACATCTGTATTTCGTGGATCTCTTTGCTAGCCTTATTTCTGTAGAATCTGAGAACAGATATTTCGGATCCCTTTGACGACTATAGTGCCAAAGGAAATATCCTCCGATAACAAAGAGAAAGAAGCTTTCTGAGAAACTTCGTTGTGTTCTGTGAAATCATCTCACTGAGTTACAGCTTTCCCCTCAAGGAGCCTTTCGCTAAGACAGTTCTTGAGGAATTGGCAAAGTTAAATTTGAAGCCCATAGAGGGCTATGGTGAAAAAGGAAATATCCTCAGATGAAATCTGGAAAGAAGCTTTCTGAGAAACTGCTTAGTGTTCTGTTAATTCACCTCACAGAGTTACATCTGTATTTCGTGGATCTGTTTGCTAGCCTTATTTCTGTGGAATCTGAGAACAGATATTTCGGATCCCTTTGAAGACTATAGGGCCAAAGGAAATATTCTCCGATAACAAAGAGAAAGAAGCTTTCTGAGAAACTTCGTTGGGTTCTGTGAAATCATCTCACAGAGTTACAGCTTTCCCCTCAAGGAGCCTTTCGCTAAGACAGTTTTTGTGGAATTGGCAAAGTGATATTTGGAAGCCCATAGATGGCTATGGTGAAAAAGGAAATATACTCAGATGAAATCTGGAAAGAAGCTTTCTGATAAACTGCTTAGTGTTCTGTTAATTCACCTCACAGAGTTACATCTGTATTTCGTGGATCTCTTTTCTAGCCTTATTTCTGTAGAATCTGAGAACAGATATTTCGGATCCCTTTGAAGACTATAGGGCCAAAGGATATATCCTCGGATAACAAAGAGAAAGAAACTTTCTGAGAAACTTCGTTGTGTTCTGTGAAATCATCTCACAGAGATACAGATTTCCCCTCAAGGAGCCTTTCGCTAAGACAGTTCTTGTGGAATTGGCAAAGTGATATTTGGAAGCCTATAGGGGGCTATGGTGAAAAAGGAATTATCCTCAGATGAAATCTGGAAAGAAGCTTTCTGAGAAACTGCTTAGTGTTCTGTTAATTCATCTCACAGAGTTACATCTGTATTTCATGGATGTGTTTGCTAGCATTATTTCTATGGAATCTGAGAACAGATATTTCGGATCCCTTTGAAGACTATAGGGCCAAAGGAAATATCCTCCGATAACAAAGAGAAAGAAGCTTTCTGAGAAACTTCGTAGTGTTCTGTGAAATCATCTCACAGAGTTACAGCTTTCCCCTCAAGGAGCCTTTCGCTAAGACAGTTCTTGTGGAATTGGCAAAGTGATATTTGGAAGCCCTTAGAGGGCTAAGGGAAAAAGGAAATATCCTCAGATGAAATCTGGAAAGAAGCTTTCTGAGAAACTGCTTAGTGTTCTGTTAATTCATCTCACAGAGTTACATCTGTATTTCGTGGATCTCTTTGCTAGCCTTATTTCTGTGGAATCTGAGAACAGATATTTCGGATCCCTTTGAAGACTATAGGGCCGAAGGAAATATCCTCCGATAACAAAGAGAAAGAAGCTTTCTGAGAAACTTCTTGTTGTTCTGTGAAATCATCTCACAGAGTTACAGCTTTCCCTTCAAGGAGCCTTTCGCTAAGACAGTTCATGTGGTATTGGAAAAGTGATATTTGGAAGCCCTTAGAGGGCTATGGTGAAAAAGGATATATCCTCAGATGAAATCTGGAAAGAAGCTTTCTGAGAAACTGCTTACTGTTCTGTTAATTCATCTCACAGAGTTACGTCTGTATTCCGTGGATCTCTTTGCTAGCCTTATTTCTGTGGAATCTGAGAACAGATATTTCGGATCCCTTTGAAGACTATAGGGCCAAAGGAAATATCCTCCGATAACAAAGAGAAAGAAGCTTTCTGAGAAACTTCGTTGTGTTCTGTGAAATCATCTCACAGAGTTACAGCTTTCCCCTCAAGGAGCCTTTCGCTAAGACAGTTCTTGTGGAATTGGCAAAGTGATATTTGGAAGCCCATAGAGGGCTATGGTGAAAAAGGAATTATCCTCTGATGAAATCTGGAAAGAAGCTTTCTGAGAAACTGCTTAGTGTTCTGTTAATTCATCTCACAGAGTTACATCTGTATTTCGTGGATCTCCTTGCTAGCCTTATTTCTGTGGAATCTGAGAACAGATATTTCAGATCCCTTTGAAGACTATAGGGCCAAAGGAAACATCCTCCGATAACAAAGAGAAAGAAGCTTTCTGAGAAACTACGTTGTGTTCTGTGAAATGAACTCACAGAGTTACAGCTTTCCCCTCAAGGAGCCTTTCGCTAAGACAGTTCTTGTGGAATTGGCAAAGTGATATTTGGAAGCCCTTAGAGGGCTATGGTGATAAAGGAATATTCCTCAGATGAAATCTGGAAAGAAGCTTTCTGAGAAACTGCTTAGTGTTCTGTTAATTCATCTCACAGAGTTACATTAGTATTTCGTGGATCTCTTTGCTAGCCTTATTTCTGTGGAATCTGAGAACAGATATTTCGGATCCCTTTGAAGACTATAGGGCCAAAGGAAATATAGTCCGATAACAAAGAGAAAGCAGCTTTCTGAGAAACTTCGTTGTGTTCTGTGAAATCATCTCAGAGAGATACAGCTTTCCCCTCAAGGAGCATTTCGCTAAGACAGTTCTTGTGGAATTGGCAAAGTGATATTTGGAAGCCCGTAGTGGGCTATGGTGAAAAAGGAAATATCCTCAGATGAAATCTGGAAAGAAGCTTTCTGAGAAACTGCTTAGTGTTCTGTTAATTCATCTCACAGAGTTACATCTGTATTTCATGGATGTCTTTTCTAGCATTATTTCTATGGAATCTGAGAACAGATATTTCGGATCCCTTTGAAGACTATAGGGCCAAAGGAAATATCCTCCGATAACAAAGAGAAAAAAGCTTTCTGAGAAACTTCATTGTGTTCTGTGAAATCACCTCACAGAGTTACAGCTTTCCCCTCAAGGAGCCTTTCGCTAAGACAGTTCTTGTGGAATTGGCAAAGTGATATTTGGAAGCCCTTAGAGGGCTATGGTGAAAAAGGAATTATCCTCAGATGAAATCTGGAAAGAAGCTTTTTGAGAAACTGCTTAGTGTTCTGTTAATTCATCTCACAGAGTTACATCTGTATTTCGTGGATCTCCTTGCTTGCCTTATTTCTGTGGAATCTGAGAACAGATATTTCGGATCCCTTTGAAGACTATAGGGCCAAAGGAAATATCCTCCGATAACAAAGAGAAAGAAGCTTTCTGAGAAACTCCGTTGTGTTCTGTGAAATGAACTCACAGAGTTACAGCTTTCCCCTCAAGGAGCCTTTCGCTAAGACAGTTGTTGTGGAATTGGCAAAGTGATATTTGGAAGCCCATAGAGGGCTACGGTGAAAAAGGAAATATCCTCAGATGAAATCTGGAAAGAAGCTTTCTGAGAAACTGCTTAGTGTTCTTTTAATTCATCTCACAAAGTAACATCTGTAGTTCGTGGATGTCTTTGCTAGCCTTATTTCTGTAGAATCTGAGAACAGATATTTCGGATCCCTTTGAAGACTAAAGGGCTAAAGGAAATATCCTCCGATAACAAAGAGAAAAAAGCTTTCTGAGAAACTTCGTTGTGTTCTCTGAAATCATCTCACAGAGTTACAGCTTTCCCCTCAAGGAGCCTTTCGCTAAGACAGTTCTTGTGGAATTGGCAAAGTGATATTTGGAAGCCCTTAGAGGGCTAAGGGAAAAAGGAAATATCCTCAGATGAAATCTGGAAAGAAGCTTTCTGAGAAACTGCTTAGTGTTCTGTTAATTCATCTCACAGAGTTACATCTGTATTTCGTGGATCTCTTTGCTAGCCTTATTTCTGTGGAATCTGAGAACAGATATTTCGGATCCCTTTCAAGACTATAGGGCCAAAGGAAATATCCTCCGATAACAAAGAGAAAGAAGCTTTCTGAGAAACTTCTTGGTGTTCTGTGAAATCATCTCACAGAGTTACAGCTTTCCCTTCAAGGAGCCTTTCGCTAAGACAGTTCATGTGGTATTGGAAAAGTGATATTTGGAAGCCGTTAGAGGGCTATGGTGAAAAAGGATATATCCTCAGATGAAATCTGGAAAGAAGCTTTCTGAGAAACTGCTTACTGTTCTCTTAATTCATCTCACAGAGTTACATCTGTATTCCGTGGATCTCTTTGCTAGCCTTATTTCTGTGGAATCTGAGAACAGATATTTCGGATCCCTTTGAAGACTATAGGGCCAAAGGAAATATTCTCCGATAACAAAGAGAAAGAAGCTTTCTGAGAAACTACGTTGTGTTCTGTGAAATCATCTCACAGAGTTACAGCTTTCCCCTCAAGGAGCCTTTCGCTAAGACAGTTCCTTTGGAATTGGCAAAGTGATATTTGGAAGCACATGGAGGGCTGTCGTGAAAAAGGAAATATCCTCAGATGAAATCTGGAAAGAAGCTTTCTGAGAAACTGCTTAGTGTTCTGTTAATTCATCTCACAGAGTTACATCTGTATTTCGTGGATCTCTTTGCTAGCCTTATTTATGTGGAATCTGAGAACAGATATTTCGGATCCCTTTGAAGACTATAGGGCCAAAGGAAATATCCTCCGATAAAAAAGAGAAAGAAGCTTTCTGAGAAACTTCTTGGTGTTCTGTGAAATCATCTCACAGAGTTACAGCTTTCCCTTCAAGGAGCCTTTCGCTAAGACAGTTCTTGTGGAATTGTCAAAGTGATATTTGGAAGCCCATAGAGGCCTATGGTGAAAAAGGAAATATCCTCAGATGAAATCTGGAAAGAAGCTTTCTGAGAAAATGCTTAGTGTTCTGTTAATTCATCTCACAGAGTTACATTAGTATTTCGTGGATCTCTTTGCTAGCCTTATTTCTTTGGAATCTGAGAACACATATTTCGGATCCCTTTGAAGACTATAGGGTCAAAGGATATATCCTCCGATAACAAAGAGAAAGAAGCTTTCTGAGAAACTTCGTTGTGTTCTCTGAAATCATCTCACAGAGATACACCTTTCCCCTCAAGGAGCCTTCCGCTAAGACAGTTCTTGTGGAATTGGGAAAGTGATATTTGGAAGCCAGTAGAGGGCTATGGTGAAAAAGGAAATATCCTCAGATGAAATCTGGAAAGAAGCTTTCTGAGAAACTGCTTAGAGTTCTCTTCATTCATCTCACAGAGTTACATCTGTATTTCATGGATGTCTTTGCTAGCTTTATTTCTATGGAATCTGAGAACAGATATTTCGGATCCCTTTGAAGACTATAGGGCCAAAGGAAATATCCTCCGATAACAAAGAGAAAGAAGCTTTCTGAGAAACTTCGTTGTGTTCTGTGAAATCATCTCACAGAGTTACAGCTTTCCCCATAAGGAGCCTTTCGCTAAGACAGTTCTTGTGGAATTGGCAAAGTGATATTTGGAAGCCCATAGAGGGCTACGGTGAAAAAGGAATTATCCTCAGATGAAATCTGGAAAGAAGCTTTCTGAGAAACTGCTTAGTGTTCTGTTAATTCATCTCACAGAGTTACATCTGTATTTCGTGGATCTCCTTACTAGCCTTATTTCTGTGGAATCTGAGAACAGATATTTCGGATCCCTTTGAAGACTATAGGGCCAAAGGAAATATCCTCCGATAACAAAGAGAAAGAAACTTTCTGAGAAACTCCGTTGTGTTCTGTGAAATGAACTCACGGAGTTACAGCTTTCCCCTCAAGGAGCCTTTCGCTAAGACAGTTCTTGTGGAATTGGCAAAGTGATATTTGGAAGCCCATAGAGGGCTATGGTGAAAAAGGAAATATCCTCAGATGAAATCTGGAAAGAAGCTTTCTGAGAAACTCCTTAGAGTTCTGTTAATTCATCTCACAGAGTTACATCTGTATTTCATGGATGTCTTTGCCAGCCTTATTTCTATGGAATATGAGAACAGATATTTCGGATCCCTTTGAAGACTATAGGGCCAAAGGAAATATCCTCCGATAACAAAGAGAAAGAAGCTTTCTGTGAAACTTCGTTGTGTTCTGTGAAATCATCTCACAGAGTTACATCTGTATTTCGTGGATCTCTTTGCTAGCCTTATTTCTGTGGTATCTGAGAACAGATATTTCGGATCCCTTTGAAGACTATAGGGCCAAAGGAAATATCCTCCGATAACAAAGAGAAAGAAGCTTTCTGAGAAACTTCGTTGTGTTCTGTGAAATCATCTCACAGAGTTACAGCTTTCCCCTCATGGAGCCTTTCGCTAAGACAGTTCTTGTGGAAATGGCAAAGTGATATTTGGAAGCCCATAGAGGGCTATGGTGAAAAAGGAAATATCCTCAGATGAAATCTGGAAAGAAGCTTTCTGAGAAACTGCTTAGTGTTCTGTTAATTCATCTCACAGAGTTACATCTTTTTTTCGTGGATCTCTTTGCTCGCCTTATTTCTGTGGAATCTGAGAACAGTTATTTCGGATCCTTTTGAAGACTATAGGGCCGAAGGAAATATCCTCCGATAACAAAGACATAGAAGCTTTCTCAGAAACTTCGTTGTGTTCTGTGAAATTATCTCACAGAGTTACAGCTTTCCCCTCAAGGAGCCTTTCGCTAAGACAGTTCTTGTGGAATTCGCAAAGTGATATTTGGAAGCCCATAGAGGGCTATGGTGAAAAAGGAAATATCCTCAGGTGAAATTTGCACAGAAGCTTTCTGAGAAACTGCTTAGTGTTCTGTTAATTCATCTCACAGAGCTACATCTGTATTTCGTGGATCTCTTTGCTAGCCTTATTTCTGTGGAATCTGAGAACAGATATTTCGGATCCCTTTGAAGACTATAGGACCAAAGAAATATCCTCCGATGAAAGAAGCTTTCTGAGAAACTTCGTTGTGTTCTGTGAAATCATCTCACAGAGTTACAGCTTTCCCCTCAAGGAGCCTTTCGCTAAGACAGTTCTTGTGAATTGGCAAAGTGATATTTGGAAGCCCATAGAGGGCTATGGTGAAAAAGGAAATATCCTCAGATGAAATCTGGAAAGAAGCTTTCTGAGAAACTGCTTAGTGTTCTGTTAATTCATCTCACAGAGTTACATCTGTATTTCGTGGATGTCTTTGCCAGCCTTATTTCTGTGGAATCTGAGAACAGATATTTCGGATCCCTTTGAAGACTATAGGGCCAAAGGAAATATCCTCCGATAACAAAGAGAAAGAAGCTTTCTGAGAAACTTCGTTGTGTTCTGTGAAATCATCTCACAGAGTTACAGCTTTCCCTCAAGGAGCCTATCGCTAAGACAGTTCTGGTGGAATTGGCAAAGTGATATTTGGAAGCCCATAGAGGGCTATGTTGAAAAAGGAAATATACTCAGATGAAATCTGGAAAGAAGCTTTCTGAGACACTGCTTAGTGTTCTGTTAATTCATCTCACAGAGTTACATCTGTATTTCGTGGATCTCTTTGCTAGCCTTATTTCTGTAGAATCTGAGAACAGATATTTCGGATACCTGTGAAGACTAAAGGGCTAAAGGAAATATCCTCCGATAACAAAGAGAAAGAAGCTTTCTGAGAAACTTCGTTGTGTTCTGTGAAATCATCTCACAGAGTTACAGCTTTCCCCTCAAGGAGCCTTTCGCTAAGACAGTTCTTGTGGAATTGGCAAAGTGATATTTGGAAGCCCTTATAGGGCTAAGGGAAAAAGGAAATATCCTCAGATGAAATCTGGAAAGAAGCTTTCTGTGAAACTGCTTAGTGTTCTGTTAATTCATCTCACAGAGTTACATCTGTATACCGTGGATCTCTTTACTAGCCTTATTTCTGTGGAATCTGAGAACAGATATTTCGGATCCCTTTGAAGACTATAGGGCCAAAGGAAATATCCTCCGATAACAAAGAGAAAGAAGCTTTCTGAGAAACTTCTTGGTGTTCTGTGAAATCATCTCACAGTGTTACAGCTTCCCCTCAAGGAGCCTTTCGCTAAGACAGTTCTTGTGGAATTGGCAAAGTGATATTTCGAAGCCCATAGAGGTCTATGGTGAAAAAGGAAATATCCTCAGAGGAAATCTGGAAAGAAGCTTACTGAGAAACTGCTTAGTGTTCTGTTAATTCATCTCATAGAGTTACATCTGTATTTCGTGGATCTCTTTGCTAGCCTTATTTCTGTGGAATCTGAGAACAGATATTTCGGATCCCTTTGAAGACTATAGGGCCAAAGGAAATATCATCCGATAACAAAGAGAAAGCAGCTTTCTGAGAAACTTCGTTGTGTTCTGTGAAATCATCTCACAGAGTTACAGCTTTCCCCTCAAGGAGCCTTTCGCTAAGACAGTTCTTGTGAATTGGCAAAGTGATATTTGGAAGCCCATAGAGGGCTATGGTGAAAAAGGAAATATCCTCAGATGAAATCTGGAAAGAAGCTTTCTGAGAAACCGCTTAGTGTTCTGTTAATTCATCTCACAGAGTTACATCTGTATTTCGTGGATCTCTTTGCTAGCCTTATTTCTGTGGAATCTGAGAAGAGATATTCAGATCCCTTTGAAGACTATAGGGCCAAAGGAAATATCATCCGATAACAAAGAGAAAGCAGCTTTCTGAGAAACTTCGTTGTGTTCTGTGAAATCATCTCACAGAGATACAGCTTTCCCCTCAAGGAGCCTTTCGCTAAGACAGTTGTTGTGGAATTGGCAAAGTGATATTTGGAAGCCCGTAGAGGGCTATGGTGAAAAAGGAAATATCCTCAGATGATCTGGAAAGTAGCTTTCTGAGAAACTGCTTAGTGTTCTGTTAATTCATCTCACAGAGTTATATCTGTATTTCATGGATGCCTTTGCTAGCCTTATTTCTGTGGAGTCTGACAACAGATATTTCGGATCCCTTTGAAGACTATAGGGCCAAAGGAAATATCCTCCGATAACAAAGAGAAAGAATCTTTCTGAGAAACTTCGTTGTGTTCTGTGAAATCATCTCACAGAGTTACAGCTTTCCCCTCAAGGAGCCTTTCGCTAAGACAGTGCTTGTGGAATTGGCAAAGTGATATTTGGAAGCCCATAGAGGGCTATGTTGAAAAAGGAAATATACTCAGATGAAATCTGGAAAGAAGCTTTCTGAGAAACTGCTTAGTGTTCTGTTAATTCATCTCACAGAGTTACATCTGTATTTCGTGGATCTCTTTGCTAGCCTTATTTCTGTAGAATCTGAGAACAGATATTTCGGATCCCTGTGAAGACAACAGGGCTAAAGGAAATATCCCCCTATAACAAAGAGAAAGAAGCTTTCTGAGAAACTTCGTTGTGTTCTGTGAAATCATCTCACAGAGTTACAGCTTTCCCCTCAAGGAGCCTTTCACTAAGACAGTTCTTGTGGAATTGGCAAAGTGATATTTGGAAGCCCTGAGAGCTCTAAGGGAAAAAGGAAATATCCTCAGATGAAATCTGGATAGAAGCTTTCTGAGAAACTGCTTAGTGTTCTGTTAATTCATCTCACAGAGTTACATCTGTATTTCGTGGATCTCTTTGCTAGCCTTATTTCTGTGGAATCTGAGAACAGATATTTCGGATCCCTTTGAAGACTATAGGGCCAAAGGAAATATCCTCCCATAACAAAGAGAAAGAAGCATTCTGAGAAACTTCGTTGTGTTCTGTGAAATCATCTCACAGAGTTACAGCTTTCCCCTCAAGGAGCCTTTCGCTAAGACAGTTCTTGTGGAATTGGCAAAGTGATATTTGGAAGCCCATAGAGGGCTATGGTGAAAAAGGAAATATCCTCAGATGAAATATGGACAGAAGCTTTCTGAGAAACTGCTTAGTGTTCTGTTAATTCATCTCACAGAGTTACATCTGTATTTCGTGTATGTCTTTGCTAGCCTTATTTCTGTGGAATCTGAGAACAGATATTTCGGATCCCTTTGAAGACTATAGGGCCAAAGAAATATCCTCCGAAGAAAGAAGCTTTCTGAGAAACTTCGTTGTGTTCTGTGAAATCATCTCACAGAGTTACAGCTTTCCCCTGAAGGAGCCTTTCGCTAAGACAGTTCTTGTGAATTGGCAAAGTGATATTTGGAAGCCCATAGAGGGCTATGGTGAAAAAGGAAATATCCTCAGATGAAATCTGGAAAGAAGCTTTCTGAGAAACTGCTTAGTGTTCTGTTAATTCATCTCACAGAGTTACATCTGTATTTCGTGGATCTCTTTGCTAGCCTTATTTCTGTGGAATCTGAGAACAGATATTTCGGATCCCTTTGAAGACTATAGGGCCAAAGGAAATATCCTCCGATAACAAAGAGAAAGAAGCTTTATGAGAAACTTCGTTGTGCTCTGTGAAATCATCTCACAGAGTTACAGCTTTCCCCTCAAGGAGCCTTTCGATAAGACAGTTCATGTGGAATTGGCAAAGGGATAATTGGAAGCCCATACAGGGCTATGGTGAAAAAGGAAATATCCTCAGATGAAATCTGGAAAGAAGCTTTCTGAGAAACTGCTTAGTGTTCTGTTAATTCATCTCACAGTGTTACATCTGTATTTCGTGGATCTGTTTGCTAGCCTTATTTCTGTGGAATCTGAGAACAGATATTTCGGATCCCTTTGAAGACTATAGGGCCAAAGGAAATATCCTCCGATAACAAAGGGAAAGAAGCTTTCTGAGAAACTTCGTTGTGTTCTGTGAAATCATCTCACAGAGTTTCAGCTTTCCCCTCAAGGAGCCTTTCGCTAAGACAGTTCTTGTGGAATTGGCAAAGTGATATTTGGAAGCCCTTAGAGGGCTATGGTGAAAAAGGAAATATCCTCAGATGAAATCTGGAAAGAAGCCTTCTGAGAAACTCCTTAGTATTCTGTTAATTCATCTCACAGATTTACTTCTGTATTTCATGGATGTCTTTGCCAGCCTTATTTCTATGGAATCTGAGAACAGATATTTCGGATCCCTTTGAAGACTATAGGGCCAAAGGAAATATCCTCCGACAACAAAGAGAAAGAAGCTTTCTGTGAAACTTCGTGGTGTTCTGCGAAATCATCTCACAAAGTTACATCTGTATTTCGTGGATCTCTTTGCTAGCCTTATTTCTGTGGAATCTGAGAACAGATATTTCGGATCCCTTTGAAGACTATAGGGTCAAAGGAAATATCCTCCGATAACAAAGAGAAAGAAGCTTTCTGAGAAACTTCTTGGTGTTCTGTGAAATCATCTCACAGTGTTACAGCTTCCCCTCAAGGAGCCTTTCGCTAAGACAGTTCATGTGGTATTGGCAAAGTGATATTTGGAAGCCCTTAGAGGGCTATGGTGAAAAAGGATATATCCTCAGATGAAATCTGGAAAGAATCTTTCTGAGAAACTGCTTAGTGTTCTGTTAATTCATCTCACAGAGCTACATCTGTATTTCGTGGATCTCTTTGCTAGCCTTTTTTCTGTGGAATCTGAGAACAGATATTTCGGATCCCTTTGAAGACTATAGGACCAAAGAAATATCCTCCGATGAAAGAAGCTTTCTGAGAAACTTCGTTGTGTTCTGTGAAATCATCTCACAGAGTTACAGCTTTCCCCTCAAGGAGCCTTTCGCTAAGACAGTTCTTGTGAATTGGCAAAGTGATATTTGGAAGCCCATAGAGGGCTATGGTGAAAAAGGAAATATCCTCCGATGAAATCTGGAAAGAAGCTTTCTGAGAAACTGCTTAGTGTTCTGTTAATTCATCTCACAGGGTTACATCTGTATTTCGCGGATCTCTTTGCTAGCCTTATTTCTGTGGAATCTGAGAACAGATATTTCGGATCCCTTAGAAGACTATAGGGCCAAAGGAAATATCCTCTGATAACAAAGAGAAAGAAGCTTTCTGAGAAACTCCGTTCTGTTCTGTGAAATGAACTCACAGAGTTACAGCTTTCCCTCAAGGAGCCTTTCGCTAAGACAGTTCTGGTGGAATTGGCAAAGTGATATTTGGAAGCCCATAAAGGGCTACAGTGAAAAAGGAAATATCCTCAGATGAAATCTGGAAAGAAGCTTTCTGAGAAACTGCTTAGTGTTCTGTTAATTCATCTCACAGAGTTACATCGGTATTTCATGGATGTCTTTGCCAGCCTTATTTCCATGGAATCTGAGAACAGATATTTCGGATCCCTTTGAAGACTATAAGGCCAAAGGAAATATCCTCCGATAACAAAGAGAAAGAAGCTTTCTGAGAAACTTCGTTGTGTTCTGTGAAATCATCTCACAGAGTTACATCTTTACCCTCAAGGAGCCTATCGCTAAGACAGTTCTTGTGGAATTGGCAAAGTGATATTTGGAAGCCCATAGAGGGCTATGTTGAAAAAGGAAATATACTCAGATGAAATCTGGAAAGAAGCTTTCTGAGACACTGCTTAGTGTTCTGTTAATTCATCTCACAGAGTTACATCTGTATTTCGTGGATCTCTTTGCTAGCCTTATTTCTGTAGAATCTGAGAACAGATATTTCGGATCCCTGTGAAGACTAAAGGGCTAAAGGAAATATCCTCCGATAACAAAGAGAAAGAAGCTTTCTGAGAAACTTCGTTGTGTTCTGTGAAATCATCTCACAGAGTTACAGCTTTCCCCTAAAGGAGCCTTTCTCTAAGACAGTTCTTGTGGAATTGGCAAAGTGATATTTGGAAGCCCTTAGAGGGCTAAGGGAAAAAGGAAATATCCTCAGCTGAAATCTGGAAAGAAGCTTTCTGAGAAACTGCTTAGTGTTCTGTTAATTCATCTCACAGAGTTACATCTGTATATCGTGGATCTCTTTACTAGCCTTATTTCTGTGGAATCTGAGAACAGATATTTCGGATCCCTTTGAAGACTATAGGGCCAAAGTAAATATCCTCCGATAACAAAGAGAAAGAAGCTTTCTGAGAAACTTCTTGGTGTTCTGTGAAATCATCTCACAGAGTTACAGCTTTCCCCTCAAGGAGCCTTTCGCTAAGACAGTTCATGTGGTATTGGCAAAGTGATATTTGGAAGCCCCTAGAGGGCTATGGTGAAAAAGGATATATCCTCAGATGAAATCTGGAAAGAAGCTTTCTGAGAAACTGCTTACTGTTCTGTTAATTCATCTCACAGAGTAACATCTGTATTCCGTGGATCTCTTTGTTAGCCTTATTTCTGTGGAATCTGAGAACAGATATTTCGGATCCCTTTGAAGACTATAGGGCCAAAGGAAATATCCTCCGATAACAAAGAGAAAGAAGCTTTCTGAGAAACTTCGTTGTGTTCTGTGAAATCATCTCACAGAGATACAGATTTCCCCTCAAGGAGCCTTTCGCTAAGACAGTTGTTGTGGAATTGGCAAAGTGATATTTGGAAGCCCGTAGAGGGCTATGGTGAAAAAGGAAATATCCTCAGATGAAATCTGGAAAGAAGCTTTCTGAGAAACTGCTTAGTGTTCTCTTAATTCATCTCACAGAGTTACATCTGTATTTCCTGGATCTCTTTGTTAGCCTTATTTCTGTGGAATCTGAGAACAGATATTTCGGATCCCTTTGAAGACTATAGGGCCAAAGGAAATATCCTCCGATAACAAAGAGAAAGAAGCTTTCTGAGAAACTTCGTTGTGTCCTGTGAAATCATCTCACAGAGTTACAGCTTTCCCCTCAAGGAGCCTTTCGCTAAGACAGTTCTTGTAGAATTGGCAAAGTGATATTTGGAAGCCCTTAGAGGGCTAAGGGAAAAAGGAAATATCCTCAGATGAAATCTGGAAAGAAGCTTTCTGAGAAACTGCTTAGTGTTTTGTTAATTCATCTCACAGAGTTACATCTGTATTTCGTGGATCTCTTTGCTAGCCTTATTTCTGTTTAATCTGAGAACAGATATTTCGGATCCCTTTGAAGACTAAAGGGCTAAAGGAAATATCCTCCTATAACAAAGAGAAAGCAGCTTTCTGAGAAACTTCGTTGTGTTCTGTGAAATCATCTCACAGAGTTACAGCTTTCCCCTCAAGGAGCCTTTCGCTAAGACAGTTCTTGTGTAATTGGCAAAGTGATATTTGGAAGCCCTTAGAGGGCTATGGTGAAAAAGGAAATATCCTCAGATGAAATCTGGAAAGAAGCTTTCTGAGAAACTGCTTAGTGTTCTTTTAATTCATCTCACAGAGTAACATCTGTAGTTCGTGGATGTCTTTGCTAGCCTTATTTCTGTAGAATCTGAGAACAGATATTTCGGATCCCTTTGAAGACTAAAGGGTTAAAGGAAATATCCTCCGATAACAAAGAGAAAAAAGCTTTCTGAGAAACTTCGTTGTGTTCTCTGAAATCATCTCACAGAGTTACAGCTTTCCCCTCAAGGAGCCTTTCGCTAAGACAGTTCTTGTGGAATTGGCAAAGTGATATTTGGAAGCCCTTAGAGGGCTAAGGGAAAAAGGAAATATCCTCAGATGAAATCTGGAAAGAAGCTTTCTGAGAAACTGCTTAGTGTTCTGTTAATTCATCTCACAGAGTTACATCTGTATACCGTGGATCTCTTTACTAGCCTTATTTCTGTGGAATCTGAGAACAGATATTTCGGATCCCTTTGAAGACTATAGGGCCAAAGGAAATATCCTCCGATAACAAAGAGAAAGAAGCTTTCTGAGAAACTTCTTGGTGTTCTGTGAAATCATCTCACAGTGTTACAGCTTCCCCTCAAGGAGCCTTTCGCTAAGACAGTTCATGTGGTATTGGCAAAGTGATATTTGGAAGCCCTTAGAGGGCTATGGTGAAAAAGGATATATCCTCAGATGAAATCTGGAAAGAAGCTTTCTGAGAAACTGCTTACTGTTCTGTTAATTCATCTCACAGAGTAACATCTGTATTCCGTGGATCTCTTTGCTAGCCTTATTTCTGTGGAATCTGAGAACAGATATTTCGGATCCCTTTGAAGACTATAGGGCCAAAGGAAATATCCTCCGATAACAAAGAGAAAGAAGCTTTCTGAGAAACTTCGTTGTGTTCTGTGAAATCATCTCACAGAGTTACAGATTTCCCCTCAAGGAGCCTTTCGCTAAGACAGTTCTTGTGGAATTGGCAAAGTGATATTTCGAAGCCCATAGAGGTCTATGGTGAAAAAGGAAATATCCTCAGAGGAAATCTGGAAAGAAGCTTTCTGAGAAACTGCTTACTGTTCTGTTAATTCATCTCACAGAGTTACATCTGTATTTCGTGGATCTCTTTGCTAGCCTTATTTCTGTGGAATCTGAGAACAGATATTTCGGATCCCTTTGAAGACTATAGGGCCAAAGGAAATATCATCCGATAACAAAGAGAAAGCAGCTTTCTGAGAAACTTCGTTGTGTTCTGTGAAATCATCTCACAGAGTTACAGCTTTCCCCTCAAGGAGCCTTTCGCTAAGACAGTTCTTGTGAATTGGCAAAGTGATATTTGGAAGCCCATAGAGGGCTATGGTGAAAAAGGAAATATCCTCAGATGAAATCTGGAAAGAAGCTTTCTGAGAAACTGCTTAGTGTTCTGTTAATTCATCTCGCAGAGTTACATCTGTATTTCGTGGATCTCTTTGCTAGCCTTATTTCTGTGGAATCTGAGAAGAGATATTTCAGATCCCTTTGAAGACTATAGGGCCAAAGGAAATATCATCCGATAACAAAGAGAAAGCAGCTTTCTGAGAAACTTCGTTGTGTTCTGTGAAATCATCTCACAGAGATACAGCTTTCCCCTCAAGGAGCCTTTCGCTAAGACAGTTGTTGTGGAATTGGCAAAGTGATATTTGGAAGCCCGTAGAGGGCTATGGTGAAAAAGGAAATATCCTCAGATGATCTGGAAAGTAGCTTTCTGAGAAACTGCTTAGTGTTCTGTTATTTCATCTCACAGAGTTATATCTGTATTTCATGGATGTCTTTGCTAGCCTTATTTCTGTGGAATCTGACAACAGATATTTCGGATCCCTTTGAAGACTATAGGGCCAAAGGAAATATCCTCCGATAACAAAGAGAAAGAATCTTTCTGAGAAACTTCGTTGTGTTCTGTGAAATCATCTCACAGAGTTACAGCTTTCCCCTCAAGGAGCCTTTCGCTAAGACAGTGCTTGTGGAATTGGCAAAGTGATATTTGGAAGCCCATAGAGGGCTATGTTGAAAAAGGAAATATACTCAGATGAAATCTGGAAAGAAGCTTTCTGAGAAACTGCTTAGTGTTCTGTTAATTCATCTCACAGAGTTACATCTGTATTTCGTGGATCTCTTTGCTAGCCTTATTTCTGTAGAATCTGAGAACAGATATTTCGGATCCCTGTGAAGACAAAAGGGCTAAAGGAAATATCCCCCTATAACAAAGAGAAAGAAGCTTTCTGAGAAACTTCGTTGTGTTCTGTGAAATCATCTCACAGAGTTACAGCTTTCCCCTCAAGGAGCCTTTCACTAAGACAGTTCTTGTGGAATTGGCAAAGTGATATTTGGAAGCCCTTAGAGCTCTAAGGGAAAAAGGAAATATCCTCAGATGAAATCTGGAAAGAAGCTTTCAGAGAAACTGCTTAGTGTTCTGTTAATTCATCTCACAGAGTTACATCTGTATTTCGTGGATCTCTTTGCTAGCCTTATTTCTGTGGAATCTGAGAACAGATATTTCGGATCCCTTTGAAGACTATAGGGCCAAAGGAAATATCCTCCCATAACAAAGAGAAAGAAGCTTTCTGAGAAACTTCGTTGTGTTCTGTGAAATCATCTCACAGAGTTACAGCTTTCCCCTCAAGGAGCCTTTCGCTAAGACAGTTCTTGTGGAATTGGCAAAGTGATATTTGGAAGCCCATAGAGGGCTATGGTGAAAAAGGAAATATCCTCAGATGAAATATGGACAGAAGGTTTCTGAGAAACTGCTTAGTGTTCTGTTAATTCATCTCACAGAGTTACATCTGTATTTCGTGTATGTCTTTGCTATCCTTATTTCTGTGGAATCTGAGAACAGATATTTCGGATCCCTTTGAAGACTATAGGGCCAAAGAAATATCCTCCGAAGAAAGAAGCTTTCTGAGAAACTTCGTTGTGTTCTGTGAAATCATCTCACAGAGTTACAGCTTTCCCCTGAAGGAGCCTTTCGCTAAGACAGTTCTTGTGAATTGGCAAAGTGATATTTGGAAGCCCATAGAGGGCTATGGTGAAAAAGGAAATATCCTCAGATGAAATCTGGAAAGAAGCTTTCTGAGAAACTGCTTAGTGTTCTGTTAATTCATCTCACAGAGTTACATCTGTATTTCGTGGATCTCTTTGCTAGCCTTATTTCTGTGGAATCTGAGAACAGATATTTCGGATCCCTTTGAAGACTATAGGGCCAAAGGAAATATCCTCCGATAACAAAGAGAAAGAAGCTTTATGAGAAACTTCGTTGTGCTCTGTGAAATCATCTCACAGAGTTACAGCTTTCCCCTCAAGGAGCCTTTCGATAAGACAGTTCATGTGGAATTGGCAAAGGGATAATTGGAAGCCCATACAGGGCTATGGTGAAAAAGGAAATATCCTCAGATGAAATCTGGAAAGAAGCTTTCTGAGAAACTGCTTAGTGTTCTGTTAATTCATCTCACAGTGTTACATCTGTATTTCGTGGATCTGTTTGCTAGCCTTATTTCTGTGGAATCTGAGAACAGATATTTCGGATCCCTTTGAAGACTATAGGGCCAAAGGAAATATCCTCCGATAACAAAGGGAAAGAAGCTTTCTGAGAAACTTCGTTGTGTTCTGTGAAATCATCTCACAGAGTTTCAGCTTTCCCCTCAAGGAGCCTTTCGCTAAGACAGTTCTTGTGGAATTGGCAAAGTGATATTTGGAAGCCCTTAGAGGGCAATGGTGAAAAAGGAAATATCCTCAGATGAAATCTGGAAAGAAGCCTTCTGAGAAACTCCTTAGTATTCTGTTAATTCATCTCACAGATTTACTTCTGTATTTCATGGATGTCTTTGCCAGCCTTATTTCTATGGAATCTGAGAACAGATATTTCGGATCCCTTTGAAGACTATAGGGCCAAAGGAAATATCCTCCGACAACAAAGAGAAAGAAGCTTTCTGTGAAACTTCTTGGTGTTCTGTGAAATCATCTCACAGTGTTACAGCTTCCCCTCAAGGAGCCTTTCGCAAAGACAGTTCATGTGGTATTGGCAAAGTGATATTTGGAAGCCCTTAGAGGGCTATGTTGAAAAAGGATATATCCTCAGATGAAATCTGGAAAGAATCTTTCTGAGAAACTGCTTAGTGTTCTGTTAATTCATCTCACAGAGCTACACCTGTATTTCGTGGATCTCTTTGCTAGCCTTTTTTCTGTGGAATCTGAGAACAGATATTTCGGATCCCTTTGAAGACTATAGGACCAAAGAAATATCCTCCGATGAAAGAAGCTTTCTGAGAAACTTCGTTGTGTTCTGTGAAATCATCTCACAGAGTTACAGCTTTCCCCTCAAGGAGCCTTTCGCTAAGACAGTTCTTGTGAATTGGCAAAGTGATATTTGGAAGCCCATAGAGGGCTATGGTGAAAAAGGAAATATCCTCCGATGAAATCTGGAAAGAAGCTTTCTGAGAAACTGCTTAGTGTTCTGTTAATTCATCTCACAGGGTTACATCTGTATTTCGCGGATCTCTTTGCTAGCCTTATTTCTGTGGAATCTGAGAACAGATATTTCGGATCCCTTAGAAGACTATAGGGCCAAAGGAAATATCCTCTGATAACAAAGAGAAAGAAGCTTTCTGAGAAACTCCGTTCTGTTCTGTGAAATGAACTCACAGAGTTACAGCTTTCCCTCAAGGAGCCTTTCGCTAAGACAGTTGTTGTGGAATTGGCAAAGTGATATTTGGAAGCCCATAAAGGGCTACAGTGAAAAAGGAAATATCCTCAGATGAAATCTGGAAAGAAGCTTTCTGAGAAACTGCTTAGTGTTCTGTTAATTCATCTCACAGAGTTACATCTGTATTTCATGGATGTCTTTGCCAGCCTTATTTCCATGGAATCTGAGAACAGATATTTCGGATCCCTTTGAAGACTATAAGGCCAAAAGAAATATCCTCCGATAACAAAGAGAAAGAAGCTTTCTGAGAAACTTCGTTGTGTTCTGTGAAATCATCTCACAGAGATACAGATTTCCCCTCAAGGAGCCTTTCGCTAAGACAGTTGTTGTGGAATTGGCAAAGTGATATTTGGAAGCCCGTAGAGGGCTATGGTGAAAAAGGAAATATCCTCAGATGAAATCTGGAAAGAAGCTTTCTGAGAAACTGCTTAGTGTTCTCTTAATTCATCTCACAGAGTTACATCTGTATTTCCTGGATCTCTTTGTTAGCCTTATTTCTGTGGAATCTGAGAACAGATATTTCGGATCCCTTTGAAGACTATAGGGCCAAAGGAAATATCCTCCGATAACAAAGAGAAAGAAGCTTTCTGAGAAACTTCGTTGTGTTCTGTGAAATCATCTCACAGAGTTACAGCTTTCCCCTCAAGGAGCCTTTCGCTAAGACAGTTCTTGTAGAATTGGCAAAGTGATATTTGGAAGCCCTTAGAGGGCTAAGGGAAAAAGGAAATATCCTCAGATGAAATCTGGAAAGAATCTTTCTGAGAAACTGCTTAGTGTTCTGTTAATTCATCTCACAGAGTTACATCTGTATTTCTTGTATCTCTTTGCTAGCCTTATTTCTGTTTAATCTGAGAACAGATATTTCGGATCCCTTTGAAGACTATAGGGCCAAAGGAAATATCCTCCGATAACAAAGAGAAAGAAGCTTTCTGAGAAACTTCGTTGTGTTCTGTGAAATCATCTCACAGAGATACAGCTTTCCCCTCAAGGAGCCTTTCGCTAAGACAGTTCTTGTGGAATTGGGAAAGTGATATTTGGAAGCCCGTAGAGGGCTATCGTGAAAAAGGAAATATCCATAGAGGAAATCTGGAAAGAAGCTTTCTGAGAAACTGCTTAGTGTTCTGTTCATTCATCTCACAGAGTTACATCTGTATTTCATGGATGTCTTTGCTAGCATTATTTCTATGGAATCTGAGAACAGATATTTCGGATCCCTTTGAAGACTATAGGGCCAAAGGAAATATCCTCCGATAACAAAGAGAAAGGAGCTTTCTGAGAAACTTCGTTGTGTTCTGTGAAATCATCTCACAGAGTTACAGCTTTCCCCTCAAGGAGCCTTTCGCTAAGACAGTTCTTGAGTAATTGGCAAAGTGATATTTGGAAGCCCTTAGAGGGCTATGGTGAAAAAGGAAATATCCTCAGATGAAATCTGGAAAGAAGCTTTCTGAGAAACTGCTTAGTGTTCTTTTAATTCATCTCACAGAGTAACATCTGTAGTTCGTGGATGTCTTTGCTAGCCTTATTTCTGTAGAATCTGAGAACAGATATTTCGGATCCCTTTGAAGACTAAAGGGCTAAAGGAAATATCCTCCGATAACAAAGAGAAAAAAGCTTTCTGAGAAACTTCGTTGTGTTCTCTGAAATCATCTCACAGAGTTACAGCTTTCCCCTCAAGGAGCCTTTCGCTAAGACAGTTCTTGTGGAATTGGCAAAGTGATATTTGGAAGCCCTTGGAGGGCTATGGTGAAAAAGGAAATATCCTCAGATGAAATCTGGAAAGAAGCTTTCTGAGAAACTGCTTACTGTTCTGTTAATTCATCTCACAGAGTTACATCTGTATTCCGTGGATCTCTTTGCTAGCCTTATTTCTGTGGAATCTGAGAACAGATATTTCGGATCCCTTTGAAGACTATAGGGCCAAAGGAAATATCCTCCGATAACAAAGAGAAAGAAGCTTTCTGAGAAACTTCGTTGTGTTCTGTGAAATCATCTCACAGAGTTACAGCTTTCCCCTCAAGGAGCCTTTCGCTAAGACAGTTCCTTTGGAATTGGCAAAGTGATATTTGGAAGCACATGGAGGGCTGTGGTGAAAAAGGAAATATCCTCAGATGAAATCTGGAAAGAAGCTTTCTGAGAAACTGCTTAGTGTTCTGTTAATTTATCTCACAGAGTTACATTAGTATTTCGTGGATCTCTTTGCTAGCCTTATTTCTGTGAAATCTGAGAACAGTTAATTTGGATCTCTTTGAAGACTATAGGGCCAATGGAAATATCCTCCGATAACAAAGAGAAAGCAGCTTTCTGAGAAACTTCGTTGTGTTATGTGAAATCATCTCACAGAGATACAGATTTCCGCTCAAGGAGCCTTTCGCTAAGACAGTTCTTGTGGAATTGGCAAAGTGATATTTGGAAGCCCATAGAGGGCTATGGTGAAAAAGGAAATATCCTCAGATGAAATCTGGAAAGAAGCTTTCTGAGAAACTGCTTACTGTTCTGTTAATTCATCTCACAGAGTTACATCTGTATTCCGTGGATCTCTTTGCTAGCCTTATTTCTGTGGAATCTGAGAACAGATATTTCGGATCCCTTTGAAGACTATAGGGCCAAAGGAAATATCCTCCGATAACAAAGAGAAAGAAGCTTTCTGAGAAACTTCGTAGTGTTCTGTGAAATCATCTCACAGAGTTACAGCTTTCCCCTCAAGGAGCCTTTCGCTAAGACATTTCTTGTGGAATTGGAAAAGTGATATTTGGAAGCCCATAGAGTGCTACGGTGAAAAAGGAAATATACTCAGATGAAATCTGGAAAGAAGCTTTCTGAGAAACTGCTTAGTTTTCTGTTAATTCACCTCAGAGAGTTACATCTGTATTTCGTGGATCTCTTTGCTAGCCTTATTTCTGTAGAATCTGAGAACAGATATTTCGGATCCCTTTGAAGACTAAAGGGCTAAAGGAAATATCCTCCGATAACAAAGAGAAAAAAGCTTTCTGAGAAACTTCTTTGTGTTCTGTGAAATCATCTCACAGAGTTACAGCTTTCCCCTCAAGGAGCCTTTCGATAAGACAGTTCTTTTGGAATTGGCAAAGTGATATTTGGAAGCCCTTAGAGGTCTAAGGGAAAAAGGAAATATCCTCAGATGAAATCTGGAAAGAAGCTTTCTGAGAAACTGCTTAGTGTTCTGTTAATTCATCTCACAGAGTTACATCTGTATTTCGTGGATCTCTTTGCTAGCCTTATTTCTGTGGAATCTGAGAACAGATATTTCGGATCCCTTTGAAGACTATAGGGCCAAAGGAAATATCCTCCGATAACAAAGACAAAGATGCTTTCTGAGAAACTTCTTGGTGTTCTGTGAAATCATCTCACAGAGTTACAGATTTCCCTTCAAGGAGCCTTTCGCTAAGACAGTTCATGTGGTATTCGCAAAGTGATATTTGGAAGCCCTTAGAGGGCTATGGTGAAAAAGGATATATCCTCAGATGAAATCTGGAAAGAAGCTTTCTGAGAAACTGCTTACTGTTCTGTTAATTCATCTCACAGAGTGACATCTGTATTCCGTGGATCTCTTTGCTAGCCTTATTTCTGTGGAATCTGAGAACAGATATTTCGGATCCCTTTGAAGACTATAGGGCCAAAGGAAATATCCTCCGATAACAAAGAGAAAGAAGCTTTCTGAGAAACTTCGTTGTGTTCTGTGAAATCATCTCACAGAGTTACAGCTTTCCCCTCAAGGAGCCTTTCGCTAAGACAGTTCTTTTGGAATTGGCAAAGTGATATTTGGAAGCACATAGAGGGCTATGGTGAAAAAGGAAATATCCTCAGATGAAATCTGGAAAGAAGCTTTCTGAGAAACTGCTTAGTGTTCTGTTAATTCATCTCACAGAGTTACATCTGTATTTCGTGGATCTCCTTGCTAGCCTTATTTCTGTGGAATCTGAGAACAGATATTTCGGATCCCTTTGAAGACTATAGGGCCAAAGGAAATATCCTCCGATAACAAAGAGAAAGAAGCTTTCTGAGAAACTCCGTTGTGTTCTGTGAAATGAACTCACGGAGTTACAGCTTTCCACTCAAGGAGCCTTTCGCTAAGACAGTTCTTGTGGAATTGGCAAAGTGATATTTGGAAGCCCATAGAGGGCTATGGTGAAAAAGGAAATATCCTCAGATGAAATCTGGAAAGAAGCTTTCTGAGAAACTGCTTAGTGTTCTGTTAATTCATCTCACAGAGTTACATCTGTATTTCATGGATGTGTTTGCTAGCATTATTTCTATGGAATCTGAGAACAGATATTTCGGATCCCTTTGAAGACTATAGGGCCAAAGGAAATATCCTCCGATAACAAAGAGAAAGAAGCTTTCTGAGAAACTTCGTAGTGTTCTGTGAAATCATCTCACAGAGTTACAGCTTTCCCCTCAAGGAGCCTTTCGCTAAGACAGTTCTTGTGGAATTGGCAAAGTGATATTTGGAAGCCCTTGGAGGGCTAAGGGAAAAAGGAAATATCCTCAGATGAAATCTGGAAAGAAGCTTTCTGAGAAACTGCTTAGTGTTCTGTTAATTCATCTCACAGAGTTACATCTGTATTTCGTGGATCTCTTTGCTAGCCTTATTTCTGTGGAATCTGAGAACAGATATTTCGGATCCCTTTGAAGACTATAGGGCCGAAGGAAATATCCTCCGATAACAAAGAGAAAGAAGCTTTCTGAGAAACTTCTTGGTGTTCTGTGAAATCATCTCACAGAGTTACAGCTTTCCCTTCAAGGAGCCTTTCGCTAAGACAGTTCATGTGGTATTGGAAAAGTGATATTTGGAAGCCCTTAGAGGGCTATGGTGAAAAAGGATATATCCTCAGATGAAATCTGGAAAGAAGCTTCCTGAGAAACTGCTTACTGTTCTGTTAATTCATCTCACAGAGTTACGTCTGTATTCCGTGGATCTCTTTGCTAGCCTTATTTCTGTGGAATCTGAGAACAGATATTTCGGATCCCTTTGAAGACTATAGGGCCAAAGGAAATATCCTCCGATAACAAAGAGAAAGAAGCTTTCTGAGAAACTTCGTTGTGTTCTGTGAAATCATCTCACAGAGTTACAGCTTTCCCCTCAAGGAGCCTTTCGCTAAGACAGTTCTTGTGGAATTGGCAAAGTGATATTTGGAAGCCCATAGAGGGCTATGGTGAAAAAGGAATTATCCTCTGATGAAATCTGGAAAGAAGCTTTCTGAGAAACTGCTTAGTGTTCTGTTAATTCATCTCACAGAGTTACATCTGTATTTCGTGGATCTCCTTGCTAGCCTTATTTCTGTGGAATCTGAGAACAGATATTTCAGATCCCTTTGAAGACTATAGGGCCAAAGGAAACATCCTCCGATAACAAAGAGAAAGAAGCTTTCTGAGAAACTACGTTGTGTTCTGTGAAATGAACTCACAGAGTTACAGCTTTCCCCTCAAGGAGCCTTTCGCTAAGACAGTTCTTGTGGAATTGGCAAAGTGATATTTGGAAGCCCTTAGAGGGCTATGGTGATAAAGGAATTATCCTCAGATGAAATCTGGAAAGAAGCTTTCTGAGAAACTGCTTAGTGTTCTGTTAATTCATCTCACAGAGTTACATTAGTATTTCGTGGATCTCTTTGCTAGCCTTATTTCTGTGGAATCTGAGAACAGATATTTCGGATCCCTTTGAAGACTATAGGGCCAAAGGAAATATCCTCCGATAACAAAGAGAAAGCAGCTTTCTGAGAAACTTCGTTGTGTTCTGTGAAATCATCTCAGAGAGATACAGCTTTCCCCTCAAGGAGCATTTCGCTAAGACAGTTCTTGTGGAATTGGCAAAGTGATATTTGGAAGCCCGTAGTGGGCTATGGTGAAAAAGGAAATATCCTCAGATGAAATCTGGAAAGAAGCTTTCTGAGAAACTGCTTAGTGTTCTGTTAATTCATCTCACAGTGTTACATCTGTATTTCATGGATGTCTTTGCTAGCATTATTTCTATGGAATCTGAGAACAGATATTTCGGATCCCTTTGAAGACTATAGGGCCAAAGGAAATATCCTACGATAACAAAGAGAAAAAAGCTTTCTGAGAAACTTCATTGTGTTCTGTGAAATCACCTCACAGAGTTACAGCTTTCCCCTCAAGGAGCCTTTCGCTAAGACAGTTCTTGTGGAATTGGCAAAGTGATATTTGGAAGCCCTTAGAGGGCTATGGTGAAAAAGGAATTATCCTCAGATGAAATCTGGAAAGAAGCTTTTTGAGAAACTGCTTAGTGTTCTGTTAATTCATCTCACAGAGTTACATCTGTATTTCGTGGATCTCCTTGCTTGCCTTATTTCTGTGGAATCTGAGAACAGATATTTCGGATCCCTTTGAAGACTATAGGGCCAAAGGAAATATCCTCCGATAACAAAGAGAAAGAAGCTTTCTGAGAAACTCCGTTGTGTTCTGTGAAATGAACTCACAGAGTTACAGCTTTCCCCTCAAGGATCCTTTCGCTAAGACAGTTGTTGTGGAATTGGCAAAGTGATATTTGGAAGCCCATAGAGGGCTACGGTGAAAAAGGAAATATCCTCAGATGAAATCTGGAAAGAAGCTTTCTGAGAAACTGCTTAGTGTTCTTTTAATTCATCTCACAGAGTAACATCTGCAGTTCGTGGATGTCTTTGCTAGCCTTATTTCTGTAGAATCTGAGAACAGATATTTCGGATCCCTTTGAAGACTAAAGGGCTAAAGGAAATATCCTTCGATAACAAAGAGAAAAAAGCTTTCTGAGAAACTTCGTTGTGTTCTCTGAAATCATCCCACAGAGTTACAGCTTTCCCCTCAAGGAGCCTTTCGCTAAGACAGTTCTTGTGGAATTGGCAAAGTGATATTTGGAAGCCCTTAGAGGGCTAAGGGAAAAAGGAAATATCCTCAGATAAAATCTGGAAAGAAGCTTTCTGAGAAACTGCTTAGTGTTCTGTTAATTCATCTCACAGAGTTACATCTGCATTTCGTGGATCTCTTTGCTAGCCTTATTTCTGTGGAATCTGAGAACAGATATTTCGGATCCCTTTGAAGACTATAGGGCCAAAGGAAATATCCTCCGATAACAAAGAGAAAGAAGCTTTCTGAGAAACTTCTTGGTGTTCTGTGAAATCATCTCACAGAGTTACAGCTTTCCCTTCAAGGAGCCTTTCGCTAAGACAGTTCATGTGGTATTGGAAAAGTGATATTTGGAAGCCCTTAGAGGGCTATGGTGAAAAAGGATATATCCTCAGATGAAATCTGGAAAGAAGCTTTCTGAGAAACTGCTTACTGTTCTGTTAATTCATCTCACAGAGTTACATCTGTATTCCGTGGATCTCTTTGCTAGCCTTATTTCTGTGGAATCTGAGAACAGATATTTCGGATCCCTTTGAAGACTATAGGGCCAAAGGAAATATCCTCCGATAACAAAGAGAAAGAAGCTTTCTGAGAAACTACGTTGTGTTCTGTGAAATCATCTCACAGAGTTACAGCTTTCCCCTCAAGGAGCCTTTCGCTAGCACAGTTCCTTTGGAATTGGCAAAGTGATATTTGGAAGCACATGGAGGGCTGTGGTGAAAAAGGAAATATCCTCAGATGAAATCTGGAAAGAAGCTTTCTGAGAAACTGCTTAGTGTTCTGTTAATTCATCTCACAGAGTTACATCTGTATTTCGTGGATCTCTTTGCTAGCCTTATTTATGTGGAATCTGAGAACAGATATTTCGGATCCCTTTGAAGACTATAGGGCCAAAGGAAATATCCTCCGATAAAAAACAGAAAGAAGCTTTCTGAGAAACTTCTTGGTGTTCTGTGAAATCATCTCACAGAGTTACAGCTTTCCCTTCAAGGAGCCTTTCGCTAAGACAGTTCTTGTGGAATTGTCAAAGTGATATTTGGAAGCCCATAGAGGCCTATGGTGAAAAAGGAAATATCCTCAGATGAAATCTGGAAAGAAGCTTTCTGAGAAAATGCTTAGTGTTCTGTTAATTCATCTCACAGAGTTACATTAGTATTTCGTGGATCTCTTTGCTAGCCTTATTTCTGTGGAATCTGAGAACACATATTTCGGATCCCTTTGAAGACTATAGGGTCAAAGGATATATCCTCCGATAACAAAGAGAAAGAAGCTTTCTGAGAAACTTCGTTGTGTTCTCTGAAATCATCTCACAGAGATACACCTTTCCCCTCAAGGAGCCTTTCGCTAAGACAGTTCTTGTGGAATTGGGAAAGTGATATTTGGAAGCCAGTAGAGGGCTATGGTGAAAAAGGAAATATCCTCAGATGAAATTTGCACAGAAGCTTTCTGAGAAACTCCTTAGAGTTCTGTTAATTCATCTCACAGAGCTACATCTGTATTTCATGGATGTCTTTGCCAGCCTTATTTCTGTGGAATCTGAGAACAGATATTTCGGATCCCTTTGAAGACTATAGGACCAAAGAAATATCCAACGATGAAAGAAGCTTTCTGAGAAACTTCGTTGTGTTCTGTGAAATCATCTCACAGAGTTACAGCTTTCCCCTCAAGGAGCCTTTCGCTAAGACAGTTCTTGTGAATTGGCAAAGTGATATTTGGAAGCCCATAGAGGGCTATGGTGAAAAAGGAAATATCCTCAGATGAAATCTGGATAGAAGCTTTCTGAGAAACTGCTTAGTGTTCTGTTAATTCATCTCACAGAGTTACATCTGTATTTCGTGGATGTCTTTGCCAGCCTTATTTCTGTGGAATCTGAGAACAGATATTTCGGATCCCTTTGAAGACTATAGGGCCAAAGGAAATATCCTCCGATAACAAAGAGAAAGAAGCTTTCTGAGAAACTTCGTTGTGTTCTGTGAAATCATCTCACAGAGTTACAGCTTTCCCTCAAGGAGCCTATCGCTAAGACAGTTCTGGTGGAATTGGGAAAGTGATATTTGGAAGCCCATAGAGGGCTATGTTGAAAAAGGAAATATACTCAGATGAAATCTGGAAAGAAGCTTTCTGAGACACTGCTTAGTGTTCTGTTAATTCATCTCACAGAGTTACATCTGTATTTCGTGGATCTCTTTGCTAGCCTTATTTCTGTAGAATCTGAGAACAGATATTTCGGATACCTGTGAAGACTACAGGGCCAAAGGAAATATCCTCCGATAACAAAGAGAAAGAAGCTTTCTGAGAAACTTCGTTGTGTTCTGTGAAATCATCTCACAGAGTTACAGCTTTCCCCTCAAGGAGCCTTTCGCTAAGACAGTTCTTGTGGAATTGGCAAAGTGATATTTGGAAGCCCATAGAGGGCTATGGTGAAAAAGGAATTATCCTCTGATGAAATCTGGAAAGAAGCTTTCTGAGATACTGCTTAGTGTTCTGTTAATTCATCTCACAGAGTTACATCTGTATTTCGTGGATCTCCTTGCTAGCCTTATTTCTGTGGAATCTGAGAACAGATATTTCAGATCCCTTTGAAGACTATAGGGCCAAAGGAAATATCCTCCGATAACAAAGAGAAAGAAGCTTTCTGAGAAACTTCGTTGTGTTCTGTGAAATCATCTTACAGAGTTACAGCTTTACCCTCAAGGAGCCTTTCGCTAAGACAGTTCCTTTGGAATTGGCAAAGTGATATTTGGAAGCACATGGAGGGCTGTGTTGAAAAAGGAAATATCCTCAGATGAAATCTGGAAAGAAGCTTTCTGAGAAACTGCTTAGTGTTCTGTTAATTCATCTCAGAGAGTTACATCTGTATTTCGTGGATCTCCTTGCTAGACTTTTTTCTGTGGAATCTGAGAACAGATATTTCGGATCCCTTTGAAGACTATAGGGCCAAAGGAAATATCCTCCGATAACAAAGAGAAAGAAGCTTTCTGAGAAACTTCTTTGTGTTCTGTGAAATCATCTCACAGAGTTACACCTTTCCCCTCAAGGAGCCTTTCGCTAAGACAGTTCTTGTGGAATTGGGAAAGTGATATTTGGAAGCCAGTAGAGGGCTATGGTGAAAAAGGAAATATCCTCAGATGAAATCTGGAAAGAAGCTTTCTGAGAAACTGCTTAGTGTTCTGTTCATTCATCTCACAGAGTTACATCTGTATTTCATGGATGTCTTTGCTAGCTTTATTTCTATGGAATCTGAGAACAGATATTTCGGATCCCGTTGAAGACTATAGGGCCAAAGGAAATATCCTCCGATAACAAAGAGAAAGAAGCTTTCTGAGAAACTTCGTTGTGTTCTGTGAAATCATCTCACAGAGTTACAGCTTTCCCCACAAGGAGCCTTTCGCTAAGACAGTTCTTGTGGAATTGGCAAAGTGATATTTGGAAGCCCATAGAGGGCTATGGTGAAAAAGGAATTATCCTCAGATGAAATCTGGAAAGAAGCTTTCTGAGAAACTGCTTAGTGTTCTGTTAATTCATCTCACAGAGTTACATCTGTATTTCATGGATCTCTTTGCTAGCCTTATTTATGTGGAATCTGACAACAGATATTTCGGATCCCTTTGAAGACTATAGGGCCAAAGGAAATATCCTCCGATAACAAAGAGAAAGAAGCTTTCTGAGAAACTTCTTGGTGTTCTGTGAAATCATCTCACAGAGTTACAGCTTTCCCTTCAAGGAGCCTTTCGCTAAGACAGTTCATGTGGTATTGGAAAAGTGATATTTGGAAGCCCTTAGAGGGCTATGGTGAAAAAGGATATATCCTCAGATGAAATCTGGAAAGAAGCTTTCTGAGAAACTGCTTACTGTTCTGTGAATTCATCTCACAGAGTTACATCTGTATTCCGTGGATCTCTTTGCTAGCCTTATTTCTGTGGAATCTGAGAACAGATATTTCGGATCCCTTTGAAGACTATAGGGCCAAAGGAAATATCCTCCGATAACAAAGAGAAAGAAGCTTTCTGAGAAACTTCGTTGTGTTCTGTGAAATCATCTCACAGAGTTACAGCTTTCCCCTCAAGGAGCCTTTCGCTAAGACAGTTCTTGTGGAATTGGCAAAGTGATATTTGGAAGCCCATGGAGGGCTATGGTGAAAAAGGAATTAAACTCTGATGAAATCTGGAAAGAAGCTTTCTGAGATACTGCTTAGTGTTCTGTTAATTCATCTCACAGAGTTACATCTGTATTTCGTGGATCTCCTTGCTAGCCTTATTTCTGTGGAATCTGAGAACAGATATTTCAGATCCCTTTGAAGACTATAGGGCCAAAGGAAATATCCTCCGATAACAAAGAGAAAGAAGCTTTCTGAGAAACTTCGTTGTGTTCTGTGAAATCATCTTACAGAGTTACAGCTTTACCCTCAAGGAGCCTTTCGCTAAGACAGTTCCTTTGGAATTGGCAAAGTGATATTTGGAAGCACATGGAGGGCTGTGTTGAAAAAGGAAATATCCTCAGATGAAATCTGGAAAGAAGCTTTCTGAGAAACTGCTTAGTGTTCTGTTAATTCATCTCAGAGAGTTACATCTGTATTTCGTGGATCTCCTTGCTAGACTTTTTTCTGTGGAATCTGAGAACAGATATTTCGGATCCCTTTGAAGACTATAGGGCCAAAGGAAATATCCTCCGATAACAAAGAGAAAGAAGCTTTCTGAGAAACTTCTTTGTGTTCTGTGAAATCATCTCACAGAGTTACACCTTTCCCCTCAAGGAGCCTTTCGCTAAGACAGTTCTTGTGGAATTGGGAAAGTGATATTTGGAAGCCAGTAGAGGGCTATGGTGAAAAAGGAAATATCCTCAGATGAAATCTGGAAAGAAGCTTTCTGAGAAACTGCTTAGTGTTCTGTTCATTCATCTCACAGAGTTACATCTGTATTTCATGGATGTCTTTGCTAGCTTTATTTCTATGGAATCTGAGAACAGATATTTCGGATCCCGTTGAAGACTATAGGGCCAAAGGAAATATCCTCCGATAACAAAGAGAAAGAAGCTTTCTGAGAAACTTCGTTGTGTTCTGTGAAATCATCTCACAGAGTTACAGCTTTCCCCACAAGGAGCCTTTCGCTAAGACAGTTCTTGTGGAATTGGCAAAGTGATATTTGGAAGCCCATAGAGGGCTATGGTGAAAAAGGAATTATCCTCAGATGAAATCTGGAAAGAAGCTTTCTGAGAAACTGCTTAGTGTTCTGTTAATTCATCTCACAGAGTTACATCTGTATTCCGTGGATCTCTTTGCTAGCCTTATTTCTGTGGAATCTGAGAACAGATATTTCGGATCCCTTTGAAGACTATAGGGCCAAAGGAAATATCCTCCGATAACAAAGAGAAAGAAGCTTTCTGAGAAACTTCGTTGTGTTCTGTGAAATCATCTCACAGAGTTACAGCTTTCCCCTCAAGGAGCCTTTCGCTAAGACAGTTCCTTTGGAATTGGCAAACTGATATTTGGAAGCACATGGGGGGCTGTGGTGAAAAAGGAAATATCCTCAGATGAAATCTGGAAAGAAGCTTTCTGAGAAACTGCTTAGTGTTCTGTTAATTCATCTCACAGAGTTACATCTGTATTTCTTGGATCTCTTTGCTAGCCTTATTTATGTGGAATCTGAGAACAGATATTTCGGATCCCTTTGAAGACTATAGGGCCAAAGGAAATATCCTCCGATAACAAAGAGAAAGAAGCTTTCTGAGAAACTTCTTGGTGTTCTGTGAAATCATCTCACAGAGTTACAGCTTTCCCCACAAGGAGCCTTTCGCTAAGACAGTTCTTGTGGAATTGTCAAAGTGATATTTGGAAGACCATAGAGGCCTATGGTGAAAAAGGAAATATCCTCAGATGAATTCTGGAAAGAAGCTTTCTGAGAAAATGCTTAGTGTTCTGTTAATTCATCTCACAGAGTTACATTAGAATTTCGTGGATCTCTTTGCTACCCTTATTTCTGTGGAATCTGAGAACAGATATTTCGGATCCCTTTGAAGACTATAGGGTCAAAGGATATATCCTCCGATAACAAAGAGAAAGAAGCTTTCTGAGAAACTTCGTTGTGTTCTGTGAAATCATCTCACAGAGATACACCTTTCCCCTGAAGGAGCCTTTCGCTAAGACAGTTCTTGTGGAATTGGGAAAGTGATATTTGGAAGCCTGTAGAGGGCTATGGTGAAAAAGGAAATATCCTCAGATGAAATCTGGAAAGAAGCTTTCTGAGAAACTGCTTAGTGTTCTGTTAATTCACCTCACAGAGTTACATCTGTATTTCGTGGATCTGTTTGCTAGCCTTATTTCTGTGGAATCTGAGAACAGATATTTCGGATCCCTTTGAAGACTATAGGGCCAAAGGAAATATCCTCCGATAACAAAGAGAAAGAAGCTTTCTGAGAAACTTCGTTGGGTTCTGTGAAATCATCTCACAGAGTTACACCTTTCCCCTCCAGGAGCCTTTCGCTAAGACAGTTCTTGTGGAATTGGCAAAGTGATATTCGGAAGCCCATAGAGGGCTATGGTGAAAAAGGAAATATCCTCAGATGAAATCTGGAAAGAAGCTTTCTGATAAACTGCTTAGTGTTCTGTTAATTCACCTCACAGAGTTACATCTGTATTTCGTGGATCTCTTTTCTAGCCTTATTTCTGTAGAATCTGAGAACAGATATTTCGGATCCCTTTGAAGACTATAGGGCCAAAGGATATATCCTCGGATAACAAAGAGAAAGAAACTTTCTGAGAAACTTCGTTGTGTTCTGTGAAATCATCTCACAGAGTTACAGCTTTCCCCTCAAGGAGCCTTTCGCTAAGACAGTTCTTGTGGAATTGGGAAAGTGATATTTGGAAGCCCATAAAGGTCTATGGTGAAAAAGGAAATATCCTCAGATGAAATCTGGAAAGAAGCTTTCTGAGAAACTGCTTAGTGTTCTGTTAATTCATCTCACAGAGTTACATTTGTATTTCATGGATGTCTTTCCTATCCTTATTTCTATGGAATCTGAGAACAGATATTTCGTATCCCTTTGAAGACTATAGGGCCAAAGGAAATATCCTCCGATAACAAAGAGAAAGAAGCTTTCTGAGAAACTTCGTTGTGTTCTGTGAAATCATCTCACAGAGATACAGATTTCCCCTCAAGGAGCCTTTCGCTAAGACAGTTCTTGTGGAATTGGCAAAGTGATATTTGGAAGCCTATAGAGGGCTATGGTGAAAAAGGAATTATCCTCAGATGAAATCTGGAAAGAAGCTTTCTGAGAAACTGCTTAGTGTTCTGTTAATTCATCTCACAGAGTTACATCTGTATTTCATGGATGTGTTTGCTAGCATTATTTCTATGGAATCTGAGAACAGATATTTCGGATCCCTTTGAAGACTATAGGGCCAAAGGAAATATCCTCCGATAACAAAGAGAAAGAAGCTTTCTGAGAAACTTCGTAGTGTTCTGTGAAATCATCTCACAGAGTTACAGCTTTCCCCTCCAGGAGCCTTTCGCTAAGACAGTTCTTGTGGAATTGGCAAAGTGATATTTGGAAGCCCTTAGAGGGCTAAGGGAAAAAGGAAATATCCTCAGATGAAATCTGGAAAGAAGCTTTCTGAGAAACTGCTTAGTGTTCTGTTAATTCATCTCACAGAGTTACATCTGTATTTCGTGGATCTCTTTGCTAGCCTTATTTCTGTGGAATCTGAGAACAGATATTTCGGATCCCTTTGAAGACTATAGGGCCGAAGGAAATATCCTCCGATAACAAAGAGAAAGAAGCTTTCTGAGAAACTTCTTGGTGTTCTGTGAAATCATCTCACAGAGTTACAGCTTTCCCTTCAAGGAGCCTTTCGCTAAGACAGTTCATGTGGTATTGGAAAAGTGATATTTGGAAGCCCTTAGAGGGCTATGGTGAAAAAGGATATATCCTCAGATGAAATCTGGAAAGAAGCTTTCTGAGAAACTGCTTACTGTTCTGTTAATTCATCTCACAGAGTTACGTCTGTATTCCGTGGATCTCTTTGCTATCCTTATTTCTGTGGAATCTGAGAACAGATATTTCGGATCCCTTTGAAGACTATAGGGCCAAAGGAAATATCCTCCGATAACAAGGAGAAAGAAGCTTTCTGAGAAACTTCGTTGTGTTCTGTGAAATCATCTCACAGAGTTACAGCTTTCCCCTCAAGGAGCCTTTCGCTAAGACAGTTCTTGTGGAATTGGGAAAGTGATATTTGGAAGCCCATAAAGGTCTATGGTGAAAAAGGAAATATCCTCAGATGAAATCTGGAAAGAAGCTTTCTGAGAAACTGCTTAGTGTTCTGTTAATTCATCTCACAGAGTTACATTTGTATTTCATGGATGTCTTTCCTATCCTTATTTCTATGGAATCTGAGAACAGATATTTCGTATCCCTTTGAAGACTATAGGGCCAAAGGAAATATCCTCCGATAACAAAGAGAAAGAAGCTTTCTGAGAAACTTCGTTGTGTTCTGTGAAATCATCTCACAGAGTTACAGATTTCCCCTCAAGGAGCCTTTCGCTAAGACAGTTCTTGTGGAATTGGCAAAGTGATATTTGGAAGCCTATAGAGGGCTATGGTGAAAAAGGAATTATCCTCAGATGAAATCTGGAAAGAAGCTTTCTGAGAAACTGCTTAGTGTTCTGTTAATTCATCTCACAGAGTTACATCTGTATTTCATGGATGTGTTTGCTAGCATTATTTCTATGGAATCTGAGAACAGATATTTCGGATCCCTTTGAAGACTATAGGGCCAAAGGAAATATCCTCCGATAACAAAGAGAAAGAAGCTTTCTGAGAAACTTCGTAGTGTTCTGTGAAATCATCTCACAGAGTTACAGCTTTCCCCTCCAGGAGCCTTTCGCTAAGACAGTTCTTGTGGAATTGGCAAAGTGATATTTGGAAGCCCTTAGAGGGCTAAGGGAAAAAGGAAATATCCTCAGATGAAATCTGGAAAGAAGCTTTCTGAGAAACTGCTTAGTGTTCTGTTAATTCATCTCACAGAGTTACATCTGTATTTCGTGGATCTCTTTGCTAGCCTTATTTCTGTGGAATCTGAGAACAGATATTTCGGATCCCTTTGAAGACTATAGGGCCGAAGGAAATATCCTCCGATAACAAAGAGAAAGAAGCTTTCTGAGAAACTTCTTGGTGTTCTGTGAAATCATCTCACAGAGTTACAGCTTTCCCTTCAAGGAGCCTTTCGCTAAGACAGTTCATGTGGTATTGGAAAAGTGATATTTGGAAGCCCTTAGAGGGCTATGGTGAAAAAGGATATATCCTCAGATGAAATCTGGAAAGAAGCTTTCTGAGAAACTGCTTACTGTTCTGTTAATTCATCTCACAGAGTTACGTCTGTATTCCGTGGATCTCTTTGCTATCCTTATTTCTGTGGAATCTGAGAACAGATATTTCGGATCCCTTTGAAGACTATAGGGCCAAAGGAAATATCCTCCGATAACAAGGAGAAAGAAGCTTTCTGAGAAACTTCGTTGTGTTCTGTGAAATCATCTCACAGAGTTACAGCTTTCCCCTCAAGGAGCCTTTCGCTAAGACAGTTCTTGTGGAATTGGCAAAGTGATATTTGGAAGCCCATAGAGGGCTATGGTGAAAAAGGAATTATCCTCTGATGAAATTTGGAAAGAAGCTTTCTGAGAAACTGCTTAGTGTTCTGTTAATTCATCTCACAGAGTTACAACTGTATTTCGTGGATCTCCTTGCTAGCCTTATTTCTGTGGAATCTGAGAACAGATATTTCAGATCCCTTTGAAGACTATAGGGCCAAAGGAAACATCCTCCGATAACAAAGAGAAAGAAGCTTTCTGAGAAACTACGTTGTGTTCTGTGAAATGAACTCACAGAGTTACAGCTTTCCCCTCAAGGAGCCTTTCGCTAAGACAGTTCTTGTGGAATTGGCAAAGTGATATTTGGAAGCCCTTAGAGGGCTATGGTGATAAAGGAATTATCCTCAGATGAAATCTGGAAAGAAGCTTTCTGAGAAACTGCTTAGTGTTCTGTTAATTCATCTCACAGAGTTACATTAGTATTTCATGGATCTCTTTGCTAGCCTTATTTCTCTGGAATCTGAGAACAGATATTTCGGATCCCTTTGAAGACTATAGGGCCAAAGGAAATATAGTCCGATAACAAAGAGAAAGCAGCTTTCTGAGAAACTTCGTTGTGTTCTGTGAAATCATCTCAGAGGGATACAGCTTTCCCCTCAAGGAGCATTTCGCTAAGACAGTTCTCGTGGAATTGGCAAAGTGATATTTGGAAGCCCGTAGTGGGCTATGGTGAAAAAGGAAATATTGTCAGATGAAATCTGGAAAGAAGCTTTCTGAGAAACTGCTTAGTGTTCTGTTAATTCATCTCACAGAGTTACATCTGTATTTCATGGATGTCTTTGCTAGCATTATTTCTATGGAATCTGAGAACAGATATTTCGGATCCCTTTGAAGACTATAGGGCCAAAGGAAATATCCTCCGATAACAAAGAGAAAAAAGCTTTCTGAGAAACTTCATTGTGTTCTGTGAAATCACCTCACAGAGTTACAGCTTTCCCCTCAAGGAGCCTTTCGCTAAGACAGTTCTTGTGGAATTGGCAAAGTGATATTTGGAAGCCCTTAGAGGGCTATGGTGAAAAAGGAATTATCCTCAGATGAAATCTGGAAAGAAGCTTTTTGAGAAACTGCTTAGTGTTCTGTTAATTCATCTCACAGAGTTACATCTGTATTTCGTGGATCTCCTTGCTTGCCTTATTTCTGTGGAATCTGAGAACAGATATTTCGGATCCCTTTGAAGACTATAGGGCCAAAGAAAATATCCTCCGATAACAAAGAGAAAGAAGCTTTCTGAGAAACTCCGTTGTGTTCTGTGAAATAAACTCACAGAGTTACAGCTTTCCCCTCAAGGAGCCTTTCGCTAAGACAGTTGTTGTGGAATTGGCAAAGTGATATTTGGAAGCCCATAGAGGGCTACGGTGAAAAAGGAAATATCCTCAGATGAAATCAGGAAAGAAGCTTTCTGAGAAACTGCTTAGTGTTCTTTTAATTCATCTCACAGAGTAACATCTGTAGTTCGTGGATGTCTTTGCTAGCCTTATTTCTGTAGAATCTGAGAACAGATATTTCGGATCCCTTTGAAGACTAAAGGGCTAAAGGAAATATCCTCCGATAACAAAGAGAAAAAAGCTTTCTGAGAAACTTCGTTGTGTTCTCTGAAATCATCTCACAGAGTTACAGCTTTCCCCTCAAGGAGCCTTTCGCTAAGACAGTTCTTGTGGAATTGGCAAAGTGATATTTGGAAGCCCTTAGAGGGCTAAGGGAAAAAGGAAATATCCTCAGATGAAATCTGGAAAGAAGCTTTCTGAGAAACTGCTTAGTGTTCTGTTAATTCATCTCACAGAGTTACATCTGTATTTCGTGGATCTCTTTGCTAGCCTTATTTATGTGGAATCTGAGAACAGATATTTCGGATCCCTTTGAAGACTATAGGGCCAAAGGAAATATCCTCCGATAACAAAGAGAAAGAAGCTTTCTGAGAAACTTCTTGGTGTTCTGTGAAATCATCTCACAGAGTTACAGCTTTCCCTTCAAGGAGAATTTCGCTAAGACAGTTCATGTGGTATTGGAAAACTGATATTTGGAAGCCCTTAGAGGTCTATGGTGAAAAAGGATATATCCTCAGATGAAATCTGGAAAGAAGCTTTCTGAGAAACTGCTTACTGTTCTGTTAATTCATGTCACAGAGTTACATCTGTATTCCGTGGATCTCCTTGCTAGCCTTATTTCTGTGGAATCTGAGAACAGATATTTCGGATCCCTTTGAAGACTATAGGGCCAAAGGAAATATCCTCCGATAACAAAGAGAAAGAAGCTTTCTGAGAAACTTCGTTGTGTTCTGTGAAATCATCTTACAGAGTTAGAGCTTTACCCTCAAGGAGCCTTTCGCTAAGACAGTTCCTTTGGAATTGGCAAAGTGATATTTGGAAGCACATGGAGGGCTGTGGTGAAAAAGGAAATATCCTCAGATGAAATCTGGAAAGAAGCTTTCTGAGAAACTGCTTAGTGTTCTGTTAATTCATCTCACAGAGTTACATCTGTATTTCGTGGATCTCCTTGCTAGCCTTTTTTCTGTGGAATCTGAGAACAGATATTTCGGATCCCTTTGAAGACTATAGGGCCAAAGGATATATCCTCGGATAACAAAGAGAAAGAAGCTTTCTGAGAAACTTCGTTGTGTTCTGTGAAATCATCTCACAGAGATACAGCTTTCCCCTCAAGGAGCCTTTCGCTAAGACAGTTCTTGTGGAATTGGGAAAGTGATATTTGGAAGCCCGTAGAGGGCTATGGTGAAAAAGGAAATATCCTCAGATGAAATCTGGAAAGAAGCTTTCTGAGAAACTGCTTAGTGATCTGTTCATTCATCTCACAGAGTTACATCTGTATTTCATGGATGTCTTTGCTAGCATTATTTCTATGGAATCTGAGAACAGATATTTCGGATCCTTTTGAAGACTATAGGGCCAAAGGAAATATCCTCCGATAACAAAGAGAAAGAAGCTTTCTGAGAAACTTCGTTGTGTTCTGTGAAATCATCGCACAGAGTTACAGCTTTCCCCACAAGGAGCCTTTCGCTAAGACAGTTCTTGTGGAATTGGCAAAGTGATATTTGGAAGCCCATAGAGGGCTATGGTGAAAAAGGAATTATCCTCAGATGAAATCTGGAAAGAAGCTTTCTGAAAAACTGCTTAGTTTTCTGTTAATTCATCTCACAGAGTTACATCTGTATTTCGTGGATCTCCTTACTAGCCTTATTTCTGTGGAATCTGAGAACAGATATTTCGGATCCATTTGAAGACTATAGGGCCAAAGGAAATATCCTCCCATAACAAAGAGAAAGAAGCTTTCTGAGAAACTCCGTTGTGTTCTGTGAAATGAACTGACAGAGTTACAGCTTTCCCCTCAGGGAGCCTTTCGCTAAGACAGTTGTTGTGGAATTGGCATAGTGATATTTGGAAGCCCATAGAGGGCTATGGTGAAAAAGGAAATATCCTCAGTTGAAATCTGGAAAGAAGCTTTCTGAGAAACTGCTTAGTGTTCTCTTAATTCATCTCACAGAGTTGCATCTGTATTTCGTGGATCTCTTTGCTAGCCTTATTTCTGTAGAATCTGAGAACAGATATTTCGGATCCCTTTGAAGACTAAAGGGCTAAAGGAAATATCCTCCGATAACAAAGATAAAAAAGCTTTCTGAGAACTTCTTTGTGTTCTGTGAAATCATCTCACAGAGTTACAGCTTTCCCCTCAAGGAGCCTTTCGATAAGACAGTTCTTGTGGAATTGGCAAAGTGATATTTGGAAGCCCTTAGAGGGCTAAGGGAAAAAGGAAATATCCTCAGATGAAATCTGGAAAGAAGCTTTCTGAGAAACTGCTTAGTGTTCTGTTAATTCATCTCACAGAGTTACATCTGTATTTCGTGGATCTCTTTGCTAGCCTTATTTCTGTGGAATCTGAGAACAGATATTTCGGATCCCTTTGAAGACTATAGGGCCAAAGGAAATATCCTCCGTTAACAAAGAGAAAAAAGCTTTCTGAGAACTTCTTGGTGTTCTGTGAAATCATCTCACAGAGTTACAGCTTTCCCCTCCAGGAGCCTTTCGCTAAGACAGTTCTTGTGGAATTGGCAAAGTGATATTTGGAAGCCCTTAAGGGGCTAAGGGAAAAAGGAAATATCCTCAGATGAAATCTGGAAAGAAGCTTTCTGAGAAACTGCTTAGTGTTCTGTTAATTCATCTCACAGAGTTACATCTGTATTTCGTGGATCTCTTTGCTAGCCTTATTTCTGTGGAATCTGAGAACAGATATTTCGGATCCCTTTGAAGACTATAGGGCCAAAGGAAATATCCTCCGTTAACAAAGAGAAAAAAGCTTTCTGAGAACTTCTTGGTGTTCTGTGAAATCATCTCACAGAGTTACAGCTTTCCCCTCAAGGAGCCTTTCGCTAAGACAGTTCTTTTGGAATTGGCAAAGTGATATTTGGAAGCACATAGAGGGCTATGGTGAAAAAGGAAATATCCTCAGATGAAATCTGGAAAGAAGCTTTCTGAGAAACTGCTTAGTGTTCTGTTAATTCATCTCACAGAGTAACATCTGTATTTCGGGGATCTCCTTGCTAGCCTTATTTCTGTGGAATCTGAGAACAGATATTTCGTATCCCTTTGAAGACTATAGGGCCAAAGGATATATCCTCCGATAACAAAGAGAAAGAAGCTTTCTGAGAAACTCCGTTGTGTTCTGTGAAATGAACTCACAGAGTTACAGCTTTCCCCTCAAGGAGCCTTTCGCTAAGACAGTTCTTGTGGAATTGGCAAAGTGATATTTGGAAGCCCATAGAGGGCTATGGTGAAAAAGGAAATATCCTCAGATGAAATCTGGAAAGAAGCTTTCTGAGAAACTGCTTAGTGTTCTGTTAATTTATCTCACAGAGTTACATTAGTATTTCGTGGATCTCTTTGCTAGCCTTATTTCTGTGGAATCTGAGAACAGTTAATTCGGATCCCTTTGAAGACTATAGGGCCAATGGAAATATCCTCCGATAACCAAGAGAAAGCAGCTTTCTGAGAAACTTCGTTGTGTTCTGTGAAATCATTTCACAGAGATACAGATTTTCCCTCAAGGAGCCTTTCGCTAAGACAGTTCTTGTGGAATTGGCAAAGTGATATTTGGAAGCCCATAGAGGGCTAAAGTGAAAAAGGAAATATCCTCAGATGAAATCTGGAAAGAAGCTTTCTGAGAAACTGCTTAGTGTTCTGTTAATTCATCTCACAGAGTTACATCTGTATTTCATGGATGTCTTTGCTAGCATTATTTCTATGGAATCTGAGAACAGATATTTCGGATCCCTTTGAAGACTATAGGGCCAAAGGAAATATCCTCCGATAACAAAGAGAAAGAAGCTTTCTGAGAAACTTCGTTGTGTTCTGTGAAATCATCTCACAGAGTTACAGCTTTCCCCTCAAGGAGACTTTCGCTAAGACAGTTCTTGTGGAATTGGCAAAGTGATATTTGGAAGCCCATAGAGTGCTACGGTGAAAAAGGAAATATACTCAGATGAAATCTGGAAAGAAACTTTCTGAGAAACTGCTTAGTTTTCTGTTAATTCACCTCAGAGAGTTACATCTGTATTTCGTGGATCTCTTTGCTAGCCTTATTTCTATAGAATCTGAGAACAGATATTTCGGATCCCTTTGACGACTATAGGGCCAAAGGAAATATCCTCCGATAACAAAGAGAAAGAAGCTTTCTGAGAAACTTCGTTGTGTTCTGTGAAATCATCTCACAGAGTTACAGCTTTCCCCTCAAGGAGCCATTCGCGAAGACAGTTTTGTGGAATTGGCAAAGTGATATTTGGAAGCCCATAGAGGGCTATGGTGAAAAAGGAAATATCCTCAGATGAAATCTGGAAAGAAGCTTTCTGAGAAACTGCTTAGTGTTCTGTTAATTCATCTCACAGAGTGACATCTGTATTTCGTGGATCTCTTTGCTAGCCTTATTTCTGTGGAATCTGAGAACAGATATTTCGGATCCCTTTGAAGACTATAGGGCCAAAGGAAATATCCTCCGATAACAAAGAGAAACAAGCTTTCTGAGAAACTTCGTTGTGTTCTGTGAAATCATCTCACAGAGTTACAGCTTTCCCCTCAAGGAGCCTTTCGCTAAGACAGTTCTTGTGGAATTGGCAAAGTGATATTTGGAAGCCCATAGAGGGCTATGGTGAAAAAGGAAATATCCTCAGATGAAATCTGGAAAGAAGCTTTCTGAGAAACTGCTTAGTGTTCTGTTAATTCATCTCACAGAGTTGCATCTGTATTTCGTGGATCTCTTTGCTAGCCTTATTTCTGTAGAATCTGAGAACAGATATTTCGGATCCCTTTGAAGACTAAAGGGCTAACGGAAATATCCTCCGATAACAAAGAGAAAAAAGCTTTCTGAGAACTTCTTTGTGTTCTGTGAAATCATCTCACAGAGTTACAGCTTTCCCCTCAAGGAGCCTTTCGATAAGACAGTTCTTGTGGAATTGGCAAAGTGATATTTGGAAGCCCTTAGAGGGCTAAGGGAAAAAGGAAATATCCTCAGATGAAATCTGGAAAGAAGCTTTCTGAGAAACTGCTTAGTGTTCTGTTAATTCATCTCACAGAGTGACATCTGTATTTCGTGGATCTCTTTGCTAGCCTTATTTCTGTGGAATCTGAGAACAGATATTTCGGATCCCTTTGAAGACTATAGGGCCAAAGGAAATATCCTCCGATAACAAAGAGAAACAAGCTTTCTGAGAAACTTCGTTGTGTTCTGTGAAATCATCTCACAGAGTTACAGCTTTCCCCTCAAGGAGCCTTTCGCTAAGACAGTTCTTGTGGAATTGGCAAAGTGATATTTGGAAGCCCATAGAGGGCTATGGTGAAAAAGGAAATATCCTCAGATGAAATCTGGAAAGAAGCTTTCTGAGAAACTGCTTAGTGTTCTGTTAATTCATCTCACAGAGTTGCATCTGTATTTCGTGGATCTCTTTGCTAGCCTTATTTCTGTAGAATCTGAGAACAGATATTTCGGATCCCTTTGAAGACTAAAGGGCTAACGGAAATATCCTCCGATAACAAAGAGAAAAAAGCTTTCTGAGAACTTCTTTGTGTTCTGTGAAATCATCTCACAGAGTTACAGCTTTCCCCTCAAGGAGCCTTTCGATAAGACAGTTCTTGTGGAATTGGCAAAGTGATATTTGGAAGCCCTTAGAGGGCTAAGGGAAAAAGGAAATATCCTCAGATGAAATCTGGAAAGAAGCTTTCTGAGAAACTGCTTAGTGTTCTGTTAATTCATCTCACAGAGTTACATCTTATTTCGTGGATCTCTTTGCTAGCCTTATTTCTGTGGAATCTGAGAACAGATATTTCGGATCCCTTTGAAGACTATAGGGCCAAAGGAAATATCCTCCGATAACAAAGAGAAAAAAGCTTTCTGAGAACTTCTTGGTGTTCTGTGAAATCATCTCACAGAGTTACAGCTTTCCCCTCAAGGAGCCTTTCGATAAGACAGTTCTTGTGGAATTGGCAAAGTGATATTTGGAAGCCCTTAGAGGGCTAAGGGAAAAAGGAAATATCCTCAGATGAAATCTGGAAAGAAGCTTTCTGAGAAACTGCTTAGTGTTCCGTTAATTCATCTCACAGAGTTAAATCTGTATTTCGTGGATCTCTTTGCTAGCCTTATTTCTGTGGAATCTGAGAACAGATATTTCGGATCCCTTTGAAGACTACAGGGCCAAAGGAAATATCCTCCGATAACAAAGAGAAAGAAGCTTTCTGAGAAACTTCGTTGTGTTCTGTGAAATCATCTCACAGAGTTACAGCTTTCCCCTCAAGGAGCCTTTCGCTAAGACAGTTCTTTTGGAATTGGCAAAGTGATATTTGGAAGCCCATAGAGGGCTATGGTGAAAAAGGAATTATCCTCAGATGAAATCTGGAAAGAAGCTTTCTGAGAAACTGCTTAGTGTTCTGTTAATTCACCTCACAGAATTACATCTGTATTTCGTGGATCTGTTTGTTAGCCTTATTTCCGTGGAATCTGAGAACAGATATTTCGGATCCCTTTGAAGACTATAGGGCCAAAGGAAATATCCTCCGATAACAAAGAGAAAGAAGCTTTCTGAGAAACTTCGTTGTGTCTGTGAAATCATCTCACAGAGTTACAGCTTTCCCCTCAAGGAGCCTTTCGCTAAGACAGTTCTTGTGGAATTGGCAAAGTGATATTTGGAAGCCCATAGATGGCTACGGTGAAAAAGGAAATATACTCAGATGAAATCTGGAAAGAAGCTTTCTGATAAACTGCTTAGTGTTCTGTTAATTCACCTCACAGAGTTACATCTGTATTTCGTGGATCTCTTTGCTAGCCTTTTTTCTGTAGAATCTGAGAACAGATATTTCGGATCCCTTTGAAGACTATAGGGCCAAAGGATATATCCTCGGATAACAAAGAGAAAGAAGCTTTCTGAGAAACTTCGTTGTGTTCTGTGAAATCATCTCACAGAGATACAGCTTTCCCCTCAAGGAGCCTTTCGCTAAGACAGTTCTTGTGGAATTGGGAAAGTGATATTTGGAAGCCCGTAGAGGGCTATGGTGAAAAAGGAAATATCCTCAGATGAAATCTGGAAAGAAGCTTTCTGAGAAACTGCTTAGTGTTCTGTTCATTCATCTCACAGAGTTACATCTGTATTTCATGGATGTCTTTGCTAGCATTATTTCTATGGAATCTGAGAACAGATATTTCGGATCCCTTTGAAGACTATAGGGCCAAAGGAAATATCCTCCGATAACAAAGAGAAAGAAGCTTTCTGAGAAACTTCGTTGTGTTCTGTGAAATCATCTCACAGAGTTACAGCTTTCGCCACAAGGAGCCTTTCGCTAAGACAGTTCTTGTGGAATTGGCAAAGTGATATTTGGAAGCCCATAGAGTGCTACGGTGAAAAAGGAAATATACTCAGATGAAATCTGGAAAGAAGCTTTCTGAGAAACTGCTTAGTTTTCTGTTAATTCACCTCAGAGAGTTACATCTGTATTTCGTGGATCTCTTTGCTAGCCTTATTTCTGTAGAATCTGAGAACAGATATTTTGGATCCCTTTGACGACTATAGGGCCTAAGGAAATATCCTCCGATAACAAAGAGAAAGAAGCTTTCTGAGAAACTTCGTTGTGTTCTGTGAAATCATCTCACAGAGTTACAGCTTTCCCCTCAAGGAGCCATTCGCTAAGACAGTTCTTGTGGAATTGGCAAAGTGATATTTGGAAGCCCATAGAGGGCTATGGTGAAAAAGGAAATATCCTCAGATGAAATCTGGAAAGAAGCTTTCTGAGAAACTGCTTAGTGTTCTGTTAATTCATCTCACAGATTGACATCTGTATTTCGTGGATCTCTTTGCTAGCCATATTTCTGTGGAATCTGAGAACAGATATTTCGGATCCCTTTGAAGACTATTGGGCCAAAGGAAATATCCTCCGATAACAAAGAGAAAGAAGCTTTCTGAGAAACTTCGTTGTGTTCTGTGAAATCATCTCACAGAGTTACAGCTTTCCCCTCAAGGAGCCTTTCGCTAAGACAGTTCTTGTGGAATTGGCAAAGTGATATTTGGAAGCCCATAGAGGGCTATGTTGAAAAAGGAAATATCCTCAGATGAAATCTAGAAAGAAGCTTTCTGAGCAACTGCTTAGTGTTCTGTTAATTCACCTCACAGAGTTACATCTGTATTTCGTGGATCTGTTTGTTAGCCTTATTTCCGTGGAATCTGAGAACAGATATTTCGGATCCCTTTGAAGACTATAGGGCCAAAGGAAATATCCTCCGATAACAAAGAGAAAGAAGCTTTCTGAGAAACTTCGTTGTGTTCTGTGAAATCATCTCACAGAGTTACAGCTTTCCCCTCAAGGAGCCTTTCGCTAAGACAGTTCTTGTGGAATTGGGAAAGTGATATTTGGAAGCCCGTAGAGGGCTATGGTGAAAAAGGAAATATCCTCAGATGAAATCTGGAAAGAAGCTTTCTGATAAACTGCTTAGTGTTCTGTTAATACACCTCACAGAGTTACATCTGTATTTCGTGGATCTCTTTGCTAGTCTTATTTCTGTAGAATCTGAGAACAGATATTTCGGATCCCTTTGAAGACTATAGGGCCAAAGGATATATCCTCGGATAACAAAGAGAAAGAAGCTTTCTGAGAAATTCCGTTGTGTTCTGTGAAATCATCTCACAGAGATACAGCTTTCCCCTCAAGGAGCCTTTCGCTAAGACAGTTCTTGTGGAATTGGGAAAGTGATATTTGGAAGCCCGTAGAGGGCTATGGTGAAAAAGGAAATATCCTCAGATGAAATCTGGAAAGAAGCTTTCTGAGAAACTGCTTAGTGTTCTGTTAATTCATCTCACAGATTGAAATCTGTATTTCGTGGATCTCTTTGCTAGCCATATTTCTGTGGAATCTGAGAACAGATATTTCGGATCCCTTTGAAGACTATTGGGCCAAAGGAAATATCCTCCGATAACAAAGAGAAAGAAGCTTTCTGAGAAATTTCGTTGTGTTCTGTGAAATCATCTCACAGAGTTACAGCTTTCCCCTCAAGGAGCCTTTCGCTAAGACAGTTCTTGTGGAATTGGCAAAGTGATATTTGGAAGCCCATAGAGGGCTATGGTGAAAAAGGAAATATCCTCAGATGAAATCTGGAAAGAAGCTTTCTGAGAAACTGCTTAGTGTTCTGTTAATTCACCTCACAGAATTACATCTGTATTTCGTGGATCTGTTTGTTAGCCTTATTTCCGTGGAATCTGAGAACAGATATTTCGGATCCCTTTGAAGACTATAGGGCCAAAGGAAATATCCTCCGATAACAAAGAGAAAGAAGCTTTCTGAGAAACTTCGTTGTGTTCTGTGAAATCATCTCACAGAGTTACAGCTTTCCCCTCAAGGAGCCTTTCGCTAAGACAGTTCTTGTGGAATTGGCAAAGTGATATTTGGAAGCCCATAGATGGCTACGGTGAAAAAGGAAATATACTCAGATGAAATCTGGAAAGAAGCTTTCTGATAAACTGCTTAGTGTTCTGTTAATTCACCTCACAGAGTTACATCTGTATTTCGTGGATCTCTTTGCTAGCCTTTTTTCTGTAGAATCTGAGAACAGATATTTCGGATCCCTTTGAAGACTATAGGGCCAAAGGATATATCCTCGGATAACAAAGAGAAAGAAGCTTTCTGAGAAACTTCGTTGTGTTCTGTGAAATCATCTCACAGAGATACAGCTTTCCCCTCAAGGAGCCTTTCGCTAAGACAGTTCTTGTGGAATTGGGAAAGTGATATTTGGAAGCCCGTAGAGGGCTATGGTGAAAAAGGAAATATCCTCAGATGAAATCTGGAAAGAAGCTTTCTGAGAAACTGCTTAGTGTTCTGTTCATTCATCTCACAGAGTTACATCTGTATTTCATGGATGTCTTTGCTAGCATTATTTCTATGGAATCTGAGAACAGATATTTCGGATCCCTTTGAAGACTATAGGGCCAAAGGAAATATCCTCCGATAACAAAGAGAAAGAAGCTTTCTGAGAAACTTCGTTGTGTTCTGTGAAATCATCTCACAGAGTTACAGCTTTCGCCACAAGGAGCCTTTCGCTAAGACAGTTCTTGTGGAATTGGCAAAGTGATATTTGGAAGCCCATAGAGTGCTACGGTGAAAAAGGAAATATACTCAGATGAAATCTGGAAAGAAGCTTTCTGAGAAACTGCTTAGTTTTCTGTTAATTCACCTCAGAGAGTTACATCTGTATTTCGTGGATCTCTTTGCTAGCCTTATTTCTGTAGAATCTGAGAACAGATATTTTGGATCCCTTTGACGACTATAGGGCCAAAGGAAATATCCTCCGATAACAAAGAGAAAGAAGCTTTCTGAGAAACTTCGTTGTGTTCTGTGAAATCATCTCACAGAGTTACAGCTTTCCCCTCAAGGAGCCATTCGCTAAGACAGTTCTTGTGGAATTGGCAAAGTGATATTTGGAAGCCCATAGAGGGCTATGGTGAAAAAGGAAATATCCTCAGATGAAATCTGGAAAGAAGCTTTCTGAGAAACTGCTTAGTGTTCTGTTAATTCATCTCACAGATTGACATCTGTATTTCGTGGATCTCTTTGCTAGCCATATTTCTGTGGAATCTGAGAACAGATATTTCGGATCCCTTTGAAGACTATTGGGCCAAAGGAAATATCCTCCGATAACAAAGAGAAAGAAGCTTTCTGAGAAACTTCGTTGTGTTCTGTGAAATCATCTCACAGAGTTACAGCTTTCCCCTCAAGGAGCCTTTCGCTAAGACAGTTCTTGTGGAATTGGCAAAGTGATATTTGGAAGCCCATAGAGGGCTATGTTGAAAAAGGAAATATCCTCAGATGAAATCTAGAAAGAAGCTTTCTGAGCAACTGCTTAGTGTTCTGTTAATTCACCTCACAGAGTTACATCTGTATTTCGTGGATCTGTTTGTTAGCCTTATTTCCGTGGAATCTGAGAACAGATATTTCGGATCCCTTTGAAGACTATAGGGCCAAAGGAAATATCCTCCGATAACAAAGAGAAAGAAGCTTTCTGAGAAACTTCGTTGTGTTCTGTGAAATCATCTCACAGAGTTACAGCTTTCCCCTCAAGGAGCCTTTCGCTAAGACAGTTCTTGTGGAATTGGGAAAGTGATATTTGGAAGCCCGTAGAGGGCTATGGTGAAAAAGGAAATATCCTCAGATGAAATCTGGAAAGAAGCTTTCTGATAAACTGCTTAGTGTTCTGTTAATTCACCTCACAGAGTTACATCTGTATTTCGTGGATCTCTTTGCTAGTCTTATTTCTGTAGAATCTGAGAACAGATATTTCGGATCCCTTTGAAGACTATAGGGCCAAAGGATATATCCTCGGATAACAAAGAGAAAGAAGCTTTCTGAGAAACTTCGTTGTGTTCTGTGAAATCATCTCACAGAGATACAGCTTTCCCCTCAAGGAGCCTTTCGCTAAGACAGTTCTTGTGGAATTGGGAAAGTGATATTTGGAAGCCCGTAGAGGGCTATGGTGAAAAAGGAAATATCCTCAGATGAAATCTGGAAAGAAGCTTTCTGAGAAACTGCTTAGTGTTCTGTTCATTCATCTCACAGAGTTACATCTGTATTTCATGAATGTCTTTGCTAGCATTATTTCTATGGAATCTGAGAACAGATATTTCGGATCCCTTTGAAGACTATAGGGCCAAAGGAAATATCCTCCGATAACAAAGAGAAAGAAGCTTTCTGAGAAACTTCGTTGTGTTCTGTGAAATCATCTCACAGAGTTACAGCTTTCCCCTCAAGGAGCCTTTCGCTAAGACAGTTCTTGTGGAATTGGAAAAGTGATATTTGGAAGCCCATAGAGTGCTACGGTGAAAAAGGAAATATACTCAGATGAAATCTGGAAAGAAGCTTTCTGAGAAACTGCTTGGTTTTCTGTTAATTCACCTCAGAGAGTTACATCTGTATTTCGTGGATCTCTTTGCTAGCCTTATTTCTGTAGAATCTGAGAACAGATATTTCGGATCCCTTTTACGACTATAGGGCCAAAGGAAATATCCTCCGATAACAAAGAGAAAGAAGCTTTCTGAGAAACTTCGTTGTGTTCTGTGAAATCATCTCACAGAGTTACAGCTTTCCCCTCAAGGAGCCATTCGCTAAGACAGTTCTTGTGGAATTGGCAAAGTGATATTTGGAAGCCCATAGAGGGCTATGGTGGAAAAGGAAATATCCTCAGATGAAATCTGGAAAGAAGCTTTCTGAGAAACTGCTTAGTGTTCTGTTAATTCATCTCACAGAGTGACATCTGTATTTCGTGGATCTCTTTGCTAGCCTTATTTCTGTGGAATCTGAGAACAGATATTTCGGATCCCTTTGAAGACTATAGGGCCAAAGGAAATATCCTCCGGTAACAAAGAGAAAGAAGCTTTCTGAGAAACTTCGTTGTGTTCTGTGAAATCATCTCACAGAGTTACAGCTTTCCCCTCAAGGAGCCTTTCGCTAAGACAGTTCTTGTGGAATTGGCAAAGTGATATTTGGAAGCCCATAGAGGGCTTTGGTGAAAAAGGAAATATCCTCAGATGAAATCTGGAAAGAAGCTTTCTGAGAAACTGCTTAGTGTTTTGTTAATTCACCTCACAGAGTTACATCTGTATTTCGTGGATCTGTTTGCTAGCCTTATTTCTGTGGAATCTGAGAACAGATATTTCGTATCCCTTTGAAGACTATAGGGCCAAAGGAAATATCCTCCGATAACAAAGAGAAAGAAGCTTTCTGAGAAACTTCGTTGTGTTCTGTGAAATCATCTCACAGAGTTACAGCTTTCCCCTCAAGCAGCCTTTCGCTAAGACAGTTCTTGTGGAATTGGCAAAGTGATATTTGGAAGCCCATAGATGGCTATGGTGAAAAAGGAAATATACTCAGATGAAATCTGGAAAGAAGCTTTCTGATAAACTGCTTAGTGTTCTGTTAATTCACCTCACAGAGTTACATCTGTATTTCGTGGATCTCTTTGCTAGCCTTATTTCTGTAAAATCTGAGAACAGATATTTCGGATCCCTTTGAAGACTATAGGGCCAAAGGATATATCCTCGGATAACAAAGAGAAAGAAGCTTTCTGAGAAACTTCGTTGTGTTCTGTGAAATCATCTCACAGAGTTACAGCTTTCCCCTCAAGGAGCCTTTCGCTAAGACAGTTCTTGTGGAATTGGCAAAGTGATATTTGGAAGCCCATAGAGGGCTATATTGAAAAAGGAAATATCCTCAGATGAAATCTGGAAAGAAGCTTTCTGAGAAACTGCTTAGTGTTCCGTTAATTCATCTCACAGAATTACATCTGTATTTCATGGATGTCTTTGCTATCCTTATTTCTATGGAATCTGAGAACAGATAATTCGGATCCCTTTGAAGACTATAGGGCCAAAGGAAATATCCTCCGATAACAAAGAGAAAGAAGCTTTCTGAGAAACTTCGTAGTGTTCTGTGAAATCATCTCACAGAGTTACAGCTTTCCCCTCAAGGAGCCTTTCGCTAAGACAGTTCTTGTGGAATTGGCAAAGTGATATTTGGAAGCCCATAGAGGGCTATGGTGAAAAAGGAAATATCCTCAGATGAAATCTGGAAAGAAGCTTTCTGAGAAACTGCTTAGTGTTCTGTTAATTCATCTCACAGAGTTACATCTGTATTTCGTGGATCTCTTTGCTAGCCTTATTTCTGTGGAATCTGAGAACAGATATTTCGGATCCCTTTGAAGACTATAGGGCCAAAGGAAATATCCTCCGATAACAAAGAGAAAGAAGCTTTCTGAGAAACTTCGTTGTGTTCTGTGAAATCATCTCACAGAGTTACAGCTTTCCCCTCAAGGAGCCTTTCGCTAAGACAGTTCCTTTGGAATTGGCAAAGTGATATTTGGAAGCCCATAGAGGGCTATGGTGAAAAACAAAATATCCTCAGATGAAATCTGGAAAGAAGCTTTCTGAGAAACTGCTTAGTGTTCTGTTAATTCACCTCACAGAGTTACATCTGTATTTCGTGGATCTGTTTGCTAGCCTTATTTCTGTGGAATCTGAGAACAGATATTTCGGATCCCTTTGAAGACTATAGGGCCAAAGGAAATATCCTCCGATAACAAAGAGAAAGAAGCTTTCTGAGAAACTTCGTTGTGTTCTGTGAAATCATCTCACAGAGTTACAGCTTTCCCCTCAAGGAGCCTTTCGCTAAGACAGTTCTTGTGGAATTGGCAAAGTGATATTTGGAAGCCCATAGATGGCTATGGTGAAAATGGAAATATACTCAGATGAAATCTGGAAAGAAGCTTTCTGATAAACTGCTTAGTGTTCTGTTAATTCACCTCACAGAGATACATCTGTATTTCGTGGATCTCTTTGCTAGCCTTATTTCTGTAGAATCTGAGAACAGATATTTCGGATCCCTTTGAAGACTATAGGTCCAAAGGATATATCCTCGGATAACAAAGAGAAAGAAGCTTTCTGAGAAACTTCGTTGTGTTCTGTGAAATCATCTCACAGAGTTACAGCTTTCCCCTCAAGGAGCCTTTCGCTAAGACAGTTCTTGTGGAATTGGGAAGGTCATATTTGGAAGCCCATAGAGGGCTATGGTGAAAAAGGAAATATCCTCAGATGAAATCTGGAAAGAAGCTTTCTGAGAAACTGCTTAGTGTTCTGTTAATTCATCTCACAGAGTTACATCTGTATTTCATGGTTGTCTTTGCTATCCTTATTTCTATGGAATCTGAGAACAGATATTTCGGATCCCTTTGAAGACTATAGAGCCAAAGGAAATATCCTCCGATAACAAAGAGAAAGAAGCTTTCTGAGAAACTTCGTTGTGTTCTGTGAAATCATCTCACAGAGTTACAGCTTTCCCCTCAAGGAGCCTTTCGCTAAGACAGTTCTTGTGGAATTGGCAAAGTGATATTTGGAAGCCCATAGAGGGCTATGGTGAAAAAGGAAATATCCTCAGATGAAATCTGGAAAGAAGCTTTCTGAGAAACTGCTTAGTGTTCTGTTAATTCATCTCACAGAGTTACATCTGTATTTCATGGATGTCTTTGCCAGCATTATTTCTATGGAATCTGAGAACAGATATTTCGGATCCCTTTGAAGACTATAGGGCCAAAGGAAATATCCTCCGATAACAAAGAGAAAGAAGCTTTCTGAGAAACTTCGTAGTGTTCTGTGAAATCATCTCACAGAGTTACAGCTTTCCCCTCAAGGAGCCTTTCGCTAAGACAGTTCTTGTGGAATTGGCAAAGTGATATTTGGAAGCCCATAGAGGGCTATGGTGAAAAAGGAAATATCCTCAGATGAAATCTGGAAAGAAGCTTTCTGAGAAACTGCTTAGTGTTCTGTTAATTCATCTCACAGAGTTACATCTGTATTTCGTGGATGTCTTTGCTAGCCTTATTTCTGTGGAATCTGAGAACAGATATTTCGGATCCCTTTGAAGACTATAGGGCCAAAGGAAATATCCTCCGATAACAAAGAGAAAGAAGATTTCTGAGAAACTTCGTTGTGTTCTGTGAAATCATCTCACAGAGTTACAGCTTTCCCCTCAAGGAGCCTTTCGCTAAGACAGTTCCTTTGGAATTGGCAAAGTGATATTTGGAAGCCCATAGAGGGCTATGGTGAAAAACAAAATATCCTCAGATGAAATCTGGAAAGAAGCTTTCTGAGAAACTGCTTAGTGTTCTGTTAATTCACCTCACAGAGTTACATCTGTATTTCGTGGATCTGTTTGCTAGCCTTATTTCTGTGGAATCTGAGAACAGATATTTCGGATCCCTTTGAAGACTATAGGGCCAAAGGAAATATCCTCCGATAACAAAGAGAAAGAAGCTTTCTGAGAAACTTCGTTGTGTTCTGTGAAATCATCTCACAGAGTTACAGCTTTCCCCTCAAGGAGCCTTTCGCTAAGACAGTTCTTGTGGAATTGGCAAAGTGATATTTGGAAGCCCATAGAGGGCTATATTGAAAAAGGAAATATCCTCAGATGAAATCTGGAAAGAAGCTTTCTGAGAAACTGCTTAGTGTTCCGTTAATTCATCTCACAGAATTACATCTGTATTTCATGGATGTCTTTGCTATCCTTATTTCTATGGAATCTGAGAACAGATATTTCGGATCCCTTTGAAGACTATAGGGCCAAAGGAAATATCCTCCGATAACAAAGAGAAAGAAGCTTTCTGAGAAACTTCGTAGTGTTCTGTGAAATCATCTCACAGAGTTACAGCTTTCCCCTCAAGGAGCCTTTCGCTAAGACAGTTCTTGTGGAATTGGCAAAGTGATATTTGGAAGCCCATAGAGGGCTATGGTGAAAAAGGAAATATCCTCAGATGAAATCTGGAAAGAAGCTTTCTGAGAAACTGCTTAGTGTTCTGTTAATTCATCTCACAGAGTTACATCTGTATTTCGTGGATCTCTTTGCTAGCCTTATTTCTGTGGAATCTGAGAACAGATATTTCGGATCCCTTTGAAGACTATAGGGCCAAAGGAAATATCCTCCGATAACAAAGAGAAAGAAGCTTTCTGAGAAACTTCGTTGTGTTCTGTGAAATCATCTCACAGAGTTACAGCTTTCCCCTCAAGGAGCCTTTCGCTAAGACAGTTCCTTTGGAATTGGCAAAGTGATATTTGGAAGCCCATAGAGGGCTATGGTGAAAAACAAAATATCCTCAGATGAAATCTGGAAAGAAGCTTTCTGAGAAACTGCTTAGTGTTCTGTTAATTCACCTCACAGAGTTACATCTGTATTTCGTGGATCTGTTTGCTAGCCTTATTTCTGTGGAATCTGAGAACAGATATTTCGGATCCCTTTGAAGACTATAGGGCCAAAGGAAATATCCTCCGATAACAAAGAGAAAGAAGCTTTCTGAGAAACTTCGTTGTGTTCTGTGAAATCATCTCACAGAGTTACAGCTTTCCCCTCAAGGAGCCTTTCGCTAAGACAGTTCTTGTGGAATTGGCAAAGTGATATTTGGAAGCCCATAGATGGCTATGGTGAAAATGGAAATATACTCAGATGAAATCTGGAAAGAAGCTTTCTGATAAACTGCTTAGTGTTCTGTTAATTCACCTCACAGAGATACATCTGTATTTCGTGGATCTCTTTGCTAGCCTTATTTCTGTAGAATCTGAGAACAGATATTTCGGATCCCTTTGAAGACTATAGGTCCAAAGGATATATCCTCGGATAACAAAGAGAAAGAAGCTTTCTGAGAAACTTCGTTGTGTTCTGTGAAATCATCTCACAGAGTTACAGCTTTCCCCTCAAGGAGCCTTTCGCTAAGACAGTTCTTGTGGAATTGGGAAGGTCATATTTGGAAGCCCATAGAGGGCTATGGTGAAAAAGGAAATATCCTCAGATGAAATCTGGAAAGAAGCTTTCTGAGAAACTGCTTAGTGTTCTGTTAATTCATCTCACAGAGTTACATCTGTATTTCATGGTTGTCTTTGCTATCCTTATTTCTATGGAATCTGAGAACAGATATTTCGGATCCCTTTGAAGACTATAGAGCCAAAGGAAATATCCTCCGATAACAAAGAGAAAGAAGCTTTCTGAGAAACTTCGTTGTGTTCTGTGAAATCATCTCACAGAGTTACAGCTTTCCCCTCAAGGAGCCTTTCGCTAAGACAGTTCTTGTGGAATTGGCAAAGTGATATTTGGAAGCCCATAGAGGGCTATGGTGAAAAAGGAAATATCCTCAGATGAAATCTGGAAAGAAGCTTTCTGAGAAACTTCTTAGTGTTCTGTTAATTCATCTCACAGAGTTACATCTGTATTTCATGGATGTCTTTGCCAGCATTATTTCTATGAAATCTGAGAACAGATATTTCGGATCCCTTTGAAGACTATAGGGCCAAAGGAAATATCCTCCGATAACAAAGAGAAAGAAGCTTTCTGAGAAACTTCGTAGTGTTCTGTGAAATCATCTCACAGAGTTACAGCTTTCCCCTCAAGGAGCCTTTCGCTAAGACAGTTCTTGTGGAATTGGCAAAGTGATATTTGGAAGCCCATAGAGGGCTATGGTGAAAAAGGAAATATCCTCAGATGAAATCTGGAAAGAAGCTTTCTGAGAAACTGCTTAGTGTTCTGTTAATTCATCTCACAGAGTTACATCTGTATTTCGTGGATCTCTTTGCTAGCCTTATTTCTGTGGAATCTGAGAACAGATATTTCAGATCCCTTTGAAGACTATAGGGCCAAAGGAAATATCCTCCGATAACAAAGAGAAAGAAGATTTCTGAGAAACTTCGTTGTGTTCTGTGAAATCATCTCACAGAGTTACAGCTTTCCCCTCAAGGAGCCTTTCGCTAAGACAGTTCCTTTGGAATTGGCAAAGTGATATTTGGAAGCCCATAGAGGGCTATGGTGAAAAACAAAATATCCTCAGATGAAATCTGGAAAGAAGCTTTCTGAGAAACTGCTTAGTGTTCTGTTAATTCACCTCACAGAGTTACATCTGTATTTCGTGGATCTGTTTGCTAGCCTTATTTCTGTGGAATCTGAGAACAGATATTTCGGATCCCTTTGAAGACTATAGGGCCAAAGGAAATATCCTCCGATAACAAAGAGAAAGAAGCTTTCTGAGAAACTTCGTTGTGTTCTGTGAAATCATCTCACAGAGTTACAGCTTTCCCCTCAAGGAGCCTTTCGCTAAGACAGTTCTTGTGGAATTGGCAAAGTGATATTTGGAAGCCCATAGATGGCTATGGTGAAAATGGAAATATACTCAGATGAAATCTGGAAAGAAGCTTTCTGATAAACTGCTTAGTGTTCTGTTAATTCACCTCACAGAGATACATCTGTATTTCGTGGATCTCTTTGCTAGCCTTATTTCTGTAGAATCTGAGAACAGATATTTCGGATCCCTTTGAAGACTATAGGTCCAAAGGATATATCCTCGGATAACAAAGAGAAAGAAGCTTTCTGAGAAACTTCGTTGTGTTCTGTGAAATCATCTCACAGAGTTACAGCTTTCCCCTCAAGGAGCCTTTCGCTAAGACAGTTCTTGTGGAATTGGGAAGGTCATATTTGGAAGCCCATAGAGGGCTATGGTGAAAAAGGAAATATCCTCAGATGAAATCTGGAAAGAAGCTTTCTGAGAAACTGCTTAGTGTTCTGTTAATTCATCTCACAGAGTTACATCTGTATTTCATGGATGTCTTTGCTATCCTTATTTCTATGGAATCTGAGAACAGATATTTCGGATCCCTTTGAAGACTATAGAGCCAAAGGAAATATCCTCCGATAACAAAGAGAAAGAAGCTTTCTGAGAAACTTCGTTGTGTTCTGTGAAATCATCTCACAGAGTTACAGCTTTCCCCTCAAGGAGCCTTTCGCTAAGACAGTTCTTGTGGAATTGGCAAAGTGATATATGGAAGCCCATAGAGGGCTATGGTCAAAAAGGAAATATACTCAGCTGAAATCTGGAAAGAAGATTTCTGATAAACTGATTAGTGTTCTGTTAATGCACCTCACAAAGTTACATCTGTATTTCGTGGATCTCTTTGCTAGGCTTATTTCTGTAGAATCTGAGAACAGATATTTCAGATCCCTTTGAAGACTCTAGGGCCAAAGGAAATATCCTCCGATAACAAAGAGAAAGAAGCTTTCTGAGAAACTTCGTTGTGTTCTGTGAAATCATCTCACAGAGTTTCAGCTTTCCCCTCAAGGAGCCTTTCGCTAAGACAGTTCTTGTGGAATTGGCAAAGTGATATTTGGAAGCTCATAGAGGGCTATGGTGAAAAAGGAAATATCCTCAGATGAAACCTGGAAAGAAGCTTTCTGAGAAACTGCTTAGTGTTCTGTTAATTCATCTCACAGAGTTACATCTGTATTTCATGGATGTCTTTGCTAGCCTTATTTCTGTGGAATCCTAGAACAGATATTTCGGATCCCTTTGTAGACTATAGGGCCAAAGGAAATATCCTCCGATAACAAAGAGAAAGAAGCTTTCTGAGAAACTTCGTTGTGTTCTGTGAGTCATGTCACAGAGTTACAGCTTTCCCCTCAAGGAGCCTTTCGCTAAGACAGTTGTTGTGGAATTGGCAAAGTGATATTTGGAAGCCCATAGAGGGCTATGGTGAAAAAGGAAATATCCTCAGATGAAATCTGGAAAGAAGCCTTCTGCGAAACTGCTTAGTGTTCTGTTAATTCATCTCACAGAGTTAAATCTGTATTTCATGGATGTCTTTGCTAGCCTTATTTCTGTGGAATCTGAGAACAGATATTGCGGATCCCTTTGAAGACTACAGGGCCAAAGGAAATATCCTCCGATAACAAAGAGAAAGAAGCTTTCTGAGAAACTTCGTTGTGTTCTGTGAAATCATCTCACAGAGTTACAGCATTCCCCTCAAGGAGCCATTGGCTAAGACAGTTCTTGTGGAATTGGCATAGTGACATTTGGAAGCCCATAGAGGGCTATGGTGAAAAAGGAAATATACTCAGATGAAATTTGGAAAGAAGCTTTCTGAGAAACTGCTTAGTGTTCTGTTAATTCATCTCACAGAGTTACATCTGTATTTCGTGGATCTCTTTGCTAGCCTTATTTCTGTAGAATCTGAGAACAGATATTTCGGATCCCTTTGAAGACTATAGGTCCAAAGGATATATCCTCGGATAACAAAGAGAAAGAAGCTTTCTGAGAAACTTCGTTGTGTTCTGTGAAATCATCTCACAGAGTTACAGCTTTCCCCTCAAGGAGCCTTTCGCTAAGACAGTTCTTGTGGAATTGGGAAAGTGATATTTGGAAGCCCATAGAGGGCTATGGTGAAAAAGGAAATATCCTCAGATGAAATCTGGAAAGAAGCTTTCTGAGAAACTGCTTAGTGTTCTGTTAATTCATCTCACAGAGTTACATCTGTATTTCATGGATGTCTTTGCTAGCCTTATTTCTATGGAATCTGAGAACAGATATTTCGGATCCCTTTGAAGACTATAGGGCCAAAGGAAATATCCTCCGATAACAAAGAGAAAGAAGCTTTCTGAGAAACTTCGTTGTGTTCTGTGAAATCATCTCACAGAGTTACAGCTTTCCCCTCAAGGAGCCTTTCGCTAAGACAGTTCTTGTGGAATTGGCAAAATGATATATGGAAGCCTATAGAGGGCTATGGTGAAAAAGGAAATATACTCAGCTGAAATCTGGAAAGAAGCTTTCTGATAAACTGCTTAGTGTTCTGTTAATTCACCTCACAAAGTTACATCTGTATTTCCTGGATCTCTTTGCTAGCCTTATTTCTGTAGAATCTGAGAACAGATATTTCAGATTCCTTTGAAGACTAAAGGGCCAAAGGAAATATCCTCCGATAACAAAGAGAAAGAAGCTTTCTGAGAAACTTCGTTGTGTTCTGTGAAATCATCTCACAAGTTACAGCTTTCCCCTCAAGGAGCCTTTCCCTAAGACAGTTCTTGTGGAATTGGCAAAGTGATATTTGGAAGCCCATAGAGGGCTATGGTGAAAAAGGAAATATCCTCAGATGAAATCTGGAAAGAAGCTTTCTGAGAAACTGCTTAGTGTTCTGTTAATTCATCTCACAGAGTTTCATCTGTATTTCGTGGATCTCTTTGCTAGCCTTATTTCTGTGGAATCTGAGAACAGATATTTCGGATCCCTTTGAAGACTATAGGGCCAAAGGAAATATCCTCCGATAACAAAGAGAAAGAAGCTTTCTGAGAAACTTCTTTGTGTTCTGTGAAATCATCTCACAGAGTTACAGCTTTCCCCTCAAGGAGCCTTTCGCTAAGACAGTTTATGTGGAATTGGAAAAGTGAAACTTGGAAGCCCATAGAGGGCTATGGTGAAAAAGGAAATATCCTCAGATGGAATCTGAAAGAAGCTTTCTGAGAAACTGCTTAGTGTTCTGTTAATTCATCTCACAGAGTTACATCTGTATTTCGTGGATCTCTTTGCTAGCCTTATTTCTGTGGAGTCTGAGAACAGATATTTCGGTTCCCTTTGAATACTATAGGGTCAAAGGAAATATCCTCAGATAACAAAGAGAAAGAAGCTTTCTGAGAAACTTCGTTGTGTTCTGTGAAATCATCTCACAGAGTTACAGCTTTCCCCTCAAGGAGCCTTTCGCTAAGACAGTTCTTGTGGAATTGGCAAAGTGATATTTGGAAGCCCATAGAGGGCTATGGTGAAAAAGGAAATATCCTCAGATGAAATCTGGAAAGAAGCTTTCTGAGAAACTGCTTAGTGTTCTGTTAATTCATCTCACAGAGTTACATCTGTATTTCGTGGAGCTCTTTGCTAGCGTTATTTCTGTGGAATCTGAGAACAGATATTTCGGATCCCTTTGAAGACTATAGGGCCAAAGGAAATATCCTCCGATGAAAGAAGCTTTTTAAGAAACTTCGTTGTGTTCTGTGAAATCATCTCACAGAGTTACAGCTTTCCCCTCAAGGAGCCTTTCGCTAAGACAGTTCTTGTGGAATTGGCAAAGTGATATTTGGAAGCCCTTAGAGGGCTATGGTGAAAAAGGAAATATCCTCAGATGAAATCTGGAAAGAAGCTTTCTGAGAAACTGCTTAGTGTTCTGTTAATTCATCTCACAGAGTTACATCTGTATTTCGTGGATGTCTTTGCTAGCCTTATTTCTGTGGAATGTGAGAACAGATATTTCGCATCCCTTTGAAGACTATAGGGCCAAAGGAAATATCCTCCGATAACAAGGAGAAAGAAGCTTAATGAGAAACTTCTTGGTCTTCTGTGAAATCATCTCACAGAGTTACAGGTTTCCCCTCAAGGAGCCTTTCGCTAAGAGAGTTCATGTGGAATTGGCAAAGTGATATTTGGAAGCCCATAGAGGGCTATGGTGAAAAAGGAAATATCCTCAGATGAAATCTGGAAAGAAGCTTTCTGATAAACTGCTTAGTGTTCTGTTAATTCACCTCACAGAGATACATCTGTGTTTCGTGGATCTCTTTGCTAGCCTTATTTCTGTAGAATCTGAGAACAGATATTTCGGATCCCTTTGAAGACTATAGGTCCAAAGGATATATCCTCGGATAACAAGGAGAAAGAAGCTTTCTGAGAAACTACGTTGTGTTCTCTGAAATCATCTCACAGAGTTACAGCTTTCCCCTCAAGGAGCCTTTCGCTAAGACAGTTCTTGTGGAATTGGGAAAGTGATATTTGGACGCCCATAGAGGGCTATGGTGAAAAAGGAAATATCCTCAGATGAAATCTGGAAAGAAGCTTTCTGAGAAACTGCTTAGTGTTCTGTTAATTCATCTCACAGAGTTACATCTGTATTTCATGGATGTCTTTGCTATCCTTATTTCTATGGAATCTGAGAACAGATATTTCAGATCCCTTTGAAGACTATAGGGCCAAAGGAAATATCCTCCGATAACAAAGAGAAAGAAGCTTTCTGAGAAACTTCGTTGTTTTCTGTGAAATCATCTCACAGAGTTACAGCTTTCCCCTCAAGGAGCCTTTCGCTAAGACTGTTCTTGTGGAATTGGCAAAGTGATATATGGAAGCCCATAGAGGGCTATGGTGAAAAAGGAAATATACTCACCTGAAATCAGGAAAGAAGCTTTCTGATAAATTGCTTAGTGTTCTGTTAATGCACCTCACAAAGTTACATCTGTATTTCGTGGATCTCTTTGCTAGCTTATTTCTGTAGAATCTGAGAACAGATATTTCAGATACCTTTGAAGACTATAGGGCCAAAGGAAATATCCTCCGATAACAAAGAGAAAGAAGCTTTCTGAGAAACTTCGTTGTGTTCGGTGAAATCATCTCACAGAGTTACAGCTTTCCCCTCAAGGAGCCTTTCGCTAAGACAGTTTTTGTGGAATTGGGAAAGTGATATTTGGAAGACCATAGAGGGCTATGTTGAAAAAGGAAATATCCTCAGATGAAATCTGGAAAGAAGCTTTCTGAGAAACTGCTTAGTATTCTGTTAATTCATCTCACAGAGTTACATCTGTATTTCATGGATGTCTTTGCTATCCTTATTTCTATGGAATCTGAGAACAGATATTTCGGATCCCTTTGAAGACTATAGGGCCAAAGGAAATATCCTCCGATAACAAAGAGAAAGAAGCTTTCTGAGAAACTTCGTTGTGTTCTGTGAAATCATCTCACAGAGTTGCAGCATTCCCCTCAAGGAGCCTTTCGCTAAGACAGTTCTTGTGGAATTGGCAAAGTGATATTTGGAAGACCATAGAGGGCTATGGTGAAAAAGGAAATATCCTCAGATGAAACCTGGAAAGAAGCTTTCTGAGAAACTGCTTAGTGTTCTGTTAATTCATCTCACAGAGTTACATCTGTATTTCATGGATGTCTTTGCTAGCATTATTTCTGTGGAATCCTAGAACAGATATTTCGGATCCCTTTGAAGACTATAGGGCCAAAGGAAATATCCTCCGATAACAAACAGAAAGAAGCTTTCTGAGAAACTTCGTTGTGTTTTGTGAGTCATCTCACAGAGTTACAGCTTTCCCCTCAAGGAGCCTTTCGCTAAGACAGTTCTTGTGGAATTGGCAAAGTGATATTTGGAAGCCCATAGAGGGCTATGGTGAAAAAGGAAATATCCTCAGATGAAATCTGGAAAGAAGCCTTCTGCGAAACTGCTTAGTGTTCTGTTAATTCATCTCACAGAGTTAAATCTGTATTTCATGGATGTCTTTGCTAGCCTTATTTCTGTGGAATCTTAGAACAGATATTTCGGATCCCTTTGAAGACTATAGGGCCAATGGAAATATCCTCCGATGAAAGAAGCTTTTTGAGAAACTACGTTGTGTTCTGTGAAATCATCTCACAGAGTTACAGCTTTCCTCTCAAGGAGCCTTTCGCTAAGACAGTTCTTGTGGAATTGGCAAAGTGATATTTGGAAGCCCATAGAGGGCTATGGTGAAAAAGGAAATATCCTCAGATGAAATCTGGAAAGAAGTTTTCTGAGAAACTGCTTAGTGTTCTGTTAATTCATCTCACAGGGTTACATCTGTATTTCGTGGATCTCTTTGCTAGCCTTATTTCTGTGGAATCTGAGAACAGATATTTCGGATCCCTTTGAAGACTATAGGGCCAAAGGAAATATCCTCCGATAACAAAGAGAAAGAAGCTTTCTGAGAAACTTCGTTGTGTTCTGTGAAATCATCTCACAGAGTTTCAGCTTTCCCCTCAAGGAGCCTTTCGCTAAGACAGTTCTTGTGGAATTGGCAAAGTGATATTTGGAAGCCCATAGAGGGCTATGGTGAAAAAGGAAATATCCTCAGATGAAATCTGGAAAGAAGCTTTCTGAGAAACTGCTTAGTGTTCTGTTAATTCATCTCACAGAGTTACATCTGTATTTCGTGGATGTCTTTGCTAGCCTTATTTCTGTGGAATCTGAGAACAGATATTTCGCATCCCTTTGAAGACTATAGGGCCTAAGGAAATATCCTCCGATAACAAGGAGAAAGAAGCTTAATGAGAAACTTCTTGGTCTTCTGTGAAATCATCTCACAGAGTTACAGCTTTCCCCTCAAGGAGCCATTCGCTAAGACAGTTCTTGTGGAATTGGCAAAGTGATATTTGGAAGCCCATAGAGGGCTATGGTGAAAAAGGAAATATCCTCAGATGAAATCTGGAAAGAAGCTTTTTGCGAAACTGCTTAGTGTTCTGTTAATTCATCTCACAGAGTGAAATCTGTATTTCGTGGATCTCTTTGCTAGCCTTATTTCTGTAGAATCTGAGAACAGATATTTCGGATCGCTTTGAAGACTATAGGTCCAAAGGATATATCCTCGGATAACAAAGAGAAAGAAGCTTTCTGAGAAACTTCGTTGTGTTCTGTGAAATCATCTCACAGAGTTACAGCTTTCCCCTCAAGGAGCCTTTCGCTAAGACAGTTCTTGTGGAAATGGGAAAGTGATATTTGGAAGCCCATAGAGGGCTATGGTGAAAAAGGAAATATCCTCAGATGAAATCTGGAAAGAAGCTTTCTGAGAAACTGCTTAGTGTTCTGTTAATTCATCTCACAGAGTTACATCTGTATTTCGTGGATGTCTTTGCTAGCCTTATTTCTGTGGAATCTGAGAACAGATATTTCGCATCCCTTTGAAGACTATAGGGCCAAAGGAAATATCCTCCGATAACAAGGAGAAAGAAGCTTAATGAGAAACTTCTTGGTCTTCTGTGAAATCATCTCACAGAGTTACAGGTTTCCCCTCAAGGAGCCTTTCGCTAAGACAGTTCATGTGGAATTGGCAAAGTGATATTTGGAAGCCCATAGAGGGCTATGGTGAAAAAGGATATATCTTCAGATGAAATCTGGAAAGAAGGTTTCTGAGAAACTGCTTAGTGTTCTGTTAATTCATCTCACAGAGTTACATCTGTATTTCGTGGATCCCTTTGCTAGCCTTATTTCTGTGGAATCTGAGAACAGATATTTCGGATCCCTTTGAAGACTATAGGGCCAAAGGAAATATCCTCCGATAACAAAGAGAAAGAAGCTTTCTGAGAAACTTCGTTGTGTTCTGTGAAATCATCTCACAGAGTTACAGCTCTCCCTTCAAGGAGCCTTTCGCTAAGACTGTTCTTTTGGAATTGGCAAAGTGATATTTGGAAGCCCCTAGAGGGCTATGGTGAAAAAGGAAATATCCTCAGATGAAATCTGGAAAGAAGCTTTCTGAGAAACTGCTTAGTGTTCTGTAAATTCCTCTCACAGAGTTACATCTGTATTTCGTGGAGCTCTTTGCTAGCATTATTTCTGTGGAATCTGAGAACAGATATTTTGGTTCCCTTTGAAGACTATAGGGCCAATGGAAATATCCTCCGATAACAAAGAGAAAAAAGCTTTCTGAGAAACTTCGTTGGGTTCTGTGAAATCATCTCACAGAGTTACAGCTTTCCCCTCAAGGAGCCTTTCGCTAAGGCAGTTCTTGTGGAATTGGCAAAGTGATACTTGGAAGCCCATAGGGGGCTATGGTGAAAAAGGAAATATCCTCAGATGAAATCTGGAAAGAAGCTTTCTGAGAAACTGCTTAGTGTTCTGTTAATTCATCTCACAGAGTTACATCTGTATTTCATGGATGTCTTTGCTAGCCTTATTTCTGTGGAATCTGAGAACAGATATTTCGGATCCCTTTGAAGACTATAGGGCCAATGGAAATATCCTCTGATAACAAAGAGAAAGAAGCTTTCTGAGAAACTTCGTTGTGTTCTGTGAAATCATCTCACAGAGTTACAGCTTTCCCCTCAAGGAGCCTTTCGCTAAGACAGTTCTTGTGGAATTGGCAAAGTGATATATGGAAGCCCATAGGGGGCTATGGTGAAAAAGGAAATATACTCAGCTGAAATCTGGAAAGAAGCTTTCTGATAAACTGCTTAGTGTTCTGTTAATTCACCTCACAAAGTTACATCTGTATTTCGTGGATCTCTTTGCTAGCCTTATTTCTGTAGAATCTGAGAACAGATATTTCAGATACCTTTGAAGACTATAGGGCCAAAGGAAATATCCTCCGATAACAAAGAGAAAGAAGCTTTCTGAGAAACTTCGTTGTGTTCTGTGAAATCATCTCACAAGTTACAGCTTTCCCCTCAAGGAGTCTTTCGCTAAGACAGTTCTTGTGGAATTGGCTAAGTGATATTTGGAAGCCCATAGAGGGCTATGGTGAAAAAGGAAATATCCTCAGCTGAAATCTGGAAAGAAGCTTTCTGAGAAACTGCTTAGTGTTCTGTTAATTCATCTCACAGAGTTTCATCTGTGTTTCCTGGATCTCTTCGCTAGCCTTATTTCTATGGAATCTGAGAACAGATATTTCGGATCCCTTTGAAGACTATAGGGCCAAAGGAAATATCCTCCGATAACAAAGAGAAAGAAGCTTTCTGAGACACTTCTTTGTGTTCTGTGAAATCATCTCACAGAGTTACAGCTTTCCCCTCAAGGAGCCTTTCGCTAAGACAGTTTATGTGGAATTGGAAATGTGACACTTGGAAGCCCTTAGAGGGCTATGGTGAAAAAGGAAATATCCTCAGATGAAATCTGGAAAGAAGCTTTCTGAGAAACTGCTTAGTGTACTGTTAATTCATCTCACAGAGTTACATCTGTATTTCGTGGATCTCTTTGCTAGCCTTATTTCTGTGGAATCTGAGAACAGATATTTCGGATCCCTTTGAAGACTATAGGGCCAATGGAAATATCCTCCGATGAAAGAAGCTTTTTGAGAAACTACGTTGTGTTCTGTGAAATCATCTCACAGAGTTACAGCTTTCCTCTCAAGGAGCCTTTCGCTAAGACAGTTCTTGTGGAATTGGCAAAGTGATATTTGGAAGCCCCAAGAGGGCTATGGTGAAAAAGGAAATATCCTCAGATGAAATCTGGAAAGAAGCTTTCTGAGAAACTGCTTAGTGTTCTGTTAATTCATCTCACAGAGTTACATCTGTATTTCGTGGATGTCTTTGGTAGCCTTATTTCTGTGGAATCTGAGAACAGATATTTCGCATCCCTTTGAAGACTATAGGCCCTAAGGAAATATCCTCCGATAACAAGGAGAAAGAAGCTTAAGGAGAAACTTCTTGGTCTTCTGCGAAATCATCTCACAGAGTTACAGCTTTCCCCTCAGGGAGCCTTTCGCTAAGACAGTTCATGTAGAATTGGTAAAGTGATATTTGGAAGCCCATAGAGGGCTATGGTGAAAAAGGAAATATCCTCAGATGAAATCTGAAAGAAGATTTCTGAGAAACTGCTTAGTGTTCTGTTAATTCATCTCACAGATTTACATCTGTATTTCGTGAATCTCTTTGCTAGCCTTATTTCTGTGTTGTCTGAGAACAGATATTTCGGATCCCTTTGAAGATTATAGGGCCAAAGGAAATATCCTAAGATAACAAAGAGAAAGAAGCTTTCTGAGAAACTTCGTTGTGTTCTGTGAAATCATCTCACAGAGTTACAGCTCTCCCCTCAAGGAGCCTTTCGCTAAGACTGTTCTTGTGGAATTGGCAAAGTGATATTTGGAAGCCCATAGAGCGCTATGGTGAAAAAGGAAATATCCTCAGATGAAATCTGGAAAGAAGCTTTCTGAGAAACTGCTTAGTGTTCTGTTAATTCATCTCACAGAGTTACATCTGTATTTCGTGGAGCTCTTTGCTAGCGTTATTTCTGTGGAATCTGAGAACAGATATTTCGGATCCCTTTGAAGACTATAGGGCCAAAGGAAATATCCTCCGATGAAAGAAGCTTTTTGAGAAACTACGTTGTGTTCTGTGAAATCATCTCACAGAGTTACAGCTTTCCTCTCAAGGAGCCTTTCGCTAAGACAGTTTTTGTGGAATTGGCAATGTGATATTTGGAAGCCCATAGAGGGCTATGGTGAAAAAGGAAATATCCTCAAATGAAATCTGGAAAGAAGATTTCTGAGAAACTGCTTAGTGTTCTGTTAATTCATCTCACAGGGTTACATCTGTATTTCGTGGATCTCTTTGCTAGCCTTTTTTCTGTGGAATCTGAGAACAGATATTTCGGATCCCGTTGAAGGCTATCGGGCCAAAGGAAATATCCTCCGATAACAAAGAGAAAGAAGCTTTCTGAGAAACTTCGTTGTGTTCTGTGAAATCATCTCACAGAGTTACAGCTTTCCCCTCAAGGAGCCTTTCGCTAAGACAGTTCTTGTGGAATTGGCAAAGTGATATTTGGAAGCCCTTAGAGGGCTATGGTGAAAAAGGAAATATCCTCAGATGAAATCTGGAAAGAAGCTTTCTGAGAAACTGCTTAGTGTTCTGTTAATTCATCTCACAGAGTTACATCTGTATTTCGTGGATGTCTTTGCTAGCCTTATTTCTGTGGAATCTGAGAACAGATATTTCGCATCCCTTTGAAGACTATAGGGCCAAAGGAAATATCCTCCGATAACAAGGAGAAAGAAGCTTAATGAGAAACTTCTTGGTCTTCTGTGAAATCATCTCACAGAGTTACAGCTTTCCCCTCAAGGAGACTTTCGCTAAGACAGTTCATGTGGAATTGGCAAAGTGATATTTGGACGCCCATAGAGCGCTATGGTGAAAAAGGAAATATCCTCAGATGAAATCTGGAAAGAAGCTTTCTGAGAAACTGCTTAGTGTTCTGTAAATTCATCTCACAGAGTTACATCTGTATTTCGTGGAGCTCTTTGCTAGCATTATTTCTGTGGAATCTGAGAACAGATATTTCGGATCCCTTTGAAGACTATAGGGCCAATGGAAATATCCTCCGATGAAAGAAGCTTTTTGAGAAACTACGTTGTGTTCTGTGAAATCATCTCACAGAGTTACAGCTTTCCTCTCAAGGAGCCTTTCGCTAAGACAGTTCTTGTGGAATTGGCAAAGTGATATTTGGAAGCCCATAGAGGGCTATGGTGAAAAAGGAAATATCCTCAGATGAAATCTGGAAAGAAGCTTTCTGAGAAACTGCTTAGTGTTCTGTTAATTCACCTCACAGAGTTACATCTGTATTTCGTGGATCTCTTTGCTAGCCTTATTTCTGTAAAATCTGAGAACAGATATTTCGGATCCCTTTGAAGACTATAGCGCCAAAGGATATATCCTCGGATAACAAAGAGAAAGAAGCTTTCTGAGAAACTTCGTTGTGTTCTGTGAAATCATCTCACAGAGTTACAGCTTTCCCCTCAAGGAGCCTTTCGCTAAGACAGTTCTTGTGGAATTGGCAAAGTGATATTTGGAAGCCCATAGAGGGCTATATTGAAAAAGGAAATATCCTCAGATGAAATCTGGAAAGAAGCTTTCTGAGAAACTGCTTAGTGTTCCGTTAATTCATCTCACAGAATTACATCTGTATTTCATGGATGTCTTTGCTATCCTTATTTCTATGGAATCTGAGAACAGATATTTCGGATCCCTTTGAAGACTATAGGGCCAAAGGAAATATCCTCCGATAACAAAGAGAAAGAAGCTTTCTGAGAAACTTCGTAGTGTTCTGTGAAATCATCTCACAGAGTTACAGCTTTCCCCTCAAGGAGCCTTTCGCTAAGACAGTTCTTGTGGAATTGGCAAAGTGATATTTGGAAGCCCATAGAGGGCTATGGTGAAAAAGGAAATATCCTCAGATGAAATCTGGAAAGAAGCTTTCTGAGAAACTGCTTAGTGTTCTGTTAATTCATCTCACAGAGTTACATCTGTATTTCGTGGATCTCTTTGCTAGCCTTATTTCTGTGGAATCTGAGAACAGATATTTCGGATCCCTTTGAAGACTATAGGGCCAAAGGAAATATCCTCCGATAACAAAGAGAAAGAAGCTTTCTGAGAAACTTCGTTGTGTTCTGTGAAATCATCTCACAGAGTTACAGCTTTCCCCTCAAGGAGCCTTTCGCTAAGACAGTTCCTTTGGAATTGGCAAAGTGATATTTGGAAGCCCATAGAGGGCTATGGTGAAAAACAAAATATCCTCAGATGAAATCTGGAAAGAAGCTTTCTGAGAAACTGCTTAGTGTTCTGTTAATTCACCTCACAGAGTTACATCTGTATTTCGTGGATCTGTTTGCTAGCCTTATTTCTGTGGAATCTGAGAACAGATATTTCGGATCCCTTTGAAGACTATAGGGCCAAAGGAAATATCCTCCGATAACAAAGAGAAAGAAGCTTTCTGAGAAACTTCGTTGTGTTCTGTGAAATCATCTCACAGAGTTACAGCTTTCCCCTCAAGGAGCCTTTCGCTAAGACAGTTCTTGTGGAATTGGCAAAGTGATATTTGGAAGCCCATAGATGGCTATGGTGAAAATGGAAATATACTCAGATGAAATCTGGAAAGAAGCTTTCTGATAAACTGCTTAGTGTTCTGTTAATTCACCTCACAGAGATACATCTGTATTTCGTGGATCTCTTTGCTAGCCTTATTTCTGTAGAATCTGAGAACAGATATTTCGGATCCCTTTGAAGACTATAGGTCCAAAGGATATATCCTCGGATAACAAAGAGAAAGAAGCTTTCTGAGAAACTTCGTTGTGTTCTGTGAAATCATCTCACAGAGTTACAGCTTTCCCCTCAAGGAGCCTTTCGCTAAGACAGTTCTTGTGGAATTGGGAAGGTCATATTTGGAAGCCCATAGAGGGCTATGGTGAAAAAGGAAATATCCTCAGATGAAATCTGGAAAGAAGCTTTCTGAGAAACTGCTTAGTGTTCTGTTAATTCATCTCACAGAGTTACATCTGTATTTCATGGATGTCTTTGCTATCCTTATTTCTATGGAATCTGAGAACAGATATTTCGGATCCCTTTGAAGACTATAGAGCCAAAGGAAATATCCTCCGATAACAAAGAGAAAGAAGCTTTCTGAGAAACTTCGTTGTGTTCTGTGAAATCATCTCACAGAGTTACAGCTTTCCCCTCAAGGAGCCTTTCGCTAAGACAGTTCTTGTGGAATTGGCAAAGTGATATTTGGAAGCCCATAGAGGGCTATGGTGAAAAAGGAAATATCCTCAGATGAAATCTGGAAAGAAGCTTTCTGAGAAACTTCTTAGTGTTCTGTTAATTCATCTCACAGAGTTACATCTGTATTTCATGGATGTCTTTGCCAGCATTATTTCTATGGAATCTGAGAACAGATATTTCGGATCCCTTTGAAGACTATAGGGCCAAAGGAAATATCCTCCGATAACAAAGAGAAAGAAGCTTTCTGAGAAACTTCGTAGTGTTCTGTGAAATCATCTCACAGAGTTACAGCTTTCCCCTCAAGGAGCCTTTCGCTAAGACAGTTCTTGTGGAATTGGCAAAGTGATATTTGGAAGCCCATAGAGGGCTATGGTGAAAAAGGAAATATCCTCAGATGAAATCTGGAAAGAAGCTTTCTGAGAAACTGCTTAGTGTTCTGTTAATTCATCTCACAGAGTTACATCTGTATTTCGTGGATCTCTTTGCTAGCCTTATTTCTGTGGAATCTGAGAACAGATATTTCGGATCCCTTTGAAGACTATAGGGCCAAAGGAAATATCCTCCGATAACAAAGAGAAAGAAGATTTCTGAGAAACTTCGTTGTGTTCTGTGAAATCATCTCACAGAGTTACAGCTTTCCCCTCAAGGAGCCTTTCGCTAAGACAGTTCCTTTGGAATTGGCAAAGTGATATTTGGAAGCCCATAGAGGGCTATGGTGAAAAACAAAATATCCTCAGATGAAATCTGGAAAGAAGCTTTCTGAGAAACTGCTTAGTGTTCTGTTAATTCATCTCACAGAGTTAAATCTGTATTTCATGGATGTCTTTGCTAGCCTTATTTCTGTGGAATCTGAGAACAGATATTGCGGATCCCTTTGAAGACTACAGGGCCAAAGGAAATATCCTCCGATAACAAAGAGAAAGAAGCTTTCTGAGAAACTTCGTTGTGTTCTGTGAAATCATCTCACAGAGTTACAGCATTCCCCTCAAGGAGCCATTGGCTAAGACAGTTCTTGTGGAATTGGCATAGTGACATTTGGAAGCCCATAGAGGGCTATGGTGAAAAAGGAAATATACTCAGATGAAATTTGGAAAGAAGCTTTCTGAGAAACTGCTTAGTGTTCTGTTAATTCATCTCACAGAGTTACATCTGTATTTCGTGGATCTCTTTGCTAGCCTTATTTCTGTAGAATCTGAGAACAGATATTTCGGATCCCTTTGAAGACTATAGGTCCAAAGGATATATCCTCGGATAACAAAGAGAAAGAAGCTTTCTGAGAAACTTCGTTGTGTTCTGTGAAATCATCTCACAGAGTTACAGCTTTCCCCTCAAGGAGCCTTTCGCTAAGACAGTTCTTGTGGAATTGGGAAAGTGATATTTGGAAGCCCGTAGAGGGCTATGGTGAAAAAGGAAATATCCTCAGATGAAATCTGGAAAGAAGCTTTCTGAGAAATTGCTTAGTGTTCTGTTAATTCATCTCACAGAGTTACATCTGTATTTCATGGATGTCTTTGCTAGCCTTATTTCTATGGAATCTGAGAACAGATATTTCGGATCCCTTTGAAGACTATAGGGCCAAAGGAAATATCCTCCGATAACAAAGGGAAAGAAGCTTTCTGAGAAACTTCGTTGTGTTCTGTGAAATCATCTCACAGAGTTACAGCTTTCCCCTCAAGGAGCCTTTCGCTAAGACAGTTCTTGTGGAATTGGCAAAATGATATATGGAAGCCCATAGAGGGCTATGGTGAAAAAGGAAATATACTCAGCTGAAATCTGGAAAGAAGCTTTCTGATAAACTGCTTAGTGTTCTGTTAATTCACCTCACAAAGTTACATCTGTATTTCCTGGATCTCTTTGCTAGCCTTATTTCTGTAGAATCTGAGAACAGATATTTCAGATTCCTTTGAAGACTAAAGGGCCAAAGGAAATATCCTCCGATAACAAAGAGAAAGAAGCTTTCTGAGAAACTTCGTTGTGTTCTGTGAAATCATCTCACAAGTTACAGCTTTCCCCTCAAGGAGCCTTTCCCTAAGACAGTTCTTGTGGAATTGGCAAAGTGATATTTGGAAGCCCATAGAGGGCTATGGTGAAAAAGGAAATATCCTCAGATGAAATCTGGAAAGAAGCTTTCTGAGAAACTGCTTAGTGTTCTGTTAATTCATCTCACAGAGTTTCATCTGTATTTCGTGGATCTCTTTGCTAGCCTTATTTCTGTGGAATCTGAGAACAGATATTTCGGATCCCTTTGAAGACTATAGGGCCAAAGGAAATATCCTCCGATAACAAAGAGAAAGAAGCTTTCTGAGAAACTTCTTTGTGTTCTGTGAAATCATCTCACAGAGTTACAGCTTTCCCCTCAAGGAGCCTTTCGCTAAGACAGTTTATGTGGAATTGGAAAAGTGAAACTTGGAAGCCCATAGAGGGCTATGGTGAAAAAGGAAATATCCTCAGATGGAATCTGAAAGAAGCTTTCTGAGAAACTGCTTAGTGTTCTGTTAATTCATCTCACAGAGTTACATCTGTATTTCGTGGATCTCTTTGCTAGCCTTATTTCTGTGGAGTCTGAGAACAGATATTTCGGTTCCCTTTGAATACTATAGAGTCAAAGGAAATATCCTCAGATAACAAAGAGAAAGAAGCTTTCTGAGAAACTTCGTTGTGTTCTGTGAAATCATCTCACAGAGTTACAGCTTTCCCCTCAAGGAGCCTTTCGCTAAGACAGTTCTTGTGGAATTGGCAAAGTGATATTTGGAAGCCCATAGAGGGCTATGGTGAAAAAGGAAATATCCTCAGATGAAATCTGGAAAGAAGCTTTCTGAGAAACTGCTTAGTGTTCTGTTAATTCATCTCACAGAGTTACATCTGTATTTCGTGGAGCTCTTTGCTAGCGTTATTTCTGTGGAATCTGAGAACAGATATTTCGGATCCCTTTGAAGACTATAGGGCCAAAGGAAATATCCTCCGATGAAAGAAGCTTTTTAAGAAACTTCGTTGTGTTCTGTGAAATCATCTCACAGAGTTACAGCTTTCCCCTCAAGGAGCCTTTCGCTAAGACAGTTCTTGTGGAATTGGCAAAGTGATATTTGGAAGCCCTTAGAGGGCTATGGTGAAAAAGGAAATATCCTCAGATGAAATCTGGAAAGAAGCTTTCTGAGAAACTGCTTAGTGTTCTGTTAATTCATCTCACAGAGTTACATCTGTATTTCGTGGATGTCTTTGCTAGCCTTATTTCTGTGGAATCTGAGAACAGATATTTCGCATCCCTTTGAAGACTATAGGGCCAAAGGAAATATCCTCCGATAACAAGGAGAAAGAAGCTTAATGAGAAACTTCTTGGTCTTCTGTGAAATCATCTCACAGAGTTACAGGTTTTCCCTCAAGGAGCCTTTCGCTAAGAGAGTTCATGTGGAATTGGCAAAGTGATATTTGGAAGCCCATAGAGGGCTATGGTGAAAAAGGATATATCTTCAGATGAAATCTGGAAAGAAGGTTTCTGAGAAACTGCTTAGTGTTCTGTTAATTCATCTCACAGAGTTACATCTGTATTTCGTGGATCCCTTTGCTAGCCTTATTTCTGTGGAATCTGAGAACAGATATTTCGGATCCCTTTGAAGACTATAGGGCCAAAGGAAATATCCTCCGATAACAAAGAGAAAGAAGCTTTCTGAGAAACATCGTTGTGTTCTGTGAAATCATCTCACAGAGTTACAGCTTTCCCCTCAAGGAGCCTTTCGCTAAGACAGTTCTTGTAGAATTGGCAAAGTGATATTTGGAAGCCCATAGAGGGCTATGGTGAAAAAGGAAATATACTCAGATGAAATCTGGAAAGAAGCTTTCTGATAAACTGCTTAGTGTTCTGTTAATTCAGCTCACAGAGATACATCTGTGTTTTGTGGATCTCTTTGCTAGCCTTATTTCTGTAGAATCTGAGAACAGATATTTCGGATTCCTTTGAAGACTATAGGTCCAAAGGATATATCCTCGGATAACAAGGAGAAAGAAGCTTTCTGAGAAACTACGTTGTGTTCTGTGAAATCATCTCACAGAGTTACAGCTTTCCCCTCAAGGAGCCTTTCGCTAAGACAGTTCTTGTGGAATTGGGAAAGTGATATTTGGACGCCCATAGAGGGCTATGGTGAAAAAGGAAATATCCTCAGATGAAATCTGGAAAGAAGCTTTCTGAGAAACTGCTTAGTGTTCTGTTAATTCATCTCACAGAGTTACATCTGTATTTCATGGATGTCTTTGCTATCCTTATTTCTATGGAATCTGAGAACAGATATTTCGGATCCCTTTGAAGACTATAGGGCCAAAGGAAATATCCTCCGATAACAAAGAGAAAGAAGCTTTCTGAGAAACTTCGTTGTTTTCTGTGAAATCATCTCACAGAGTTACAGCTTTCCCCTCAAGGAGCCTTTCGCTAAGACTGTTCTTGTGGAATTGGCAAAGTGATATATGGAAGCCCATAGAGGGCTATGGTGAAAAAGGAAATATACTCACCTGAAATCAGGAAAGAAGCTTTCTGATAAATTGCTTAGTGTTCTGTTAATGCACCTCACAAAGTTACATCTGTATTTCGTGGATCTCTTTGCTAGCTTATTTCTGTAGAATCTGAGAACAGATATTTCAGATACCTTTGAAGACTATAGGGCCAAAGGAAATATCCTCCGATAACAAAGAGAAAGAAGCTTTCTGAGAAACTTCGTTGTGTTCGGTGAAATCATCTCACAGAGTTACAGCTTTCCCCTCAAGGAGCCTTTCGCTAAGACAGTTCTTGTGGAATTGGGAAAGTGATATTTGGAAGACCATAGAGGGCTATGTTGAAAAAGGAAATATCCTCAGATGAAATCTGGAAAGAAGCTTTCTGAGAAACTGCTTAGTGTTCTGTTAATTCATCTCACAGAGTTACATCTGTATTTCATGGATGTCTTTGCTATCCTTATTTCTATGGAATCTGAGAACAGATATTTCGGATCCCTTTGAAGACTATAGGGCCAAAGGAAATATCCTCCGATAACAAAGAGAAAGAAGCTTTCTGAGAAACTTCGTTGTGTTCTGTGAAATCATATCACAGAGTTGCAGCATTCCCCTCAAGGAGCCTTTCGCTAAGACAGTTCTTGTGGAATTGGCAAAGTGATATTTGGAAGACCATAGAGGGCTATGGTGAAAAAGGAAATATCCTCAGATGAAACCTGGAAAGAAGCTTTCTGAGAAACTGCTTAGTGTTCTGTTAATTCATCTCACAGAGTTACATCTGTATTTCATGGATTTCTTTGCTAGCATTATTTCTGTGGAATCCTAGAACAGATATTTCGGATCCCTTTGAAGACTATAGGGCCAAAGGAAATATCCTCCGATAACAAACAGAAAGAAGCTTTCTGAGAAACTTCGTTGTGTTTTGTGAGTCATCTCACAGAGTTACAGCTTTCCCCTCAAGGAGCCTTTCGCTAAGACAGTTCTTGTGGAATTGGCAAAGTGATATTTGGAAGCCCATAGAGGGCTATGGTGAAAAAGGAAATATCCTCAGATGAAATCTGGAAAGAAGCCTTCTGCGAAACTGCTTAGTGTTCTGTTAATTCATCTCACAGAGTTAAATCTGTATTTCATGGATGTCTTTGCTAGCCTTATTTCTGTGGAATCTGAGAACAGATATTTCGGATCCCTTTGAAGACTATAGGGCCAATGGAAATATCCTCCGATGAAAGAAGCTTTTTGAGAAACTACGTTGTGTTCTGTGAAATCATCTCACAGAGTTACAGCTTTCCTCTCAAGGAGCCTTTCGCTAAGACAGTTCTTGTGGAATTGGCAAAGTGATATTTGGAAGCCCATAGAGGGCTATGGTGAAAAAGGAAATATCCTCAGATGAAATCTGGAAAGAAGCTTTCTGAGAAACTGCTTAGTGTTCTGTTAATTCATCTCACAGGGTTACATCTGTATTTCGTGGATCTCTTTGCTAGCCTTATTTCTGTGGAATCTGAGAACAGATATTTCGGATCCCTTTGAAGACTATAGGGCCAAAGGAAATATCCTCCGATAACAAAGAGAAAGAAGCTTTCTGAGAAACTTCGTTGTGTTCTGTGAAATCATCTCACAGAGTTTCAGCTTTCCCCTCAAGGAGCCTTTCGCTAAGACAGTTCTTGTGGAATTGGCAAAGTGATATTTGGAAGCCCTTAGAGGGCAATGGTGAAAAAGGAAATATCCTCAGATGAAATCTGGAAAGAAGCTTTCTGAGAAACTGCTTAGTGTTCTGTTAATTCATCTCACAGAGTTACATCTGTATTTCGTGGATGTCTTTGCTAGCCTTATTTCTGTGGAATCTGAGAACAGATATTTCGCATCCCTTTGAAGACTATAGGGCCTAAGGAAATATCCTCCGATAACAAGGAGAAAGAAGCTTAATGAGAAACTTCTTGGTCTTCTGTGAAATCATCTCACAGAGTTACAGCTTTCCCCTCAAGGAGCCATTCGCTAAGACAGTTCTTGTGGAATTGGCAAAGTGATATTTGGAAGCCCATAGAGGGCTATGGTGAAAAAGGAAATATCCTCAGATGAAATCTGGAAAGAAGCTTTCTGCGAAACTGCTTAGTGTTCTGTTAATTCATCTCACAGAGTGACATCTGTATTTCGTGGATCTCTTTGCTAGCCTTATTTCTGTAGAATCTGAGAACAGATATTTCGGATCCCTTTGAAGACTATAGGTCCAAAGGATATATCCTCGGATAACAAAGAGAAAGAAGCTTTCTGAGAAACTTCGTTGTGTTCTGTGAAATCATCTCACAGAGTTACAGCTTTCCTCTCAAGGAGCCTTTCGCTAAGACAGTTCTTGTGGATATGGGAAAGTGATATTTGGAAGCCCATAGAGGGCTATGGTGAAAAAGGAAATATCCTCAGATGAAATCTGGAAAGAAGCTTTCTGAGAAACTGCTTAGTGTTCTGTTAATTCATCTCACAGGGTTACATCTGTATTTCGTGGATCTCTTTGCTAGCCTTTTTTCTGTGGAATCTGAGAACAGATATTTCGGATCACTTTGAAGACTATAGGGCCAAAGGAAATATCCTCCGATAACAAAGAGAAAGAAGCTTTCTGAGAAACTTCGTTGTGTTCTGTGAAATCATCTCACAGAGTTACAGCTTTCCCCTCAAGGAGCCTTTCGCTAAGACAGTTCTTGTGGAATTGGCAAAGTGATATTTGGAAGCCCTTAGAGGGCTATGGTGAAAAAGGAAATATCCTCAGATGAAATCTGGAAAGAAGATTTCTGAGAAACTGCTTAGTGTTCTGTTAATTCATCTCACAGAGTTACATCTGTATTTCGTGGATGTCTTTGCTAGCCTTATTTCTGTGGAATCTGAGAACAGATATTTCGCATCCCTTTGAAGACTATAGGGCCAAAGGAAATATCCTCCGATAACAAGGAGAAAGAAGCTTAATGAGAAACTTCTTGGTCTTCTGTGAAATCATCTCACAGAGTTACAGCTTTCCCCTCAAGGAGCCTTTCGCTAAGACAGTTCTTGTGGAATTGGCAAAGTGATATTTGGAAGCCCTTAGAGGGCTATGGTGAAAAAGGAAATATCCTCAGATGAAATCTGGAAAGAAGGTTTCTGAGAAACTGCTTAGTGTTCTGTTAATTCATCTCACAGAGTTACATCTGTATTTCGTGGATCCCTTTGCTAGCCTTATTTCTGTGGAATCTGAGAACAGATATTTCGGATCCCTTTGAAGACTATAGGGCCAAAGGAAATATCCTCCGATAACAAAGAGAAAGAAGCTTTCTGAGAAACTTCGTTGTGTTCTGTGAAATCATCTCACAGAGTTACAGCTTTCCCCTCAAGGAGCCTTTCGCTAGACAGTTCTTGTCGAATTGGCAAAGTTATATTTGAAAGCCCATAGAGGGCCATGGTGAAAAAGGAAATATCCTCAGATGAAATCTGAAAAGAAGCTTTCTGAGAAACTGCTTAGTGTTCTGTTAATTCATCTCACAGAGTTACATCTGTATTTCATGGATGTCTTTGCTAGCCTTATTTCTGTGGAATCTGAGAACAGATATTTCGGATCCCTTTGAAGACTATAGGGCCACCGGAAATATCCTCCGATAACAAAGAGAAAGAAGCTTTCTGAGAAACTTCTTTGTGTTCTGTGAAACCATCTCACAGAGTTACAGCTTTCCCCTCAAGGTGCCTTTCGCTAAGACAGTTCTTGTGGAATTGGCAAAGTGATATTTGGAAGCCCATAGAGGGCTATGGTGAAAAAGGAAATATCCTCAGACGAAATCTGGAAAGAAGCTTTCTGAAAAACTGCTTAGTGTTCTGTTAATTCAACTCACAGAGTTATATCTGTATTTCGTGGATCTCTTTGCTAGCCTTATTTCTGTGGAATCTGAGAAAAGATATTTCGGATCCCTTTGAATACTAAGGGGCAAAGGAAATATCCTTCGATAACAAAGAGAAAGAAGCTTTCAGAGAAACTTCGTTGTGTTCTGTGAAATCATCTCACAGAGTTGCAGCTTTCCCCTCAAGGAGCCTTTCTCTAAGACAGTTCTTGTGGAATTGGCAAATTGATATTTGGAAGCCCATAGAGGGCTATGGTGAAAAAGGAAATATCCTCAGATGAAATCTGGAAAGAAGCTTTCTGAGAAACTGCTTAGTGTTCTGTTAATTCATCTCACAGTGTTACATCTGTATTTCGTGTATGTCTTTGCTAGCCTTATTTCTGTGGAATCTGAGAACAGATATTTCGGATCCCTATGAAGTCTATAGGGCCAAAGGAAATATCCTCCGATAACAAAGAGAAGGAAGCTTTCTGTGAAACTTCGTTGTGTTCAGTGAAATCATCTCACAGAGGTACAGCTTTCCCCTCAAGGAGCCTTTCGCTAAGACAGTTCTTGTGGAATTGGCAAAGTGATATTTGGAAGCTCTTAGAGGGCTATGGTGAAAAAGGAAATATCCTCAGATGAAATCTGGAAAGAAGCTTTCTGAGAAACTGCTTAGTGTTCTGTTAATTCATCTCACAGAGTTACATCTGTATTTCGTGGATCTCTTTGCTGGCCTTATTTCTGTGGAATCTGAGAACAGATATTTCGTATCCCTTTGAAGACTATAGGGCCAAAGGAAATATCCTACGATAACAAAGAGAAAGAAGCTTTCTGAGAAACTTCTTTGTGTTCTGTGAAATCATCTCACAGAGTTACAGCTTACCTCTCAAGGAGCCTTTCGCTAAGACAGTTGTTGTCGAATTGGCAAAGTGATATTTGCAAGCCCATAGAGGGCCATGCTGAAAAAGGAAATATCCTCAGATGAAATCTGGAAAAAAGCTTTCTGAGAAACTGCGTAGTGTTCTGTTAATTCATCTCACAGAGTTACATCTGTATTTCGTGGATCTCTTTGCTAGCCTTATTTCTGTGGAATCTGAGAACAGATATTTCTGATCCCTTAGAAGACTATAGGGCCACAGGATTTATCCTCCGATAACAAAGAGAAAGAAGCTTTCTGAGAAACTTCTTTGTGTTCTGTGAAATCATCTCACAGAGTTACAGCTTTCACCTCAAGGAGCCTTTCGCTAAGACAGTTCTTGTGGAATTGGCAAAGTGATACTTGGAAGCCCATAGAGGGCCATGGTGAAAAAGGAAATATCCTCAGAGGAAATCTGGAAAGAAGCTTTCTGAAAAACTGCGTAGTGTTCTGTTAATTCATCTCACAGAGTTACATCTGTATTTCATGGATGTCTTTGCTAGCCTTATTTCTGTGGAATCTGAGAACAGATATTTCGGATCCCTTTGAAGACTATAGGGCCAAAGGAAATATCCTCCGATAACAAAGAGAAAGAAGCTTTCTGAGAAACTTCGTTGTGTTCTGTGAAATCATCTCACAGAGTTACACCTTTCCCCTCAAGGAGTCTTTCGTTAAGGCAGTTCTTGTGGAATTGGCAAAGTGATACTTGGAAGCCCATAGAGGGCTATGGTGAAAAAGGAAATATCCTCAGATGAAATCTGGAAAGAAGCTTTCTGAGAAACTGCTTAGTGTTCTGTAAATTCATCTCACAGAGTTACATCAGTTTTTCGTGGATGTCTTTGCTAGCCTTATTTCTGTGGAATCTGAGAACAGATATTTCGAATCCCTTTGAAGACTATAGGGCCACAGGAAATATCCTCCGATAACAAATAGAAAGAAGCTTTCTGAGAAACTTCGTTGTGTTCTGTGAAATCATTTCACAGAGTTACAGCTTTCCCCTCAAGGAGCCTTTCGCTAAGACAGTTCTTGTGGAATTTCAAAGTGATATTTGGAAGCCCTTAGAGGGCTATGGTGAAAAAGGAAATATCCTCAGATGAAATCTGGAAAGAAGCTTTCTGCGAAACTGCTTAGTGTTCTGTTAATTCATCTCACAGAGTTACATCTGTATTTCGTGGATCTCTTTGCTAGCCTTATTTCTGTAGAATCTGAGAACAGATATTTCGGATCCCTTTAAAGACTATAAGGCCAATGGAAATATCCTCCGATAACAAAGAGAAAGAAGCTTTCGGAGAAACTTCGTTGTGTTCTATGAAATCGTCTCACAGAGTTACAGCTTTCCCCTCAAGGAGCCTTTCGCTAAGACAGTTCTTGTGGAATTGGCAAAGTGATACTTGGAAGCCCATAGAGGGCTATGGTGAAAAAGGAAATATCCTCAGATGAAATCTGGAAAGAAGCTTTCTGAGAAACTGCTTAGTGTTCTGTTAATTCATCTCACAGAGTTACATCTTTATTTCATGGATGTCTCTGCTAGCCTAATTTCTGTGGAATCTGAGAACAGATATTTCGGATCCCTTTGAAGACTATAGGGCCAAAGGAAATATCCTCCGATAACAAAGAGAAAGAAGCTTTCTGAGAAACTTCCTTGTGTTCTGTGAAATCATCTCACAGAGTTACAGCTTTCCCCTCAAGGAGCCTTTCGCTAAGACAGTTCTCGTGGAATTGGCAAAGTGATATTTGGAAGCCCATAGAGGGCTAGGGTGAAAAAGGAAATATCCTCAGATGAAATCTGGAAAGAAGCTTTCTGAGAAACTGCTTAGTGTCTGTTAATTCAACTCACAGAGTTACATCTGTATTTCGTGGATCTCTTTGCTAGCCTTATTTTGTGAAATATGAGAACAGATATTTCGGATCCCTATGAAGACTATAGAGCCAAAGGAAATATCCTCCGATAACAAATAGAAAGAAGCTTTCTGAGAAACTTCGTTGTGTTCTGTGAAATCTTCTCACAGAGTTACAGCTTTCCCCTCAAGGAGCATTTCGCTAAGACAGTTGTTGTGGCATTGGCAAAGTGATATTTGGAAGCCCATAGAGGGCTATGGTGAAAAAGGAAATATCCTCAGATGAAATCTGGGAAGAAGCTTTCTGAGAAACTGCTTAGTGTTCTGTTAATTCATCTCACAGAGTTACATCTGTATTTCGTGGATCTCTTTGCTAGCCTTATTTCTGTAGAATCTGAGAACAGATATTTCGGATCCCTTTGAAGACTATAGGGCCAAAGGAAATATCCTCCGATAACAAAGAGAAAGAAGCTTTCTGAGAAACTTCGTTGTGTTCTGTGAAATCATCTCAAAGAGTTACAGCTTTCCCCTCAAGGAGCCTTTCGTTAAGACAGTTCTTGTGGAATTGGCAAAGTGATATTTGGAACCCCTAGAGGGCTATGGTGAAAAAGGAAATATCCTCAGATGAAATCTGGAAAGAAGCTTTCTGAGAAACTGCTTAGTGTTCTGTTAATTCATCTCACAAAGTTACATCTGTATTTCATGGATGTCTTTGCTAGCCTTATTTCTGTGGAATCTGAAAACAGATATTTCGGATCCCTTTGAAGACTATAGGGCCAAAGGAAATATCCTCCGATAACAAAGAGAAAGAAGCTTTCTGAGAAACTTTGTTGTGTTCTCTGAAATCATCTAACAGAGTTACAACTTTCCCCTCAAGGAGCCTATCGTTAAGACAGTTCTTGTGGAATTGGCAAAGTGATATTTGGAAGCCCATAGAGGGCTACGGTGAAAAAGTAAATATCCTCAGATGAAATCTGGAAAGAAGTTTTCTGAGAAACTGCTTGGAATTCTGTTAACTCATCTCACAGAGTTACATCTGTATTTCGTGGATCTTTTTGCTAGCCTTATTTCTGTGGAATCTGAGAAGAGATATTTCGGATCCCTATGAAGACTATAGAGCCAAAGGAAATATCCTCCGATAACACAGAGAAAGAAGCTTTCTGAGAAACTTCGTTGTGTTCTGTGAAATCATCTCACAGAGTTACAGCTTTCCCCTCAAGGAGCCTTTCGTTAAGACAGTTCTTGTGGAATTGGCAAAGTGATATTTGGAACCCCTAGAGGGCTATGGTGAAAAAGGAAATATCCTCAGATGAAATCTGGAAAGAAGCTTTCTGAGAAACTGCTTAGTGTTCTGTTAATTCATCTCACAGAGTTACATCTGTATTTCGTGGATGTCTTTGCTAGCCTTATTTCTGTGGAATCTGAGAACAGATATTTCGGATCCCTTTGAAGACTATAGGGCCACAGGAAATATCCTCCGATAACAAATAGAAAGAAGCTTTCTGAGAAACTTCGTTGTGTTCTGTGAAATCATCTCACAGAGTTACAGCTTTCCCCTCAAGGAGCCTTTCGCTAAGACAGTTCTTGTGGAATTTCAAAGTGATATTTGGAAGCCCATAGAGGGCTATGGTGAAAAAGGAAATATCCTCAGATGAAATCTGGAAAGAAGCTTTCTGAGAAACTGCTTAGTGTTCTGTTAATTCATCTCACAGAGTTACATCTGTATTTCGTGGATCTCTTTGCTAGCCTTTTTTCTGTGGAAACTGAGGACAGATATTTCGGATCCCTTTGAAGACTATAGGGCCAAAGGAAATATCCTCCGATAACAAAGAGAAAGAAGCTTTCTGAGAAACTTCGTTGTGTTCTGTGAAATCATCTCACAGAGTTACAGCTTTCCCCTCAAGGAGCCTTTCGCTAAGACAGTTCTTGTGGAATTGGCAAAGTGATATTTGGAAGCCCTTAGAGGGCTATGGTGAAAAAGGAAATATACTCAGATGAAATCTGGAAAGAAGATTTCTGAGAAACTGCTTAGTGTTCTGTTAATTCATCTCACAGAGTTACATCTGTATTTCGTGGATGTCTTTGCTAGCCTTATTTCTGTGGAATCTGAGAACAGATATTTCGCATCCCTTTGAAGACTATAGGGCCAAAGGAAATATCCTCCGATAACAAGGAGAAAGAAGCTTAATGAGAAACTTCTTGGTCTTCTGTGAAATCATCTCACAGAGTTACAGGTTTCCCCTCAAGGAGCCTTTCGCTAAGACAGTTCATGTGGAATTGGCAAAGTGATATTTGGAAGCCCATAGAGGGCTATGGTGAAAAAGGATATATCTTCAGATGAAATCTGGAAAGAAGGTTTCTGAGAAACTGCTTAGTGTTCTGTTAATTCATCTCACAGAGTTACATCTGTATTTCGTGGATCCCTTTGCTAGCCTTATTTCTGTGGAATCTGAGAACAGATATTTCGGATCCCTTTGAAGACTATAGGGCCAAAGGAAATATCCTCCGATAACAAAGAGAAAGAAGCTTTCTGAGAAACTTCGTTGTGTTCTGTGAAATCATCTCACAGAGTTACAGCTTTCCCCTCAAGGAGCCTTTCGCTAAGACAGTTCTTGTCGAATTGGCAAAGTTATATTTGAAAGCCCATAGAGGGCCATGGTGAAAAAGGAAATATCCTCAGATGAAATCTGAAAAGAAGCTTTCTGAGAAACTGCTTAGTGTTCTGTTAATTCATCTCACAGAGTTACATCTGTATTTCATGGATGTCTTTGCCAGCCTTATTTCTGTGGAATCTGAGAACAGTTATTTCGGATCCCTTTGAAGACTATAGGGCCAATGGAAATATCCTCCGATAACAAAGAGAAAAAAGCTTTCTGAGAAACTTCGTTGTGTTCTGTGAAATCATCTCACAGAGTTACAGCTTTCCACTCAAGGAGCCTTTCGCTAAGACAGTTCTTGTGGAATTGGCAAAGTGATATTTGGAAGCCCATAGAGGGCTATGGTGAAAAAGGAAATATCCTCAGATGAAATCTGGAAAGAAGCTTTCTGAGAAACTGCTTAGTGTTCTGTTAATTCATCTCACAGTGTTACATCTGTATTTCGTGTATGTCTTTGCTAGCCTTATTTCTGTGGAATCTGAGAACAGATATTTCGGATCCCTATGAAGTCTATAGGGCCAAAGGAAATATCCTCCGATAACAAAGAGAAGGAAGCTTTCTGTGAAACTTCGTTGTGTTCAGTGAAATCATCTCACAGAGGTACAGCTTTCCCCTCAAGGAGCCTTTCGCTAAGACAGTTCTTGTGGAATTGTCAAAGTGATATTTGGAAGCACATAGAGGGCCATGGTGAAAAAGGAAATGTCCTCAGATGAAATCTGGAAAGAAGCTTTCTGAGAAACTGCTTAGTGTTCTGTTAATTCATCTCACAGAGTTACATCTGTATTTCATGGATGTCTTTGCTAGCCTTATTTCTGTGGAATCTGAGAACAGATATTTCGGATCCCTTTGAAGACTATAGAGCCAAAGGAAATGTCCTCCGATAACAAAGAGAAAGAAGCTTTCTGAGAAACTTCGTTGTGTTCTGTGAAATCATCTCACAGAGTTACAGCTTTCCCCTCAAGGAGCCTTTCGCTAAGACAGTTCTTGTGGAATTGGCAAAGTGATATTTGGAAGCCCATAGAGGGCTATGGTGAAAAAGGAAATATCCTCAGATGAAATCTGGAAAGAAGCTTTCTGAGAAACTGCGTAGTGTTCTGTTAATTCAACTCACAGAGTTACATCTGTATTTCATGGATATCTTTGCTAGCCTTATTTCTGTGGAATCTGAGAACAGATATTTCGGATCCCTTTGAAGACTATAGGGCCAAAGGAAATATCCTCCGATAACAAAGAGAAAGAAGCTTTCTGAGAAACTTCGTTGTGTTCTGTGAAATCATCTCACAGTGTTGCAGCTTTCCCCTCAAGGAGCCTTTCGCTAAGACAGTTCTTGTGGAATTGGCAAAGTGATATTTGGAAGCCCATAGAGGGCTATGGTGAAAAAGGAAGTATCCTCAGATGAAATCTGGAAAGAAGCTTTCTGAGAAACTGCTTAGTGTTCTGTTAATTCATCTCACAGAGTTACATCTGTATTTCGTGAATCTCCTTGCTAGCCTTATTTCTGTGGAATCTGAGAACAGATATTTCGGATCCCTTTGAAGACTGTAGGGCCAAAGGAAATATCCTCCTATAACAAAGAGAAAGAAACTTTCTGAGAAACTTCTTTGTGTTCTGTGAAATCATCTCACAGAGTTGCAGCTTTCCCCTCAAGGAGCCTTTCGCTAAGACAGTTCTTGTGGAATTGGCAAAGTGATATTGGAAGCCCATAGAGGGCTATGTTGAAAAAGGAAATATCCTCAGATGAAATCTGGAAAGAAGCTTTCTGAGAAACTGCGTAGTGTTCTGTTAGTTCATCTCACAGAGTTCCATCTGTATTTCGTGGATCTCTTTGCTAGCCTTATTTCTGTGGAATCTGATAACAGATATTTTGGTTCCCTTTGAAGACTATAGGGCCAAAGGAAATATCCTACGATAACAAAGAGAAAGAAGCTTTCTGAGAAACTTCTTGGTGTTCTGTGAAATCATCTCACAGAGTTACAGCTTTCCCCCTCAAGGAGCCTTTCGCTTATACAGTTCTTGTGGAATTGTCAAAGTGATATTTGGAAGCACATAGAGGGCTATGGTGAAAAAGGAAATATACTCAGATGAAATCTGGAAAGAAGCTTTCTGAGAAACTGCTTAGTGTTCTGTTAATTCATCTCACAGAGTTACATCTGTATTTCATGGATATCTTTGCTAGCCTTATTTCTGTGGAATCTGAGAACAGATATTTCGGATCCCTTTGAAGACTAAGGGCGAAAGGAAATATCCTCCGATATCAAAGAGAAAGAAGCTTTCTGAGAAACTTCGTTGTGTTCTGTGAAATCATCTCACAGAGTTACAGCTTTCCCCTCAAGGAGCCTTTCGCTAAGACAGTTCTTGTGGAATTGGCAAAGTGATACTTGGAACCCCTAGAGGGCCATGGTGAAAAAGGAAATATCCTCAGATGAAATCTGGAAAGAAGCTTTCTGTGAAACTGCGTAGTGTTCTGTTAATTCATCTCACAGAGTTACATCTGTATTTCGTGGATGTCTTTGCTAGCCTTGTTTCTGTGGAATCTGAGAACAGATATTTCGGATCCCTTTGAAGACTACAGGGCCAAACGAAATATCCTCCGACAACAAAGAGAAAGAAGCTTTCTGAGAAACTTCGTTGTGTTCTGTGAAATCATCTCACAGGGTTACAGCTTTCCCCTCAAGGAGACTTTCGCTAAGACAGTTCATGTGGAATTGGCAAAGTGATATTTGGAAGCCCATAGAGGGATATGGTGAAAAAGGAAATATCCTTAGATGAAATCTGGAAAGAAGCTTTCTGAGAAACTGCTTAGTGTTCTGTTAATTCATCTCACAGAGTTGCAACTGTATTTCGTGGATCTCTTTGCTAGCCTTATTTCTGTGGAATCTGAGAACAGATATTTTGGATCCCTTTGAAGGCTATAGGGCCAAAGGAAATATCCTCCTATAACAAAGAGAAAGAAACTTTCTGAGAAACTTCTTTGTGTTCTGTGAAATCATCTCACAGAGTTGCAGCTTTCCCCTCAAGGAGCCTTTCGCTAAGACAGTTCTTGTGGAATTGGCAAAGTGATATTGGAAGCCCATAGAGGGCTATGGTGAAAAAGGAAATATCCTCAGATGAAATCTGGAAAGAAGCTTTCTGAGAAAATGCGCACTGTTCTGTTAATTCATCTCACAGAGTGACATCTGTATTTCGTGGATCTCTTTGCTAGCCTTATTTCTGTGGAATCTGAGAACAGATATTTCGGATCCCTTTGAAGACTATAGGGCCAAAGGAAATATCCTCCTATAACAAAGAGAAAGAAGCTTTCTGAGAAACTTCGTTGTGTTCTGTGAAATCATCTCACAGAGTTACAGCTTTCCCCCTCACGGAGCCTTTCACTAAGACAGTTCTTTTGGAATTGTCAAAGTGATATTTGGAAGCCCATAGAAGGCTATGGTGAAAAAGGAAATATCCTCAGATGAAATCTGGAAAGAAGCTTTCTGAGAAACTGCGTAGTGTTCTGTTAATTCATCTCACAGAGTTACATCTGTATTTCGTGGATCTCTTTGCTAGCCTTATTTCTGTGGAATCTGAGAACAGATATTTCGGATCCCTTTGAAGACTATAGGGCCAAAGGAAATACCCTCCGATAACAAAGAGAAAGAAACTTTCTGAGAAACTTCTTTGTGTTCTGTGAAATCATCTCACAGAGTTACAGCTTTCCCCTCAAGGAGCCTTTCGCTAAGACAGTTCTTGTGGAATTGGCAAAGTGATATTGGAAGCCCATAGAGGGCTAAGGTGAAAAAGGAAATATCCTCAGATGAAATCTGGAAAGAAGCTTTCTGAGAAACTGCGTAGTGTTCTGTTAATTCATCTCACAGAGTTACATCTGTATTTCGTGGATGTCTTTGCTAGCCTTATTTCTGTGGAATCTGAGAACAGATATTTCGGATCCCTTTAAAGGCAATAAGGCCAAAGGAAATATCCTACGATAACAAAGAGAAAGAAGCTTTCTGAGATACTTCGTTGTGTTCTGTGAAATCATCTCACAGAGTTACAGCTTTCCCCTCAAGGAGCCTTTCGCTAAGACAGTTCTTGAGGAATTGTCAAAGTGATATTTGGAAGCCCAAGGAGGGCTATGGTGAAAAAGGAAATATCCTCAGATGAAATCTAGATAGAAGCTTTCTGAGAAACTGCTTAGTGTTCTGTTAATTCATCTAACAGAGTTACATCTGTATTTCGTGGATCTCCTTGCGAGCCTTATTTCTGTGGAATCTGAGAACAGATATTTCGGATCCCTTTGAAGACTAAGGGCCAAAGGAAATATCCTCCGATAACAAAGAGAAATAAGCTTTCTGAGAAACTTCGTTGTGTTCTGTGAAATCATCTCACAGAGTTGCAGCTTTCCTCTCAAGGAGCCTTTCGCTAAGATAGTTCTTGTGGAATTAGCAAAGTGATATTTGGAAGCCCATAGAGGGCTATGGTGAAAAAGGAAATATCCTCAGATGAAATCTGGAAAGAAGCTTTCTGATAAACTGCTTAGTGTTCTGTTAATTCATCTCACAGAGTTACATCTGTATTTCGTGGATGTCTTTGCTAGCCTTATTTCTGTGGAATCTGAGAACAGATATTTCGGATCCCTATGAAGACTATAGGGCCAAAGGAAATATCCTCCGATAACAAAGAGAAAGAAGCTTTCTGAGAAACTTCGTTGTGTTCTGTGAAATCATCTCACAGAGTTACAGCTTTCCCCTCAAGGAGCCTTTCGCTAAGACAGTTCTTGTGGAATTGGCAAAGTGATATTTGGAAGCCCATAGAGGGCTATGGTGAAAAAGGAAATATCCTCAGATGAAATCTGGAAAGAAGCTTTCTGAGAAACTGCTTAGTGTTCTGTTAATTCATCTCACAGAGTTACATCTGTATTTCGTGGATGTCTTTGCTAGCCTTATTTCTGTGGAATCTGAGAACAGATATTTCGGATCCCTATGAAGACTATAGGGCCAAAGGAAATATCCTCCGATAACAAAGAGAAAGAAGCTTTCTGAGAAACTTCGTTGTGTTCTGTGAAATCATCTCACAGAGTTACAGCTTTCCCCTCAAGGAGCCTTTCGCTAAGACAGTTCTTGTGGAATTGGCAAAGTGATATTTGGAAGCCCATAGAGGGCTATGGTGAAAAAGGAAATATCCTCAGATGAAATCTGGAAAGAAGCTTTCTGAGAAACTGCTTAGTGTTCTGTTAATTCATCTCACAGAGTTACATCTGTATTTCGTGAATCTCCTTGCTAGCCTTATTTCTGTGGAATCTGAGAACAGATATTTCGGAACCCTTTGAAGACTATAGGGCCAAAGGAAATATCCTCCGATAACAAAGAGAAAGAAGCTCTCTGAGAAAATTCGTTGTGTTCTGTGAAATCATCTCACAGAGTTACAGCTTTCCCATCAAGGAGCCTTTTTCTAAGACAGTTCTTGTGGAATTGGCAAAGTGATATTTGGAAGTCCATAGAGGGCTATGGTGAAAAAGGAAATATCCTCAGATGAAATCTGGAAAGAAGCTTTCTGAGAAACTGCTTAGTGTTCTGTTAATTCAACTCACAGAGTTACATGTGTATTTCGTGGTTCTCTTTGATAGCCTTATTTCTGTGGAATCTGAGAACAGATATTTCGGATCCCTATGAAGACTATAGGGCCAAAGGAAATATCCTCCGATAACAAAGAGAAAGAAGCTTTCTGAGAAACTTCGTTGTGTTCTGTGAAATCATCTCACAGAGTTACAGCTTTCCCCTCAAGGAGCCTTTCGCTAAGACAGTTCTTGTGGAATTGGCAAAGTGATATTTGGAAGCCCATAGAGGGCTATGGTGAAAAAGGAAATATCCTCAGATGAAATCTGGAAAGAAGCTTTCTGAGAAACTGCTTAGTGTTCTGTTAATTCATCTCACAGAGTTACATCTGTATTTCGTGCATGTCTTTGCTAGCCTTATTTCTGTGGAATCTGAGAACAGATATTTCGGATCCCTATGAAGACTATAGGGCCAAAGGAAATATCCTCCGATAACAAAGAGAAAGAAGCTTTCTGAGAAAGTTCGTTGTGTTCTGTGAAAACATCTCACTGAGTTGCAGCTTTCCCCTCAAGGAGCCTTTCGCTAAGACAGTTCTTGTGGAATTGGCAAAGTGATATCTGGACGCCCATAGAGGGCTATGGTGAAAAAGGAAATATCCTCAGATGAAATCTGGAAAGAAGCTTTCTGAGAAACTGCTTAGTGTTCTGATAATTCATCTCACAGTGTTCCATCTGTATTTCGTGGATGTCTTTGCTAGCCTTATTTCTGTGGACTCTGAGAATAGATATTTCGGATCCCTTTGAAGACTATAGGGCCAAAGGAAATATCCTCCGATAACAAAGAGAAAGAAGCTTTCTGAGATACTTCGTTGGGTTCTGTGAAATCATCTCACAGAGTTACAGCTTTCCCCTCAAGGAGCCTTTCGCTAAGACAGTTCTTGTGGAATTGTCAAAGTGATATTTGGAAGCCCTAAGAGGGCTATGGTGAAAAAGGAAATATCCTCAGATGAAATATAGATAGAAGCTTTCTGAGAAACTGCGTAGTGTTCTGTTAATTCATCTCACAGAGTTACATCTGTATTTCGTGGATGTCTTTGCTAGCCTTATTTCTGTGGAATCTGAGAACAGATATTTCGGATCCCTATGAAGACTATAGGGCCAAAGGAAATATCCTCCGATACCAAAGAGAAAGAAGCTTTCTGAGAATCTTCGTTGTGTTCTGTGAAATCATCTCACAGTGTTACAGCTTTCCCCTCAAGGAGTCTTTCGCTAAGACAGTTCTAGTGGAATTGGCAAAGTGATATTTGGAAGCCCACAGAGGGCTATGGTGAAAAAGGAAATATCCTCAGATGAAATCTGGAAAGAAGCTTTCTGAGAACCTGCTTAGTGTTCTGTTAATTCATCTCACAGAGTTACATCTGTATTTCGTGGATCTCTTTGCTAGCCTTATTTCTGTGGAATCTGAGAACAGATATTTCGTATCCCTTTGAAGGCTATAGGGCCAAAGGAAATATCCTCCTATAACAAAGAGAAAGAAACTTTCTGAGAAACTTCTTTGTGTTCCGTGAAATCATCTCACAGAGTTGCAGCTTTCCCCTCAAGGAGCATTTCGCTAAGACAGTTCTTGTGGAATTGGCAAAGTGATATTGGAAGCCCATAGAGGGCTATGGTGAAAAAGGAAATATCCTCAGATGAAATCTGGAAAGAAGCTTTCTGAGAAACTGCGTAGTGTTCTGTTAATTCATCTCACAGAGTTACATCTGTATTTCGTGGATCTCTTTTCTAGCCTTATTTCTGTGGAATCTGAGAACAGATATTTCGGATCCCTTTGAAGACTATAGGGCCAAAGGAAATATCCTCCGATAACAAAGAGAAAGAAGCTTTCTGAGAAACTTCTTGGTGTTCTGTGAAATCATCTCACAGAGTTACAGCTTTCCCCCTCAAGGAGCCTTTCGCTAAGACAGTTCTTGTGGAATTGTCAAAGTGATATTTGGAAGCCCATAGAGGGTTATGGTGAAAAAGGAAATATCCTCAGATGAAATCTGGAAAGAAGCTTTCTGAGAAACTGCTTAGTGTTCTGTTAATTCATCTCACAGAGTTACATCTGTATTTCGTGGATCTCTTTGCTAGCCTTATTTCTGTGGAATCTGAGAACAGATATTTCGGATCCCTTTGAAGACTATAGGGCCAAAGGAAATATCCTCCGATAACAAAGAGAAAGAAGCTTTCTGAGAAACTTCGTTGTGTTCTGTGAAATCATCTCACAGAGTTACAGCTTTCCCCTCAAGGAGACTTTCGCTAAGACAGTACTAGTGGAATTCGCAAAGTGATATTTGGAAGCCCATAGAGGGCTATGGTGAAAAAGGAAATGTCCTCAGATGAAATCTGGGAAGAAGCTTTCTGAGAAACTGCTTAGTGTTCTGTTAATTCATCTCACAGAGTTACATCTGTATTTCGTGGATCTCTTTGCTAGCCTTATTTCTGTGGAATCTGAGAACAGATATTTCGGATCCCTTTGAAGACTATAGGGCCAAAGGAAATATCCTCCGATAACAAAGAGAAAGAAACTTTCTGAGAAACTTCTTTGTGTTCTGTGAAATCATCTCACAGAGTTACAGCTTTCCCCTCAAGGAGCCTTTCGCTAAGACAGTTCTTTTGGAATTGGCAAAGTGATATTGGAAGCCCATAGAGGGCTATGGTGAAATAGGAAATATCCTCAGATGAAATCTGGAAAGAAGCTTTCTGAGAAACTGCGTAGTGTTCTGTTAATTCATCTCACAGAGTTACATCTGTATTTCGTGGATCTCTTTGCTAGCCTTATTTCTGTGGAATCTGAGAACAGATATTTCGGATCCCTTTGAAGACTATAGGGCCAAAGGAAATATCCTCCGATAACAAAGAGAAAGAAGCTTTCTGAGAAACTTCGTGTGTTCTGTGAAATCATCTCACAGAGTTACAGCTTTCCTCTCAAGGAGCCTTTCGCTTTGACAGTTCTTGTAGAATTGGCAAATTGATACTTGGAAGCCCATAGAGGGCCATGGTGAAAAAGGAAATATCCTCAGATGAAATCTGTAAAGAAGCTTTCTGAGAAACTGCGTAGTGTTCTGTTAATTCATCTCACAGAGATACATCTGTATTTCATGGATGTCTTTGCTAGCCTTATTTCTGTGGAATCTGAGAACAGATATTTCGGATCCCTTTGAAGACTATAGGGCCAAAGGAAATATCCTCCGATAACAAAGAGAAAGAAGCTTTCTGAGAAACTTCGTTGTGTTCTGTGAAATCATCTCACAGAGTTACAGCTTTCCCCTCAAGGAGACTTTCGCTAAGACAGTTCTAGTGGAATTCGCAGAGTGATATTTGGAAGCCCATAGAGGGCTATGGTGAAAAAGGAAATGTCCTCAGATGAAATCTGGAAAGAAGCTTTCTGAGAAACTGCTTAGTGTTCTGTTAATTCATCTCACAGAGTTACATCTGTATTTCGTGCATCTCTTTGCTAGCCTTATTATTGTGGAATCTGAGAACAGATATTTCGGATCCCTTTGAAGACTATAGGGCCAAAGGAAATATCCTCCGATAACAAAGAGAAAGAAGCTTTCTGAGAAACTTCGTTGTGTTCTGTGAAATAATCTCACAGAGTTACAGCTTTCCCCTCATGGAGCCTTTCGCTATGACAGTTCTTGTGGAATTGGCAAAGTGATACTTGGAAGCCCATAGAGGGCTATGGTGAAAAAGGAAATATCCTCAGATGAAATCTGTAAAGAAGCTTTCTGAGAAACTGCGTAGTGTTCTGTTAATTCATCTCACAGAGATACATCTGTATTTCATGGATGTCTTTGCTAGCCTTATTTCTGTGGAATCTGAGAACAGATATTTCGGATCCATTTGAAGACTATAGGGCCAAAGGAAATATCCTCCGATAACAAAGAGAAAGAAGCTTTCTGAGAAACTTCGTTGTGTTCTGTGAAATCATCTCACAGAGTTACAGCTTTCCCCTCAAGGAGCCTTTCGCTAAGAACAGTTCTTGTGGAATTGGCAAAGTGATACTTGGAAGCCCATAGAGGGCCATGGTGAAAAAGGAAATATCCTCTGATGAAATCTGGAAAGAAGCTTTCTGAGAAACTGCGTAGTGTTCTGTTAATTCATCTCACAGAGTTACATCTGTATTGCGTGGATCTCTTTGCTAGCCTTATTTCTGTGGAATCTGAGAACAGATATTTCGGATCCCTTTGAAGACTATAGGGCCAAAGGAAATATCCTCCGATAACAAAGAGAAAGAAGCTTTCTGAGAAACTTCGTTGTGTTCTGTGAAATCATCTCACAGAGTTACAGCTTTCCCCTCAAGGAGCCTTTCGCTAAGACAGTTCTTGTGGAATTGGCAAAGTGATACTTGGAAGCCCATAGAGGGCCATGGTGAAAAAGGAAATATCCTCAGATGAAATCTGGAAAGAAGGATTCTGTGAAACTGCGTAGTGTTCTGTTAATTCATCTTACAGAGTTACATCTGTATTTCGTGGATCTCTTTGCTAGCCTTATTTCTGTGGAATCTGAGAACAGATATTTCGTATCCCTTTGAAGACTATAGGGCCAAAGGAAATATCCTGCGACAACAAAGAGAAAGAAGCTTTCTGAGAAACTTCGTTGTGTTCTGTGAAATCACCTCACAGGGTTACAGCTTTCCCCTCAAGGAGACTTTCGCTAAGACAGTTCTTGTGGAATTGGCATAGTGATATTTGGAAGCCCATAGAGGGCTATGGTGAAAAAGGAAATATCCTCAGATGAAATCTGGAAAGAAGCTTTCTGAGAAACTGCTTAGTGTTCTGTTAATTCAACTCACAGAGTTACATCTGTATTTCGTGGATCTCTTTGATAGCCTTATTTCTGTGTAATCTGAGAACAGATATTTCGGATCCCTTTGAAGACTAAGGGCCAAGGAAATATCCTCCGATAACAAAGAGAAAGAAGCTTTCGGAGAAACTTCGTTGTGTTCTGTGAAATCATCTCACAGAGTTGCAGCTTTCCCCTCAAGGAGCATTTCGCTAAGACAGTTCTTGTGGAATTGGCAAAGTGATATTGGAAGCCCATAGAGGGCTATGGTGAAAAAGGAAATATCCTCAGATGAAATCTGGAAAGAAGCTTTCTGAGAAACTGCGTAGTGTTCTGTTAATTCATCTCACAGAGTTACATCTGTATTTCGTGGATCTCTTTTCTAGCCTTATTTCTGTGGAATCTGAGAACAGATATTTCGGATCCCTTTGAAGACTATAGGGCCAAAGGAAATATCCTCCGATAACAAAGAGAAAGAAGCTTTCTGAGAAACTTCTTGGTGTTCTGTGAAATCATCTCACAGAGTTACAGCTTTCCCCCTCAAGGAGCCTTTCGCTAAGACAGTTCTTGTGGAATTGTCAAAGTGATATTTGGAAGCCCATAGAGGGTTATGGTGAAAAAGGAAATATCCTCAGATGAAATCTGGAAAGAAGCTTTCTGAGAAACTGCTTAGTGTTCTGTTAATTCATCTCACAGAGTTACATCTGTATTTCGTGGATCTCTTTGCTAGCCTTATTTCTGTGGAATCTGAGAACAGATATTTCGGATCCCTTTGAAGACTATAGGGCCAAAGGAAATATCCTCCGATAACAAAGAGAAAGAAGCTTTCTGAGAAACTTCGTTGTGTTCTGTGAAATCATCTCACAGAGTTACAGCTTTCCCCTCAAGGAGACTTTCGCTAAGACAGTACTAGTGGAATTCGCAAAGTGATATTTGGAAGCCCATAGAGGGCTATGGTGAAAAAGGAAATGTCCTCAGATGAAATCTGGGAAGAAGCTTTCTGAGAAACTGCTTAGTGTTCTGTTAATTCATCTCACAGAGTTACATCTGTATTTCGTGGATCTCTTTGCTAGCCTTATTTCTGTGGAATCTGAGAACAGATATTTCGGATCCCTTTGAAGACTATAGGGCCAAAGGAAATATCCTCCGATAACAAAGAGAAAGAAACTTTCTGAGAAACTTCTTTGTGTTCTGTGAAATCATCTCACAGAGTTACAGCTTTCCCCTCAAGGAGCCTTTCGCTAAGACAGTTCTTTTGGAATTGGCAAAGTGATATTGGAAGCCCATAGAGGGCTATGGTGAAATAGGAAATATCCTCAGATGAAATCTGGAAAGAAGCTTTCTGAGAAACTGCGTAGTGTTCTGTTAATTCATCTCACAGAGTTACATCTGTATTTCGTGGATCTCTTTGCTAGCCTTATTTCTGTGGAATCTGAGAACAGATATTTCGGATCCCTTTGAAGACTATAGGGCCAAAGGAAATATCCTCCGATAACAAAGAGAAAGAAGCTTTCTGAGAAACTTCGTGTGTTCTGTGAAATCATCTCACAGAGTTACAGCTTTCCTCTCAAGGAGCCTTTCGCTTTGACAGTTCTTGTAGAATTGGCAAATTGATACTTGGAAGCCCATAGAGGGCCATGGTGAAAAAGGAAATATCCTCAGATGAAATCTGTAAAGAAGCTTTCTGAGAAACTGCGTAGTGTTCTGTTAATTCATCTCACAGAGATACATCTGTATTTCATGGATGTCTTTGCTAGCCTTATTTCTGTGGAATCTGAGAACAGATATTTCGGATCCCTTTGAAGACTATAGGGCCAAAGGAAATATCCTCCGATAACAAAGAGAAAGAAGCTTTCTGAGAAACTTCGTTGTGTTCTGTGAAATCATCTCACAGAGTTACAGCTTTCCCCTCAAGGAGACTTTCGCTAAGACAGTTCTAGTGGAATTCGCAGAGTGATATTTGGAAGCCCATAGAGGGCTATGGTGAAAAAGGAAATGTCCTCAGATGAAATCTGGAAAGAAGCTTTCTGAGAAACTGCTTAGTGTTCTGTTAATTCATCTCACAGAGTTACATCTGTATTTCGTGCATCTCTTTGCTAGCCTTATTTCTGTGGAATCTGAGAACAGATATTTCGGATCCCTTTGAAGACTATAGGGCCAAAGGAAATATCCTCCGATAACAAAGAGAAAGAAGCTTTCTGAGAAACTTCGTTGTGTTCTGTGAAATAATCTCACAGAGTTACAGCTTTCCCCTCATGGAGCCTTTCGCTATGACAGTTCTTGTGGAATTGGCAAAGTGATACTTGGAAGCCCATAGAGGGCTATGGTGAAAAAGGAAATATCCTCAGATGAAATCTGTAAAGAAGCTTTCTGAGAAACTGCGTAGTGTTCTGTTAATTCATCTCACAGAGATACATCTGTATTTCATGGATGTCTTTGCTAGCCTTATTTCTGTGGAATCTGAGAACAGATATTTCGGATCCATTTGAAGACTATAGGGCCAAAGGAAATATCCTCCGATAACAAAGAGAAAGAAGCTTTCTGAGAAACTTCGTTGTGTTCTGTGAAATCATCTCACAGAGTTACAGCTTTCCCCTCAAGGAGCCTTTCGCTAAGAACAGTTCTTGTGGAATTGGCAAAGTGATACTTGGAAGCCCATAGAGGGCCATGGTGAAAAAGGAAATATCCTCTGATGAAATCTGGAAAGAAGCTTTCTGAGAAACTGCGTAGTGTTCTGTTAATTCATCTCACAGAGTTACATCTGTATTGCGTGGATCTCTTTGCTAGCCTTATTTCTGTGGAATCTGAGAACAGATATTTCGGATCCCTTTGAAGACTATAGGGCCAAAGGAAATATCCTCCGATAACAAAGAGAAAGAAGCTTTCTGAGAAACTTCGTTGTGTTCTGTGAAATCATCTCACAGAGTTACAGCTTTCCCCTCAAGGAGCCTTTCGCTAAGACAGTTCTTGTGGAATTGGCAAAGTGATACTTGGAAGCCCATAGAGGGCCATGGTGAAAAAGGAAATATCCTCAGATGAAATCTGGAAAGAAGGATTCTGTGAAACTGCGTAGTGTTCTGTTAATTCATCTTACAGAGTTACATCTGTATTTCGTGGATCTCTTTGCTAGCCTTATTTCTGTGGAATCTGAGAACAGATATTTCGTATCCCTTTGAAGACTATAGGGCCAAAGGAAATATCCTGCGACAACAAAGAGAAAGAAGCTTTCTGAGAAACTTCGTTGTGTTCTGTGAAATCACCTCACAGGGTTACAGCTTTCCCCTCAAGGAGACTTTCGCTAAGACAGTTCTTGTGGAATTGGCATAGTGATATTTGGAAGCCCATAGAGGGCTATGGTGAAAAAGGAAATATCCTCAGATGAAATCTGGAAAGAAGCTTTCTGAGAAACTGCTTAGTGTTCTGTTAATTCAACTCACAGAGTTACATCTGTATTTCGTGGATCTCTTTGATAGCCTTATTTCTGTGTAATCTGAGAACAGATATTTCGGATCCCTTTGAAGACTAAGGGCCAAGGAAATATCCTCCGATAACAAAGAGAAAGAAGCTTTCTGAGAAACTTCGTTGTGTTCTGTGAAATCATCTCACAGAGTTGCAGCTTTCCCCTCAAGGAGCCTTACGCTAAGACAGTTCTTGTGGAATTGGCAAAGTGATAACTGGACGCCCATAGAGGGCAATGGTGAAAAAGGAAATATCCTCAGATGAAATCTGGAAAGAAGCTTTCTGAGAAACTGCTTAGTGTTCTGTTAATTCATCTCACAGAGTTCCATCTGTATTTCGTGGATCTCTTTGCTAGCCTTATTTCTGTGGAATCTGAGAACAGATATTTCGGATCCCTTTGAAGACTATATGGCCAAAGGAAATATCCTCCGATAAAAAAGAGAAAGAAGCTTTCTGAGAAACTTCGTTGTGTTCTGTGAAATCATCACACAGAGTTACAGCTTTCCCCTCAAGGAGACTTTCGCTAAGACAGTTCTAGTGGAATTGGCAAAGTGATATTTGGAAGCCCATAGAGGGCTATGGTGAAAAAGGAAATGTCCTCAGATGAAATCTGGAAAGAAGCTTTCTGAGAAACTGCTTAGTGTTCTGTTAATTCATCTCACAGAGTTACATCTGTATTTCGTGGATCTCCTTGCTAGCCTTATTTCTGTGGAATCTGAGAACAGATATTTCGGATCCCTTTGAAGACTATAGGGCCAAAGGAAATATCCTCCGATAACAAAGAGAAAGAAGCTTTCTGAGAAACTTCGTTGTGTTCTGTGAAATCATCTCACAGAGTTACAGCTTTCCCCTCAAGGAGACTTTCGCTAAGACAGTTCTAGTGGAATTCGCAAAGTGATATTTGGAAGCCCATAGAGGGCTATGGTGAAAAAGGAAATGTCCTCAGATGAAATCTGGAAAGAAGCTTTCTGAGAAACTGCTTACTGTTCTGTTAATTCATCTCACAGAGTTACATCTGTATTTCGTGGATCTCCTTGCTAGCCTTATTTCTGTGGAATCTGAGAACAGATATTTCGGATCCCTTTGAAGACTAAGGGCCAAAGGAAATATCCTCTGATAACAAAGAGAAAGAAGCTTTCTAAGAAACTTCGTTGTGTTCTGTGAAATCATCTCACAGAGTTGCAGCTTTCCTCTCAAGGAGCCTTTCGCTAAGACAGTTCTTGTGGAATTGGCAAAGTGATATTTGGAAGCCCATAGAGGGCTATGGTGAAAAAGGAAATATCCTCAGATGAAATCTGGAAAGAAGCTTTCTGAGAAACTGCTTAGTGTTCTGTTAATTCATCTCACAGAGTTACATCTGTATTTCGTGGATGTCTTTGCTAGCCTTATTTCTGTGGAATCTGAGAACAGATATTTCGGATCCCTATGAAGACTATAGGGCCAAAGGAAATATCCTCCGATAACAAAGAGAAAGAAGCTTTCTGAGAAACTTCGTTGTGTTCTGTGAAATCATCTCACAGAGTTACAGCTTTCCCCTCAAGGAGCCTTTCGCTAAGACAGTTCTTGTGGAGTTGGCAAAGTGATATTTGGAAGCCCATAGTGGGCTATGGTGAAAAAGGAAATATCCTCAGATGAAATCTGGAAAGAAGCTTTCTGAGAAACTGCTTAGTGTTCTGTTAATTCATCTCACAGAGTTACATCTGTATTTCGTGGATGTCTTTGCTAGCCTTATTTCTGTGGAATCTGAGAACAGATATTTCGGATCCCTATGAAGACTATAGGGCCAAAGGAAATATCCTCCGATAACAAAGAGAAAGAAGCTTTCTGAGAAACTGCTTAGTGTTCTGTTAATTCATCTCACTGGGTTACATCTGTATTTCGTGGATCTCTTTGCTAGCCTTATTTCTGTTGAATCTGAGAACAGATATTTCGGATCCCTTTGAAGACTGTAGGGCCAAAGGAAATATCCTCCGATAACAAAGAGAAAGAAGCTTTCTGAGAAACTTCTTTGTGTTCTGTGAAATCATCTCACAGAGCTACAGCTTTCCCCTCAAGGAGCCTTTCGCTAAGACAGTTCTTGTGGAGTTGGCACAGTGATATTTGGAAGCCCATAGTGGGCTATGGTGAAAAAGGAAATATCCTCAGATGAAATCTGGAAAGAAGCTTTCTGAGAAACTGCTTAGTGTTCTGTTAATTCATCTCACAGAGTTACATCTGTATTTCGTGGATGTCTTTGCTAGCCTTATTTCTGTGGAATCTGAGAACAGATATTTCGGATCCCTATGAAGACTATAGGGCCAAAGGAAATACCCTCCGATAACAAAGAGAAAGAAGCTTTCTGAGAAACTTCGTAGTGTTCTGTGAAATCATCTCACAGAGTTACAGTTTTCCCCTCAAGGAGCCTTTCGCTAAGACAGTTCTTGTGGAATTGGCAAAGTGATATTTGGAAGCCCATAGAGGGCTATGGTGAAAAAGGAATTATCCTCAGATGAAATCTGGAAAGAAGCTTTCTCAGAAACTGCTTAGTGTTCTGTTATTTCATCTCACAGAGTTACATCTGTATTTCGTGAATCTCCTTGCTAGCCTTATTTTTGTGGAATCTTAGAACAGATATTTCGGATCCCTTTGAAGACTATAGGGCCAAAGGAAATATCCTCCGATAACAAAGAGAAAGAAGCTCTCTGAGAAACTTCGTTGTGTTCTGTGAAATCATCTCACAGAGTTACAGCTTTCCCCTCAAGGAGCCTTTTTCTAAGACAGTTCTTGTGGAATTGGCAAAGTGATATTTGGAAGCCCATAGAGGGCTATGGTGAAAAAGGAAATATCCTCAGATGAAATCTGGAAAGAAGCTTTCTGAGAAACTGCTTAGTGTTCTGTTAATTCATCTCACAGAGTTCCATCTGTATTTCGTGGATCTCTTTGCTAGCCTTATTTCTGTGGAATCTGAGAACAGATATTTCTGATCCCTTTGAAGACTATAGGGCCAAAGGAAATATCCTCCGATAAAAAAAGAGAAAGAAGCTTTCTGAGAAACTTCTTGGTGTTCTGTGAAATCATCTCACAGAGTTACAGCTTTCCCCTCAAGGAGCCTTTCGCTAAGACAGTTCTTGTGGAATTGTCAAAATGATATTTGGAAGCCCAAGGAGGGCTATGGTGAAAAAGGAAAATCCTCAGATGAAATCTAGATAGAAGCTTTCTGAGAAACTGCTTAGTGTTCTGTTAATTCATCTCACAGAGTTACAACTGTATTTCGTGGATCTCTTTGCTAGCCTTATTTCTGTAGAATCTGAGAACAGATATTTCGGATCCCTTTGAAGACCATAGGGCCAAAGGAAATATCCTCCGACAACAAAGAGAAAGAAGCTTTCTGAGAAACTTCGTTGTGTTCTGTGAAATCATCACACAGAGTTACAGCTTTCCCCTCAAGGAGACTTTCGCTAAGACAGTTCTAGTGGAATTGGCAAAGTGATATTTGGAAGGCCCTAGAGGGCTATGGTGAAAAAGGAAATGTCCTCAGATGAAATCTGGAAAGAAGCTTTCTGAGAAACTGCTTAGTGTTCTGTTAATTCATCTCACAGAGTTACATCTGTATTTCGTGGATCTCCTTGCTAGCCTTATTTCTGTGGAATCTGAGAACAGATATTTCGGATCCCTTTGAAGACTATAGGGCCAAAGGAAATATCATCCGATAACAAAGAGAAAGAAGCTTTCTGAGAAACTTCGTTGTGTTCTGTGAAATCATCTCACAGAGTTACAGCTTTCCCCTCAAGGAGACTTTCGCTAAGACAGTTCTAGTGGAATTCGCAAAGTGATATTTGGAAGCCCATAGAGGGCTATGGTGAAAAAGGAAATGTCCTCAGATGAAATCTGGAAAGAAGCTTTCTGAGAAACTGCTTAGTGTTCTGTTAATTCATCTCACAGAGTTACATCTGTATTACGTGGATCTCCTTGCTAGCCTTATTTCTGTGGAATCTGAGAACAGATATTTCGGATCCCTTTGAAGACTAAGGGCCAAAGGAAATATCCTCTGATAACAAAGAGAAAGAAGCTTTCTGAGAAACTTCGTTGTGTTCTATGAAATCATCTCACAGAGTTGCAGCTTTCCTCTCAAGGAGCCTTTCGCTAAGACAGTTCTTGTGGAATTGGCAAAGTGATATTTGGAAGCCCATAGAGGGCTATGGTGAAAAAGGAAATATCCTCAGATGAAATCTGGAAAGAAGCTTTCTGAGAAACTGCTTAGTGTTCTGTTAATTCATCTCACAGAGTTACATCTGTATTTCGTGGATGTCTTTGCTAGCCTTATTTCTGTGGAATCTGAGAACAGATATTTCGGATCCCTATGAAGACTATAGGGCCAAAGGAAATATCCTCCGATAACAAAGAGAAAGAAGCTTTCTGAGAAACTTCGTTGTGTTCTGTGAAATCATCTCACAGAGGTACAGCTTTCCCCTCAAGGAGCCTTTCGCTAAGACAGTTCTTGTGGAATTGGCAAAGTGATATTTGGAAGCCCATAGAGGGCTATGGTGAAAAAGGAAATATCCTCAGATGAAATCTGGAAAGAAGCTTTCTGAGAAACTGCTTAGTGTTCTGTTAATTCATCTCACAGAGTTACATCTGTATTTCGTGGATGTCTTTGCTAGCCTTATTTCTGTGGAATCTGAGAACAGATATTTCGGATCCCTATGAAGACTATAGGGCCAAAGGAAATATCCTCCGATAACAAAGAGAAAGAAGCTTTCTGAGAAACTTCGTTGTGTTCTGTGAAATCATCTCACAGAGTTACAGTTTTCCCCTCAAGGAGCCTTTCGCTAAGACAGTTCTTGTGGAATTGGCAAAGTGATATTTGGAAGCCCATAGAGGGCTATGGTGAAAAAGGAAATATCCTCAGATGAAATCTGGAAAGAAGCTTTCTGAGAAACTGCTTAGTGTTCTGTTATTTCATCTCACAGAGTTACATCTGTATTTCGTGAATCTCCTTGCTAGCCTTATTTTTGTGGAATCTTAGAACAGATATTTCGGATCCCTTTGAAGACTATAGGGCCAAAGGAAATATCCTCCGATAACAAAGAGAAAGAAGCTCTCTGAGAAACTTCGTTGTGTTCTGTGAAATCATCTCACAGAGTTACACCTTTCCCCTCAAGGAGCCTTTTTCTAAGACAGTTCTTGTGGAATTGGCAAACTGATATTTGGAAGCCCATAGAGGGCTATGGTGAAAAAGGAAATATCCTCAGATGAAATCTGGAAAGAAGCTTTCTGAGAAACTGCTTAGTGTTCTGTTAATTCAACTCACAGAGTTACATCTGTATTTCGTGGATCTCTTTGATAGCCTTATTTCTGTGGAATCTGAGAACAGATATTTCGGATCCCTTTGAAGACTAAGGGCCAAGGAAATATCCTCCGATAACAAAGAGAAAGAAGCTTTCTGAGAAACTTCGTTGTGTTCTGTGAAATCATCTCACAGAGTTGCAGCTTTCCCCTCAAGGAGCCTTTCGCTAAGACAGTTCTTGTGGAATTGGCAAAGTGATAACTGGACGCCCATAGAGGGCAATGGTGAAAAAGGAAATATCCTCAGATGAAATCTGGAAAGAAGCTTTCTGAGAAACTGCTTAGTGTTCTGTTAATTCATCTCACAGAGTTCCATCTGTATTTCGTGGATCTCTTTGCTAGCCTTATTTCTGTGGAATCTGAGAACAGATATTTCGGATCCCTTTGAAGACTATATGGCCAAAGGAAATATCCTCCGATAAAAAAGAGAAAGAAGCTTCCTGAGAAACTTCGTTGTGTTCTGTGAAATCATCACACAGAGTTACAGCTTTCCCCTCAAGGAGACTTTCGCTAAGACAGTTCTAGTGGAATTCGCAAAGTGATATTTGGAAGCCCATAGAGGGCTATGGTGAAAAAGGAAATGTCCTCAGATGAAATCTGGAAAGAAGCTTTCTGAGAAACTGCTTACATTTCTGTTAATTCATCTCACAGAGTTACATCTGTATTTCGTGGATCTCCTTGCTAGCCTTATTTCTGTAGAATCTGAGAACAGATATTTCGGATCCCTATGAAGACTATAGGGCCAAAGGAAATATCCTCCGATAACAAAGAGAAAGAAGCTTTCTGAGAAACTGCTTAGTGTTCTGTCAATTCATCTCACTGGGTTACATCTGTATTTCGTTGATCTCTTTGCTAGCCTTATTTCTGTTGAATCTGAGAACAGATATTTCGGATCCCTTTGAAGACTGTAGGGCCAAAGGAAATATCCTCCGATAACAAAGAGAAAGAAGCTTTCTGAGAAACTTCTTTGTGTTCTGTGAAATCATCTCACAGAGCTACAGCTTTCCCCTCAAGGAGCCTTTCGCTAAGACAGTTCTTGTGGAGTTGGCAAAGTGATATTTGGAAGCCCATAGAGGGCTATGGTGAAAAAGGAAATATCCTCAGATGAAATCTGGAAAGAAGCTTTCTGAGAAACTGCTTAGTGTTCTGTTAATTCATCTCACAGAGTTACATCTGTATTTCGTGGATGTCTTTGCTAGCCTTATTTCTGTGGAATCTGAGAACAGATATTTCGGATCCCTATGAAGACTATAGGGCCAAAGGAAATATCCTCCGATAACAAAGAGAAAGAAGCTTTCTGAGAAACTTCGTTGTGTTCTGTGAAATCATCTCACAGAGGTACAGCTTTCCCCTCAAGGAGCCTTTCGCTAAGACAGTTCTTGTGGAATTGGCAAAGTGATATTTGGAAGCCCATAGAGGGCTATGGTGAAAAAGGAAATATCCTCAGATGAAATCTGGAAAGAAGCTTTCTGAGAAACTGCTTAGTGTTCTGTTAATTCATCTCACAGAGTTACATCTGTATTTCGTGGATGTCTTTGCTAGCCTTATTTCTGTGGAATCTGAGAACAGATATTTCGGATCCCTATGAAGACTATAGGGCCAAAGGAAATATCCTCCGATAACAAAGAGAAAGAAGCTTTCTGAGAAACTTCGTTGTGTTCTGTGGAATCATCTCACAGAGTTACAGTTTTCCCCTCAAGGAGCCTTTCGCTAAGACAGTTCTTGTGGAATTGGCAAAGTGATATTTGGAAGCCCATAGAGGGCTATGGTGAAAAAGGAAATATCCTCAGATGAAATCTGGAAAGAAGCTTTCTGAGAAACTGCTTAGTGTTCTGTTATTTCATCTCACAGAGTTACATCTGTATTTCGTGAATCTCCTTGCTAGCCTTATTTTTGTGGAATCTTAGAACAGATATTTCGGATCCCTTTGAAGACTATAGGGCCAAAGGAAATATCCTCCGATAACAAAGAGAAAGAAGCTCTCTGAGAAACTTCGTTGTGTTCTGTGAAATCATCTCACAGAGTTACACCTTTCCCCTCAAGGAGCCTTTTTCTAAGACAGTTCTTGTGGAATTGGCAAACTGATATTTGGAAGCCCATAGAGGGCTATGGTGAAAAAGGAAATATCCTCAGATGAAATCTGGAAAGAAGCTTTCTGAGAAACTGCTTAGTGTTCTGTTAATTCAACTCACAGAGTTACATCTGTATTTCGTGGATCTCTTTGATAGCCTTATTTCTGTGGAATCTGAGAACAGATATTTCGGATCCCTTTGAAGACTAAGGGCCAAGGAAATATCCTCCGATAACAAAGAGAAAGAAGCTTTCTGAGAAACTTCGTTGTGTTCTGTGAAATCATCTCACAGAGTTGCAGCTTTCCCCTCAAGGAGCCTTTCGCTAAGACAGTTCTTGTGGAATTGGCAAAGTGATAACTGGACGCCCATAGAGGGCAATGGTGAAAAAGGAAATATCCTCAGATGAAATCTGGAAAGAAGCTTTCTGAGAAACTGCTTAGTGTTCTGTTAATTCATCTCACAGAGTTCCATCTGTATTTCGTGGATCTCTTTGCTAGCCTTATTTCTGTGGAATCTGAGAACAGATATTTCGGATCCCTTTGAAGACTATATGGCCAAAGGAAATATCCTCCGATAAAAAAGAGAAAGAAGCTTTCTGAGAAACTTCGTTGTGTTCTGTGAAATCATCACACAGAGTTACAGCTTTCCCCTCAAGGAGACTTTCGCTAAGACAGTTCTAGTGGAATTGGCAAAGTGATATTTGGAAGCCCATAGAGGGCTATGGTGAAAAAGGAAATGTCCTCAGATGAAATCTGGAAAGAAGCTTTCTGAGAAACTGCTTAGTGTTCTGTTATTTCATCTCACAGAGTTACATGTGTATTTCGTGGATCTCCTTGCTAGCCTTATTTCTGTGGAATCTGAGAACAGATATTTCGGATCCCTTTGAAGACTATAGGGCCAAAGGAAATATCCTCCGATAACAAAGAGAAAGAAGCTTTCTGAGAAACTTCGTTGTGTTCTGTGAAATCATCTCACAGAGTTACAGCTTTCCCCTCAAGGAGACTTTCGCTAAGACAGTTCTAGTGGAATTCGCAAAGTGATATTTGGAAGCCCATAGAGGGCTATGGTGAAAAAGGAAATGTCCTCAGATGAAATCTGGAAAGAAGCTTTCTGAGAAACTGCTTACTGTTCTGTTAATTCATCTCACAGAGTTACATCTGTATTTCGTGGATCTCCTTGCTAGCCTTATTTCTGTGGAATCTGAGAACAGATATTTCAGATCCTTTTGAAGACTAAGGGCCAAAGGAAATATCCTCTGATAACAAAGAGAAAGAAGCTTTCTAAGAAACTTCGTTGTGTTCTGTGAAATCATCTCACAGAGTTGCAGCTTTCCTCTCAAGGAGCCTTTCGCTAAGACAGTTCTTGTGGAATTGGCAAAGTGATATTTGGAAGCCCATAGAGGGCTATGGTGAAAAAGGAAATATCCTCAGATGAAATCGGGAAAGAAGCTTTCTGAGAAACTGCTTAGTGTTCTGTTAATTCATCTCACAGAGTTACATCTGTATTTCGTGGATGTCTTTGCTAGCCTTATTTCTGTGGAATCTGAGAACAGATATTTCGGATCCCTATGAAGACTATAGGGCCAAAGGAAATATCCTCCGATAACAAAGAGAAAGAAGCTTTCTGAGAAACTTCGTTGTGTTCTGTGAAATCATCTCACAGAGTTACAGCTTTCCCCTCAAGGAGCCTTTCGCTAAGACAGTTCTTGTGGAGTTGGCAAAGTGATATTTGGAAGCCCATAGTGGGCTATGGTGAAAAAGGAAATATCCTCAGATGAAATCTGGAAAGAAGCTTTCTGAGAAACTGCTTAGTGTTCTGTTAATTCATCTCACAGAGTTACATCTGTATTTCGTGGATGTCTTTGCTAGCCTTATTTCTGTGGAATCTGAGAACAGATATTTCGGATCCCTATGAAGACTATAGGGCCAAAGGAAATATCCTCCGATAACAAAGAGAAAGAAGCTTTCTGAGAAACTGCTTAGTGTTCTGTTAATTCATCTCCCTGGGTTACATCTGTATTTCGTGGATCTCTTTGCTAGCCTTATTTCTGTTGAATCTGAGAACAGATATTTCGGATCCCTTTGAAGACTATAGGGCCAAAGGAAATATCCTCCGATAGAAAAGAGAAAGAAGTTTTCTGAGAAACTTCTTGGTGTTCTTTGAAATCATCTCACAGAGTTACAGCTTTCCCCTCAAGGAGCCTTTCGCTAAGACAGTTCTTGTGGAATTGTCAAAATGATATTTGGAAGCCCAAGGAGGGCTATGGTGAAAAAGGAAATGTCCTCAGATGAAATCTGGAAAGAAGCTTTCTGAGAAACTGCTTAGTGTTCTGTTAATTCATCTCACAGAGTTACATCTGTATTTCGTGGATCTCCTTGCTAGCCTTATTTCTGTGGAATCTGAGAACAGATATTTCGGATCCCTTTGAAGACTAAGGGCCAAAGGAAATATCCCCTGATAACAAAGAGAAAGAAGCTTTCTGAGAAACTTCGTTGTGTTCTGTGAAATCATCTCACAGAGTTGCAGCTTTCCTCTCAAGGAGCCTTTCGCTAAGACAGTTCTTGTGGAATTGGCAAAGTGATATTTGGAAGCCCATAGAGGGCTATGGTGAAAAAGGAAATATCCTCAGATGAAATCTGGAAAGAAGCTTTCTGAGAAACTGCTTAGTGTTCTGTTAATTCATCTCACAGAGTTACATCTGTATTTCGTGGATGTCTTTGCTAGCCTTATTTCTGTGGAATCTGAGAACAGATATTTCGGATCCCTATGAAGACTATAGGGCCAAAGGAAATATCCTCCGATAACAAAGAGAAAGAAGCTTTCTGAGAAACTTCGTTGTGTTCTGTGAAATCATCTCACAGAGGTACAGCTTTCCCCTCAAGGAGCCTTTCGCTAAGACAGTTCTTGTGGAATTGGCAAAGTGATATTTGGAAGCCCATAGAGGGCTATGGTGAAAAAGGAAATATCCTCAGATGAAATCTGGAAAGAAGCTTTCTGAGAAACTGCTTAGTGTTCTGTTAATTCATCTCACAGAGTTACATCTGTATTTCGTGGATGTCTTTGCTAGCCTTATTTCTGTGGAATCTGAGAACAGATATTTCGGATCCCTATGAAGACTATAGGGCCAAAGGAAATATCCTCCGATAACAAAGAGAAAGAAGCTTTCTGAGAAACTTCGTTGTGTTCTGTGGAATCATCTCACAGAGTTACAGTTTTCCCCTCAAGGAGCCTTTCGCTAAGACAGTTCTTGTGGAATTGGCAAAGTGATATTTGGAAGCCCATAGAGGGCTATGGTGAAAAAGGAAATATCCTCAGATGAAATCTGGAAAGAAGCTTTCTGAGAAACTGCTTAGTGTTCTGTTATTTCATCTCACAGAGTTACATCTGTATTTCGTGAATCTCCTTGCTAGCCTTATTTTTGTGGAATCTTAGAACAGATATTTCGGATCCCTTTGAAGACTATAGGGCCAAAGGAAATATCCTCCGATAACAAAGAGAAAGAAGCTCTCTGAGAAACTTCGTTGTGTTCTGTGAAATCATCTCACAGAGTTACACCTTTCCCCTCAAGGAGCCTTTTTCTAAGACAGTTCTTGTGGAATTGGCAAACTGATATTTGGAAGCCCATAGAGGGCTATGGTGAAAAAGGAAATATCCTCAGATGAAATCTGGAAAGAAGCTTTCTGAGAAACTGCTTAGTGTTCTGTTAATTCAACTCACAGAGTTACATCTGTATTTCGTGGATCTCTTTGATAGCCTTATTTCTGTGGAATCTGAGAACAGATATTTCGGATCCCTTTGAAGACTAAGGGCCAAGGAAATATCCTCCGATAACAAAGAGAAAGAAGCTTTCTGAGAAACTTCGTTGTGTTCTGTGAAATCATCTCACAGAGTTGCAGCTTTCCCCTCAAGGAGCCTTTCGCTAAGACAGTTCTTGTGGAATTGGCAAAGTGATAACTTGACGCCCATAGAGGGCAATGGTGAAAAAGGAAATATCCTCAGATGAAATCTGGAAAGAAGCTTTCTGAGAAACTGCTTAGTGTTCTGTTAATTCATCTCACAGAGTTCCATCTGTATTTCGTGGATCTCTTTGCTAGCCTTATTTCTGTGGAATCTGAGAACAGATATTTCGGATCCCTTTGAAGACTATATGGCCAAAGGAAATATCCTCCGATAAAAAAGAGAAAGAAGCTTTTTGAGAAACTTCGTTGTGTTCTGTGAAATCATCACACAGAGTTACAGCTTTCCCCTCAAGGAGACTTTCGCTAAGACAGTTCTAGTGGAATTGGCAAAGTGATATTTGGAAGCCCATAGAGGGCTATGGTGAAAAAGGAAATGTCCTCAGATGAAATCTGGAAAGAAGCTTTCTGAGAAACTGCTTAGTGTTCTGTTAATTCATCTCACAGAGTTACATCTGTATTTCGTGGATCTCCTTGCTAGCCTTATTTCTGTGGAATCTGAGAACAGATATTTCGGATCGCTTTGAAGACTATAGGGCCAAAGGAAATATCCTCCGATAACAAAGAGAAAGAAGCTTTCTGAGAAACTTCGTTGTGTTCTGTGAAATCATCTCACAGAGTTACAGCTTTCCCCTCAAGGAGACTTTCGCTAAGACAGTTCTAGTGGAATTCGCAAAGTGATATTTGGAAGCCCATAGAGGGCTATGGTGAAAAAGGAAATGTCCTCAGATGAAATCTGGAAAGAAGCTTTCTGAGAAACTGCTTAGTGTTCTGTTAATTCATCTCACAGAGTTACATCTGTATTTCGTGGATCTCCTTGCTAGCCTTATTTCTGTGGAATCTGAGAACAGATATTTCGGATCCCTTTGAAGACTAAGGGCCAAAGGAAATATCCTCTGATAACAAAGAGAAAGAAGCTTTCTAAGAAACTTCGTTGTGTTCTGTGAAATCATCTCACAGTGTTGCAGCTTTCCTCTCAAGGAGCCTTTCGCTAAGACAGTTCTTGTGGAATTGGCAAAGTGATATTTGGAAGGCCATAGAGGGCTATGGTGAAAAAGGAAATATCCTCAGATGAAATCTGGAAAGAAGCTTTCTGAGAAACTGCTTAGTGTTCTGTTAATTCATCTCACAGAGTTACATCTGTATTTCGTGGATGTCTTTGCTAGCCTTATTTCTGTGGAATCTGAGAACAGATATTTCGGATCCCTATGAAGACTATAGGGCCAAAGGAAATATCCTCCGATAACAAAGAGAAAGAAGCTTTCTGAGAAACTTCTTTGTGTTCTGTGAAATCATCTCACAGAGTTACAGCTTTCCCCTCAAGGAGCCTTTCGCTAAGACAGTTCTTGTGGAGTTGGCAAAGTGATATTTGGAAGCCCATAGTGGGCTATGGTGAAAAAGGAAATATCCTCAGATGAAATCTGGAAAGAAGCTTTCTGAGAAACTGCTTAGTGTTCTGTTAATTCATCTCACAGAGTTACATCTGTATTTCGTGGATGTCTTTGCTAGCCTTATTTCTGTGGAATCTGAGAACAGATATTTCGGATCCCTATGAAGACTATAGGGCCAAAGGAAATATCCTCCGATAACAAAGAGAAAGAAGCTTTCTGAGAAACTGCTTAGTGTTCTGTTAATTCATCTCACTGGGTTACATCTGTATTTCGTTGATCTCTTTGCTAGCCTTATTTCTGTTGAATCTGAGAACAGATATTTCGGATCCCTTTGAAGACCATAGGGCCAAAGGAAATATCCTCCGATAACAAAGAGAAAGAAGCTCTCTGAGAAACTTCGTTGTGTTCTGTGAAATCATCACACAGAGTTACAGCTTTCCCCTCAAGGAGCCTTTTTCTAAGACAGTTCTTGTGGAATTGGCAAAGTGATATTTGGAAGCCCATAGAGGGCTATGGTGAAAAAGGAAATATCCTCAGGTGAAATCTGGAAAGAAGATTTCTGAGAAACTGCTTAGTGTTCTGTTAATTCATCTCACAGAGTACCATCTGTATTTCGTGGATCTCTTTGCTAGCCTTATTTCTGTGGAATCTGAGAACAGATATATCGGATACCTTTGAAGACTATAGGGCCAAAGGAAATATCCTCCGACAGAAAAGAGAAAGAAGTTTTCTGAGAAACTTCTTGGTGTTCTGTGAAATCATCTCACAGAGTTACAGCTTTCCCCTCAAGGAGAATTTCGCTAAGACAGTTCTTGTGGAATTGTCAAAGTGATATTTGGAAGCCCAAGGAGGGCTATGGTGAAAAAGGAAAATCCTCAGATGAAATCTAGATAGAAGCTTTCTGAGAAACTGCTTAGTGTTCTGTTAATTCATCTCACAGAGTTACATCTGTATTTCGTGGATCTCCTTGCTAGCCTTATTTCTGTGGAATCTGAGAACAGATATTTCGGATCCCTTTGAAGATTAAGGGCCAAAGGAAATATCCTCCGATAACAAAGAGAAAGAAGCTTTCTGAGAAACTTCGTTGTGTTCTGTGAAATCATCTAACAGAGTTGCAGCTTTCCTCTCAAGGAGCCTTTCGCTAAGACAGTTCTTGTGGAATTGGCAAAGTGATATTTGGAAGCCCATAGAGGGCTATGGTGAAAAAGGAAATATCCTCAGATGAAATCTGGAAAGAAGCTTTCTGAGAAACTGCTTAGTGTTCTGTTAAGTCATCTCACAGAGTTACTTCTGTATTTCGTGGATGTCTTTGCTAGCTTTATTTCTGTGGAATCTGAGAACAGATAATTCGTATCCATATGAAGACTATAGGGCCAAAGGAAATATCCTCCGATAACAAAGAGAAAGAAGCTTTCTGCGAAACTTCGTTGTGTTCTGTGAAATCATCTCACATAGTTACAGCTTTCCCCTGAAGGAGCCTTTCGCTAAGACAGTTCTTGTGGAATTGGCAAAGTGATATTTGGAAGCCCATAGAGGGCTATGGTGAAAATGGAAATATCCTCAGATGAAATCTGGAAAGAAGCTTTCTGAGAAACTGCTTAGTGTTCTGTTAATTCATCTCACAGAGTTACATCTGTATTTCTTGAATCTCCTTGCTAGCCTTAGTTCTGTGGAATCTGAGAACAGATATTTCGGATCCCTTTGAAGACTGTACGGCGAAAGGAAATATCCTCCGATAACAAAGAGAAAGAAGCTTTCTGAGATACTTCTTTGTGTTCTGTGAAATCATCTCACAGAGTTACAGCTTTCCCCTCAAGGAGTCTTTCGCTAAGACAGTTCTTGTGGAATTGTCAAAGTGATATTTGGAAGCCCTAGGAGGGCTATGGTGAAAAAGGAAATATCCTCAGATGAAATCTAGATAGAAGCTTTCTGAGAAACTGCGTAGTGTTCTGTTAATTCATCCCACAGAGTTACATCTGTATTTCGTGGATCTCTTTGCTAGCCTTATTTCTGTGGAATCTGAGAACAGATATTTCGGATCCCTTTGAAGACTATAGGGCCAAAGGAAATATCCTCCGATACCAAAGAGAAAGAAGCTTTCTGAGAAACTTCGTTGTGTTCTGAGAAATCATCTCACAGTGTTACAGCTTTCCCCTCAAGGAGCCTTTCGCTAAGACAGTTCTTGTGGAATTGGCAAAGTGATACTTGGAAGCCCTTAGAGGGCCATGGTGAAAAAGGAAATATCCTCAGATGAAATCTGGAAAGAAGCTTTCTGAGAAACTACGTAGTGTTCTTTTAATTCATCTCACAGAGTTACATCTGTATTTCATGGATGTCTTTGCTAGCCTCATTTCTGTGGAATCTGAGAACAGATATTTCGGATCCCTTTGAAGACTATAGTTCCAAAGGAAATATCCTCCGATAACAAAGAGAAAGAAGCTTTCTGAGAAACTTCGTTGTGTTCTGTGAAATCATCTCACAGAGTTACAGCTTTCCCCTCAAGGAGCCTTTCGCTAAGACAGTTCTTGTGGAATTGGCAAAGTGATACTTGGAAGCCCATAGAGGGCCATGGTGAAAAAGGAAATATCCTCAGATGAAATCTGGAAAGAAGCTTTTTGTGAAACTGCGTAGTGTTCTGTTAATTCATCTCACAGAGTTACATCTGTATTTCGTGGATCTCTTTGCTAGCCTTATTTCTGTGGAATCTGAGAACAGATATTTCGTATCCCTTTGAAGACTATAGGGCCAAAGGAAATATCCTCCGACAAAAAAGAGAAAGAAGCTTTCTGAGAAACTTCGTTGTGTTCTGTGAAATCATCTCACAGGGTTACAGCTTTCCCCTCAAGGAGACTTTCGCTAAGACAGTTCTATCGGAATTGGCAAAGTGATATTTGGAAGCCCATAGAGGGCTATGGTGAAAAAGGAAATATCCTCAGATGAAATCTGGAAAGAAACTTTCTGAGAAACTGCTTAGTGTTCTGTTAATTCATCTCACAGAGTTACATCTGTATTTCGTGGATCTCTTTGCTAGCCTTATTTCTGTGGAATCTGAGAACAGATATTTCGTATCCCTTTGACGGCTATAGGGCCAAAGGAAATATCCTCCTATAACAAAGAGAAAGAAACTTTCTGAGAAACTTCTTTGTGTTCTGTGAAATCATCTCACAGAGTTGCAGCTTTCCCCTCAAGGAGCCTTTCGCTAAGACAGTTCTTGTGGAATTGGCAAAGTGATATTGGAAGCCCATAGAGGGCTATGGTGAAAAAGGAAATATCCTCAGATGAAATCTGGAAAGAAGCTTTCTGACAAACTGCTTAGTGTTCTGTTAATTCATCTCACAGGGTTACATCTGTATTTCGTGGATCTCTTTGCTAGCCTTATTTCTGTGGAATCTGAGAACAGATATTTCGGATCCCTTTGAAGACTATAGGGCCAAAGGAAATATCCTCCGATAACAAAGAGAAAGAAGCTTTCTGAGAAACTTCTTGGTGTTCTGTGAAATCATCTCACAGAGTTACAGCTTTCCCCCTCAAGGAGCCTTTCGCTAAGACAGTTCTTGTGGAATTGTCAAAGTGATATTTGGAAGCTCATAGAGGGCTATGGTGAAAAAGGAAATATCCTCAGATCAAATCTGGAAAGAAGCTTTCTGAGAAACTGCTTAGTGTTCTGTTAATTCATCTCACAGAGTTACATCTGTATTTCGTGGATCTCTTTGCTAGCCTTATTTCTGTGGAATCTGAGTACAGATATTTCGGATCCCTTTGAAGACTATAGGGCCAAAGGAAATATCCTCCGATAACAAAGAGAAAGAAGCTTTCTGAGAAACTTCGTTGTGTTCTGTGAAATCATCTCACAGAGTTACAGCTTTCCCCTCAAGGAGCCTTTCGCTAAGACAGTTCTAGTGGAATTCGCAAAGTGATATTGGAAGCCCATAGAGGGCTATGGTGAAAAAGGAAATATCCTCAGATGAAATCTGGAAAGAAGCTTTCTGAGAAACTGCGTAGTGTTCTGTTAATTCATCTCACAGAGTTACATCTGTATTTCGTGGATCTCTTTGCTAGCCTTATTTCTGTGGAATCTGAGAACAGATATTTCGGATCCCTTTGAAGACTATAGGGCCAAAGGAAATATTCTCCGATAACAAAGAGAAAGAAGCTTTCTGAGAAACTTCGTTGTGTTCTGTGAAATCATCTCACAGGGTTACAGCTTTCCCCTCAAGGAGACTTTCGCTAAGACAGTTCTAGTGGAATTGGCAAAGTGATATTGGAAGCCCATAGAGGGCCTTGGTGAAAAAGGAAATATCCTCTGATGAAATCTGGAAAGAAGCTTTCTGAGAAACTGCGTAGTGTTCTGTTAATTCATCTCACAGAGTTACATCTGTATTTCGTGGATCTCTTTGCTAGCCTTATTTCTGTGGAATCTGAGAACAGATATTTCGGATCCATTTGAAGACTATAGGGCCAAAGGAAATATCCTCCGATAACAAAGAGAAAGAAGCTTTCTGCGAAACTTCGTTGTGTTCTGTGAAATCATCTCACATAGTTACAGCTTTCCCCTGAAGGAGCCTTTCGCTAAGACAGTTCTTGTGGAATTGGCAAAGTGATATTTGGAAGCCCATAGAGGGCTATGGTGAAAATGGAAATATCCTAAGATGAAATCTGGAAAGAAGCTTTCTGAGAAACTGCTTAGTGTTCTGTTAATTCATCTCACAGAGTTACATCTGTATTTTTGAATCTCCTTGCTAGCCTTAGTTCTGTGGAATCTGAGAACAGATATTTCGGATCCCTTTGAAGACTGTACGGCGAAAGGAAATATCCTCCGATAACAAAGAGAAAGAAGCTTTCTGAGGAACTTCGTTGTGTTCTGTGAAATCATCTCACAGAGTTACAGCTTTCCCCTCAAGGAGCCTTTCGCTAAGACAGTTCTAGTGGAATTGGCAAAGTGATATTTGGAAGCCCATAGAGGGCTATTCTGAAAAAGAAAATATCCTCAGATGAAATCTGGAAAGAAGCTTTCTGAGAAACTGCTTAGTGTTCTGTTAATTCAACTCACAGAGTTACATCTGTATTTCGTGGATCTCTTTGCTAGCCTTATTTCTGTGGAATCTGAGAACAGATATTTCGGATCCCTTTGAAGACTATAGGGCCAAAGGAAATATCCTCCGATAACAAAGAGAAAGAAGCTTTCTGAGATACTTCTTTGTGTTCTGTGAAATCATCTCACAGAGTTACAGCTTTCCCCTCAAGGAGTCTTTCGCTAAGACAGTTCTTGTGGAATTGTCAAAGTGATATTTGGAAGCCCTAGGAGGGCTATGGTGAAAAAGGAAATATCCTCAGATGAAATCTAGATAGAAGCTTTCTGAGAAACTGCGTAGTGTTCTGTTAATTCATCCCACAGAGTTACATCTGTATTTCGTGGATCTCTTTGCTAGCCTTATTTCTGTGGAATCTGAGAACAGATATTTCGGATCCCTTTGAAGACTATAGGGCCAAAGGAAATATCCTCCGATACCAAAGAGAAAGAAGCTTTCTGAGAAACTTCGTTGTGTTCTGAGAAATCATCTCACAGTGTTACAGCTTTCCCCTCAAGGAGCCTTTCGCTAAGACAGTTCTTGAGAAATTGGCAAAGTGATACTTGGAAGCCCTTAGAGGGCCATGGTGAAAAAGGAAATATCCTCAGATGAAATCTGGAAAGAAGCTTTCTGAGAAACTACGTAGTGTTCTTTTAATTCATCTCACAGAGTTACATCTGTATTTCATGGATGTCTTTGCTAGCCTCATTTCTGTGGAATCTGAGAACAGATATTTCGGATCCCTTTGAAGACTATAGTTCCAAAGGAAATATCCTCCGATAACAAAGAGAAAGAAGCTTTCTGAGAAACTTCGTTGTGTTCTGTGAAATCATCTCACAGAGTTACAGCTTTCCCCTCAAGGAGCCTTTCGCTAAGACAGTTCTTGTGGAATTGGCAAAGTGATACTTGGAAGCCCATAGAGGGCCATGGTGAAAAAGGAAATATCCTCAGATGAAATCTGGAAAGAAGCTTTTTGTGAAACTGCGTAGTGTTCTGTTAATTCATCTCACAGAGTTACATCTGTATTTCGTGGATCTCTTTGCTAGCCTTATTTCTGTGGAATCTGAGAACAGATATTTCGTATCCCTTTGAAGACTATAGGGCCAAAGGAAATATCCTCCGACAAAAAAGAGAAAGAAGCTTTCTGAGAAACTTCGTTGTGTTCTGTGAAATCATCTCACAGGGTTACAGCTTTCCCCTCAAGGAGACTTTCGCTAAGACAGTTCTAGCGGAATTGGCAAAGTGATATTTGGAAGCCCATAGAGGGCTATGGTGAAAAAGGAAATATCCTCAGATGAAATCTGGAAAGAAACTTTCTGAGAAACTGCTTAGTGTTCTGTTAATTCATCTCACAGAGTTACATCTGTATTTCGTGGATCTCTTTGCTAGCCTTATTTCTGTGGAATCTGAGAACAGATATTTCGGATCCCTTTGACGGCTATAGGGCCAAAGGAAATATCCTCCTATAACAAAGAGAAAGAAACTTTCTGAGAAACTTCTTTGTGTTCTGTGAAATCATCTCACAGAGTTGCAGCTTTCCCCTCAAGGAGCCTTTCGCTAAGACAGTTCTTGTGGAATTGGCAAAGTGATATTGGAAGCCCATAGAGGGCTATGGTGAAAAAGGAAATATCCTCAGATGAAATCTGGAAAGAAGCTTTCTGACAAACTGCTTAGTGTTCTGTTAATTCATCTCACAGGGTTACATCTGTATTTCGTGGATCTCTTTGCTAGCCTTATTTCTGTGGAATCTGAGAACAGATATTTCGGATCCCTTTGAAGACTATAGGGCCAAAGGAAATATCCTCCGATAACAAAGAGAAAGAAGCTTTCTGAGAAACTTCTTGGTGTTCTGTGAAATCATCTCACAGAGTTACAGCTTTCCCCCTCAAGGAGACTTTCGCTAAGACAGTTCTTGTGGAATTGTCAAAGTGATATTTGGAAGCTCATAGAGGGCTATGGTGAAAAAGGAAATATCCTCAGATCAAATCTGGAAAGAAGCTTTCTGAGAAACTGCTTAGTGTTCTGTTAATTCATCTCACAGAGTTACATCTGTATTTCGTGGATCTCTTTGCTAGCCTTATTTCTGTGGAATCTGAGTACAGATATTTCGGATCCCTTTGAAGACTATAGGGCCAAAGGAAATATCCTCCGATAACAAAGAGAAAGAAGCTTTCTGAGAAACTTCGTTGTGTTCTGTGAAATCATCTCACAGAGTTACAGCTTTCCCCTCAAGGAGCCTTTCGCTAAGACAGTTCTAGTGGAATTCGCAAAGTGATATTGGAAGCCCATAGAGGGCTATGGTGAAAAAGGAAATATCCTCAGATGAAATCTGGAAAGAAGCTTTCTGAGAAACTGCGTAGTGTTCTGTTAATTCATCTCACAGAGTTACATCTGTATTTCGTGGATCTCTTTGCTAGCCTTATTTCTGTGGAATCTGAGAACAGATATTTCGGATCCCTTTGAAGACTATAGGGCCAAAGGAAATATTCTCCGATAACAAAGAGAAAGAAGCTTTCTGAGAAACTTCGTTGTGTTCTGTGAAATCATCTCACAGGGTTACAGCTTTCCCCTCAAGGAGACTTTCGCTAAGACAGTTCTAGTGGAATTGGCAAAGTGATATTGGAAGCCCATAGAGGGCCTTGGTGAAAAAGGAAATATCCTCTGATGAAATCTGGAAAGAAGCTTTCTGAGAAACTGCGTAGTGTTCTGTTAATTCATCTCACAGAGTTACATCTGTATTTCGTGGATCTCTTTGCTAGCCTTATTTCTGTGGAATCTGAGAACAGATATTTCGGATCCATTTGAAGACTATAGGGCCAAAGGAAATATCCTCCGATAACAAAGAGAAAGAAGCTTTCTGAGAAACTTCGTTGTGTTCTGTGAAAACATCTCACAGAGTTGCAGCTTTCCCCTGAAGGAGCCTTTCGCTAAGACAGTTCTTGTGGAATTTGCAAAGTGATATCTGGACGCCCATAGAGGGCTATGGTGAAAAAGGAAATATCCTCAGATGAAATCTGGAAAGAAGCTTTCTGAGAAACTGCTTAGTGTTCTGTTAATTCATCTCACAGAGTTCCATCTGTATTTCATGGATCTCTTTGCTAGCCTTATTTCTGTGGAATCTGAGAACAGATATTTCGGATCCCTTTGAAGACTATAGGGCCAAAGGAAATATCCTCCCATAACAAAGAGAAAGAAGCTTTCTGAGATACTTCGTTGTGTTCTGTGAAATCATCTCACAGTGTTACAGCTTTCCCCTCAAGGAGCCTTTCGCTAAGACAGTTCTTGTGGAATTGGCAAAGTGATACTTGGAAGCCCTTAGAGGGCCATGGTGAAAAAGGAAATATCCTCAGATGAAATCTGGAAAGAAGCTTTCTGAGAAACTACGTAGTGTTCTTTTAATTCATCTCACAGAGTTACATCTGTATTTCATGGATGTCTTTGCTAGCCTCATTTCTGTGGAATCTGAGAACAGATATTTCGGATCCCTTTGAAGACTATAGTTCCAAAGGAAATATCCTCCGATAACAAAGAGAAAGAAGCTTTCTGAGAAACTTCGTTGTGTTCTGTGAAATCATCTCACAGAGTTACAGCTTTCCCCTCAAGGAGCCTTTCGCTAAGACAGTTCTTGTGGAATTGGCAAAGTGATACTTGGAAGCCCATAGAGGGCCATGGTGAAAAAGGAAATATCCTCAGATGAAATCTGGAAAGAAGCTTTTTGTGAAACTGCGTAGTGTTCTGTTAATTCATCTCACAGAGTTACATCTGTATTTCGTGGATCTCTTTGCTAGCCTTATTTCTGTGGAATCTGAGAACAGATATTTCGTATCCCTTTGAAGACTATAGGGCCAAAGGAAATATCCTCCGACAAAAAAGAGAAAGAAGCTTTCTGAGAAACTTCGTTGTGTTCTGTGAAATCATCTCACAGGGTTACAGCTTTCCCCTCAAGGAGACTTTCGCTAAGACAGTTCTAGCGGAATTGGCAAAGTGATATTTGGAAGCCCATAGAGGGCTATGGTGAAAAAGGAAATATCCTCAGATGAAATCTGGAAAGAAACTTTCTGAGAAACTGCTTAGTGTTCTGTTAATTCATCTCACAGAGTTACATCTGTATTTCGTGGATCTCTTTGCTAGCCTTATTTCTGTGGAATCTGAGAACAGATATTTCGGATCCCTTTGACGGCTATAGGGCCAAAGGAAATATCCTCCTATAACAAAGAGAAAGAAACTTTCTGAGAAACTTCTTTTTGTTCTGTGAAATCATCTCACAGAGTTGCAGCTTTCCCCTCAAGGAGCCTTTGGCTAAGACAGTTCTTGTGGAATTGGCAAAGTGATATTGGAAGCCCATAGAGGGCTATGGTGAAAAAGGAAATATCCTCAGATGAAATCTGGAAAGAAGCTTTCTGACAAACTGCTTAGTGTTCTGTTAATTCACCTCACAGGGTTACATCTGTATTTCGTGGATCTCTTTGCTAGCCTTATTTCTGTGGAATCTGAGAACAGATATTTCGGATCCCTTTGAAGACTATAGGGCCAAAGGAAATATCCTCCGATAACAAAGAGAAAGAAGCTTTCTGAGAAACTTCTTGGTGTTCTGTGAAATCATCTCACAGAGTTACAGCTTTCCCCCTCAAGGAGCCTTTCGCTAAGACAGTTCTTGTGGAATTGTCAAAGTGATATTTGGAAGCTCATAGAGGGCTATGGTGAAAAAGGAAATATCCTCAGATGAAATCTGGAAAGAAGCTTTCTGAGAAACTGCTTAGTGTTCTGTTAATTCATCTCACAGAGTTACATCTGTATTTCGTGGATCTCTTTGCTAGCCTTATTTCTGTGGAATCTGAGTACAGATATTTCTGATCCCTTTGAAGACTATAGGGCCAAAGGAAATATCCTCCGATAACAAAGAGAAAGAAGCTTTCTGAGAAACTTCGTTGTGTTCTGTGAAATCATCTCACAGAGTTACAGCTTTCCCCTCAAGGAGCCTTTCGCTAAGACAGTTCTAGTGGAATTCGCAAAGTGATATTGGAAGCCCATAGAGGGCCTTGGTGAAAAAGGAAATATCCTCTGATGAAATCTGGAAAGAAGCTTTCTGAGAAACTGCGTAGTGTTCTGTTAATTCATCTCACAGAGTTACATCTGTATTTCGTGGATCTCTTTGCTAACCTTATTTCTGTGGAATCTGAGAACAGATATTTCGGATCCATTTGAAGACTATAGGGCCAAAGGAAATATCCTCCGATAACAAAGAGAAAGAAGCTTTCTGAGAAACTTCGTTGTGTTCTGTGAAAACATCTCACAGAGTTGCAGCTTTCCCCCTCAAGGAGCCTTTCGCTAAGACAGTTCTTGTGGAATTTGCAAAGTGATATCTGGACGCCCATAGAGGGCTATGGTGAAAAAGGAAATATCCTCAGATGAAATCTGGAAAGAAGCTTTCTGAGAAACTGCTTAGTGTTCTGTTAATTCATCTCACAGAGTTCCATCTGTATTTCATGGATCTCTTTGCTAGCCTTATTTCTGTGGAATCTGAGAACAGATATTTCGGATCCCTTTGAAGACTATAGGGCCAAAGGAAATATCCTCCCATAACAAAGAGAAAGAAGCTTTCTGAGATACTTCGTTGTGTTCTGTGAAATCATCTCACAGAGTTACAGCTTTCCCCTCAAGGAGTCTTTCGCTAAGACAGTTCTTGTGGCATTGTCAAAGTGATATTTGGAAGCCCTAGGAGGGCTATGGTGAAAAAGGAAATATCCTCAGATGAAATCTAGATAGAAGCTTTCTGAGAAACTGCGTAGTGTTCTGTTAATTCATCTCACAGAGTTACATCTGTATTTCGTGGATCTCTTTGCTAGCCTTATTTCTGTGGAATCTGAGAACAGATATTTCGGATCCCTTTGAAGACTATAGGGCCAAAGGAAATATCCTCCGATACCAAGGAGAAAGAAGCTTTCTGAGAAACTTCGTTGTGTTCTGAGAAATCATCTCACAGTGTTACAGCTTTCCCCTCAAGGAGCCTTTCGCTAAGACAGTTCTTGTGGAATTGGCAAAGTGATACTTGGAAGCCCTTAGAGGGCCATGGTGAAAAAGGAAATATCCTCAGATGAAATCTGGAAAGAAGCTTTCTGAGAAACTACGTAGTGTTCTGTTAATTCATCTCACAGAGTTACATCTGTATTTCATGGATGTCTTTGCTAGCCTCATTTCTGTGGAATCTGAGAACAGATATTTCGGATGCCTTTGAAGACTATAGTTCCAAAGGAAATATCCTCCGATAACAAAGAGAAAGAAGCTTTCTGAGAAACTTCTTTGTGTTCTGTGAAATCATCTCACAGAGTTACAGCTTTCCCCTCAAGGAGCCTTTCGCTAAGACAGTTCTTGTGGAATTGGCAAAGTGATACTTGGAAGCCCATAGAGAGGCATGGTGAAAAAGGAAATATCCTCAGATGAAATCTGGAAAGAAGCTTTTTGTGAAACTGCGTAGTGTTCTGTTAATTCATCTCACAGAGTTACATCTGTATTTCGTGGATCTCTTTGCTAGCCTTATTTCTGTGGAATCTGAGAACAGATATTTCGTATCCCTTTGAAGACTATAGGGCCAAAGGAAATATCCTCCGACAAAAAAGAGAAAGAAGCTTTCTGAGAAACTTCGTTGTGTTCTGTGAAATCATCTCACAGGGTTACAGCTTTCCCCTCAAGGAGACTTTCGCTAAGACAGTTCTAGTGGAATTGGCAAAGTGATATTTGGAAGCCCTTAGAGGGCTATGGTGAAAAAGGAAATATCCTCAGATGAAATCTGGAAAGAAGCTTTCTGAGAAACTGCTTAGTGTTCTGTTAATTCATCTCACAGGGTTACATCTGTATTTCGTGGATCTCTTTGCTAGCCTTATTTCTGTGGAATCTGAGAACAGATATTTCGGATCCCTTTGAAGACTATAGGGCCAAAGGAAATATCCTCCTATAACAAAGAGAAAGAAGCTTTCTGAGAAACTTCTTGGTGTTCTGTGAAATCATCTCACAGAGTTACAGCTTTCCCCCTCAAGGAGCCTTTCGCTAAGACAGTTCTTGTGGAATTGTCAAAGTGATATTTGGAAGCTCATAGAGGGCTATGGTGAAAAAGGAAATATCCTCAGATCAAATCTGGAAAGAAGCTTTCTGAGAAACTGCTTAGTGTTCTGTTAATTCATCTCACAGAGTTACATCTGTATTTCGTGGATCTCTTTGCTAGCCTTATTTCTGTGGAATCTGAATACAGATATTTCGGATCCCTTTGAAGACTATAGGGCCAAAGGAAATATCCTCCGATAACAAAGAGAAAGAAGCTTTCTGAGAAACTTCGTTGTGTTCTGTGAAATCATCTCACAGAGTTACAGCTTTCCCCTCAAGGAGACTTTCGATAAGACAGTTGTAGTGGAATTCGCAAAGTGATATTTGGAAGCCCATAGAGGGCTATGGTGAAAAAGGAAATGTCCTCAGATGAAATCTGGAAAGAAGCTTTCTGAGAAACTGCTTAGTGTTCTGTTAATTCATCTCACAGAGTTACATCTGTATTTCGTGGATGTCTTTGCTAGCCTTACTTCTGTGGAATCTGAGAACAGATATTTCGGATCCCTTTGAAGACTATAGGGCCAAAGGAAATATCCTCCGACAAAAAAGAGAAAGAAGCTTTCTGAGAAACTTCGTTGTGTTCTGTGAAATCATCTCACAGGGTTACAGCTTTCCCCTCAAGGAGACTTTCGCTAAGACAGTTCTAGCGGAATTGGCAAAGTGATATTTGGAAGCCCATAGAGGGCTATGGTGAAAAAGGAAATATCCTCAGATGAAATCTGGAAAGAAACTTTCTGAGAAACTGCTTAGTGTTCTGTTAATTCATCTCACAGAGTTACATCTGTATTTCGTGGATCTCTTTGCTAGCCTTATTTCTGTGGAATCTGAGAACAGATATTTCGGATCCCTTTGACGGCTATAGGGCCAAAGGAAATATCCTCCTATAACAAAGAGAAAGAAACTTTCTGAGAAACTTCTTTGTGTTCTGTGAAATCATCTCACAGAGTTGCAGCTTTCCCATCAAGGAGCCTTTCGCTAAGACAGTTCTTGTGCAATTGGCAAAGTGATATTGGAAGCCCATAGAGGGCTATGGTGAAAAAGGAAATATCCTCAGATGAAATCTGGAAAGAAGCTTTCTGACAAACTGCTTAGTGTTCTGTTAATTCATCTCACAGGGTTACATCTGTATTTCGTGGATCTCTTTGCTAGCCTTATTTCTGTGGAATCTGAGAACAGATATTTCGGATCCCTTTGAAGACTATAGGGCCAAAGGAAATATCCTCCGATAACAAAGAGAAAGAAGCTTTCTGAGAAACTTCTTGGTGTTCTGTGAAATCATCTCACAGAGTTACAGCTTTCCCCCTCAAGGAGCCTTTCGCTAAGACAGTTCTTGTGGAATTGTCAAAGTGATATTTGGAAGCTCATAGAGGGCTATGGTGAAAAAGGAAATATCCTCAGATCAAATCTGGAAAGAAGCTTTCTGAGAAACTGCTTAGTGTTCTGTTAATTCATCTCACAGAGGTACATCTGCATTTCGTGGATCTCTTTGCTAGCCTTATTTCTGTGGAATCTGAGTACAGATATTTCGGATCCCTTTGAAGACTATAGGGCCAAAGGAAATATCCTACGATAACAAAGAGAAAGAAGCTTTCTGAGAAACTTCGTTGTGTTCTGTGAAATCATCTCACAGAGTTACAGCTTTCCCCTCAATGAGACTTTCGCTAAGACAGTTCTAGTGGAATTCGCAAAGTGATATTTGGAAGGCCATAGAGGGCTATGGTGAAAAAGGAAATGTCCTCAGATGAAATCTGGAAAGAAGCTTTCTGAGAAACTGCTTAGTGTTCTGTTAATTCATCTCACAGAGTTCCATCTGTATTTCGTGGATCTCTTTGCTAGCCTTATTTCTGTGGAATCTGAGAACAGATATTTCGGATCCCTTTGAAGACTATAGGGCCAAAGGAAATATCCTCCGATAACAAAGAGAAAGAAGCTTTCTGAGAAACTTCTTTGTGTTCTGTGAAATAATCTCACAGAGTTACAGCTTTCCCCTCAAGGAGCCTTTCGCTAAGACAGTTCTTTTGGAATTGGCAAAGTGATATTGGAAGCCCATAGAGGGCTATGGTGAAAAAGGAAATATCCTCAGATGAAATCTGGAAAGAAGCTTTCTGAGAAACTGCGTAGTGTTCTGTTAATTCATCTCACAGAGTTACATCTGTATTTCGTGGATCTCTTTGCTAGCCTTATTTCTGTGGAATCTGAGAACAGATATTTCGGATCCCTTTGAAGACTATAGGGTCAAAGGAAATATTCTCCGATAACAAAGAGAAAGAAGCTTTCTGAGAAACTTCGTTGTGTTCTGTGAAATCATCTCACAGGGTTACAGCTTTCCCCTCAAGGAGACTTTCGCTAAGACAGTTCTAGTGGAATTGGCAAAGTGATATTGGAAGCCCATAGAGGGCCTTGGTGAAAAAGGAAATATCCTCTGATGAAATCTGGAAAGAAGCTTTCTGAGAAACTGCGTAGTGTTCTGTTAATTCATCTCACAGAGTTACATCTGTATTTCGTGGATCTCTTTGCTAGCCTTATTTCTGTGGAATCTGAGAACAGATATTTCGGATCCATTTGAAGACTATAGGGCCAAAGGAAATATCCTCCGATAACAAAGAGAAAGAAGCTTTCTGAGAAACTTCGTTGTGTTCTGTGAAAACATCTCACAGAGTTGCAGCTTTCCCCTCAAGGAGCCTTTCGCTAAGACAGTTCTTGTGGAATTTGCAAAGTGATATCTGGACGCCCATAGAGGGCTATGGTGAAAAAGGAAATATCCTCAGATGAAATCTGGAAAGAAGCTTTCTGAGAAACTGCTTAGTGTTCTGTTAATTCATCTCACAGAGTTCCATCTGTATTTCATGGATCTCTTTGCTAGCCTTATTTCTGTGGAATCTGAGAACAGATATTTCGGATCCCTTTGAAGACTATAGGGCCAAAGGAAATATCCTCCCATAACAAAGAGAAAGAAGCTTTCTGAGATACTTCGTTGTGTTCTGTGAAATCATCTCACAGAGTTACAGCTTTCCCCTCAAGGAGTCTTTCGCTAAGACAGTTCTTGTGGCATTGTCAAAGTGATATTTGGAAGCCCTAGGAGGGCTATGGTGAAAAAGGAAATATCCTCAGATGAAATCTAGATAGAAGCTTTCTGAGAAACTGCGTAGTGTTCTGTTAATTCATCTCACAGAGTTACATCTGTATTTCGTGGATCTCTTTGCTAGCCTTATTTCTGTGGAATCTGAGAACAGATATTTCGGATCCCTTTGAAGACTATAGGGCCAAAGGAAATATCCTCCGATACCAAGGAGAAAGAAGCTTTCTGAGAAACTTCGTTGTGTTCTGAGAAATCATCTCACAGTGTTACAGCTTTCCCCTCAAGGAGCCTTTCGCTAAGACAGTTCTTGTGGAATTGGCAAAGTGATACTTGGAAGCCCTTAGAGGGCCATGGTGAAAAAGGAAATATCCTCAGATGAAATCTGGAAAGAAGCTTTCTGAGAAACTACGTAGTGTTCTGTTAATTCATCTCACAGAGTTACATCTGTATTTCATGGATGTCTTTGCTAGCCTCATTTCTGTGGAATCTGAGAACAGATATTTCGGATGCCTTTGAAGACTATAGTTCCAAAGGAAATATCCTCCGATAACAAAGAGAAAGAAGCTTTCTGAGAAACTTCTTTGTGTTCTGTGAAATCATCTCACAGAGTTACAGCTTTCCCCTCAAGGAGCCTTTCGCTAAGACAGTTCTTGTGGAATTGGCAAAGTGATACTTGGAAGCCCATAGAGAGGCATGGTGAAAAAGGAAATATCCTCAGATGAAATCTGGAAAGAAGCTTTTTGTGAAACTGCGTAGTGTTCTGTTAATTCATCTCACAGAGTTACATCTGTATTTCGTGGATCTCTTTGCTAGCCTTATTTCTGTGGAATCTGAGAACAGATATTTCGTATCCCTTTGAAGACTATAGGGCCAAAGGAAATATCCTCCGACAAAAAAGAGAAAGAAGCTTTCTGAGAAACTTCGTTGTGTTCTGTGAAATCATCTCACAGGGTTACAGCTTTCCCCTCAAGGAGACTTTCGCTAAGACAGTTCTAGTGGAATTGGCAAAGTGATATTTGGAAGCCCATAGAGGGCTATGGTGAAAAAGGAAATATCCTCAGATGAAATCTGGAAAGAAGCTTTCTGAGAAACTGCTTAGTGTTCTGTTAATTCATCTCACAGGGTTACATCTGTATTTCGTGGATCTCTTTGCTAGCCTTATTTCTGTGGAATCTGAGAACAGATATTTCGGATCCCTTTGAAGACTATAGGGCCAAAGGAAATATCCTCCTATAACAAAGAGAAAGAAGCTTTCTGAGAAACTTCTTGGTGTTCTGTGAAATCATCTCACAGAGTTACAGCTTTCCCCCTCAAGGAGCCTTTCGCTAAGACAGTTCTTGTGGAATTGTCAAAGTGATATTTGGAAGCTCATAGAGGGCTATGGTGAAAAAGGAAATATCCTCAGATCAAATCTGGAAAGAAGCTTTCTGAGAAACTGCTTAGTGTTCTGTTAATTCATCTCACAGAGTTACATCTGTATTTCGTGGATCTCTTTGCTAGCCTTATTTCTGTGGAATCTGAATACAGATATTTCGGATCCCTTTGAAGACTATAGGGCCAAAGGAAATATCCTCCGATAACAAAGAGAAAGAAGCTTTCTGAGAAACTTCGTTGTGTTCTGTGAAATCATCTCACAGAGTTACAGCTTTCCCCTCAAGGAGACTTTCGCTAAGACAGTTGTAGTGGAATTCGCAAAGTGATATTTGGAAGCCCATAGAGGGCTATGGTGAAAAAGGAAATGTCCTCAGATGAAATCTGGAAAGAAGCTTTCTGAGAAACTGCTTAGTGTTCTGTTAATTCATCTCACAGAGTTACATCTGTATTTCGTGGATGTCTTTGCTAGCCTTATTTCTGTGGAATCTGAGAACAGATATTTCGGATCCCTTTGAAGACTATAGGGCCAAAGGAAATATCCTCCGATAACAAAGAGAAAGAAGCTTTCTGAGAAACTTCTTTGTGTTCTGTGAAATAATCTCACAGAGTTACAGCTTTCCCCTCAAGGAGCCTTTCGCTAAGACAGTTCTTTTGGAATTGGCAAAGTGATATTGGAAGCCCATAGAGGGCTATGGTGAAAAAGGAAATATCCTCAGATGAAATCTGGAAAGAAGCTTTCTGAGAAACTGCGTAGTGTTCTGTTAATTCATCTCACAGAGTTACATCTGTATTTCGTGGATCTCTTTGCTAGCCTTATTTCTGTGGAATCTGAGAACAGATATTTCGGATCCCTTTGAAGACTATAGGGCCAAAGGAAATATCCTCCGATAACAAAGAGAAAGAAGCTTTCTGAGAAACTTCGTTGTGTTCTGTGAAATCATCTCACAGGGTTACAGCTTTCCCCTCAAGGAGACTTTCGCTAAGACAGTTCTAGTGGAATTCGCAAAGTGATATTTGGAAGCCCATAGAGGGCTATGGTGAAAAAGGAAATGTCCTCAGATGAAATCTGGAAAGAAGCTTTCTGAGAAACTGCTTAGTGTTCTGTTAATTCATCTCACAGAGTTACATCTGTATTTCGTGGATCTCTTTGCTAGCCTTATTTCTGTGGAATTTGAGAACAGATATTTCGGATCCCTTTGAAGACTATAGGGCCAAAGGAAATATCCTCCGATAACAAAGAGAAAGAAACTTTCTGAGAAACTTCTTTGTGTTCTGTAAAAACATCTCACAGAGTTACAGCTTTCCCCTCAAGGAGCCTTTCGCTAAGACAGTTCTTGTGGAATTGGCAAAGTGATATTGGAAGCCCATAGAGGGCCTTGGTGAAAAAGGAAATATCCTCTGATGAAATCTGGAAAGAAGCTTTCTGAGAAACTGCGTAGTGTTCTGTTAATTCATCTCACAGAGTTACATCTGTATTTCGTGGATCTCTTTGCTAGCCTTATTTCTGTGGAATCTGAGAACAGATATTTCGGATCCATTTGAAGACTATAGGGCCAAAGGAAATATACTCCGATAACAAAGAGAAAGAAGCTTTCTGAGAAACTTCGTTGTGTTCTGTGAAATCATCTCATAGGGTTACAGCTTTCCCCTCAAGGATACTTTCGCTAAGACAGTTCTAGTGGAATTGGCAAAGTGATATTTGGAAGCCCATAGAGGGCTATGGTGAAAAAGGAAATATCCTCAGATCAAATCTGGAAAGAAGCTTTCTGAGAAACTGCTTAGTGTTCTGTTAATTCATCTCACAGAGTTACATCTGTATTTCGTGGATCTCTTTGCTAGCCTTATTTCTGTGGAATCTGAGTACAGATATTTCGGATCCCTTTGAAGACTATAGGGCCAAAGGAAATATCCTCCGATAACAAAGAGAAAGAAGCTTTCTGAGAAACTTCGTTGTGTTCTGTGAAATCATCTCACAGAGTTACAGCTTTCCCCTCAAGGAGACTTTCGCTAAGACAGTTCTAGTGGAATTCGCAAAGTGATATTTGGAAGCCCATAGAGGGCTATGGTGAAAAAGGAAATGTCCTCAGATGAAATCTGGAAAGAAGCTTTCTGAGAAACTGCTTAGTGTTCTGTTAATTCATCTCACAGAGTTACATCTGTATTTCGTGGATGTCTTTGCTAGCCTTATTTCTGTGGAATCTGAGAACAGATATTTCGGATCCCTTTGAAGACTATAGGGCCAAAGGAAATATCCTCCGATAACAAAGAGAAAGAAGCTTTCTGAGAAACTTCTTTGTGTTCTGTGAAATAATCTCACAGAGTTACAGCTTTCCCCTCAAGGAGCCTTTCGCTAAGACAGTTCTTTTGGAATTGGCAAAGTGATATTGGAAGCCCATAGAGGGCTATGGTGAAAAAGGAAATATCCTCAGATGAAATCTGGAAAGAAGCTTTCTGAGAAACTGCGTAGTGTTCTGTTAATTCATCTCACAGAGTTACATCTGTATTTCGTGGATCTCTTTGCTAGCCTTATTTCTGTGGAATCTGAGAACAGATATTTCGGATCCCTTTGAAGACTATAGGGCCAAAGGAAATATCCTCCGATAACAAAGAGAAAGAAGCTTTCTGAGAAACTTCGTTGTGTTCTGTGAAATCATCTCACAGGGTTACAGCTTTCCCCTCAAGGAGACTTTCGCTAAGACAGTTCTAGTGGAATTCGCAAAGTGATATTTGGAAGCCCATAGAGGGCTATGGTGAAAAAGGAAATGTCCTCAAATGAAATCTGGAAAGAAGCTTTCTGAGAAACTGCTTAGTGTTCTGTTAATTCATCTCACAGAGTTACATCTGTATTTCGTGGATCTCTTTGCTAGCCTTATTTCTGTGGAATTTGAGAACAGATATTTCGGATCCCTTTGAAGACTATAGGGCCAAAGGAAATATCCTCCGATAACAAAGAGAAAGAAACTTTCTGAGAAACTTCTTTGTGTTCTGTGAAAACATCTCACAGAGTTACAGCTTTCCCCTCAAGGAGCCTTTCGCTAAGACAGTTCTTGTGGAATTGGCAAAGTGATATTGGAAGCCCATAGAGGGCCTTGGTGAAAAAGGAAATATCCTCTGATGAAATCTGGAAAGAAGTTTTCTGAGAAACTGCGTAGTGTTCTGTTAATTCGTCTCACAGAGTTACATCTGTATTTCGTGGATCTCTTTGCTAGCCTTATTTCTGTGGAATCTGAGAACAGATATTTCGGATCCATTTGAAGACTATAGGGCCAAAGGAAATATCCTCCGATAACAAAGAGAAAGAAGCTTTCTGAGAAACTTCGTTGTGTTCTGTGAAATCATCTCATAGGGTTACAGCTTTCCCCTCAAGGATACTTTCGCTAAGACAGTTCTAGTGGAATTGGCAAAGTGATATTTGGAAGCCCATAGAGGGCTATGGTGAAAAAGGAAATATCCTCAGATCAAATCTGGAAAGAAGCTTTCTGAGAAAGTGCTTAGTGTTCTGTTAATTCATCTCACAGAGTTACATCTGTATTTCGTGGATCTCTTTGCTAGCCTTATTTCTGTGGAATCTGAGAACAGATATTTCGGATCCCTTTGAAGACTATATGGCCAAAGGAAATATCGTCCGATAAAAAAGAGAAAGAAGCTTTCTGAGAAACTTCGTTGTGTTCTGTGAAATCATCACACAGAGTTACAGCTTTCCCCTCAAGGAGACTTTCGCTAAGACAGTTCTAGTGGAATTGGCAAAGTGATATTTGGAAGCCCATAGAGGGCTATGGTGAAAAAGGAAATGTCCTCAGATGAAATCTGGAAAGAAGCTTTCTGAGAAACTGCTTAGTGTTCTGTTAATTCATCTCACAGAGTTACATCTGTATTTCGTGGATCTCCTTGCTAGCCTTATTTCTGTGGAATCTGAGAAGAGATATTTCGGATCCCTATGAAGACTATAGAGCCAAAGGAAATATCCTCCGATAACAAAGAGAAAGAAGCTTTCTGAGAAACTTCGTTGTGTTCTGTGAAATCATCTCACAGAGTTACAGCTTTCCCCTCAAGGAGACTTTCGCTAAGACAGTTCTAGTGGAATTCGCAAAGTGATATTTGGAAGCCCATAGAGGGCTATGGTGAAAAAGGAAATGTCCTCAGATGAAATCTGGAAAGAAGCTTTCTGAGAAACTGCTTACTGTTCTGTTAATTCATCTCACAGAGTTACATCTGTATTTCGTGGATGTCTTTGCTAGCCTTATTTCTGTGGAATCTGAGAACAGATATTTCGGATCCCTTTGAAGACTATAGGGCCAAAGGAAATATCCTCCGATAACAAAGAGAAAGAAGCTTTCTGAGAAACTTCTTTGTGTTCTGTGAAATAATCTCACAGAGTTACAGCTTTCCCCTCAAGGAGCCTTTCGCTAAGACAGTTCTTTTGGAATTGGCAAAGTGATATTGGAAGCCCATAGAGGGCTATGGTGAAAAAGGAAATATCCTCAGATGAAATCTGGAAAGAAGCTTTCTGAGAAACTGCTTAGTGTTCTGTTAATTCATCTCACAGAGTTACATCTGTATTTCGTGGATCTCTTTGCTAGCCTTATTTCTGTGGAATCTGAGAACAGATATTTCGGATCCATTTGAAGACTATAGGGCCAAAGGAAATATACTCCGATAACAAAGAGAAAGAAGCTTTCTGAGAAACTTCGTTGTGTTCTGTGAAATCATCTCATAGGGTTACAGCTTTCCCCTCAAGGATACTTTCGCTAAGACAGTTCTAGTGGAATTGGCAAAGTGATATTTGGAAGCCCATAGAGGGCTATGGTGAAAAAGGAAATATCCTCAGATCAAATCTGGAAAGAAGCTTTCTGAGAAACTGCTTAGTGTTCTGTTAATTCATCTCACAGAGTTACATCTGTATTTCGTGGATCTCTTTGCTAGCCTTATTTCTGTGGAATCTGAGTACAGATATTTCGGATCCCTTTGAAGACTATAGGGCCAAAGGAAATATCCTCCGATAACAAAGAGAAAGAAGCTTTCTGAGAAACTTCGTTGTGTTCTGTGAAATCATCTCACAGAGTTACAGCTTTCCCCTCAAGGAGACTTTCGCTAAGACAGTTCTAGTGGAATTCGCAAAGTGATATTTGGAAGCCCATAGAGGGCTATGGTGAAAAAGGAAATGTCCTCAGATGAAATCTGGAAAGAAGCTTTCTGAGAAACTGCTTAGTGTTCTGTTAATTCATCTCACAGAGTTACATCTGTATTTCGTGGATGTCTTTGCTAGCCTTATTTCTGTGGAATCTGAGAACAGATATTTCGGATCCCTTTGAAGACTATAGGGCCAAAGGAAATATCCTCCGATAACAAAGAGAAAGAAGCTTTCTGAGAAACTTCTTTGTGTTCTGTGAAATAATCTCACAGAGTTACAGCTTTCCCCTCAAGGAGCCTTTCGCTAAGACAGTTCTTTTGGAATTGGCAAAGTGATATTGGAAGCCCATAGAGGGCTATGGTGAAAAAGGAAATATCCTCAGATGAAATCTGGAAAGAAGCTTTCTGAGAAACTGCGTAGTGTTCTGTTAATTCATCTCACAGAGTTACATCTGTATTTCGTGGATCTCTTTGCTAGCCTTATTTCTGTGGAATCTGAGAACAGATATTTCGGATCCCTTTGAAGACTATAGGGCCAAAGGAAATATCCTCCGATAACAAAGAGAAAGAAGCTTTCTGAGAAACTTCGTTGTGTTCTGTGAAATCATCTCACAGGGTTACAGCTTTCCCCTCAAGGAGACTTTCGCTAAGACAGTTCTAGTGGAATTCGCAAAGTGATATTTGGAAGCCCATAGAGGGCTATGGTGAAAAAGGAAATGTCCTCAGATGAAATCTGGAAAGAAGCTTTCTGAGAAACTGCTTAGTGTTCTGTTAATTCATCTCACAGAGTTACATCTGTATTTCGTGGATCTCTTTGCTAGCCTTATTTCTGTGGAATTTGAGAACAGATATTTCGGATCCCTTTGAAGACTATAGGGCCAAAGGAAATATCCTCCGATAACAAAGAGAAAGAAACTTTCTGAGAAACTTCTTTGTGTTCTGTGAAAACATCTCACAGAGTTACAGCTTTCCCCTCAAGGAGCCTTTCGCTAAGACAGTTCTTGTGGAATTGGCAAAGTGATATTGGAAGCCCATAGAGGGCCTTGGTGAAAAAGGAAATATCCTCTGATGAAATCTGGAAAGAAGTTTTCTGAGAAACTGCGTAGTGTTCTGTTAATTCGTCTCACAGAGTTACATCTGTATTTCGTGGATCTCTTTGCTAGCCTTATTTCTGTGGAATCTGAGAACAGATATTTCGGATCCATTTGAAGACTATAGGGCCAAAGGAAATATCCTCCGATAACAAAGAGAAAGAAGCTTTCTGAGAAACTTCGTTGTGTTCTGTGAAATCATCTCATAGGGTTACAGCTTTCCCCTCAAGGATACTTTCGCTAAGACAGTTCTAGTGGAATTGGCAAAGTGATATTTGGAAGCCCATAGAGGGCTATGGTGAAAAAGGAAATATCCTCAGATCAAATCTGGAAAGAAGCTTTCTGAGAAAGTGCTTAGTGTTCTGTTAATTCATCTCACAGAGTTACATCTGTATTTCGTGGATCTCTTTGCTAGCCTTATTTCTGTGGAATCTGAGAACAGATATTTCGGATCCCTTTGAAGACTATATGGCCAAAGGAAATATCGTCCGATAAAAAAGAGAAAGAAGCTTTCTGAGAAACTTCGTTGTGTTCTGTGAAATCATCACACAGAGTTACAGCTTTCCCCTCAAGGAGACTTTCGCTAAGACAGTTCTAGTGGAATTGGCAAAGTGATATTTGGAAGCCCATAGAGGGCTATGGTGAAAAAGGAAATGTCCTCAGATGAAATCTGGAAAGAAGCTTTCTGAGAAACTGCTTAGTGTTCTGTTAATTCATCTCACAGAGTTACATCTGTATTTCGTGGATCTCCTTGCTAGCCTTATTTCTGTGGAATCTGAGAAGAGATATTTCGGATCCCTATGAAGACTATAGAGCCAAAGGAAATATCCTCCGATAACAAAGAGAAAGAAGCTTTCTGAGAAACTTCGTTGTGTTCTGTGAAATCATCTCACAGAGTTACAGCTTTCCCCTCAAGGAGACTTTCGCTAAGACAGTTCTAGTGGAATTCGCAAAGTGATATTTGGAAGCCCATAGAGGGCTATGGTGAAAAAGGAAATGTCCTCAGATGAAATCTGGAAAGAAGCTTTCTGAGAAACTGCTTACTGTTCTGTTAATTCATCTCACAGAGTTACATCTGTATTTCGTGGATGTCTTTGCTAGCCTTATTTCTGTGGAATCTGAGAACAGATATTTCGGATCCCTTTGAAGACTATAGGGCCAAAGGAAATATCCTCCGATAACAAAGAGAAAGAAGCTTTCTGAGAAACTTCTTTGTGTTCTGTGAAATAATCTCACAGAGTTACAGCTTTCCCCTCAAGGAGCCTTTCGCTAAGACAGTTCTTTTGGAATTGGCAAAGTGATATTGGAAGCCCATAGAGGGCTATGGTGAAAAAGGAAATATCCTCAGATGAAATCTGGAAAGAAGCTTTCTGAGAAACTGCGTAGTGTTCTGTTAATTCATCTCACAGAGTTACATCTGTATTTCGTGGATCTCTTTGCTAGCCTTATTTCTGTGGAATCTGAGAACAGATATTTCGGATCCCTTTGAAGACTATAGGGCCAAAGGAAATATCCTCCGATAACAAAGAGAAAGAAGCTTTCTGAGAAACTTCGTTGTGTTCTGTGAAATCATCTCACAGGGATACAGCTTTCCCCTCAAGGAGACTTTCGCTAAGACAGTTCTAGTGGAATTCCAAAGTGATATTTGGAAGCCCATAGAGGGCTATGGTGAAAAAGGAAATGTCCTCAGATGAAATCTGGAAAGAAGCTTTCTGAGAAACTGCTTAGTGTTCTGTTAATTCATCTCACAGAGTTACATCTGTATTTCGTGGATCTCTTTGCTAGCCTTATTTCTGTGGAATATGAGAACAGATATTTCGGATCCCTTTGAAGACTATAGGGCCAAAGGAAATATCCTCCGATAACAAAGAGAAAGAAACTTTCTGAGAAACTTCTTTGTGTTCTGTGAAAACATCTCACAGAGTTACAGCTTTCCCCTCAAGGAGCCTTTCGCTAAGACAGTTCTTGTGGAATTGGCAAAGTGATATTGGAAGCCCATAGAGGGCCTTTGTGAAAAAGGAAATATCCTCTGATGAAATCTGGAAAGAAGTTTTCTGAGAAACTGCGTAGTGTTCTGTTAATTCGTCTCACAGAGTTACATCTGTATTTCGTGGATCTCTTTGCTAGCCTTATTTCTGTGGAATCTGAGAACAGATATTTCGGATCCATTTGAAGACTATAGGGCCAAAGGAAATATCCTCCGATAACAAAGAGAAAGAAGCTTTCTGAGAAACTTCGTTGTGTTCTGTGAAATCATCTCATAGGGTTACAGCTTTCCCCTCAAGGATACTTTCGCTAAGACAGTTCTAGTGGAATTGGCAAAGTGATATTTGGAAGCCCATAGAGGGCTATGGTGAAAAAGGAAATATCCTCAGATCAAATCTGGAAAGAAGCTTTCTGAGAAAGTGCTTAGTGTTCTGTTAATTCATCTCACAGAGTTACATCTGTATTTCGTGGATCTCTTTGCTAGCCTTATTTCTGTGGAATCTGAGAACAGATATTTCGGATCCCTTTGAAGACTATATGGCCAAAGGAAATATCCTCCGATAAAAAAGAGAAAGAAGCTTTCTGAGAAACTTCGTTGTGTTCTGTGAAATCATCACACAGAGTTACAGCTTTCCCCTCAAGGAGACTTTCGCTAAGACAGTTCTAGTGGAATTGGCAAAGTGATATTTGGAAGCCCATAGAGGGCTATGGTGAAAAAGGAAATGTCCTCAGATGAAATCTGGAAGAAGCTTTCTGAGAAACTGCTTAGTGTTCTGTTAATTCATCTCACAGAGTTACATCTGTATTTCGTGGATCTCCTTGCTAGCCTTATTTCTGTGGAATCTGAGAACAGATATTTCGGATCCCTTTGAAGACTATAGGGCCAAAGGAAATATCCTCCGATAACAAAGAGAAAGAAGCTTTCTGAGAAACTTCGTTGTGTTCTGTGAAATCATCTCACAGAGTTACAGCTTTCCCCTCAAGGAGACTTTCGCTAAGACAGTTCTAGTGGAATTCGCAAAGTGATATTTGGAAGCCCATAGAGGGCTATGGTGAAAAAGGAAATGTCCTCAGATGAAATCTGGAAAGAAGCTTTCTGAGAAACTGCTTACTGTTCTGTTAATTCATCTCACAGAGTTACATCTGTATTTCGTGGATCTCCTTGCTAGCCTTATTTCTGTGGAATCTGAGAACAGATATTTCGGATCCCTTTGAAGACTAAGGGCCAAAGGAAATATCCTCTGATAACAAAGAGAAAGAAGCTTTCTAAGAAACTTCGTTGTTTTCTGTGAAATCATCTCACAGAGTTGCAGCTTTCCTCTCAAGGAGCCTTTCGCTAAGACAGTTCTTGTGGAATTGGCAAAGTGATATTTGGAAGCCCATAGAGGGCTATGGTGAAAAAGGAAATATCCTCAGATGAAATCTGGAAAGAAGCTTTCTGAGAAACTGCTTAGTGTTCTGTTAATTCATCTCACAGAGTTACATCTGTATTTCGTGGATGTCTTTGCTAGCCTTATTTCTGTGGAATCTGAGAACAGATATTTCGGATCCCTATGAAGACTATAGGGCCAAAGGAAATATCCTCCGATAACAAAGAGAAAGAAGCTTTCTGAGAAACTTCGTTGTGTTCTGTGAAATCATCTCACAGAGTTACAGCTTTCCCCTCAAGGAGCCTTTCGCTAAGACAGTTCTTGTGGAGTTGGCAAAGTGATATTTGGAAGCCCATAGTGGGCTATGGTGAAAAAGGAAATATCCTCAGATGAAATCTGGAAAGAAGCTTTCTGAGAAACTGCTTAGTGTTCTGTTAATTCATCTCACAGAGTTACATCTGTATTTCGTGGATGTCTTTGCTAGCCTTATTTCTGTGGAATCTGAGAACAGATATTTCGGATCCCTATGAAGACTATAGGGCAAAAGGAAATATCCTCCGATAACAAAGAGAAAGAAGCTTTCTGAGAAACTTCGTTGTGTTCTGTGAAATCATCTCACAGAGTTACAGCTTTCCCCTCAAGGAGCCTTTCGCTAAGACAGTTCTTGTGGAGTTGGCAAAGTGATATTTGGAAGCCCATAGTGGGCTATGGTGAAAAAGGAAATATCCTCAGATGAAATCTGGAAAGAAGCTTTCTGAGAAACTGCTTAGTGTTCTGTTAATTCATCTCACAGAGTTACATCTGTATTTCGTGGATGTCTTTGCTAGCCTTATTTCTGTGGAATCTGAGAACAGATATTTCGGATCCCTATGAAGACTATAGGGCCAAAGGAAATATCCTCCGATAACAAAGAGAAAGAAGCTTTCTGAGAAACTGCTTAGTGTTCTGTTAATTCATCTCACTGGGTTACATCTGTATTTCGTTGATCTCTTTGCTAGCCTTATTTCTGTTGAATCTGAGAACAGATATTTCGGATCCCTTTGAAGACTGTAGGGCCAAAGGAAATATCCTCCGATAACAAAGAGAAAGAAGCTTTCTGAGAAACTTCTTTCTGTTCTGTGAAATCATCTCACAGAGCTACAGCTTTCCCCTCAAGGAGCCTTTCGCTAAGACAGTTCTTGTGGAGTTGGCAAAGTGATATTTGGAAGCCCATAGTGGGCTATGGTGAAAAAGGAAATATCCTCAGATGAAATCTGGAAAGAAGCTTTCTGAGAAACTGCTTAGTGTTCTGTTAATTCATCTCACAGAGTTACATCTGTATTTCGTGGATGTCTTTGCTAGCCTTATTTCTGTGGAATCTGAGAACAGATATTTCGGATCCCTATGAAGACTATAGGGCCGAAGGAAATATCCTCCGATAACAAAGAGAAAGAAGCTTTCTGAGAAACTTCGTAGTGTTCTGTGAAATCATCTCACAGAGTTACAGCTTTCCCCTCAAGGAGCCTTTTTCTAAGACAGTTCTTGTGGAATTGGCAAAGTGATATTTGGAAGCCCATAGAGGGCTATGGTGAAAAAGGAAATATCCTCAGATGAAATCTGGAAAGAAGCTTTCTGAGAAACTGCTTAGTGTTCTGTTAATTCATCTCACAGAGTTCCATCTGTATTTCGTGGATCTCTTTGCTAGCCTTATTTCTGTGGAATCTGAGAACAGATATTTCGGATCCCTTTGAAGACTATAGGGCCAAAGGAAATATCCTCCGATAACAAAGAGAAAGAAGCTTTCTGAGAAACTTCTTGGTGTTCTGTGAAATCATCTCACAGAGTTACAGCTTTCCCCTCAAGGAGCCTTTCGCTAAGACAGTTCTTGTGGAATTGTCAAAGTGATATTTGGAAGCCCAAGGAGGGCTATGGTGAAAAAGGAAAATCCTCAGATGAAATCTAGATAGAAGCTTTCTGAGAAACTGCTTAGTGTTCTGTTAATTCATCTCACAGAGTTACATCTGTATTTCGTGGATCTCTTTGCTAGCCTTATTTCTGTGGAATCTGAGAACAGATATTTCGTATCCCTTTGAAGACTATAGGGCCAAAGGAAATATCCTGCGACAACAAAGTGAAAGAAGCTTTCTGAGAAACTTCGTTGTGTTCTGTGAAATCATCTCACAGGGTTACAGCTTTCCCCTCAAGGAGACTTTCGCTAAGACAGTTCATGTGGAATTGGCATAGTGATATTTGGAAGCCCATAGAGGGCTATGGTGAAAAAGGAAATATCCTCAGATGAAATCTGGAAAGAAGCTTTCTGAGAAACTGCTTAGTGTTCTGTTAAGTCATCTCACAGAGTTGCAACTGTATTTCATGGATCTCTTTGCTAGCCTTATTTCTGTGGAATCTGAGAACAGATATTTCGGATGCCTTTGAAGGCTATAGGGCCAAAGGAAATATCCTCCTATAACAAAGAGAAAGAAACTTTCTGAGAAACTTCTTTGTGTTCTGGAAATCATCTCACAGAGTTGCTGATTTCCCCTCAAGGAGCCTTTCGCTAAGACAGTTCTTGTGGAATTGGCAAAGTGATATTGGAATCCCATAGAGGGCTATGGTGAAAAAGGAAATATCCTCAGATGAAATCTGGAAAGAAGCTTTCTGAGAAACTGCGCAGTGTTCTGTTAATTCATCTCACAGAGTTACATCTGTATTTCGTGGATCTCTTTGCTAGCCTTATTTCTGTGGAATCTGAGAACAGATATTTCGGATCCCTTTGAAGACTGTAGGGCCAAAGGAAATATCCTCCTATAACAAAGAGAAAGAAGCTTTCTGAGAAAATTCTTGGTGTTCTGTGAAATCATCTCACAGAGTTACAGCTTTCCCCCTCACGGAGCCTTTAGCTAAGACAGTTCTTATGGTATTGTCAAAGTGATATTTGGAAGCCCATAGAGGGCTATGGTGAAAAAGGAAATATCCTCAGATGAAATCTGGAAAGAAGCTTTCTGAGAAACTGCTTAGTGTTCTGTTAATTCATCTCACAGAGTTACAACTGTATTTCGTGGATCGCTTTGCTAGCCTTATTTCTGTAGAATCTGAGAACAGATATTTCGGATCCCTTTGAAGACCATAGGGCTAAAGGAAATATCCTCCGACAACAAAGAGAAAGAAGCTTTCTGAGAAACTTCGTTGTGTTCTGTGAAATCATCACACAGAGTTACAGCTTTCCCCTCAAGGAGACTTTCGCTAAGACAGTTCTAGTGGAATTGGCAAAGTGATATTTGGAAGGCCATAGAGGGCTATGGTGAAAAAGGAAATGTCCTCAGATGAAATCTGGAAAGAAGCTTTCTGAGAAACTGCTTAGTGTTCTGTTAATTCATCTCACAGAGTTACATCTGTATTTCGTGGATCTCCTTGCCAGCCTTATTTCTGTGGAATCTGAGAACAGATATTTCGGATCCCTTTGAAGACTATAGGGCCAAAGGAAATATCATCCGATAACAAAGAGAAAGAAGCTTTCTGAGAAACTTCGTTGTGTTCTGTGAAATCATCTCACAGAGTTACAGCTTTCCCCTCAAGGAGACTTTCGCTAAGACAGTTCTAGTGGAATTCGCAAAGTGATATTTGGAAGCCCATAGAGGGCTATGGTGAAAAAGGAAATGTCCTCAGATGAAATCTGGAAAGAAGCTTTCTGAGAAACTGCTTAGTGTTCTGTTAATTCATCTCACAGAGTTACATCTGTATTTCGTGGATGTCTTTGCTAGCCTTATTTCTGTGGAATCTGAGAACAGATATTTCGGATCCCTATGAAGACTATAGGGCCAAAGGAAATATCCTCCGATAACAAAGAGAAAGAAGCTTTCTGAGAAACTTCGTTGTGTTCTGTGAAATCATCTCACAGAGTTACAGCTTTCCCCTCAAGGAGCCTTTCGCTAAGACAGTTCTTGTGGAATTGGAAAAGTGATATTTGGAAGCCCATAGAGGGCTATGGTGAAAAAGGAAATATCCTCAGATGAAATCTGGAAAGAAGCTTTCTGAGAAACTGCTTAGTGTTCTGTTAATTCAACTCACAGAGTTACATCTGTATTTCGTGGATCTCTTTGATAGCCTTATTTCTGTGGAATCTGAGAACAGATATTTCGGATCCCTTTGAAGACTAAGGGCCAAGGAAATATCCTCCGATAACAAAGAGAAAGAAGCTTTTTGAGAAACTTCGTTGTGTTCTCTGAAATCATCTCACAGAGTTGCAGCTTTCCCCTCAAGGAGCCTTTCGCTAAGACAGTTCTTGTGGAATTGGCAAAGTGATAACTGGACGCCCATAGAGGGCAATGGTGAAAAAGGAAATATCCTCAGATGAAATCTGGAAATAAGCTTTCTGAGAAACTGCTTAGTGTTCTGTTAATTCATCTCACAGAGTTCCATCTGTATTTCGTGGATCTCTTTGCTAGCCTTATTTCTGTGGAATCTGAGAACAGATATTTCGGATCCCTTTGAAGACTATATGGCCAAAGGAAATATCCTCCGATAAAAAAGAGAAAGAAGCTTTCTGAGAAACTTCGTTGTGTTCTGTGAAATCATCACACAGAGTTACAGCTTTCCCCTCAAGGAGACTTTCGCTAAGACAGTTCTAGTGGAATTGGAAAAGTGATATTTGGAAGCCCATAGAGGGCTATGGTGAAAAAGGAAATGTCCTCAGATGAAATCTGGAAAGAAGCTTTCTGAGAAACTGCTTAGTGTTCTGTTAATTCATCTCACAGAGTTACATCTGTATTTCGTGGATCTCCTTGCTACCCTTATTTCTGTGGAATCTGAGAACAGATATTTCGGATCCCTTTGAAGACAATAGGGCCAAAGGAAATATCCTCCGATAACAAAGAGAAAGAAGCTTTCTGAGAAACTTCGTTGTGTTCTGTGAAATCATCTCACAGAGTTACAGCTTTCCCCTCAAGGAGACTTTCGCTAAGACAGTTCTAGTGGAATTCGCAAAGTGATATTTGGAAGCCCATAGAGGGCTATGGTGAAAAAGGAAATGTCCTCAGATGAAATCTGGAAAGAAGCTTTCTGAGAAACTGCTTACTGTTCTGTTAATTCATCTCACAGAGTAACATCTGTATTTCGTGGATCTCCTTGCTAGCCTTATTTCTGTGGAATCTGAGAACAGATATTTCGGATCCCTTTGAAGACTAAGGGCCAAAGGAAATATCCTCTGATAACAAAGAGAAAGAAGCTTTCTAAGAAACTTCGTTGTGTTCTGTGAAATCATCTCACAGAGTTGCAGCTTTCCTCTCAAGGAGCCTTTCGCTAAGACAGTTCTTGTGGAATTGGCAACGTGATATTTGGAAGCCCATAGAGGGCTAAGGTGAAAAAGGAAATATCCTCAGATGAAATCTGGAAAGAAGCTTTCTGAGAAACTGCTTAGTGTTCTGTTAATTCATCTCACAGAGTTACATCTGTATTTCGTGGATGTCTTTGCTAGCCTTATTTCTGTGGAATCTGAGAACAGATATTTCGGATCCCTATGAAGACTATAGGGCCAAAGGAAATATCCTCCGATAACAAAGAGAAAGAAGCTTTCTGAGAAACTTCGTTGTGTTCTGTGAAATCATCTCACAGAGTTACAGCTTTCCCCTCAAGGAGCCTTTCGCTAAGACAGTTCTTGTGGAGTTGGCAAAGTGATATTTGGAAGCCCATAGTGGGCTATGGTGAAAAAGGAAATATCCTCAGATGAAATCTGGAAAGAAGCTTTCTGAGAAACTGCTTAGTGTTCTGTTAATTCATCTCACAGAGTTACATCTGTATTTCGTGGATCTCTTTGCTAGCCTTATTTCTGTGGAATCTGAGAACAGATATTTCGGATCCCTATGAAGACTATAGGGCCAAAGGAAATATCCTCCGATAACAAAGAGAAAGAAGCTTTCTGAGAAACTGCTTAGTGTTCTGTTAATTCATCTCACTGGGTTACATCTGTATTTCGTGGATCTCTTTGCTAGCCTTATTTCTGTTGAATCTGAGAACAGATACTTCGGATCCCTTTGAAGACTGTAGGGCCAAAGGAAATATCCTCCGATAACAAAGAGAAAGAAGCTTTCTGAGAAACTTCTTTGTGTTCTGTGAAATCATCTCACAGAGCTACAGTTTTCCCCTCAAGGAGCCTTTCGCTAAGACAGTTCTTGTGGAATTGGCAAAGTGATATTTGGAAGCCCATAGAGGGCTATGGTGAAAAAGGAAATATCCTCAGATGAAATCTGGAAAGAAGCTTTCTGAGAAACTGCTTAGTGTTCTGTTATTTCATCTCACAGAGTTACATCTGTATTTCGTGAATCTCCTTGCTAGCCTTATTTTTGTGGAATCTTAGAACAGATATTTCGGATCCCTTTGAAGACTATAGGGCCAAAGGAAATATCCTCCGATAACAAAGAGAAAGAAGCTCTCTGAGAAACTTCGTTGTGTTCTGTGAAATCATCTCACAGAGTTACAGCTTTCCCCTCAAGGAGCCTTTTTCTAAGACAGTTCTTGTGGAATTGGCAAAGTGATATTTGGAAGCCCATAGAGGGCTATGGTGAAAAAGGAAATATCCTCAGGTGAAATCTGGAAAGAAGATTTCTGAGAAACTGCTTAGTGTTCTGTTAATTCATCTCACAGAGTTCCATCTGTATTTCGTGGATCTCTTTGCTAGCCTTATTTCTGTGGAATCTGAGAACAGATATATCGGATCCCTTTGAAGACTATAGGGCCAAAGGAAATATCCTCCGATAGAAAAGAGAAAGAAGTTTTCTGAGAAACTTCTTGGTGTTCTGTGAAATCATCTCACAGAGTTACAGCTTTCCCCTCAAGGAGCCTTTCGCTAAGACAGTTCTTGTGGAATTGTCAAAGTGATATTTGGAAGCCCAAGGAGGGCTATGGTGAAAAAGGAAAATCCTCAGATGAAATCTAGATAGAAGCTTTCTGAGAAACTGCTTAGTGTTCTGTTAATTCATCTCACAGAGTTACATCTGTATTTCGTGGATCTCCTTGCTAGCCTTATTTCTGTGGAATCTGAGAACAGATATTTCGGATCCCTTTGAAGATTAAGGGCCAAAGGAAATATCCTCCGATAACAAAGAGAAAGAAGCTTTCTGAGAAACTTCGTTGTGTTCTGTGAAATCATCTCACAGAGTTGCAGCTTTCCTCTCAAGGAGCCTTTCGCTAAGACAGTTCTTGTGGAATTGGCAAAGTGATATTTGGAAGCCCATAGAGGGCAATGGTTAAAAACGAAATATCCTCAGATGAAATCTGGAAAGAAGCTTTCTGAGAAACTGCTTAGTGTTCTGTTAAGTCATCTCACAGAGTTACTTCTGTATTTCGTGGATGTCTTTGCTAGCTTTATTTCTGTGGAATCTGAGAACAGATAATTCGTATCCATATGAAGACTATAGGGCCAAAGGAAATATCCTCCGATAACAAAGAGAAAGAAGCTTTCTGCGAAACTTCGTTGTGTTCTGTGAAATCATCTCACATAGTTACAGCTTTCCCCTGAAGGAGCCTTTCGCTAAGACAGTTCTTGTGGAATTGGCAAAGTGATATTTGGAAGCCCATAGAGGGCTATGGTGAAAATGGAAATATCCTCAGATGAAATCTGGAAAGAAGCTTTCTGAGAAACTGCTTAGTGTTCTGTTAATTCATCTCACAGAGTTACATCTGTACTTCGTGAATCTCCTTGCTAGCCTTAGTTCTGTGGAATCTGAGAACAGATATTTCGGATCCCTTTGAAGACTGTACGGCGAAAGGAAATATCCTCCGATAACAAAGAGAAAGAAGCTTTCTGAGAAACTTCGTTGTGTTCTGTGAAATCATCTCACAGAGTTACAGCTTTCCCCTCAAGGAGCCTTTCGCTAAGACAGTTCTAGTGGAATTGGCAAAGTGATATTTGGAAGCCCATAGAGGGCTATTCTGAAAAAGAAAATATCCTCAGATGAAATCTGGAAAGAAGCTTTCTGAGAAACTGCTTAGTGTTCTGTTAATTCAACTCACAGAGTTACATCTGTATTTCGTGGATCTCTTTGCTAGCCTTATTTCTATGGAATCTGAGAACAGATATTTCGGATCCCTTTTAAGACTAAGGGCCAAAGGAAATATCCTCCGATAACAAAGAGAAAGAAGCTTTCTGAGAAACTTCGTTGTGTTCTGTGAAAACATCTCACAGAGTTGCAGCTTTCCCCTCAAGGAGCCTTTCGCTAAGACAGTTCTTGTGGAATTTGCAAAGTGATATCTGGACGCCCATAGAGGGCTATGGTGAAAAAGGAAATATCCTCAGATGAAATCTGGAAAGAAGCTTTCTGAGAAACTGCTTAGTGTTCTGTTAATTCATCTCACAGAGTTCCATCTGTATTTCATGGATCTCTTTGCTAGCCTTATTTCTGTGGAATCTGAGAACAGATATTTCGGATCCCTTTGAAGACTATAGGGCCAAAGGAAATATCCTCCGATAACAAAGAGAAAGAAGCTTTCTGAGATACTTCTTTGTGTTCTGTGAAATCATCTCACAGAGTTACAGCTTTACCCTCAAGGAGTCTTTCGCTAAGACAGTTCTTGTGGAATTGTCAAAGTGATATTTGGAAGCCCTAGGAGGGCTAAGGTAAAAAAGGAAATATCCTCAGATGAAATCTAGATAGAAGCTTTCTGAGAAACTGCGTAGTGTTCTGTTAATTCATCTCACAGAGTTACATCTGTATTGCGTGGATCTCTTTGCTAGCCTTATTTCTGTGGAATCTGAGAACAGATATTTCGGATCCCTTTGAAGACTATAGGGCCAAAGGAAATATCCTCCGATACCAAAGAGAAAGAAGCTTTCTGAGAAACTTCGTTGTGTTCTGAGAAATCATCTCACAGTGTTACAGCTTTCCCCTCAAGGAGCCTTTCGCTAAGACAGTTCTTGTGGAATTGGCAAAGTGATACTTGGAAGCCCTTAGAGGGCCATGGTGAAAAAGGAAATATCCTCAGATGAAATCTGGAAAGAAGCTTTCTGAGAAACTACGTAGTGTTCTTTTAATTCATCTCACAGAGTTACATCTGTATTTCATGGATGTCTTTGCTAGCCTCATTTCTGTGGAATCTGAGAACAGATATTTCGGATCCCTTTGAAGACTATAGGGCCAAAGGAAATATCCTCCGACAAAAAAGAGAAAGAAGCTTTCTGAGAAACTTCGTTGTGTTCTGTGAAATCATCTCACAGGGTTACAGCTTTCCCCTCAAGGAGACTTTCGCTAAGACAGTTCTAGCGGAATTGGCAAAGTGATATTTGGAAGCCCATAGAGGGCTATGGTGAAAAAGGAAATATCCTCAGATGAAATCTGGAAAGAAACTTTCTGAGAAACTGCTTAGTGTTCTGTTAATTCATCTCACAGAGTTACATCTGTATTTCGTGGATCTCTTTGCTAGCCTTATTTCTGTGGAATCTGAGAACAGATATTTCGGATCCCTTTGACGGCTATAGGGCCAAAGGAAATATCCTCCGATAACAAAGAGAAAGAAGCTTTCTGAGAAACTTCTTGGTGTTCTGTGAAATCATCTCACAGAGTTACAGCTTTCCCCCTCAAGGAGCCTTTCGCTAAGACAGTTCTTGTGGAATTGTCAAAGTGATATTTGGAAGCTCATAGAGGGCTATGGTGAAAAAGGAAATATCCTCAGATCAAATCTGGAAAGAAGCTTTCTGAGAAACTGCTTAGTGTTCTGTTAATTCATCTCACAGAGTTACATCTGTATTTCGTGGATCTCTTTGCTAGCCTTATTTCTGTGGAATCTGAGTACAGATATTTCGGATCCCTTTGAAGACTATAGGGCCAAAGGAAATATCCTACGATAACATAGAGAAAGAAGCTTTCTGAGAAACTTCGTTGTGTTTGTGAAATCATCTCACAGAGTTACAGCTTTCCCCTCAAGGAGACTTTCGCTAAGACAGTTCTAGTGGAATTCGCAAAGTGATATTTGGAAGGCCATAGAGGGCTATGGTGAAAAAGGAAATGTCCCAGATGAAATCTGGAAAGAAGCTTTCTGAGAAACTGCTTAGTGTTCTGTTAATTCATCTCACAGAGTTACATCTGTATTTCGTGGATCTCTTTGCTAGCCTTATTTCTGTGGAATCTGAGATCAGATATTTCGGATCCCTTTGAAGACTATAGGGCCAAAGGAAATATCCTCCGATAACAAAGAGAAAGAAACTTTCTGAGAAACTTCTTTGTGTTCTGTGAAAACATCTCACAGAGTTACAGCTTTCCCCTCAAGGAGCCTTTCGCTAAGACAGTTCTTGTGGAATTGGCAAAGTGATATTGGAAGCCCATAGAGGGCCTTGGTGAAAAAGGAAATATCCTCTGATGAAATCTGGAAAGAAGCTTTCTGAGAAACTGCGTAGTGTTCTGTTAATTCATCTCACAGAGTTACATCTGTATTTCGTGGATCTCTTTGCTAGCCTTATTTCTGTGGAATCTGAGAACAGATATTTCGGATCCATTTGAAGACTATAGGGCCAAAGGAAATATCCTCCGATAACAAAGAGAAAGAAGCTTTCTGAGAAACATCGTTGTGTTCTGTGAAAACATCTCACAGAGTTGCAGCTTTCCCCTCAAGGAGCCTTTCGCTAAGACAGTTCTTGTGGAATTTGCAAAGTGATATCTGGACGCCCATAGAGGGCTATGGTGAAAAAGGAAATATCCTCAGATGAAATCTGGAAAGAAGCTTTCTGAGAAACTGCTTAGTGTTCTGTTAATTCATCTCACAGAGTTCCATCTGTATTTCATGGATCTCTTTGCTAGCCTTATTTCTGTGGAATCTGAGAACAGATATTTCGGATCCCTTTGAAGACTATAGGGCCAAAGGAAATATCCTCCCATAACAAAGAGAAAGAAGCTTTCTGAGATACTTCGTTGTGTTCTGTGAAATCATCTCACAGAGTTACAGCTTTCCCCTCAAGGAGTCTTTCGCTAAGACAGTTCTTGTGGAATTGTCAAAGTGATATTTGGAAGCCCTAGGAGGGCTATGGTGAAAAAGGAAATATCCTCAGATGAAATCTAGATAGAAGCTTTCTGAGAAACTGCGTAGTGTTCTGTTAATTCATCTCACAGAGTTACATCTGTATTTCGTGGATCTCTTTGCTAGCCTTATTTCTGTGGAATCTGAGAACAGATATTTCGGTTCCCTTTGAAGACTATAGGGCCAAAGGAAATATCCTCCGATACCAAGGAGAAAGAAGCTTTCTGAGAAACTTTGTTGTGTTCTGAGAAATCATCTCACAGTGTTACAGCTTTCCCCTCAAGGAGCCTTTCGCTAAGACAGTTCTTGTGGAATTGGCAAAGTGATACTTGGAAGCCCTTAGAGGGCCATGGTGAAAAAGGAAATATCCTCAGATGAAATCTGGAAAGAAGCTTTCTGAGAAACTACGTAGTGTTCTGTTAATTCATCTCACAGAGTTACATCTGTATTTCATGGATGTCTTTGCTAGCCTCATTTCTGTGGAATCTGAGAACAGATATTTCGGATCCCTTTGAAGACTATAGTTCCAAAGGAAATATCCTCCGATAACAAAGAGAAAGAAGCTTTCTGAGAAACTTCTTTGTGTTCTGTGAAATCATCTCACAGAGTTACAGCTTTCCCCTCAAGGAGCCTTTCGCTAAGACAGTTCTTGTGGAATTGGCAAAGTGATACTTGGAAGCCCATAGAGAGGCATGGTGAAAAAGGAAATATCCTCAGATGAAATCTGGAAAGAAGCTTTTTGTGAAACTGCGTAGTGTTCTGTTAATTCATCTCACAGAGTTACATCTGTATTTCGTGGATCTCTTTGCTAGCCTTATTTCTGTGGAATCTGAGAACAGATATTTCGTATCCCTTTGAAGACTATAGGGCCAAAGGAAATATCCTCCGACAAAAAAGAGAAAGAAGCTTTCTGAGAAACTTCGTTGTGTTCTGTGAAGTCATCTCACAGGGTTACAGCTTTCCCCTCAAGGAGACTTTCGCTAAGACAGTTCTAGTGGAATTGGCAAAGTGATATTTGGAAGCCCATAGAGGGCTATGGTGAAAAAGGAAATATCCTCAGATGAAATCTGGAAAGAAGCTTTCTGAGAAACTGCTTAGTGTTCTGTTAATTCATCTCACAGGGTTACATCTGTATTTCGTGGATCTCTTTGCTAGCCTTATTTCTGTGGAATCTGAGAACAGATATTTCGGATCCCTTTGAAGACTATAGGGCCAAAGGAAATATCCTCCGATAACAAAGAGAAAGAAGCTTTCTGAGAAACTTCTTGGTGTTCTGTGAAATCATCTCACAGAGTTACAGCTTTCCCCCTCAAGGAGCCTTTCGCTAAGACAGTTCTTGTGGAATTGTCAAAGTGATATTTGGAAGCTCATAGAGGGCTATGGTGAAAAAGGAAATATCCTCAGATCAAATCTGGAAAGAAGCTTTCTGAGAAACTGCTTAGTGTTCTGTTAATTCATCTCACAGAGTTACATCTGTATTTCGTGGATCTCTTTGCTAGCCTTATTTCTGTGGAATCTGAGTACAGATATTTCGGATCCCTTTGAAGACTATAGGGCCAAAGGAAATATCCTCCGATAACAAAGAGAAAGAAGCTTTCTGAGAAACTTCGTTGTGTTCTGTGAAATCATCTCACAGAGTTACAGCTTTCCCCTCAAGGAGACTTTCGCTAAGACAGTTGTAGTGGAATTCGCAAAGTGATATTTGGAAGCCCATAGAGGGCTATGGTGAAAAAGGAAATGTCCTCAGATGAAATCTGGAAAGAAGCTTTCTGAGAAACTGCTTAGTGTTCTGTTAATTCATCTCACAGAGTTACATCTGTATTTCGTGGATGTCTTTGCTAGCCTTATTTCTGTGGAATCTGAGAACAGATATTTCGGATCCCTTTGAAGACTATAGGGCCCATGGAAATATCCTCCGATAACAAAGAGAAAGAAGCTTTCTGAGAAACTTCTTTGTGTTCTGTGAAATAATCTCACAGAGTTACAGCTTTCCCCTCAAGGAGCCTTTCGCTAAGACAGTTCTTTTGGAATTGGCAAAGTGATATTGGAAGCCCATAGAGGGCTATGGTGAAAAAGGAAATATCCTCAGATGAAATCTGGAAAGAAGCTTTCTGAGAAACTGCGTAGTGTTCTGTTAATTCATCTCACAGAGTTACATCTGTATTTCGTGGATCTCTTTGCTAGTCTTATTTCTGTGGAATCTGAGAACAGATATTTCGGATCCCTTTGAAGACTATAGGGCCAAAGGAAATATCCTCCGATAACAAAGAGAAAGAAGCTTTCTGAGAAACTTCGTTGTGTTCTGTGAAATCATCTCACAGGGTTACAGCTTTCCCCTCAAGGAGACTTTCGCTAAGACAGTTCTAGTGGAATTCGCAAAGTGATATTTGGAAGCCCATAGAGGGCTATGGTGAAAAAGGAAATGTCCTCAGATGAAATCTGGAAAGAAGCTTTCTGAGAAACTGCTTAGTGTTCTGTTAATTCATCTCACAGAGTTACATCTGTATTTCGTGGATCTCTTTGCTAGCCTTATTTCTGTGGAATTTGAGAACAGATATTTCGGATCCCTTTGAAGACTATAGGGCCAAAGGAAATATCCTCCGATAACAAAGAGAAAGAAACTTTCTGAGAAACTTCTTTGTGTTCTGTGAAAACATCTCACAGAGTTACAGCTTTCCCCTCAAGGAGCCTTTCGCTAAGACAGTTCTTGTGGAATTGGCAAAGTGATATTGGAAGCCCATAGAGGGCCTTGGTGAAAAAGGAAATATCCTCTGATGAAATCTGGAAAGAAGCTTTCTGAGAAACTGCGTAGTGTTCTGTTAATTCATCTCACAGAGTTACATCTGTATTTCGTGGATCTCTTTGCTAGCCTTATTTCTGTGGAATCTGAGAAGAGATATTTCGGATGCATTTGAAGACTATAGGGCCAAAGGAAATATCCTCCGATAACAAAGAGAAAGAAGCTTTCTGAGAAACTTCGTTGTGTTCTGTGAAATCATCTCATAGGGTTACAGCTTTCCCCTCAAGGATACTTTCGCTAAGACAGTTCTAGTGGAATTGGCAAAGTGATATTTGGAAGCCCATAGAGGGCTATGGTGAAAAAGGAAATATCCTCAGATCAAATCTGGAAAGAAGCTTTCTGAGAAACTGCTTAGTGTTCTGTTAATTCATCTCACAGAGTTACATCTGTATTTCGTGGATCTCTTTGCTAGCCTTATTTCTGTGGAATCTGAGTACAGATATTTCGGATCCCTCTGAAGACTATAGGGCCAAAGGAAATATCCTCCGATAACAAAGAGAAAGAAGCTTTCTGAGAAACTTCGTTGTGTTCTGTGAAATCATCTCACAGAGTTACAGCTTTCCCCTGAAGGAGACTTTCGCTAAGACAGTTCTAGTGGAATTCGCAAAGTGATATTTGGAAGCCCATAGAGGGCTATGGTGAAAAAGGAAATGTCCTCAGATGAAATCTGGAAAGAAGCTTTCTGAGAAACTGCTTAGTGTTCTGTTAATTCATCTCACAGAGTTACATCTGTATTTCGTGGATGTCTTTGCTAGCCTTATTTCTGTGGAATCTGAGAACAGATATTTCGGATCCCTTTGAAGACTATAGGGCCAAAGGAAATATCCTCCGATAACAAAGAGAAAGAAGCTTTCTGAGAAACTTCTTTGTGTTCTGTGAAATAATCTCACAGAGTTACAGCCTTCCCCTCAAGGAGCCTTTCGCTAAGACAGTTCTTTTGGAATAGGCAAAGTGATATTGGAAGCCCATAGAGGGCTATGGTGAAAAAGGAAATATCCTCAGATGAAATCTGGAAAGAAGCTTTCTGAGAAACTGCGTAGTGTTCTGTTAATTCATCTCACAGAGTTACATCTGTATTTCGTGGATCTCTTTGCTAGCCTTATTTCTGTGGAATCTGAGAACAGATATTTCGGATCCCTTTGAAGACTATAGGGCCAAAGGAAATATCCTCCGATAACAAAGAGAAAGAAGCTTTCTGAGAAACTTCGTTGTGTTCTGTGAAATCATCTCACAGGGTTACAGCTTTCCCCTCAAGGAGACTTTCGCTAAGACAGTTCTAGTGGAATTCGCAAAGTGATATTTGGAAGCCCATAGAGGGCTATGGTGAAAAAGGAAATGTCCTCAGATGAAATCTGGAAAGAAGCTTTCTGAGAAACTGCTTAGTGTTCTGTTAATTCATCTCAGAGAGTTACATCTGTATTTCGTGGATCTCTTTGCTAGCCTTATTTCTGTGGAATTTGAGAACAGATATTTCGGATCCCTTTGAAGACTATAGGGCCAAAGGAAATATCCTCCGATAACAAAGAGAAAGAAACTTTCTGAGAAACTTCTTTGTGTTCTGTGAAAACATCTCACAGAGTTACAGCTTTCCCCTCAAGGAGCCTTTCGCTAAGACAGTTCTTGTGGAATTGGCAAAGTGATATTGGAAGCCCATAGAGGGCCTTGGTGAAAAAGGAAATATCCTCTGATGAAATCTGGAAAGAAGCTTTCTGAGAAACTGCGTAGTGTTCTGTTAATTCATCTCACAGAGTTACATCTGTATTTCGTGGATCTCTTTGCTAGCCTTATTTCTGTGGAATCTGAGAACAGATATTTCGGATCCATTTGAAGACTATAGGGCCAAAGGAAATATCCTCCGATAACAAAGAGAAAGAAGCTTTCTGAGAAACTTCGTTGTGTTCTGTGAAATCATCTCATAGGGTTACAGCTTTCCCCTCAAGGATACTTTCGCTACGACAGTTCTAGTGGAATTGGCAAAGTGATATTTGGAAGCCCATAGAGGGCTATGGTGAAAAAGGAAATATCCTCAGATCAAATCTGGAAAGAAGCTTTCTGAGAAAGTGCTTAGTGTTCTGTTAATTCATCTCACAGAGTTACATCTGTATTTCGTGGATCTCTTTGCTAGCCTTATTTCTGTGGAATCTGAGAACAGATATTTCGTATCCCTTTGAAGACTATAGGGCCAAAGGAAATATCCTCCGATAACAAAGAGAAAGAAGCTTTCTGAGAAACTTCGTTGTGTTCTTTGAAATCATCTCATAGGGTTACAGCTTTCCCCTCAAGGAGACTTTCGCTAAGACAGTTCTAGTGGAATTGGCAAAGTGATATTTGGAAGCCCATAGAGGGCTATGGTGAAAAAGGAAATATCCTCAGATGAAATCTGGAAATAAGCTTTCTGAGAAAGTGCTTAGTGTTCTGTTAATTCATCTCACAGAGTTACATCTGTATTTCGTGGATCTCTTTGCTAGCCTTATTTCTGTGGAATCTGAGAACAGATATTTCGGATCCCTTTGAAGGCTATAGGGCCAAAGGAAATATCCTCCTATAACAAAGAGAAAGAAACTTTCTGAGGAACTTCTTTGTGTTCTGTGAAATCATCTCACAGTGTTGCAGCTTTCCCCTCAAGGAGCCTTTCGCTAAGACAGTTCTTGTGGAATTGGCAAAGTGATATTGGAAGCCTATAGAGGGCTATGGTGAAAAAGGAAATATCCTCAGATGAAATCTGGAAAGAAGCTTTCTGAAAAACTGCCTAGTGTTCTGTTAATTCATCTCACAGAGTTACATCTGTATTTCGTGGATCTCTTTGCTAGCCTTATTTCTGTGGAATCTGAGAACAGATATTTCGGATCCCTTTGAAGACTATAGGGCCAAAGGAAATATCCTCCGATAACAAAGAGAAAGAAGCTTTCTGAGAAACTTCGTTGTGTTCTGTGAAATCATCTCACAGAGTTACAGCTTTCCCCTTAAGGAGACTTTCGCTAAGACAGTTCTAGTGGAATTCGCAAAGTGATATTTGGAAGCCCATAGAGGGCTATGGTGAAAAAGGAAATGTCCTCAGATGAAATCTGGAAAGAAGCTTTCTGAGAAACTGCTTAGTGTTCTGTTAATTCATCTCACAGAGTTATATCTGTATTTCGTGGATCTCCTTGCTAGCCTTATTTCTGTGGAATCTGAGAACAGATATTTCGGATCCCTTTGAAGACTAAGGGCCAAAGGAAATATCCTCTGATAACAAAGAGAAAGAAGCTTTCTGAGAAACTTCGTTGTGTTCTGTGAAATCATCTCACAGAGTTGCAGCTTTCCTCTCAAGGAGCCTTTCGCTAAGACAGTTCTTGTGGAATTGGCAAAGTGATATTTGGAAGCCCATAGAGGGCTATGGTGAAAAAGGAAATATCCTCAGATGAAATCTGGAAAGAAGCTTTCTGAGAAACTGCTTAGTGTTCTGTTAATTCATCTCACAGAGTTACATCTGTATTTCGTGGATCTCTTTGCTAGCCTTATTTCTGTGGAATCTGAGAACAGATATTTCGTATCCCTTTGAAGACTATAGGGCCAAAGGAAATATCCTCCGACAAAAAAGAGAAAGAAGCTTTCTGAGAAACTTCGTTGTGTTCTGTGAAATCATCTCACAGGGTTACAGCTTTCCCCTCAAGGAGACTTTCGCTAAGACAGTTCTAGCGGAATTGGCAAAGTGATATTTGGAAGCCCATAGAGGGCTATGGTGAAAAAGGAAATATCCTCAGATGAAATCTGGAAAGAAACTTTCTGAGAAACTGCTTAGTGTTCTGTTAATTCATCTCACAGAGTTACATCTGTATTTCGTGGATCTCTTTGCTTGCCTTATTTCTGTGGAATCTGAGAACAGATATTTCGGATCCCTTTTACGGCTATAGGGCCAAAGGAAATATCCTCCTATAACAAAGAGAAAGAAACTTTCTGAGAAACTTCTTTGTGTTCTGTGAAATCATCTCACAGAGTTGCAGCTTTCCCCTCAAGGAGCCTTTCGCTAAGACAGTTCTTGTGGAATTGGCAAAGTGATATTGGAAGCCCATAGAGGGCTATGGTGAAAAAGGAAATATCCTCAGATGAAATCTGTAAAGAAGCTTTCTGAGAAACTGCTTAGTGTTCTGTTAATTCATCTCACAGGGTTACATCTGTATTTCGTGGATCTCTTTGCTAGCCTTATTTCTGTGGAATCTGAGAACAGATATTTCGGATCCCTTTGAAGACTATAGGGCCAAAGGAAATATCCTCCGATAACAAAGAGAAAGAAGCTTTCTGAGAAACTTCTTGGTGTTCTGTGAAATCATCTCACAGAGTTACAGCTTTCCCCCTCAAGGAGCCTTTCGCTAAGACAGTTTTTGTGGAATTGTCAAAGTGATATTTGGAAGCTCATAGAGGGCTATGGTGAAAAAGGAAATATCCTCAGATGAAACCTGGAAAGAAGCTTTCTGAGAAACTGCTTAGTGTTCTGTTAATTCATCTCACAGAGTTACATCTGTATTTCGTGGATCTCTTTGCTAGCCTTATTTCTGTGGAATCTGAGAACAGATATTTCGGATCCCTTTGAAGACTATAGGGCCAAAGGAAATATCCTCCGATAACAAAGAGAAAGAAGCTTTCTGAGAAACTTCGTTGTGTTCTGTGAAATCATCTCACAGGGTTACAGCTTTCCCCTCAAGGAGACTTTCGCTAAGACAGTTCTAGTGGAATTCGCAAAGTGATATTTGGAAGCACTTAGAGGGCTATGGTGAAAAAGGAAATGTCCTCAGATGAAATCTGGAAAGAAGCTTTCTGAGAAACTGCTTAGTGTTCTGTTAATTCATCTCACAGAGTTACATCTGTATTTCGTGGATCTCTTTGCTAGCCTTATTTCTGTGGAATCTGAGAACAGATATTTCGGATCCCTTTGAAGACTATAGGGCCAAAGGAAATATCCTCCGATAACAAAGAGAAAGAAACTTTCTGAGAAACTTCTTTGTGTTCTGTGAAAACATCTCACAGAGTTACAGCTTTCCCCTCAAGGAGCCTTTCGCTAAGACAGTTCTTGTGGAATTGGCAAAGTGATATTGGAAGCCCATAGAGGGCCTTGGTGAAAAAGGAAATATCCTCTGATGAAATCTGGAAAGAAGCTTTCTGAGAAACTGCGTAGTGTTCTGTTAATTCATCTCACAGAGTTACATCTGTATTTCGTGGATCTCTTTGCTAGCCTTATTTCTGTGGAATCTGAGAACAGATATTTCGGATCCATTTGAAGACTATAGGGCCAAAGGAAATATCCTCTGATAACAAAGAGAAAGAAGCTTTCTGAGAAACTTCGTTGTGTTCTGTGAAAACATCTCACAGAGTTGCAGCTTTCCCCTCAAGGAGCCTTTCGCTAAGACAGTTCTTGTGGAATTTGCAAAGTGATATCTGGACGCCCATAGATGGCAATGGTGAAAAAGGAAATATCCTCAGATGAAATCTGGAAAGAAGCTTTCTGAGAAACTGCTTAGTGTTCTGTTAATTCATCTCACAGAGTTCCATCTGTATTTCATGGATCTCTTTGCTAGCCTTATTTCTGTGGAATCTGAGAACAGATATTTCGGATCCCTTTGAAGACTATAGGGCCAAAGGAAATATCCTCCGATAACAAAGAGAAAGAAGCTTTCTGAGATACTTCGTTGTGTTCTGTGAAATCATCTCACAGAGTTACAGCTTTCCCCTCAAGGAGTCTTTCGCTAAGACAGTTCTTGTGGAATTGTCAAAGTGATATTTGGAAGCCCTAGGAGGGCTATGGTGAAAAAGGAAATATCCTCAGATGAAATCTAGATAGAAGCTTTCTGAGAAACTGCGTAGTGTTCTGTTAATTCATCTCACAGAGTTACATCTGTATTTCGTGGATCTCTTTGCTAGCCTTATTTCTGTGGAATCTGAGAACAGATATTTCGGATCCCTTTGAAGACTCTAGGGCCAAAGGAAATATCCTCCGATACCAAGGAGAAAGAAGCTTTCTGAGAAACTTCGTTGTGTTCTGAGAAATCATCTCACAGTGTTACAGCTTTCCCCTCAAGGAGCCTTTCGCTAAGACAGTTCTTGTGGAATTGGCAAAGTGATACTTGGAAGCCCTTAGAGGGCCATGGTGAAAAAGGAAATATCCTCAGATGAAATCTGGAAAGAAGCTTTCTGAGAAACTACGTAGTGTTCTGTTAATTCATCTCACAGAGTTACATCTGTATTTCATGGATGTCTTTGCTAGCCTCATTTCTGTGGAATCTGAGAACAGATATTTCGGATCCCTTTGAAGACTATAGTTCCAAAGGAAATATCCTCCGATAACAAAGAGAAAGAAGCTTTCTGAGAAACTTCTTTGTGTTCTGTGAAATCATCTCACAGAGTTACAGCTTTCCCCTCAAGGAGCCTTTCGCTAAGACAGTTCTTGTGGAATTGGCAAAGTGATACTTGGAAGCCCATAGAGAGGCATGGTGAAAAAGGAAATATCCTCAGATGAAATCTGGAAAGAAGCTTTTTGTGAAACTGCGTAGTGTTCTGTTAATTCATCTCACAGAGTTACATCTGTATTTCGTGGATCTCTTTGCTAGCCTTATTTCTGTGGAATCTGAGAACAGATATTTCGTATCCCTTTGAAGACTATAGGGCCAAAGGAAATATCCTCCGACAAAAAAGAGAAAGAAGCTTTCTGAGAAACTTCGTTGTGTTCTGTGAAATCATCTCACAGGGTTACAGCTTTCCCCTCAAGGAGACTTTCGCTAAGACAGTTCTAGTGGAATTGGCAAAGTGATATTTGGAAGCCCATAGAGGGCTATGGTGAAAAAGGAAATATCCTCAGATGAAATCTGGAAAGAAACTTTCTGAGAAACTGCTTAGTGTTCTGTTAATTCATCTCACAGAGTTACATCTGTATTTCGTGGATCTCTTTGCTAGCCTTATTTCTGTGGAATCTGAGAACAGATATTTCGGATCCCTTTGAAGGCTATAGGGCCAAAGGAAATATCCTCCTATAACAAAGAGAAAGAAACTTTCTGAGAAACTTCTTTGTGTTCTGTGAAATCATCTCACAGAGTTGCAGCTTTCCTCTCAAGTAGCCTTTCGCTAAGACAGTTCTTGTGGAATTGGCAAAGTGATATCAGGAAGCCCATAGAGGGCTATGGTGAAAAAGGAAATATCCTCAGATGAAATCTGGAAAGAAGCTTTCTGAGAAACTGCTTAGTGTTCTGTTAATTCATCTCACAGGGTTACATCTGTATTTCGTGGATCTCTTTGCTAGCCTTATTTCTGTGGAATCTGAGAACAGATATTTCGGATCCCTTTGAAGACTATAGGGCCAAAGGAAATATCCTCCTATAACAAAGAGAAAGAAGCTTTCTGAGAAACTTCTTGGTGTTCTGTGAAATCATCTCACAGAGTTACAGCTTTCCCCTCAAGGAGACTTTCGCTAAGACAGTTCTAGTGGAATTCGCAAAGTGATATTTGGAAGCCCATAGAGGGCTATGGTGAAAAAGGAAATGTCCTCAGATGAAATCTGGAAAGAAGCTTTCTGAGAAACTGCTTAGTGTTCTGTTAATTCATCTCACAGAGTTACATCTGTATTTCGTGGATGTCTTTGCTAGCCTTATTTCTGTGGAATCTGAGAACAGATATTTCGGATACCTTTGAAGACTATAGGGCCAAAGGAAATATCCTCCGATAACAAAGAGAAAGAAGCTTTCTGAGAAACTTCTTTGTGTTCTGTGAAATAATCTCACATAGTTACAGCTTTCCCCTCAAGGAGCCTTTCGATACGACAGTTCTTTTGGAATTGGCAAAGTGATATTGGAAGCCCATAGAGGGCTATGGTGAAAAAGGAAATATCCTCAGATGAAATCTGGAAAGAAGCTTTCTGAGAAACTGCGTAGTGTTCTGTTAATTCATCTCACAGAGTTACATCTGTATTTCGTGGATCTCTTTGCTAGCCTTATTTCTGTGGAATCTGAGAACAGATATTTCGGATCCCTTTGAAGACTATAGGGCCAAAGGAAATATCCTCCGATAACAAAGAGAAAGAAGCTTTCTGAGAAACTTCGTTGTGTTCTGTGAAATCATCTCACAGGGTTACAGCTTTCCCCTCAAGGAGACTTTCGCTAAGACAGTTCTAGTGGAATTCGCAAAGTGATATTTGGAAGCCCATAGAGGGCTATGGTGAAAAAGGAAATGTCCTCAGATGAAATCTGGAAAGAAGCTTTCTGAGAAACTGCTTAGTGTTCTGTTAATTCATCTCACAGAGTTACATCTGTATTTCGTGGATCTCTTTGCTAGCCTTATTTCTGTGGAATCTGAGAACAGATATTTCGGATCCCTTTGAAGACTATAGGGCCAAAGGAAATATCCTCCTATAACAAAGAGAAAGAAACTTTCTGAGAAACTTCTTTGTGTTCTGTGAAATCATCTCACAGAGTTGCAGCTTTCCTCTCAAGTAGCCTTTCGCTAAGACAGTTCTTGTGGAATTGGCAAAGTGATATCAGGAAGCCCATAGAGGGCTATGGTGAAAAAGGAAATATCCTCAGATGAAATCTGGAAAGAAGCTTTCTGAGAAACTGCTTAGTGTTCTGTTAATTCATCTCACAGGGTTACATCTGTATTTCGTGGATCTCTTTGCTAGCCTTATTTCTGTGGAATCTGAGAACAGATATTTCGGATCCCTTTGAAGACTATAGGGCCAAAGGAAATATCCTCCTATAACAAAGAGAAAGAAGCTTTCTGAGAAACTTCTTGGTGTTCTGTGAAATCATCTCACAGAGTTACAGCTTTCCCCCTCAAGGAGCCTTTCGCTAAGACAGTTCTTGTGGAATTGTCAAAGTGATATTTGGAAGCTCATAGAGGGCTATGGTGAAAAAGGAAATATCCTCAGATCAAATCTGGAAAGAAGCTTTCTGAGAAACTGCTTAGTGTTCTGTTAATTCATCTCACAGAGTTACATCTGTATTTCGTGGATCTCTTTGCTAGCCTTATTTCTGTGGAATCTGAGTACAGATATTTCGGATCCCTTTGAAGACTATAGGGCCAAAGGAAATATCCTCCGATAACAAAGAGAAAGAAGCTTTCTGAGAAACTTCGTTGTGTTCTGTGAAATCATCTCACAGAGTTACAGCTTTCCCCTCAAGGAGACTTTCGCTAAGACAGTTCTAGTGGAATTCGCAAAGTGATATTTGGAAGCCCATAGAGGGCTATGGTGAAAAAGGAAATGTCCTCAGATGAAATCTGGAAAGAAGCTTTCTGAGAAACTGCTTAGTGTTCTGTTAATTCATCTCACAGAGTTACATCTGTATTTCGTGGATGTCTTTGCTAGCCTTATTTCTGTGGAATCTGAGAACAGATATTTCGGATCCCTTTGAAGACTATAGGGCCAAAGGAAATATCCTCCGATAACAAAGAGAAAGAAGCTTTCTGAGAAACTTCTTTGTGTTCTGTGAAATAATCTCACAGAGTTGCAGCTTTCCTCTCAAGGAGCCTTTCGCTAAGACAGTTCTTGTGGAATTGGCAAAGTGATATTTGGAAGCCCATAGAGGGCTATGGTGAAAAAGGAAATATCCTCAGATGAAATCTGGAAAGAAGCTTTCTGAGAAACTGCTTAGTGTTCTGTTAATTCATCTCCCAGAGTTACATCTGTATTTCGTGGATCTCTTTGCTAGCCTTATTTCTGTGGAATCTGAGAACAGATATTTCGTATCCCTTTGAAGACTATAGGGCCAAAGGAAATATCCTCCGACAAAAAAGAGAAAGAAGCTTTCTGAGAAACTTCGTTGTGTTCTGTGAAATCATCTCACAGGGTTACAGCTTTCCCCTCAAGGAGACTTTCGCTAAGACAGTTCTAGCGGAATTGGCAAAGTGATATTTGGAGGCCCATAGAGGGCTATGGTGAAAAAGGAAATATCCTCAGATGAAATCTGGAAAGAAACTTTCTGAGAAACTGCTTAGTGTTCTGTTAATTCATCTCACAGAGTTACATCTGTATTTCGTGGATCTCTTTGCTAGCCTTATTTCTGTGGAATCTGAGAACAGATATTTCGGATCCCTTTTACGGCTATAGGGCCAAAGGAAATATCCTCCTATAACAAAGAGAAAGAAACTTTCTGAGAAACTTCTTTGTGTTCTGTGAAATCATCTCACAGAGTTGCAGCTTTCCCCTCAAGGAGCCTTTCGCTAAGACAGTTCTTGTGGAATTGGCAAAGTGATATTGGAAGCCCATAGAGGGCTATGGTGAAAAAGGAAATATCCTCAGATGAAATCTGTAAAGAAGCTTTCTGAGAAACTGCTTAGGGTTCTGTTAATTCATCTCACAGGGTTACATCTGTATTTCGTGGATCTCTTTGCTAGCCTTATTTCTGTGGAATCTGAGAACAGATATTTCGGATCCCTTTGAAGACTATAGGGCCAAAGGAAATATCCTCCGATAACAAAGAGAAAGAAGCTTTCTGAGAAACTTCTTGGTGTTCTGTGAAATCATCTCACAGAGTTACAGCTTTCCCCCTCAAGGAGCCTTTCGCTAAGACAGTTTTTGTGGAATTGTCAAAGTGATATTTGGAAGCTCATAGAGGGCTATGGTGAAAAAGGAAATATCCTCAGATGAAATCTGGAAAGAAGCTTTCTGAGAAACTGCTTAGTGTTCTGTTAATTCATCTCACAGAGTTACATCTGTATTTCGTGGATCTCTTTGCTAGCCTTATTTCTGTGGAATCTGAGAACAGATATTTCGGATCCCTTTGAAGACTATAGGGCCAAAGGAAATATCCTCCGATAACAAAGAGAAAGAAGCTTTCTGAGAAACTTCGTTGTGTTCTGTGAAATCATCTCACAGGGTTACAGCTTTCCCCTCAAGGAGACTTTCGCTAAGACAGTTCTAGTGGAATTCGCAAAGTGATATTTGGAAGCACTTAGAGGGCTATGGTGAAAAAGGAAATGTCCTCAGATGAAATCTGGAAAGAAGCTTTCTGAGAAACTGCTTAGTGTTCTGTTAATTCATCTCACAGAGTTACATCTGTATTTCGTGGATCTCTTTGCTAGCCTTATTTCTGTGGAATCTGAGAACAGATATTTCGGATCCCTTTGAAGACTCTAGGGCCAAAGGAAATATCCTCCGATAACAAAGAGAAAGAAACTTTCTGAGAAACTTCTTTGTGTTCTGTGAAAACATCTCACAGAGTTACAGCTTTCCCCTCAAGGAGCCTTTCGCTAAGACAGTTCTTGTGGAATTGGCAAAGTGATATTGGAAGCCCATAGAGGGCCTTGGTGAAAAAGGAAATATCCTCTGATGAAATCTGGAAAGAAGCTTTCTGAGAAACTGCGTAGTGTTCTGTTAATTCATCTCACAGAGTTACATCTGTATTTCGTGGATCTCTTTGCTAGCCTTATTTCTGTGGAATCTGAGAACAGATATTTCGGATCCATTTGAAGACTATAGGGCCAACGGAAATATCCTCTGATAACAAAGAGAAAGAAGCTTTCTGAGAAACTTCGTTGTGTTCTGTGAAAACATCTCACAGAGTTGCAGCTTTCCCCTCAAGGAGCCTTTCGCTAAGACAGTTCTTGTGGAATTTGCAAAGTGATATCTGGACGCCCATAGATGGCTATGGTGAAAAAGGAAATATCCTCAGATGAAATCTGGAAAGAAGCTTTCTGAGAAACTGCTTAGTGTTCTGTTAATTCATCTCACAGAGTTCCATCTGTATTTCATGGATCTCTTTGCTAGCCTTATTTCTGTGGAATCTGAGAACAGATATTTCGGATCCCTTTGAAGACTATAGGGCCAAAGGAAATATCCTCCAATAACAAAGAGAAAGAAGCTTTCTGAGATACTTCGTTGTGTTCTGTGAAATCATCTCACAGAGTTACAGCTTTCCCCTCAAGGAGTCTTTCGCTAAGACAGTTCTTGTGGAATTGTCAAAGTGATATTTGGAAGCCCTAGGAGGGCTATGGTGAAAAAGGAAATATCCTCAGATGAAATCTAGATAGAAGCTTTCTGAGAAACTGCGTAGTGTTCTGTTAATTCATCTCACAGAGTTACATCTGTATTTCGTGGATCTCTTTGCTAGCCTTATTTCTGTGGAATCTGAGAACAGATATTTCGGATCCCTTTGAAGACTCTAGGGCCAAAGGAAATATCCTCCGATACCAAGGAGAAAGAAGCTTTCTGAGAAACTTCGTTGTGTTCTGAGAAATCATCTCACAGTGTTACAGCTTTCCCCTCAAGGAGCCTTTCGCTAAGACAGTTCTTGTGGAATTGGCAAAGTGATACTTGGAAGCCCTTAGAGGGCCATGGTGAAAAAGGAAATATCCTCAGATGAAATCTGGAAAGAAGCTTTCTGAGAAACTACGTAGTGTTCTGTTAATTCATCTCACAGAGTTACATCTGTATTTCATGGATGTCTTTGCTAGCCTCATTTCTGTGGAATCTGAGAACAGATATTTCGGATCCCTTTGAAGACTATAGTTCCAAAGGAAATATCCTCCGATAACAAAGAGAAAGAAGCTTTCTGAGAAACTTCTTTGTGTTCTGTGAAATCATCTCACAGAGTTACAGCTTTCCCCTCAAGGAGCCTTTCGCTAAGACAGTTCTTGTGGAATTGGCAAAGTGATACTTGGAAGCCCATGGAGAGGCATGGTGAAAAAGGAAATATCCTCAGATGAAATCTGGAAAGAAGCTTTTTGTGAAACTGCGTAGTGTTCTGTTAATTCATCTCACAGAGTTACATCTGTATTTCGTGGATCTCTTTGCTAGCCTTATTTCTGTGGAATCTGAGAACAGATATTTCGTATCCCTTTGAAGACTATAGGGCCAAAGGAAATATCCTCCGACAAAAAAGAGAAAGAAGCTTTCTGAGAAACTTCGTTGTGTTCTGTGAAATCATCTCACAGGGTTACAGCTTTCCCCTCAAGGAGACTTTCGCTAAGACAGTTCTAGTGGAATTGGCAAAGTGATATTTGGAAGCCCATAGAGGGCTATGGTGAAAAAGGAAATATCCTCAGATGAAATCTGGAAAGAAACTTTCTGAGAAACTGCTTAGTGTTCTGTTAATTCATCTCACAGAGTTACATCTGTATTTCGTGGATCTCTTTGCTAGCCTTATTTCTGTGGAATCTGAGAACAGATATTTCGGATCCCTTTGAAGGCTATAGGGCCAAAGGAAATATCCTCCTATAACAAAGAGAAAGAAACTTTCTGAGAAACTTCTTTGTGTTCTGTGAAATCATCTCACAGAGTTGCAGCTTTCCTCTCAAGTAGCCTTTCGCTAAGACAGTTCTTGTGGAATTGGCAAAGTGATATCAGGAAGCCCATAGAGGGCTATGGTGAAAAAGGAAATATCCTCAGATGAAATCTGGAAAGAAGCTTTCTGAGAAACTGCTTAGTGTTCTGTTAATTCATCTAACAGGGTTACATCTGTATTTCGTGGATCTCTTTGCTAGCCTTATTTCTGTGGAATCTGAGAACAGATATTTCGGATCCTTTTGAAGACTATAGGGCCAAAGGAAATATCCTCCTATAACAAAGAGAAAGAAGCTTTCTGAGAAACTTCTTGGTGTTCTGTGAAATCATCTCACAGAGTTACAGCTTTCCCCTCAAGGAGACTTTCGCTAAGACAGTTCTAGTGGAATTCGCAAAGTGATATTTGGAAGCCCATAGAGGGCTATGGTGAAAAAGGAAATGTCCTCAGATGAAATCTGGAAAGAAGCTTTCTGAGAAACTGCTTAGTGTTCTGTTAATTCATCTCACAGAGTTACATCTGTATTTCGTGGATGTCTTTGCTAGCCTTATTTCTGTGGAATCTGAGAACAGATATTTCGGATCCCTTTGAAGACTATAGGGCCAAAGGAAATATCCTCCGATAACAAAGAGAAAGAACCTTTCTGAGAAACTTCTTTGTGTTCTGTGAAATAATCTCACAGAGTTACAGCTTTCCCCTCAAGGAGCCTTTCGCTACGACAGTTCTTTTGGAATTGGCAAAGTGATATTGGAAGCCCATAGAGGGCTATGGTGAAAAAGGAAATATCCTCAGATGAAATCTGGAAAGAAGCTTTCTGAGAAACTGCGTAGTGTTCTGTTAATTCATCTCACAGAGTTACATCTGTATTTCGTGGATCTCTTTGCTAGCCTTATTTCTGTGGAATCTGAGAACAGATATTTCGGATCCCTTTGAAGACTATAGGGCCAAAGGAAATATCCTCCGATAACAAAGAGAAAGAAGCTTTCTGAGAAACTTCGTTGTGTTCTGTGAAATCATCTCACAGGGTTACAGCTTTCCCCTCAAGGAGACTTTCGCTAAGACAGTTCTAGTGGAATTCGCAAAGTGATATTTGGAAGCCCATAGAGGGCTATGGTGAAAAAGGAAATGTCCTCAGATGAAATCTGGAAAGAAGCTTTCTGAGAAACTGCTTAGTGTTCTGTTAATTCATCTCACAGAGTTACATCTGTATTTCGTGGATCTCTTTGCTAGCCTTATTTCTGTGGAATCTGAGAACAGATATTTCGGATCCCTTTGAAGACTATAGGGCCAAAGGAAATATCCTCCTATAACAAAGAGAAAGAAACTTTCTGAGAAACTTCTTTGTGTTCTGTGAAATCATCTCACAGAGTTGCAGCTTTCCTCTCAAGTAGCCTTTCGCTAAGACAGTTCTTGTGGAATTGGCAAAGTGATATCAGGAAGCCCATAGAGGGCTATGGTGAAAAAGGAAATATCCTCAGATGAAATCTGGAAAGAAGCTTTCTGAGAAACTGCTTAGTGTTCTGTTAATTCATCTCACAGGGTTACATCTGTATTTCGTGGATCTCTTTGCTAGCCTTATTTCTGTGGAATCTGAGAACAGATATTTCGGATCCCTTTGAAGACTATAGGGCCAAAGGAAATATCCTCCTATAACAAAGAGAAAGAAGCTTTCTGAGAAACTTCTTGGTGTTCTGTGAAATCATCTCACAGAGTTACAGCTTTCCCCCTCAAGGAGCCTTTCGCTAAGACAGTTCTTGTGGAATTGTCAAAGTGATATTTGGAAGCTCATAGAGGGCTATGGTGAAAAAGGAAATATCCTCAGATCAAATCTGGAAAGAAGCTTTCTGAGAAACTGCTTAGTGTTCTGTTAATTCATCTCACAGAGTTACATCTGTATTTCGTGGATCTCTTTGCTAGCCTTATTTCTGTGGAATCTGAGTACAGATATTTCGGATCCCTTTGAAGACTATAGGGCCAAAGGAAATATCCTCCGATAACAAAGAGAAAGAAGCTTTCTGAGAAACTTCGTTGTGTTCTGTGAAATCATCTCACAGAGTTACAGCTTTCCCCTCAAGGAGACTTTCGCTAAGACAGTTCTAGTGGAATTCGCAAAGTGATATTTGGAAGCCCATAGAGGGCTATGGTGAAAAAGGAAATGTCCTCAGATGAAATCTGGAAAGAAGCTTTCTGAGAAACTGCTTAGTGTTCTGTTAATTCATCTCACAGAGTTACATCTGTATTTCGTGGATGTCTTTGCTAGCCTTATTTCTGTGGAATCTGAGAACAGATATTTCGGATCCCTTTGAAGACTATAGGGCCAAAGGAAATATCCTCCGATAACAAAGAGAAAGAAGGTTTCTGAGAAACTTCTTTGTGTTCTGTGAAATAATCTCACAGAGTTACAGCTTTCCCCTCAAGGAGCCTTTCGCTACGACAGTTCTTTTGGAATTGGCAAAGTGATATTGGAAGCCCATAGAGGGCTATGGTGAAAAAGGAAATATCCTCAGATGAAATCTGGAAAGAAGCTTTCTGAGAAACTGCGTAGTGTTCTGTTAATTCATCTCACAGAGTTACATCTGTATTTCGTGGATCTCTTTGCTAGCCTTATTTCTGTGGAATCTGAGAACAGATATTTCGGATCCCTTTGAAGACTATAGGGCCAAAGGAAATATCCTCCGATAACAAAGAGAAAGAAGCTTTCTGAGAAACTTCGTTGTGTTCTGTGAAATCATCTCACAGGGTTACAGCTTTCCCCTCAAGGAGACTTTCGCTAAGACAGTTCTAGTGGAATTCGCAAAGTGATATTTGGAAGCCCATAGAGGGCTGTGGTGAAAAAGGAAATGTCCTCAGATGAAATCTGGAAAGAAGCTTTCTGAGAAACTGCTTAGTGTTCTGTTAATTCATCTCACAGAGTTACATCTGTATTTCGTGGATCTCTTTGCTAGCCTTATTTCTGTGGAATCTGAGAACAGATATTTCGGATCCCTTTGAAGACTATAGGGCCAAAGGAAATATCCTCCGATAACAAAGAGAAAGAAACTTTCTGAGAAACTTCTTTGTGTTCTGTGAAAACATCTCACAGAGTTACAGCTTTCCCCTCAAGGAGCCTTTCGCTAAGACAGTTCTTGTGGAATTGGCAAAGTGATATTGGAAGCCCATAGAGGGCCTTGGTGAAAAAGGAAATATCCTCTGATGAAATCTGGAAAGAAGCTTTCTGAGAAACTGCGTAGTGTTCTGTTAATTCATCTCACAGAGTTACATCTGTATTTCGTGGATCTCTTTGCTAGCCTTATTTCTGTGGAATCTGAGAACAGATATTTCGGATCCATTTGAAGACTATAGGGCCAAAGGAAATATCCTCCGATAACAAAGAGAAAGAAGCTTTCTGAGAAACTTCGTTGTGTTCTGTGAAATCATCTCATAGGGTTACAGCTTTCCCCTTAAGGATACTTTTGCTAAGACAGTTCTAGTGGAATTGGCAAAGTGATATTTGGAAGCCCATAGAGGGCTATGGTGAAAAAGGAAATATCCTCAGATGAAATCTGGAAATAAGCTTTCTGAGAAAGTGCTTAGTGTTCTGTTAATTCATCTCACAGAGTTACATCTGTATTTCGTGGATCTCTTTGCTAGCCTTATTTCTTTGGAATCTGAGAACAGATATTTCGTATCCCTTTGAAGACTATAGGGCCAAAGGAAATATCCTCCGATAACAAAGAGAAAGAAGCTTTCTGAGAAACTTCGTTGTGTTCTGTGAAATCATCTCATAGGGTTACAGCTTTCCCCTCAAGGATACTTTCGCTAAGACAGTTCTAGTGGAATTGGCAAAGTGATATTTGGAAGCCCATAGAGGGCTATGGTGAAAAAGGAAATATCCACAGATGAAATCTGGAAATAAGCTTTCTGAGAAAGTGCTTAGTGTTCTGTTAATTCATCTCACAGAGTTACATCTGTATTTCGTGGATCTCTTTGCTAGCCTTATTTCTGTGGAATCTGAGAACAGATATTTCGGATCCCTTTGAAGGCTATAGGGCCAAAGGAAATATCCTCCTATAACAAAGAGAAAGAAACTTTCTGAGGAACTTCTTTGTGTTCTGTGAAATCATCTCACAGTGTTGCAGCTTTCCCCTCAAGGAGCCTTTCGCTAAGACAGTTCTTGTGGAATTGGCAAAGTGATATTGGAAGCCCATAGAGGGCTATGGTGAAAAAGGAAATATCCTCAGATGAAATCTGGAAAGAAGCTTTCTGAAAAACTGCCTAGTGTTCTGTTAATTCATCTCACAGAGTTACATCTGTATTTCGTGGATCTCTTTGCTAGCCTTATTTCTGTGGAATCTGAGAACAGATATTTCGGATCCCTTTTAAGACTATAGGGCCAAAGGAAATATCCTACGATAACAAAGAGAAAGAAGCTTTCTGAGAAACTTCGTTGTGTTCTGTGAAATCATCTCACAGAGTTACAGCTTTCCCCTTAAGGAGACTTTCGCTAAGACAGTTCTAGTGGAATTCGCAAAGTGATATTTGGAAGCCCATAGAGGGCTATGGTGAAAAAGGAAATGTCCTCAGATGAAATCTGGAAAGAAGCTTTCTGAGAAACTGCTTAGTGTTCTGTTATTTCATCTCACAGAGTTACATCTGTATTTCGTGAATCTCCTTGCTAGCCTTACTTATGTGGAATCTTAGAACAGATATTTCGGAATCCTTTGAAGACTATAGGGCCAAAGGAAATATCCTCCGATAACAAAGAGAAAGAAGCTCTCTGAGAAACTTCGTTGTGTTCTGTGAAATCATCTCACAGAGTTACAGCTTTCCCCTCAAGGAGCCTTTTTCTAAGACAGTTCTTGTGGAATTGGCAAAGTGATATTTGGAAGCCCATAGAGGGCTATGGTGAAAAAGGAAATATCCTCAGGTGAAATCTGGAAAGAAGCTTTCTGAGAAACTGCTTAGTGTTCTGTTAATTCAACTCACAGAGTTACATCTGTATTTCGTGGATCTCTTTGATAGCCTTATTTCTGTGGAATCTGAGAACAGATATTTCGGATCCCTTTGAAGACTAAGGGCCAAGGAAATATCCTCCGATAACAAAGAGAAAGAAGCTTTCTGAGAAACTTCGTTGTGTTCTGTGAAATCATCTCACAGAGTTGCAGCTTTCCCCTCAAGGAGCCTTTCGCTAAGACAGTTCTTGTGGAATTTGCAAAGTGATATCTGGACGCCCATAGAGGGCTATGGTGAAAAAGGAAATATCCTCAGATGAAATCTGGAAAGAAGCTTTCTGAGAAACTGCTTAGTGTTCTGTTAATTCATCTCACAGAGTTCCATCTGTATTTCGTGGATCTCTTTGCTAGCCTTATTTCTGTGGAATCTGAGAACAGATATTTCGGATCCCTTTGAAGACTATAGGGCCAAAGGAAATATCCTCCGATAAAAAAGAGAAAGAAGCTTTCTGAGAAACTTCCTTGTGTTCTGTGAAATCATCTCACAGAGTTACAGCTTTCCCCTCAAGGAGCCTTTCGCTAAGACAGTTCTTGTGGAATTGTCAAAGTGATATTTGGAAGCCCAAGGAGGGCTATGGTGAAAAAGGAAAATCCTCAGATGAAATCTAGATAGAAGCTTTCTGAGAAACTGCTTAGTGTTCTGTTAATTCATCTCACAGAGTTACTTCTGTATTTCGTGGATCTCCTTGATAGCCTTATTTCTGTGGAATCTGAGAACAGATATTTCGGATCCCTTTGAAGACTAAGGGCCAAAGGAAATATCCTCCGATAACAAAGAGAAAGAAGCTTTCTGAGAAACTTCGTTGTGTTCTGTGAAATCACCTCACAGAGTTGCAGCTTTCCTCTTAAGGAGCCTTTCGCTAAGACACTTCTTGTGGAATTGGCAAAGTGATATTTGGAAGCCCATAGAGGGCTATGGTGAAAAAGGAAATATCCTCAGATGAAATCTGGAAAGAAGCTTTCTGAGAAACTGCTTAGTGTTCTGTTAAGTCATCTCACAGAGTTACTTCTGTATTTCGTGAATCTCCTTGCTAGCCTTAGTTCTGTGGAATCTGAGAACAGATATTTCGGATCCCTTTGAAGACTGTACGGCGAAAGGAAATATCCTCCGATAACAAAGAGAAAGAAGCTTTCTGAGAAACTTCGTTGTGTTCTGTGAAATCATCTCATAGAGTTACAGCTTTCCCCTCAAGGAGCCTTTCGCTAAGACAGTTCTTGTGGAATTGGCAAAGTGATATTTGGAAGCCCATAGAGGGCTATTCTGAAAAAGAAAATATCCTCAGATGAAATCTGGAAAGAAGCTTTCTGAGAAACTGCTTAGTGTTCTGTTAATTCAACTCACAGAGTTACATCTGTATTTCGTGGATCTCTTTGCTAGCCTTATTTCTGTGGAATCTGAGAACAGATATTTCGGATCCCTTTGAAGACTAAGGGCCAAAGGAAATATCCTCCGATAACAAAGAGAAAGAAGCTTTCTGAGAAACTTCGTTGTGTTCTGTGAAAACATCTCACAGAGTTGCAGCTTTCCCCTCAAGGAGCCTTTCGCTAAGACAGTTCTTGTGGAATTTGCAAAGTGATATCTGGACGCCCATAGAGGGCTATGGTGAAAAAGGAAATATCCTCAGATGAAATCTGGAAAGAAGCTTTCTGGGAAACTGCTTAGTGTTCTGTTAATTCATCTCACAGAGTTCCATCTGTATTTCATGGATCTCTTTGCTGGCCTTATTTCTGAGGAATCTGAGAACAGATATTTCGGATCCCTTTGAAGACTATAGGGCCAAAGGAAATATCCTACGATAACAAAGAGAAAGAAGCTTTCTGAGATACTTCGTTGTGTTCTGTGAAATCATCTCACAGAGTTACAGCTTTCCCCTCAAGGAGTCTTTCGCTAAGACAGTTCTTGTGGAATTGTCAAAGTGATATTTGGAAGCCCTAGGAGGGCTATGGTGAAAAAGGAAATATCCTCAGATGAAATCTAGATAGAAGCTTTCTGAGAAACTGCGTAGTGTCCTGTTAATTCATCTCACAGAGTTACATCTGTATGTAGTGGATCTCTTTGCTAGCCTTATTTCTGTGGAATCTGAGAACAGATATTTCGGATCCCTTTGAAGACTATAGGGCCAAAGGAAATATCCTCCTATAACAAAGAGAAAGAAGCTTTCTGAGAAACTTCTTGGTGTTCTGTGAAATCATCTCAGAGAGTTACAGCTTTCCCCCTCAAGGAGCCTTTCGCTAAGACAGTTCTTGTGGAATTGTCAAAGTGATATTTGGAAGCTCATAGAGGGCTATGGTGAAAAAGGAAATATCCTCAGATCAAATCTGGAAAGAAGCTTTCTGAGAAACTGCTTAGTGTTCTGTTAATTCATCTCACAGAGTTACATCTGTATTTCGTGGATCTCTTTGCTAGCCTTATTTCTGTGGGATCTGAGTACAGATATTTCGGATCCCTTTGAAGACTATAGGGCCAAAGGAAATATCCTCCGATAACAAAGAGAAAGAAGCTTTCTGAGAAACTTCGTTGTGTTCTGTGAAATCATCTCACAGAGTTACAGCTTTCCCCTCAAGGAGACTTTCGCTAAGACAGTTCTAGTGGAATTCGCAAAGTGATATTTGGAAGCCCATAGAGGGCTATGGTGAAAAAGGAAATGTCCTCAGATGAAATCTGGAAAGAAGCTTTCTGAGAAACTGCTTAGTGTTCTGTTAATTCATCTCACAGAGTTACATCTGTATTTCGTGGATGTCTTTGCTAGCCTTATTTCTGTGGAATCTGAGAACAGATATTTCGGATCCCTTTGAAGACTATAGGGCCAAAGGAAATATCCTCCGATAACAAAGAGAAAGAAGCTTTCTGAGAAACTTCTTTGTGTTCTGTGAAATCATCTCACAGAGTTGCAGCTTTCCCCTCAAGGAGCCTTTCGCTAAGACAGTTCTTGTGGAATTGGCAAAGTGATATTGGAAGTCCATAGAGGGCTATGGTGAAAAAGGAAATATCCTCAGATGAAATCTGGAAAGAAGCTTTCTAAAAAACTGCCTAGTGTTCTGTTAATTCATCTCACAGAGTTACGTCTGTATTTCGTGGATCTCTTTGCTAGCCTTATTTCTGTGGAATCTGAGAACAGATATTTCGGATCCCTTTGAAGACTAACGGCCAAAGGAAATATCCTACGATAACAAAGAGAAAGAAGCTTTCTGAGAAACTTCTTGGTGTTCTGTGAAATCATCTCACAGAGTTACAGCTTTCCCCTCAAGGAGCCTTTCGCTAAGACACTTCTTGTGGAATTGTCAAAGTGATATTTGGAAGCCCATAGAGGGCTATGGTGAAAAAGGAAATATCCTCAGATGAAATCTGGAAAGAAGCTTTCTGAGAAACTGCTTAGTGTTCCGTTAATTCATCTCACAGAGTTACATCTGTATTTCGTGGATCTCTTTGCTAGCCTTTTTTCTGTGGAATCTGAGAACAGATATTTCGGATCCCTTTGAAGACTATAGGGCCAAAGGAAATATCCTCCGATAACAAAGAGAAAGAAGCTTTCTGAGAAACTTCGTTGCGTTCTGTGAAATCATCTCACAGAGTTACAGCTTTCCCCTCAAGGAGACTTTCGATAAGACAGTTCTAGTGGAATTGGCAAAGTGATATTTGGAAGCCCATAGAGGGCTATGGTGAAAAAGGAAATGTCCTCAGTTGAAATCTGGAAAGAAGCTTTCTGAGAAACTACTTAGTGTTGTGTTAATTCATCTCACAGAGTTACATCTGTATTTCGTGGATCTCTTTGCTAGCCTTATTTCTGTGGAATCTGAGAACAGATATTTCGGATCCCTTTGAAGACTATAGGGCCAAAGGAAATATCCTCCGATAACAAAGAGAAAGAAACTTTATGAGAAACTTCGTTGTGTTCTGTGAAATCATCTCACAGAGTTACAGCTTTCCCCTCAAGGAGCCTTTAGCTAAGACAGTTCTTGTGGAATTGGCAAAGTGATATTGGAAGCCCATAGAGGGCTATGGTGAAAAAGGAAATATCCTCAGATGAAATCTGGAAAGAAGCTTTCTGAGAAACTGCTTAGTGTTCTGTTAATTCATCTCACAGGGTTACATCTGTATTTCGTGGATCTCTTTGCTAGCCTTTTTTCTGTGGAATCTGAGAACAGATATTTCGGATCCCTTTGAAGACTATAGGGCCAAAGGAAATATCCTCCGATAACAAAGAGAAAGAAGCTTTCTGAGAAACTTCGTTGTGTTCTGTGAAATCATCTCACAGAGTTACAGCTTTCCCCTCAAGGAGACTTTCGATAAGACAGTTCTAGTGGAATTGGCAAAGTGATATTTGGAAGCCCATAGAGGGCTATGGTGAAAAAGGAAATGTCCTCAGTTGAAATCTGGAAAGAAGCTTTCTGAGAAACTACTTAGTGTTGTGTTAATTCATCTCACAGAGTTACATCTGTATTTCGTGGATCTCTTTGCTAGCCTTATTTCTGTGGAATCTGAGAACAGATATTTCGGATCCCTTTGAAGACTATAGGGCCAAAGGAAATATCCTCCGATAACAAAGAGAAAGAAACTTTCTGAGAAACTTCGTTGTGTTCTGTGAAATCATCTCACAGAGTTACAGCTTTCCCCTCAAGGAGCCTTTCGCTAAGACAGTTCTTGTGGAATTGGCAAAGTGATATTGGAAGCCCATAGAGGGCTATGGTGAAAAAGGAAATATCCTCAGATGAAATCTGGAAAGAAGCTTTCTGAGAAACTGCTTAGTGTTCTGTTAATTCATCTCACAGGGTTACATCTGTATTTCGTGGATCTCTTTGCTAGCCTTATTTCTGTGGAATCTGAGAACAGATACTTCGGATCCCTTAGAAGGCTATAGGGCCAAAGGAAATATCCTCCGATAACAAAGAGAAAGAAGCTTTCTGAGAAACTTCGTTGTGTTCTGTGAAATCATCTCACAGAGTTACAGCTTTCCCCTCAAGGAGCCTTTCGCTAAGACAGTTCTCGTGGAATTGGCAAAGTGATACTTGGAAGCCTATAGAGGGCCATGGTGAAAAAGGAAATATCCTCAGATGAAATCTGGAAAGAAGCTTTCTGAGAAACTGCGTAGTGTTCTGTTAATTCATCTCACAGAGTTACATCTGTATTTCGTGGATCTCTTTGCTAGCCTTATTTCTGTGGAATCTGAGAACAGATATTTCGGATCCCTTTGAAGACTAACGGCCAAAGGAAATATCCTACGATAACAAAGAGAAAGAAGCTTTCTGAGAAACTTCTTGGTGTTCTGTGAAATCATCTCACAGAGTTACAGCTTTCCCCTCAAGGAGCCTTTCGCTAAGACAGTTCTTGTGGAATTGTCAAAGTGATATTTGGAAGCCCATAGAGGGCTATGGTGAAAAAGGAAATATCCTCAGATGAAATCTGGAAAGAAGCTTTCTGAGAAACTGCTTAGTGTTCCGTTAATTCATCTCACAGAGTTACATCTGTATTTCGTGGATCTCTTTGCTAGCCTTTTTTCTGTGGAATCTGAGAACAGATATTTCGGATCCTTTGAAGACTATAGGGCCAAAGGAAATATCCTACGATAACAAAGAGAAAGAAGCTTTCTGAGAAACTTCGTTGTGTTCTGTGAAATCATCTCACAGAGTTACAGCTTTCCCCTTAAGGAGACTTTCGCTAAGACAGTTCTAGTGGAATTCGCAAAGTGATATTTGGAAGCCCATAGAGGGCTATGGTGAAAAAGGAAATGTCCTCAGATGAAATCTGGAAAGAAGCTTTCTGAGAAACTGCTTAGTGTTCTGTTAATTCATCTCACAGAGTTATATCTGTATTTCGTGGATCTCCTTGCTAGCCTTATTTCTGTGGAATCTGAGAACAGATATTTCGGATCCCTTTGAAGACTAAGGGTCAAAGGATATATCCTCTGATAACAAAGAGAAAGAAGCTTTCTGAGAAACTTCGTTGTGTTCTGTGAAATCATCTCACAGAGTTGCAGCTTTCCTCTCAAGGAGCCTTTCGGTAAGACAGTTCTTGTGGAATTGGCAAAGTGATATTTGGAAGCCCATAGAGGGCTATGGTGAAAAAGGAAATATCCTCAGATGAAATCTGGAAAGAAGGTTTCTGAGAAACTGCTTAGTGTTCTGTTAATTCATCTCACAGAGTTACATCTGTATTTCGTGAATGTCTTTGCTAGTCTTATTTCTGTGGAATCTGAGAACAGATATTTCGGATCCCTATGAAGACTATAGGGCCAAGGGAAATATCCTCCGATAACAAAGAGAAATAAGCTTTCTGAGAAACTTCGTTGTGTTCTGTGAAATCATCTCACAGAGTTACAGTTTTCCCCTCAAGGAGCCTTTCGCTAAGACAGTTCTTGTGGAATTGGCAAAGTGATATTTGGAAGCCCATAGAGGGCTATGGTGAAAAAGGAAATATCCTCAGATGAAATCTGGAAAGAAGCTTTCTGAGAAACTGCTTAGTGTTCTGTTATTTCATCTCACAGAGTTACATCTGTATTTCGTGAATCTCCTTGCTAGCCTTATTTTTGTGGAATCTTAGAACAGATATTTCGGATCCCTTTGAAGACTATAGGGCCAAAGGAAATATCCTCCGATAACAAAGAGAAAGAAGCTCTCTGAGAAACTTCGTTGTGTTCTGTGAAATCATCTCACAGAGTTACAGCTTTCCCCTCAAGGAGCCTTTTTCTAAGACAGTTCTTGTGGAATTGGCAAAGTGATATTTGGAAGCCCATAGAGGGCTATGGTGAAAAAGGAAATATCCTCAGATGAAATCTGGAAAGAAGCTTTCTGAGAAACTGCTTAGTGTTCTGTTAATTCAACTCACAGAGTTACATCTGTATTTCGTGGATCTCTTTGATAGCCTTATTTCTGTGGAATCTGAGAACAGATATTTCGGATCCCTTTGAAGACTAAGGGCCAAGGAAATATCCTCCGATAACAAAGAGAAAGAAGCTTTCTGAGAAACTTCGTTGTGTTCTGTGAAATCATCTCACAGAGTTGCAGCTTTCCCCTCAAGGAGCCTTTCGCTAAGACAGTTATTGTGGAATTGGCAAAGTGAAAACTGGACGCCCATAGAGGGCAATGGTGAAAAAGGAAATATCCTCAGATGAAATCTGGAAAGAAGATTTCTGAGAAACTGCTTAGTGTTCTGTTAATTCATCTCACAGAGTTCCATCTGTATTTCGTGGATCTCTTTGCTAGCCTTATTTCTGTGGAATCTGAGAACAGATATTTCGGATCCCTTTGAAGACTATAGGGCCAAAGGAAATATCCTCCGATAAAAAAGAGAAAGAAGCTTTCTGAGAAACTTCTTGGTGTTCTGTGAAATCATCTCAAAGAGTTACAGCTTTCCCCTCAAGGAGCCTTTCGCTAAGACAGTTCTTGTGGAATTGTCAAAGTGATATTTGGAAGCCCAAGGAGGGCTATGGTGAAAAAGGAAAATCCTCAGATGAAATCTAGATAGAAGCTTTCTGAGAAACTGCTTAGTGTTCTGTCAATTCATCTCACAGAGTTACATCTGTATTTCGTGGATCTCCTTGCTAGCCGTATTTCTGTGGAATCTGAGAACAGATATTTCGGATCCCTTTGAAGACTAAGGGCCAAAGGAAATATCCTCCGATAACAAAGAGAAAGAAGCTTTCTGAGAAACTTCGTTGTGTTCTGTGAAATCATCTCACAGAGTTGCAGCTTTCCTCTCAAGGAGCCTTTCGCTAAGACAGTTCTTGTGGAATTGGCAAAGTGATATTTGGAAGCCCATAGAGGGCTATGGTGAAAAAGGAAATATCCTCAGATGAAATCTGGAAAGAAGCTTTCTGAGAAACTGCTTAGTGTTCTGTTAAGTCATCTCACAGAGTTACTTCTGTATTTCGTGGATGTCTTTGCTAGCATTATTTCTGTGGAATCTGAGAACAGATATTTCGGATCCATATGAAGACTATAGGGCCAAAGGAAATATCCTCCGATAACAAAGAGAAAGAAGCTTTCTGCGAAACTTCGTTGTGTTCTGTGAAATCATCTCACATAGTTACAGCTTTCCCCTCAAGGAGCCTTTCGCTAAGACAGTTCTTGTGGAATTGGCAAAGTGATATTTGGAAGCCCATAGAGGGCTATGGTGAAAAAGGAAATATCCTCAGATGAAATCTGGAAAGAAGCTTTCTGAGAAACTGCGTAGTGTTCTGTTAATTCATCTCACAGAGTTACATCTGTATTTCGTGAATCTCCTTGCTAGCCTTAGTTCTGTGGAATCTGAGAACAGATATTTCGGATCCCTTTGAAGACTGTACGGCGAAAGGAAATACCCTCCGATAACAAAGAGAAAGAAGCTTTCTGAGAAACTTCGTTGTGTTCTGTGAAATCATCTCACAGAGTTACAGCTTTCCCCTCAAGGAGCCTTTCGCTAAGACAGTTCTTGTGGAATTGGCAAAGTGATATTTGGAAGCCCATAGAGGGCTATTCTGAAAAAGAAAATATCCTCAGATGAAATCTGGAAAGAAGCTTTCTGAGAAACTGCTTAGTGTTCTGTTAATTCAACTCACAGAGTTACATCTGTATTTCGTGGATCTCTTTGCTAGCCTTATTTCTATGGAATCTGAGAACAGATATTTCGGATCCCTTTGAAGACTAAGGGCCAAAGGAAATATCCTCCGATAACAAAGAGAAAGAAGCTTTCTGAGAAACTTCGTTGTGTTCTGTGAAAACATCTCACAGAGTTGCAGCTTTCCCCTCAAGGAGCCTTTCGCTAAGACAGTTCTTGTGGAATTTGCAAAGTGATATCTGGACGCCCATAGAGGGCTATGGTGAAAAAGGAAATATCCTCAGATGAAATCTGGAAAGAAGCTTTCTGAGAAACTGCTTAGTGTTCTGTTAATTCATCTCACAGAGTTCCAACTGTAATTCATGGATCTCTTTGCTAGCCTTATTTCTGTGGAATCTGAGAACAGATATTTCGGATCCCTTTGAAGACTATAGGGCCAAAGGAAATATCCTAAGATAACAAAGAGAAAGAAGCTTTCTGAGATACTTCGTTGTGTTCTGTGAAATCATCTCACAGAGTTACAGCTTTCCCCTCAAGGAGTCTTTCGCTAAGACTGTTCTTGTGGAATTGGCAAAGTGATATTTGGAAGCCCTAGGAGGGCTATGGTGAAAAAGTAAATATCCTCAGATGAAATCTGGAAAGAAGCTTTCTGAGAAACTGCTTAGTGTTCTGTTAATTCATCTCACAGAGTTACATCTGTATTTCGTGGATGTCTTTGCTAGCCTTATTTCTGTGGAATCTGAGAACAGATATTTCGGATCCCTATGAAGACTATAGGGCCAAAGGAAATATCCTCCGATAACAAAGAGAAATAAGCTTTCTGAGAAACTTCGTTGTGTTCTGTGAAATCATCTCACAGAGTTACAGTTTTCCCCTCAAGGAGTCTTTCGCTAAGACAGTTCTTGTGGAATTGGCAAAGTGATATTTGGAAGCCCATAGAGGGCTATGGTGAAAAAGGAAATATCCTCAGATGCAATCTGGAAAGAAGCTTTCTGAGAAACTGTTTAGTGATCTGTGAAATCATCTCACAGAGTTACATCTGTATTTCGTGAATCTCCTTGCTAGCCTTATTTTTGTGGAATCTTAGAACAGATATTTCGGATCCCTTTGAAGACTATAGGGCCAAAGGAAATATCCTCCGATAACAAAGAGATAGAAGCTCTCTGAGAAACTTCGTTGTGTTCTGTGAAATCATCTCACAGAGTTACAGCTTTCCCCTCAAGGAGCCTTTTTCTAAGACAGTTCTTGTGGAATTGGCAAAGTGATATTCGGAAGCCCATAGAGGGCTATGGTGAAAAAGGAAATATCCTCAGATGAAATCTGGAAAGAAGCTTTCTGAGAAACTGCTTAGTGTTCTGTTAATTCAACTCACAGAGTTACATCTGTATTTCGTGGATCTCTTTGATAGCCTTATTTCTGTGGAATCTGAGAACAGATATTTCGGATCCCTTTGAAGACTAAGGGCCAAGGAAATATCCTCCGATAACAAAGAGAAAGAAGCTTTCTGAGAAACTTCGTTGTGTTCTGTGAAATCATCTCACAGAGTTGCAGCTTTCCTCTTAAGGAGCCTTTCGCTAAGACAGTTCTTGTGGAATTGGCAAAGTGATATTTGGAAGCCCATAGAGGGCTATGGTGAAAAAGGAAATATCCTCAGATGAAATCTGGAAAGAAGCTTTCTGAGAAACTGCTTAGTGTTCTGTTAAGTCATCTCACAGAGTTACTTCTGTATTTCGTGGATGTCTTTGCTAGCTTTATTTCTGTGGAATCTGAGAACAGATATTTCGGATCCCTTTGAAGACTAAGGGCCAAAGGAAATATCCTCCGATAACAAAGAGAAAGAAGCTTTCTGAGAAACTTCGTTGTGTTCTGTGAAAACATCTCACAGAGTTGCAGCTTTCCCCTCAAGGAGCCTTTCGCTAAGACAGTTCTTGTGGAATTTGCAAAGTGATATCTGGACGCCAATAGAGGGCTATGGTGAAAAAGGAAATATCCTCAGATGAAATCTGGAAAGAAGCTTTCTGAGAAACTGCTTAGTGTTCTGTTAATTCATCTCACAGAGTTCCATCTGTATTTCATGGATCTCTTTGCTAGCCTTATTTCTGTGGAATCTGAGAACAGATATTTCGGATCCCTTTGAAGACTATAGGGCCAAAGGAAATATCCTACGATAACAAAGAGAAAGAAGCTTTCTGAGATACTTCGTTGTGTTCTGTGAAATCATCTCACAGAGTTACAGCTTTCCCCTCAAGGAGTCTTTCGCTAAGACAGTTCTTGTGGAATTGTCAAAGTGATATTTGGAAGCCCTAGGAGGGCTATGGTGAAAAAGGAAATATCCTCAGATGAAATCTAGATAGAAGCTTTCTGAGAAACTGCGTAGTGTTCTGTTAATTCATCTCACAGAGTTACATCTGTATTTCGTGGATCTCTTTGCTAGCCTTATTTCTGTGGAATCTGATAACAGATATTTCGGATCACTTTGAAGACTCTAGGGCCAAAGGAAATATCCTCCGATACCAAAGAGAAAGAAGCTTTCTGAGAAACTTCCTTGTGTTCTGAGAAATCATCTCACAGTGTTACAGCTTTCCCCTCAAGGAGCCTTTCGCTAAGACAGTTCTTGTGGAATTGGCAAAGTGATACTTGGAAGCCCTTAGAGGGCCATGGTGAAAAAGGAAATATCCTCAGATGAAATCTGGAAAGAAGCTTTCTGAGAAACTACGTAGTGTTCTGTTAATTCATCTCACAGAGTTACATCTGTATTTCATGGATGTCTTTGCTAGCCTCATTTCTGTGGAATCTGAGAACAGATATTTCGGATCCCTTTGAAGACTATAGTTCAAAAGGAAATATCCTCCGATAACAAAGAGAAAGAAGCTTTCTGAGAAACTTCGTTGTGTTCTGTGAAATCATCTCACAGAGTTACAGCTTTCCCCTCAAGGAGCCTTTCGCTAAGACAGTTCTTGTGGAATTGACAAAGTGATACTTGGAAGCCCATAGAGGGCCATGGTGAAAAAGGAAATATCCTCAGATGAAATCTGGAAAGAAGCTTTTTGTGAAACTGCGTAGTGTTCTGATAATTCATCTCACAGAGTTACATCTGTATTTCGTGGATCACTTTGCTAGCCTTATTTCTGTGGAATCTGAGAACAGATATTTCGTATCCCTTTGAAGACTATAGGGCCAAAGGAAATATCCTCCGACAAAAAAGAGAAAGAAGCTTTCTGAGAAACTTCGTTGTGTTCTGTGAAATCATCTCACAGGGTTACAGCTTTCCCCTCAAGGAGACTTTCGCTAAGACAGTTCTAGTGGAATTGGCAAAGTGATATTTGGAAGCCCATAGAGGGCTATGGTGAAAAAGGAGATATCCTCAGATGAAATCTGGAAGGAAGCTTTCTGAGAAACTGCTTAGTGTTCTGTTAATTCATCTCACAGAGTTACATCTGTATTTCGTGGATCTCTTTGCTAGCCTTATTTCTGTGGAATCTGAGAACAGATATTTCGGATCCCTTTGAAGGCTACAGGGCCAAAGGAAATATCCTCCTATAACAAAGAGAAAGAAACTTTCTGAGAAACTTCTTTGTGTTCTGTGAAATCATCTCACAGTGTTGCAGCTTTCCCCTCAAGGAGCCTTTCGCTAAGACAGTTCTTGTGGAATTGGCAAAGTGATATTGGAAGCCCATAGAGTGCTATGGTGAAAAAGGAAATATCCTCAGATGAAATCTGGAAAGAAGCTTTCTGAGAAACTGCTTAGTGTTCTGTTAATTCATCTCACAGGGTTACATCTGTATTTCGTGGATCTCTTTGCTAGCCTTATTTCTGTGGAATCTGAGAACAGATATTTCGGATCCCTTTGAAGACTATAGGGCCAAAGGAAATATCCTCCTTTAACAAAGAGAAAGAAGCTTTCTGAGAAACTTCTTGGTGTTCTGTGAAATCATCTCAGAGAGTTACAGCTTTCCCCCTCAAGGAGCCTTTCGCTAAGACAGTTCTTGTGGAATTGTCAAAGTGATATTTGGAAGCTCATAGAGGGCTATGGTGAAAAAGGAAATATCCTCAGATCAAATCTGGAAAGAAGCTTTCTGAGAAACTGCTTAGTGTTCTGTTAATTCATCTCAAAGAGTTACATCTGTATTTCGTGGATCTCTTTGCTAGCCTTATTTCTGTGGAATCTGAGTACAGATATTTCGGATCCCTTTGAAGACTATAGGGCCAAAGGAAATATCCTCCGATAACAAAGAGAAAGAAGCTTTCTGAGAAACTTCGTTGTGTTCTGTGAAATCATCTCACAGAATTACAGCTTTCCCCTCAAGGAGACTTTCGCTAAGACAGTTCTAGTGGAATTCGCAAAGTGATATTCGGAAGCCCATAGAGGGCTATGGTGAAAAAGGAAATATCCTCAGATGAAATCTGGAAAGAAGCTTTCTGAGAAACTGCTTAGTGTTCTGTTAATTCAACTCACAGAGTTACATCTGTATTTCGTGGATCTCTTTGTTAGCCTTATTTCTGTGGAATCTGAGAACAGATATTTCGGATCCCTTTGAAGACTAAGGGCCAAGGAAATATCCTCCGATAACAAAGAGAAAGAAGCTTTCTGAGAAACTTCGTTGTGTTCTGTGAAATCATCTCACAGAGTTGCAGCTTTCCTCTTAAGGAGCCTTTCGCTAAGACAGTTCTTGTGGAATTGGCAAAGTGATATTTGGAAGCCCATAGAGGGCTATGGTGAAAAAGGAAATATCCTCAGATGAAATCTGGAAAGAAGCTTTCTGAGAAACTGCTTAGTGTTCTGTTAAGTCATCTCACAGAGTTACTTCTGTATTTCGTGGATGTCTTTGCTAGCTTTATTTCTGTGGAATCTGAGAACAGATATTTCGGATCCCTTTGAAGACTAAGGGCCAAAGGAAATATCCTCCGATAACAAAGAGAAAGAAGCTTTCTGAGAAACTTCGTTGTGTTCTGTGAAAACATCTCACAGAGTTGCAGCTTTCCCCTCAAGGAGCCTTTCGCTAAGACAGTTCTTGTGGAATTTGCAAAGTGATATCTGGACGCCAATAGAGGGCTATGGTGAAAAAGGAAATATCCTCAGATGAAATCTGGAAAGAAGCTTTCTGAGAAACTGCTTAGTGTTCTGTTAATTCATCTCACAGAGTTCCATCTGTATTTCATGGATCTCTTTGCTAGCCTTATTTCTGTGGAATCTGAGAACAGATATTTCGGATCCCTTTGAAGACTATAGGGCCAAAGGAAATATCCTACGATAACAAAGAGAAAGAAGCTTTCTGAGATACTTCGTTGTGTTCTGTGAAATCATCTCACAGAGTTACAGCTTTCCCCTCAAGGAGTCTTTCGCTAAGACAGTTCTTGTGGAATTGTCAAAGTGATATTTGGAAGCCCTAGGAGGGCTATGGTGAAAAAGGAAATATCCTCAGATGAAATCTAGATAGAAGCTTTCTGAGAAACTGCGTAGTGTTCTGTTAATTCATCTCACAGAGTTACATCTGTATTTCGTGGATCTCTTTGCTAGCCTTATTTCTGTGGAATCTGATAACAGATATTTCGGATCCCTTTGAAGACTATAGGGCCAAAGGAAATATCCTCCGATACCAAAGAGAAAGAAGCTTTCTGAGAAACTTCCTTGTGTTCTGAGAAATCATCTCACAGTGTTACAGCTTTCCCCTCAAGGAGCCTTTCGCTAAGACAGTTCTTGTGGAATTGGCAAAGTGATACTTGGAAGCCCTTAGAGGGCCATGGTGAAAAAGGAAATATCCTCAGATGAAATCTGGAAAGAAGCTTTCTGAGAAACTACGTAGTGTTCTGTTAATTCATCTCACAGAGTTACATCTGTATTTCATGGATGTCTTTGCTAGCCTCATTTCTGTGGAATCTGAGAACAGATATTTCGGATCCCTTTGAAGACTATAGTTCAAAAGGAAATATCCTCCGATAACAAAGAGAAAGAAGCTTTCTGAGAAACTTCGTTGTGTTCTGTGAAATCATCTCACAGAGTTACAGCTTTGCCCTCAAGGAGCCTTTCGCTAAGACAGTTCTTGTGGAATTGACAAAGTGATACTTGGAAGCCCATAGAGGGCCATGGTGAAAAAGGAAATATCCTCAGATGAAATCTGGAAAGAAGCTTTTTGTGAAACTGCGTAGTGTTCTGATAATTCATCTCACAGAGTTACATCTGTATTTCGTGGATCACTTTGCTAGCCTTATTTCTGTGGAATCTGAGAACAGATATTTCGTATCCCTTTGAAGACTATAGGGCCAAAGGAAATATCCTCCGACAAAAAAGAGAAAGAGCTTTCTGAGAAACTTCGTTGTGTTCTGTGAAATCATCTCACAGGGTTACAGCTTTCCCCTCAAGGAGACTTTCGCTAAGACAGTTCTAGTGGAATTGGCAAAGTGATATTTGGAAGCCCATAGAGGGCTATGGTGAAAAAGGAGATATCCTCAGATGAAATCTGGAAGGAAGTTTTCTGAGAAACTGCTTAGTGTTCTGTTAATTCATCTCACAGAGTTACATCTGTATTTTGTGGATCTCTTTGCTAGCCTTATTTCTGTGGAATCTGAGAACAGATATTTCGGATCCCTTTGAAGGCTACAGGGCCAAAGGAAATATCCTCCTAAAACAAAGAGAAAGAAACTTTCTGAGAAACTTCTTTGTGTTCTGTGAAATCATCTCACAGTGTTGCAGCTTTCCCCTCAAGGAGCCTTTCGCTAAGACAGTTCTTGTGGAATTGGCAAAGTGATATTGGAAGCCCATAGAGTGCTATGGTGAAAAAGGAAATATCCTCAGATGAAATCTGGAAAGAAGCTTTCTGAGAAACTGCTTAGTGTTCTGTTAATTCATCTCACAGGGTTACATCTGTATTTCGTGGATCTCTTTGCTAGCCTTATTTCTGTGGAATCTGAGAACAGATATTTCGGATCCCTTTGAAGACTATAGGGTCAAAGGAAATATCCTCCTTTAACAAAGAGAAAGAAGCTTTCTGAGAAACTTCTTGGTGTTCTGTGAAATCATCTCAGAGAGTTACAGCTTTCCCCCTCAAGGAGCCTTTCGCTAAGACAGTTCTTGTGGAATTGTCAAAGTGATATTTGGAAGCTCATAGAGGGCTATGGTGAAAAAGGAAATATCCTCAGATCAAATCTGGAAAGAAGCTTTCTGAGAAACTGCTTAGTGTTCTGTTAATTCATCTCAAAGAGTTACATCTGTATTTCGTGGATCTCTTTGCTAGCCTTATTTCTGTGGAATCTGAGTACAGATATTTCGGATCCCTTTGAAGACTATAGGGCCAAAGGAAATATCCTCCGATAACAAAGAGAAAGAAGCTTTCTGAGAAACTTCGTTGTGTTCTGTGAAATCATCTCACAGAATTACAGCTTTCCCCTCAAGGAGACTTTCGCTAAGACAGTTCTAGTGGAATTCGCAAAGTGATATTTGGAAGCCCATAGAGGGCTATGGTGAAAAAGGAAATGTCCGCAGATGAAATCTGGAAAGAAGCTTTCTGAGAAACTGCTTAGTGTTCTGTTAATTCATCTCACAGAGTTACATCTGTATTTCGTGGATGTCTTTGCTAGCCTTATTTCTGTGGAATCTGAGAACAGATATTTCGGATCCCTTTGAAGACTATAGGGCCAAAGGAAATATCCTCCGATAACAAAGAGAAAGAAGCTTTCTGAGAAACTTCTTTGTGTTCTGTGAAATAATCTCACAGAGTTACAGCTTACCCCTCAAGGAGCCTTTCGCTAAGACAGTTCTTTTGGAATTGGCAAAGTGATATTGGAAGCCCATAGAGGGCTATGGTGAAAAAGGAAATATCCTCAGATGAAATCTGGAAAGAAGCTTTCTGAGAAACTGCGTAGTGTTCTGTTAATTCATCTCACAGAGTTACATCTGTATTTCGTGGATCTCTTTGCTAGCCTTATTTCTGTGGAATCTGAGAACAGATATTTCGGATCCCTTTGAAGACTATAGGGCCAAAGGAAATATCCTCCGATAACAAAGAGAAAGAAGCTTTCTGAGAAACTTCGTTGTGTTCTGTGAAATCATCTCACAGAGTTACAGCTTTCCGCTCAAGGAGACTTTCGCTAAGACAGTTCTTGTGAAATTGGTAAAGTGATATTGGAAACCCATAGAGGGCCTTGGTGAAAAAGGAAATATCCTCTGATGAAATCTGGAAAGAAGCTTTCTGAGAAACTGCTTAGTGTTCTGTTAATTCATCTCACAGAGTTACATCTGTATTTCGTGGATCTCTTTGCTAGCCTTATTTCTGTGGAATCTGAGAACAGATATTTCGGATCCATTTGAAGACTATAGGTCCAAAGGAAATATCCTCCGATACCAAAGAGAAAGAAGCTTTCTGAGAAACTCCTTTGTGTTCTGTGTAATCATCACACAGTGTTGCAGCTTTCCCCTCAAGGAGCCTTTCGCTAAGACAGTTCTTGTGGAATTGGCAAAGTGATATTGGAAGCCCATAGAGTGCTATGGTGAAAAAGGAAATATCCTCAGATGAAATCTGGAAAGAAGCTTTCTGAGAAACTGCTTAGTGTTCTGTTAATTCATCTCACAGGGTTACATCTGTATTTCGTGGATCTCTTTGCTAGCCTTATTTCTGTGGAATCTGAGAACAGATATTTCGGATCCCTTTGAAGACTATAGGGCCAAAGGAAATATCCTCCTTTAACAAAGAGAAAGAAGCTTTCTGAGAAACTTCTTGGTGTTCTGTGAAATCATCTCAGAGAGTTACAGCTTTCCCCCTCAAGGAGCCTTTCGCTAAGACAGTTCTTGTGGAATTGTCAAAGTGATATTTGGAAGCTCATAGAGGGCTATGGTGAAAAAGGAAATATCCTCAGATCAAATCTGGAAAGAAGATTTCTGAGAAACTGCTTAGTGTTCTGTTAATTCATCTCAAAGAGTTACATCTGTATTTCGTGGATCTCTTTGCTAGCCTTATTTCTGTGGAATCTGAGTACAGATATTTCGGATCCCTTTGAAGACTATAGGGCCAAAGGAAATATCCTCCGATAACAAAGAGAAAGAAGCTTTCTGAGAAACTTCGTTGTGTTCTGTGAAATCATCTCACAGAGTTACAGCTTTCCCCTCAAGGAGACTTTCGCTAAGACAGTTCTAGTGGAATTCACAAAGTGATATTTGGAAGCCCATAGAGGGCTATGGTGAAAAAGGAAATGTCCTCAGATGAAATCTGGAAAGAAGCTTTCTGAGAAACTGCTTAGTGTTCTGTTAATTCATCTCACAGAGTTACATCTGTATTTCGTGGATGTCTTTGCTAGCCTTATTTCTGTGGAATCTGAGAACAGATATTTCGGATCCCTTTGAAGACTATAGGGCCAAAGGAAATATTCTCCGATAACAAAGAGAAAGAAGCTTTCTGAGAAACTTCTTTGTGTTCTGTGAAATAATCTCACAGAGTTACAGCTTACCCCTCAAGGAGCCTTTCGCTAAGACAGTTCTTTTGGAATTGGCAAAGTGATATTGGAAGCCCATAGAGGGCTATGGTGAAAAAGGAAATATCCTCAGATGAAATCTGGAAAGAAGCTTTCTGAGAAACTGCGTAGTGTTCTGTTAATTCATCTCACAGAGTTACATCTGTATTTCGTGGATCTCTTTGCTAGCCTTATTTCTGTGGAATCTGAGAACAGATATTTCGGATCCCTTTGACGACTATAGGGCCAAAGGAAATATCCTCCGATAACAAAGAGAAAGAAGCTTTCTGAGAAACTTCGTTGTGTTCTGTGAAATCATCTCACAGAGTTACAGCTTTCCCCTCAAGGAGACTTTCGCTAAGACAGTTCTTGTGGAATTGGCAAAGTGATATTGGAAGCCCATAGAGGGCCTTGGTGAAAAAGGAAATATCCTCTGATGAAATCTGGAAAGAAGCTTTCTGAGAAACTGCATAGTGTTCGGTTAATTCATCTCAAAGAGTTACATCTGTATTTCGTGGATCTCTTTGCTAGCCTTATTTCTGTGGAATCTGAGAACAGATATTTCGGATCCCTTTGAAGACTATAGGGCCAAAGGAAATATCCACCGATAACAAAGAGAAAGCAGCTTTCTGAGAAACTTCGTTGTGTTCTGTGAAATCATCTCACAGAGTTACAGCTTTCCCCTCAAGGAGCCTTTCGCTAAGACAGTTCTTGTGGAATTGGCAAAGTGATACTTGGAAGCCTATAGAGTGCCATGGTGAAAAAGGAAATATCCTCAGATGAAATCTGGAAAGAAGCTTTCTGAGAAACTGCGTGGTGTTCTGTTAATTCATCTCACAGAGTTACATCTGTATTTCGTGGATCTCTTTGCTAGCCTTATTTCTGTGGAATCTGAGAACAGATATTTCGTATCCCTTTGAAGACTATAGGGCCAAAGGAAATATCCTCCGATAACAAAGAGAAAGAAGCTTTCTGAGAAACTTCGTTGTGTTCTGTGAAATCATCTCACAGGGTTACAGCTTTCCCCTCAAGGATACTTTCGCTAAGACAGTTCTAGTGGAATTGGCAAAGTGATATTTGGAAGCCCATAGAGGGCTATGGTGAAAAAGGAAATATCCTCAGATGAAATCTGGAAAGAAGCTTTCTGAGAAACTGCTTAGTGTTCTGTTAATTCATCTCACAGAGTTACATCTGTATTTCGTGGATCTCTTTGCTAGCCTTATTTCCGTGGAATCTGAGAACAGATATTTCGGATCCCTTTGAAGGCTATAGGGCCAAAGGAAATATCCTCCTATAACAAAGAGAAAGAAACTTTCTGAGGAACTTCTTTGTGTTCTGTGAAATCATCTCACAGTGTTGCAGCTTTCCCCTCAAGGAGCCTTTCGCTAAGACAGTTCTTGTGGAATTGGCAAAGTGATATTGGAAGCCCATAGAGGGCTATGGTGAAAAAGGAAATATCCTCAGATGAAATCTGGAAAGAAGCTTTCTGAAAAACTGCCTAGTGTTCTGTTAATTCATCTCACAGAGTTACATCTGTATTTCGTGGATCACTTTGCTAGCCTTATTTCTGTGGAATCTGAGAACAGATATTTCGGATCCCTTTGAAGACTATAGGGCCAAAGGAACTATCCTACGATAACAAAGAGAAAGAAGCTTTCTGAGAAACTTCGTTGTGTTCTGTGAAATCATCTCACAGAGTTACAGCTTTCCCCTCAAGGAGACTTTCGCTAAGACAGTTCTAGTGGAATTCGCAAAGTGATATTTGGAAGCCCATAGAGGGCTATGGTGAAAAAGGAAATGTCCTCAGATGAAATCTGTAAAGAAGCTTTCTGAGAAACTGCTTAGTGTTCTGTTAATTCATCTCACAGAGTTACATCTGTATTTCGTGGATCTCTTTGCTAGCCTTATTTCTGAGGAATCTGAGAACAGATATTTCGGATCCCTTTGAGGACTATAGGGCCAAAGGAAATATCCTCCGATAACAAAGAGAAAGAAGCTTTCTGAGAAACTTCTCTGTGTTCTGTGAAATAATCTCACAGAGTCACAGCTTTCCCCTCAAGGAGCCTTTCGCTAAGACAGTTCTTTTGGAAGTGGCAAAGTGATATTGGAAGCCCATAGAGGGCTATGGTGAAAAAGGAAATATCCTCAGATGAAATCTGGAAAGAAGCTTTCTGAGAAACTGCGTAGTGTTCTGTTAATTCATCTCACAGAGTTACATCTGTATTTCGTGGATCTCTTTGCTAGCCTTATTTCTGTGGAATCTGAGAACAGATATTTCGGATCCCTATGAAGACTATAGGGCCAAAGGAAATATCCTCTGATAACAAAGAGAAAGAAGCTTTCTGGGAAACTTCGTTGTGTTCTGTGAAATCGTCTCACGGAGTTACAGCTTTCCCCTCAAGGAGCCTTTCGCTAAGACAGTTCTTGTGGAATTGGAAAGTGATATTGGAACCCCATAGAGGGCCCTGGTGAAAAAGGAAATATCCTCTGATGAAATCTGGAAAGAAGCTTTCTGAGAAACTGCGTAGTGTTCTGTTAATTCATCTCACAGAGTTACATCTGTATTTCGTGGATCTCTTTGCTAGCCTTATTTCTGTGGAATCTGAGAACAGATATTTCGGATCCCTTTGAAGACTATAGGGCCAAAGGAAATATCCTCCGATAACAAAGAGAAAGAAGCTTTCTGAGAAACTTCCTTGTGTTCTGTGAAATCATCTCACAGAGTTACAGCTTTCCCCTCAAGGAGCCTTTCGCTAAGACAGTTCTCGTGGAATTGGCAAAGTGATACTTGGAAGCCTATAGAGGGCCATGGTGAAAAAGGAAATATCCTCAGATGAAATCTGGAAAGAAGCTTTCTGAGAAACTGCGTAGTGTTCTGTTAATTCATCTCACAGAGTTACATCTGTATTTCGTGGATCTCTTTGCTAGCCTTATTTCTGTGGAATCTGAGAACAGATATTTCGTATCCCTTTGAAGACTATAAGGCCAAAGGAAATATCCTCCGATAACAAAGAGAAAGAAGCTTTCTGAGAAACTTCGTTGTGTTCTGTGAAATCATCTCACAGGGTTACAGCTTTCCCCTCAAGGATACTTTCGCTAAGACAGTTCTAGTGGAATTGGCAAAGTGATATTTGGAAGCCCATAGAGGGCTATGGTGAAAAAGGAAATATCCTCAGATGAAATCTGGAAAGAAGCTTTCTGAGAAACTGCTTAGTGTTCTGTTAATTCATCTCACAGAGTTACATCTGTATTTCGTGGATCTCTTTGCTAGCCTTATTTCTGTGGAATCTGAGAACAGATATTTCGGATCCCTTTGAAGACTAACGGCCAAAGGAAATATCCTACGATAACAAAGAGAAAGAAGCTTTCTGAGAAACTTCTTGGTGTTCTGTGAAATCATCTCACAGAGTTACAGCTTTCCCCTCAAGGAGCCTTTCGCTAAGACAGTTCTTGTGGAATTGTCAAAGTGATATTTGGAAGCCCATAGAGGGCTATGGTGAAAAATTAAATATCCTCAGATGAAATCTGGAAAGAAGCTTTCTGAGAAACTGCTCAGTGTTCCGTTAATTCATCTCACAGAGTTACATCTGTATTTCGTGGATCTCTTTGCTAGCCTTTTTTCTGAGGAATCTGAGAACAGATATTTCGGATCCCTTTGAAGACTATAGGGCCAAAGGAAATATCCTCCGATAACAAAGAGAAAGAAGCTTTCTGAGAAACTTCGTTGTGTTCTGTGAAATCATCTCACAGAGTTACAGCTTTCCCCTCAAGGAGACTTTCGCTAAGACAGTTCTAGTGGAATTGGCAAAGTGATATTTGGAAGCCCATAGAGGGCTATGGTGAAAAAGGAAATGTCCTCAGTTGAAATCTGGAAAGAAGCTTTCTGAGAAACTGCTTAGTGTTGTGTTAATTCATCTCACAGAGTTACATCTGTATTTCGTGGATCTCTTTGCTAGCCTTATTTCTGTGGAATCTGAGAACAGATATTTCGGATCCCTTTGAAGACTATAGGGCCAAAGGAAATATCCTCCGATAACAAAGAGAAAGAAACTTTCTGAGAAACTTCGTTGTGTTCTGTGAAATCATCTCACAGAGTTACAGCTTTCCCCTCAAGGAGCCTTTCGCTAAGACAGTTCTCGTGGAATTGGCAAAGTGATATTGGAAGCCCATAGAGGGCTATGGTGAAAAAGGAAATATCCTCAGATGAAATCTGGAAAGAAGCTTTTTGAGAAACTGCTTAGTGTTCTGTTAATTCATCTCACAGGGTTACATCTGTATTTCGTGGATCTCTTTGCTAGCCTTATTTCTGTGGAATCTGAGAACAGATACTTCGGATCCCTTAGAAGGCTATAGGGCCAAAGGAAATATCCTCCGATAACAAAGAGAAAGAAACTTTCTGAGAAACTTCTTTGTGTTCTGTGAAATCATCTCACAGAGTTGCAGCTTTCCCCTCAAGGAGCCTTTCGCTAAGACAGTTCTTGTGGAATTGGCAAAGTGATATTGGAAGCCCATAGAGGGCTATGGTGAAAAAGGAAATATCCTCAGATGAAATCTGGAAAGAAGCTTTCTGAGAAACTGCGTAGTGTTCTGTTAATTCATCTCACAGAGTTACATCTGTATTTCGTGGATCTCTTTGCTAGCCTTATTTCTGTGGAATCTGAGAACAGATATTTCGGATCCCTTTGAAGACTATAGGGCCAAAGGAAATATCCTACAATAACAAAGAGATAGAAGCTTTCTGAGAAACTTCGTTGTGTTCTGTGAAATCATCTCACAGAGTTACAGCTTTCCCCTCAAGGAGCCTTTCGCTAAGACAGTTCTTGTGGAATTGGCAAAGTGATATTGGAAGCACATAGAGGGCCTTGGTGAAAAAGGAAATATCCTCTGATGAAATCTGGAAAGAAGCTTTCTGAGAAACTGCGTAGTGTTCTGTTAATTCATCTCACAGAGTTACATCTGTATTTCGTGGATCTCTTTGCTAGCCTTATTTCTGTGGAATCTGAGAACAGATATTTCGGATCCATTTGAAGACTATAGGGCCAAAGGAAATATCCTCCGATAACAAATAAAAAGAAGCTTTCTGAGAAACTTCGTTGTGTTCTGTGAAATCATCTCACAGAGTTACAGCTTTTCCCTCAAGGAGCCTTTCGCTAAGACCCTTCCTGTGGAATTGGCAAAGTGATAGTTGGAAGCCTATGGAGGGCCATGGTGAAAAATGAAATATCCTCAGATGAAATCTGGAAAGAAGCTTTCTGAGAAACTGCGTAGTGTTCTGTTAATTCATCTCACAGAGTTACATCTGTATTTCGTGGATCTCTTTGCTAGCCTTATTTCTGTGGAATCTGAGAACAGATATTTCGGATCCCTTTGAAGACTATAGGGCCAAAGGAAATATCCTCCGATAACAAAGAGAAGGAAGCTTTCTGAGAAACTTCGTTGTGTTCTGTGAAATCATCTCACAGGGTTACAGCTTTCCCCTCAAGGATACTTTCGCTAAGACAGTTATAGTGGAATTGGCAAAGTGATATTTGGAAGCCCATAGAGGGCTATGGTGAAAAAGGAAATATCCTCAGATGAAATCTGGAAAGAAGCTTTCTGGGAAACTGCTTAGTGTTCTGTTAATTCATCTCACAGAGTTACATCTGTATTTCGTGGATCTCTTTGCTAGCCTTATTTCTGTGGAATCTGAGAACAGATATTTCGGATCCCTTTGAAGGCTATAGGGCCAAAGGAAATATCCTCCTATAACAAAGAGAAAGAAACTTTCTGAGAAACTTCTTTGTGTTCTGTGAAATCATCTCACAGAGTTGCAGCTTTCCCCTCAAGGAGCCTTTCGCTAAGACAGTTCTTGTGGAATTGGCAAAGTGATATTGGAAGCGCATAGAGGGCTATGGTGAAAAAGGAAATATCCTCAGATGAAATCTGGAAAGAAGCTTTCTGAAAAACTGCCTAGTGTTCTGTTAATTCATCTCACAGAGTTACATCTGTATTTCGTGGATCTCTTTGCTAGCCTTATTTCTGTGGAATCTGAGAACAGATATTTCGGATCCCTTTGAAGACTATAGGGCCAATGGAAATATCCTACGATAACAAAGAGAAAGAAGCTTTCTGAGAAACTTCTTTGTGTTCTGTGAAATCATCTCAAAGAGTTACAGCTTTCCCCTCAAGGAGCCTTTCGCTAAGACAGTTCTTGTGGAATTGGCAAAGTGATATTTGGAAGCCCATAGAGGGCTACGGTGAAAAAGGAAATATACTCAGATGAAATCTGGAAAGAAGCTTTCTGAGAAACTGCTTAGTGTTCCGTTAATTTATCTAACAGAGTTACATCTGTATTTCGTGGATCTCTTTGCTAGCCTTTTTTCTGTGGAATCTGAGAACAGATATTTCGGATCCCTTTGAAGACTATAGGGCCAAAGGAAATATCCTCCGATAACAAAGAGAAAGAAACTTTCTGAGAAACTTCGTTGTGTTCTGTGAAATCATCTCACAGAGTTACAGCTTTCCCCTCAAGGAGCCTTTCGCTAAGACAGTTCTTGTGGAATTGGCAAAGTGATATTGGAAGCCCATAGAGGGCTATGGTGAAAAAGGAAATATCCTCAGATGAAATCTGGAAAGAAGCTTTCTGAGAAACTTCTTAGTGTTCTGTTAATTCATCTCACAGGGTTACATCTGTATTTCGTGGATCTCTTTGCTAGCCTTATTTCTGTGGAATCTGAGAACAGATACTTCGTATCCCTTAGAAGGCTATAGGGCCAAAGGAAATATCCTCCTATAACAAAGAGAAAGAAACTTTCTGAGAAACTTCTTTGTGTTCTGTGAAATCATCTCACAGAGTTGCAGCTTTCCCCTCAAGTAGCCTTTCGCTAAGACAGTTCTTGTGGAATTGGCAAAGTGATATTGGAAGCCCATAAAGGGCTATGGTGAAAAAGGAAATATCCTCAGATGAAATCTGGAAAGAAGCTTTCTGAGAAACTGCGTAGTGTTCTGTTAATTCATCTCACAGAGTTCCATCTGTATTTCGTGGATCTCTTTGCTAGCCTTATTTCTGTGGAATCTGAGAACAGATATTTCGGATCCCTTTGAAGACTATAGGGCCAAAGGAAATATCCTCCGATAACAAAGAGAAAGAAGCTTTCTGAGAAACTTCGTTGTGTTCTGTGAAATCATCTCACAGAGTTACAGCTTTCCCCTCAAGGAGCCTTTCGCTAAGACAGTTCTTGTGGAATTGGCAAAGTGATACTTGGAAGCCCATAGAGGGCCATGGTGAAAAAGGAAATATCCTCTGATGAAATCTGTAAAGAAGCTTTCTGAGAAACTGCGTAGTGTTCTGTTAATTCATCTCACAGAGATACATCTGTATTTCATGGATGTCTTTGCTAGCCTTATTTCTGTGGAATCTGAGAACAGATATTTCGGATCCATTTGAAGACTATAGGGCCAAAGGAAATATCCTCCGATAACAAAGAGAAAGAAGCTTTCTGAGAAACTTCGTTGTGTTCTGTGAAATCATCTCACAGAGTTACAGCTTTCCCCTCAAGGAGCCTTTCGCTAAGACAGTTCTTGTGGAATTGGAAAAGTGATACTTGGAAGCCCATAGAGTGCCATGGTTAAAAAAGAAATATCCTCTGATGAAATCTGGAATGAAGCTTTGTGAGAAACTGCGTAGTGTTCTGTTAATTCATCTCACAGAGTTACATCTGTATTTCGTGGATCTCTTTGCTAGCCTTATTTCTGTGGAATCTGAGAACAGATATTTCGGATCCCTTTGAAGAGTATAGGGCCAAAGGAAATATCCTACGATAACAAAGAGAAAGAAGCTTTCTGAGAAACTTCGTTGTGTTCTGTGAAATCATCTCACAGAGTTACAGCTTTCCCCTCAAGGAGCGTTTCGCTAAGACAGTTCTTGTGGAATTGTCAAAGTGATATTGGGAAACCCAAGGAGGGCTATGGTGAAAAAAGAAATATCCTCAGATGAAATCTAGATAGAAGCTTTTTGAAAAACTGCTTAGTGTTCTGTTAATTCATCTCACAGAGTTACATCTGTATTTCGTGGATATCTTTGCTGGCCTTATTTCTGTGGAATCTGAGAACAGATATTTCCGATCCCTTTGAAGACTATAGGGCCAAAGGAAATATCCTCCGATAACAAAGAGAAATAAGCTTTCTGAGAAACTTCGTTGTGTTCTGTGAAATCATCTCACAGAGTTACAGCTTTCCCCTCAAGGAGCCTTTCGCTAAGACAGTTCTTCTGGAATTGGCAAAGTGATACTTGGAAGCCCATAGAGGGCCATGGTGAAAAAGGAAATATCCTCTGATGAAATCTGGAAAGAAGCTTTGTGAGAAACTGCGTAGTGTTCTGTTAATTCATCTCACAGAGATACATCTGTATTTCGTGGATCTCTTTGCTAGCCTTATTTCTGTGGAATCTGAGAACAGATATTTCGGATCCATTTGAAGACTATAGGGCCACTGGAAATATCCTCCGATAACAAAGAGAAAGAAGCTTTCTGAAAAACTTCGTTATGTTCTTTGAAATCATCTCACAGAGATGCAGCTTTCGTCTCAAGGAGCCTTTCGCTAGGACAGTTCTTGTGGAATTGGCCAAGTGATAATTGGAAGCCCATAGAGGGCTATGGTGAAAAAGGAAATATCCTCAGATGAAATCTGGAAAGAAGCTTTCTGAGAAACTGCTTAGTGTTCTGTTAATTCATCTCAGAGAGTTATATCTGTATTTCATGGATGTCTTTGCTAGCCATATTTCTGTGGAATCTGAGAACAGATATTTCGGATCCCTTTGAAGACTATAGGGCCACAGGAAATATCCTCCGAAAACAAAGAGAAAGAAGCTTTCTGAGAAACTTCGTTGTGATCTGTGAAGTCATCTCACAGAGTTACAGCTTTCCCCTCAAGGAGACTTTCGCTAAGACAGTTCTAGTGGAATTCGCAAAGTGATATTTGGAAGCCCATAGAGGGCTATGGTGAAAAAGGATATGTCCTCAGCTGAAATCTGGAAAGAAGCTTTCTGAGAAACTGCTTAGTGTTCTGTTAATTCATCTCACAGAGTTACATCTGTATTTCGTGGATCTCTTTGATAGCCTTATTTCTGTGGAATCTGAGAACAGATATTTCGGATCCCTTTGAAGACTATAGGGCCAAAGGAAATATCCTCCGATAACAAAGAGAAAGAAACTTTCTGAGAAACTACTTTGTGTTCTGTGAAATCATCTCACAGATTTACAGCTTTCCCCTCAAGGAGCCTTTCGCTAAGACAGTTCTTGTGGAATTGGCAAAGTGATATTGGAAGCACATAGAGGGCCTTGGTGAAAAAGGAAATATCCTCTGATGAAATCTGGAAAGAAGCTTTCTGAGAAACTGCGTAGTGTTCTGTTAATTCATCTCACAGAGTTACATCTGTATTTCGTGGATCTCTTTGCTAGCCTTATTTCTGTGGAATCTGAGAACAGATATTTCGGATCCATTTGAAGACTATAGGGCCAAAGGAAATATCCTCCGATAACAAATAGAAAGAAGCTTTCTGAGAAACTTCGTTGTGTTCTGTGAAATCATCTCACAGAGTTACAGCTTTTCCCTCAAGGAGCCTTTCGCTAAGACAGTTCCTGTGGAATTGGCAAAGTGATACTTGGAAGCCTATAGAGGGCCATGGTGAAAAAGGAAATATCCTCAGTTGAAATCTGGAAAGAAGCTTTCTGAGAAACTGCTTAGTGTTCTGTTAATTCATCTCACAGAGTTACATCTGTATTTCGTGGATCTCTTTGCTAGCCTTATTTCTGTGGAATCTGAGAACAGATATTTCGGATCCCTTTGCAGACTATAGGGCCAAAGCAAATATCCTCCGATAACAAAGAGAAAGAAGCTTTCTGAGAAACTTCGTTGTGTTCTGTGAAATCATCTCACAGGGTTACAGCTTTCCCCTCAAGAAGCCTTTCGCTAAGACAGTTCTTGTGGAATTGGCAAAGTGATATTTGGAAGCCCGTAGAGGGCTATGGTGAAAAAGGAAATATCCTAAGATGAAATCTGGAAAAAAGCTTTCTGAGAAACTGCTTAGTGTTCTGTTAATTCCACTAACAGAGTTACATCTGTATTTCGTGGATGTCTTTGCTAGCCTTATTTCTGTGGAATCTGAGAACAGATATTTCGGATCCCCATGAGGACTATAGGGCCAAAGGAAATATCCTCCGATAACAAAGAGAAAGAAGCTTTCTGAGAAACTTCGTTGTGTTCTGTGAAATCATCTGACAGAGTTACAGCGTTCCCCTGACGGAGCCGTTCGCTAAGACAGTTCTTGTCGAATTGGCAAAGTGATATCAGGAAGCCCATAGAGGGCTATGTTGAAAAAGGAAATATCCTCAGATGAAATCTGGAAAGAAGCTTTCTGAGAAACTGCTTAGTGTTCTGTTAATTCATCTCACAGAGATACATCTGTATTTCGTGGATCTCTTTGCTAGCCTTATTTCTGTGGAATCTGAGAACAGATATTTCGGATCCCTTTGAAGACTATAGGGCCAAAGGAAATATCCTCTGATAACAAAGAGAATAAAGCTTTCTGAGAAACTTCGTTGTGTTCTGTGAAATCATCTGACAGAGTTACAGCTTTCCCGTCAAGGAGCCTTTCGGTAAGACAGTTCTTGTGGAATTGGCAAAGGGATATTTGGAAGCCCATAGAGGGCTATGGTGAAAAAGGAAATATCCTCAGAGGAAATCTGGAAAGAAGCTTTCTGAGAAACTGCTTAGTGTTCTGTAAATTCAACTCACAGAGTTACATCTGTATTTCGTGGATCTCTTTGCTAGCCTTATTTATGTGGAATCTGAGAACAGATATTTCGGATCCCTTTGAAGACTATAGGGCCAAAGGAAATATCCTCCGATAACAAAGAGAAAGAAGCTTTCTGAGAAACTTCTTTGTGTACTGTGAAATCATCTCACAGAGTTACAGCTTTACCCTCAAGAAGCCTTTCGCTAAGACAGTTCTTGTGGAATTGGCAAAGTGATATTTGGAAGCCCCTAGAGGGCTAAGGTGAAAAAGGAAATATCCTCAAATGAAATCTGGAAAGAAGCTTTCTGAGAAACTGCTTAGTGTTCTGTTAATTCATCTCACAGAGTTACATCTGTATTTCGTGGATCTCTTTGCTAGCCTTATTTCTGTGGAATCTGAGAACAGATATTTCGGATCCCTTTGAAGACTATAGGGCCAAAGGTAATAACCTCCTATAACAAAGAGAAAGAAGCTTTCTGAGAAACTTCGTTGTGTTCTGTGAAATCATCTCACAGAGTTACAGCTTTCCCCTCACGGAGCCTTTCGTTAAGACAGTTCTTTTGGAATTGGCAAAGTGATATTTGGAAGCCCAAAGAGGGCTATGGTGAAAAAGGAAATATCCTCAGATGAAATCTGGAAAGAAGCTTTCTGAGAAACTGCTTAGTGTTCTGTTAATTCAACTCACAGAGTTACATCTGTATTTCGTGGATCTCTTTGCTAGCCTTATTTCTGTGGAATCTGAGAACAGATATTTCGGATCCATTTGAAGACTATAGGGCCAAAGGAAATATCCTCCGATAACAAAGAGAAAGAAGCTTTCTGAGAAACTTCTTTGTGTTCTGTGAAATCATCTCAGAGAGTTACAGCTTTACCCTCAAGAAGCCTTTCGCTAAGACAGTTCTTGTGGAATTGGCAAAGTGATATTTGGAAGCCCGTAGAGGGCTATGGTGAAAAAGGAAATATCCTCAGAAGAAATCTGGAAAGAAGCTTTCTGAGAAACTGCTTAGTGTTCTGTTAATTCATCTCAGAGAGTTACATCTGTATTTCGTGGATCTCTTTGCTAGCCTTATTTCTGTGGAATCTGAGAACAGATATTTCTGATCCCTTTGAAGACTATAGGGCCAAAGGAAATATCCTCCTATACCAAAGAGAAAGAAGCTTTCTGAGTAACTTCGTTGTGTTCTGTGAAATCATCTCACAGAGTTACAGCTTTCCCCTCACGGAGTCTTTCGCTAAGACAGTTCTTGTGGAATTGGCAAAGTGATATTTGGAAGCCCATAGAGGGCTATGGTGAAAAAGGAAATATCCTCAGAGGAAATCTGGAAAGAAGCTTTCTGAGAAACTGCTTAGTGTTCTGTTAATTCATCTCACAGAGTTACATCTGTATTTCGTGGATCTCTTTGCTAGCCTTATTTCTGTGGAATCTGAGAACAGATATTTCGGATCCCTTTGAAGACTATAGGGCCAAAGGAACTATCCTACGATAACAAAGAGAAAGAAGCTTTCTGAGAAACTTCGTTGTGTTCTGTGAAATCATCTCACAGAGTTACAGCTTTCCCCTCAAGGAGACTTTCGCTAAGACAGTTCTAGTGGAATTCGCAAAGTGATATTTGGAAGCCCATAGAGGGCTATGGTGAAAAAGGAAATGTCCTCAGATGAAATCTGGAAAGAAGCTTTCTGAGAAACTGCTTAGTGTTCTGTTAATTCATCTCACAGAGTTACATCTGTATTTCGTGGATCTCTTTGCTAGCCTTATTTCTGAGGAATCTGAGAACAGATATTTCGGATCCCTTTGAGGACTATAGGGCCAAAGGAAATATCCTCCGATAACAAAGAGAAAGAAGCTTTCTGAGAAACTTCTCTGTGTTCTGTGAAATAATCTCACAGAGTCACAGCTTTCCCCTCAAGGAGCCTTTCGCTAAGACAGTTCTTTTGGAAGTGGCAAAGTGATATTGGAAGCCCATAGAGGGCTATGGTGAAAAAGGAAATATCCTCAGATGAAATCTGGAAAGAAGCTTTCTGAGAAACTGCGTAGTGTTCTGTTAATTCATCTCACAGAGTTACATCTGTATTTCGTGGATCTCTTTGCTAGCCTTATTTCTGTGGAATCTGAGAACAGATATTTCGGATCCCTTTGAAGACTATAGGGCCAAAGGAAATATCCTCTGATAACAAAGAGAAAGAAGCTTTCTGAGAAACTTCGTTGTGTTCTGTGAAATCGTCTCACGGAGTTACAGCTTTCCCCTCAAGGAGACTTTCGCTAAGACAGTTCTAGTGGAATTCACAAAGTGATATTTGGAAGCCCATAGAGGGCTATGGTGAAAAAGGAAATATCCTCAGATGAAATCTGGAAAGAAGCTTTCTGAGAAACTGCTTAGTGTTCTGTTAATTCATCTCACAGAGTTACATCTGTATTTCGTGGATCTCGTTGCTAGTCTTATTTCTGTGGAATCTGAGAACAGATATTTCGGATCCCTTTGAAGACTATAGGGCCAAAGGAAATATCCTCCGATAACAAAGAGAAAGAAACTTTCTGAGAAACTTCTTTGTGTTCTGTGAAATAATCTCACAGAGTTACAGCTTTCCCCTCAAGGAGCCTTTCGCTAAGACAGTTCTTGTGGAATTGGAAAGTGATATTGGAACCCCATAGAGGGCCCTGGTGAAAAAGGAAATATCCTCTGATGAAATCTGGAAAGAAGCTTTCTGAGAAACTGCGTAGTGTTCTGTTAATTCATCTCACAGAGTTATATCTGTATTTCGTGGATCTCTTTGCTAGCCTTATTTCTGTGGAATCTGAGAACAGATATTTCGGATCCAATTGAAGACTATAGGGCCAAAGGAAATATCCTCCGATAACAAAGAGAAGGAAGCTTTCTGAGAAACTTCCTTGTGTTCTGTGAAATCATCTCACAGAGTTACAGCTTTCCCCTCAAGGAGCCTTTCGCTAAGACAGTTCTCGTGGAATTGGCAAAGTGATACTTGGAAGCCTATAGAGGGCCATGGTGAAAAAGGAAATATCCTCAGAAGAAATCTGGAAAGAAGCTTTCTGAGAAACTGCGTAGTGTTCTGTTAATTCATCTCACAGAGTTACATCTGTATTTCGTGGATCTCTTTGCTAGCCTTATTTCTGTGGAATCTGAGAACAGATATTTCGTATCCCTTTGAAGACTATAAGGCCAAAGGAAATATCCTCCGATAACAAAGAGAAAGAAGCTTTCTGAGAAACTTCGTTGTGTTCTGTGAAATCATCTCACAGGGTTACAGCTTTCCCCTCAAGGATACTTTCGCTAAGACAGTTCTAGTGGAATTGGCAAAGTGATATTTGGAAGCCCATAGAGGGCTATGGTGAAAAAGGAAATATCCTCAGAAGAAATCTGGAAAGAAGCTTTCTGAGAAACTGCGTAGTGTTCTGTTAATTCATCTCACAGAGTTACATCTGTATTTCGTGGATCTCTTTGCTAGCCTTATTTCTGTGGAATCTGAGAACAGATACTTCGGATCCCTTAGAAGGCTATAGGGCCAAAGGAAATATCCTCCGATAACAAAGAGAAAGAAACTTTCTGAGAAACTTCTTTGTGTTCTGTGAAATCATCTCACAGAGTTGCAGCTTTCCCCTCAAGGAGCCTTTCGCTAAGACAGTTCTTGTGGAATTGGCAAAGTGATATTGGAAGCCCATAGAGGGCTATGGTGAAAAAGGAAATATCCTCAGATGAAATCTGGAAAGAAGCTTTCTGAGAAACTGCGTAGTGTTCTGTTAATTCATCTCACAGAGTTACATCTGTATTTCGTGGATCTCTTTGCTAGCCTTATTTCTGTGGAATCTGAGAACAGATATTTCGGATCCCTTTGAAGACTATAGGGCCAAAGGAAATATCCTACAATAACAAAGAGATAGAAGCTTTCTGAGAAACTTCGTTGTGTTCTGTGAAATCATCTCACAGAGTTACAGCTTTCCCCTCAAGGAGCCTTTCGCTAAGACAGTTCTTGTGGAATTGGCAAAGTGATATTGGAAGCACATAGAGGGCCTTGGTGAAAAAGGAAATATCCTCTGATGAAATCTGGAAAGAAGCTTTCTGAGAAACTGCATAGTGTTCTGTTAATTCATCTCACAGAGTTACATCTGTATTTCGTGGATCTCTTTGCTAGCCTTATTTCTGTGGAATCTGAGAACAGATATTTCGGATCCATTTGAAGACTATAGGGCCAAAGGAAATATCCTCCGATAACAAATAGAAAGAAGCTTTCTGAGAAACTTCGTTGTGTTCTGTGAAATCATCTCACAGAGTTACAGCTTTTCCCTCAAGGAGCCTTTCGCTAAGACAGTTCCTGTGGAATTGGCAAAGTGATACTTGGAAGCCTATGGAGGGCCATGGTGAAAAATGAAATATCCTCAGATGAAATCTGGAAAGAAGCTTTCTGAGAAACTGCGTAGTGTTCTGTTAATTCATCTCACAGAGTTACATCTGTATTTCGTGGATCTCTTTGCTAGCCTTATTTCTGTGGAATCTGAGAACAGATATTTCGGATCCCTTTGAAGACTATAGGGCCAAAGGAAATATCCTCCGATAACAAAGAGAAGGAAGCTTTCTGAGAAACTTCGTTGTGTTCTGTGAAATCATCTCACAGGTTTACAGCTTTCCCCTCAAGGATACTTTCGCTAAGACAGTTATAGTGGAATTGGCAAAGTGATATTTGGAAGCCCCTATAGGGCTATGGTGAAAAAGGAAATATCCTCAGATGAAATCTGGAAAGAAGCTTTCTGGGAAACTGCTTAGTGTTCTGTTAATTCATCTCACAGAGTTACATCTGTATTTCGTGGATCTCTTTGCTAGCCTTATTTCTGTGGAATCTGAGAACAGATATTTCGGATCCCTTTGAAGGCTATAGGGCCAAAGGAAATATCCTCCTATAACAAAGAGAAAGAAACTTTCTGAGAAACTTCTTTGTGTTCTGTGAAATCATCTCACAGAGTTGCAGCTTTCCCCTCAAGGAGCCTTTCGCTAAGACAGTTCTTGTGGAATTGGCAAAGTGATATTGGAAGCGCATAGAGGGCTATGGTGAAAAAGGAAATATCCTCAGATGAAATCTGGAAAGAAGCTTTCTGAAAAACTGCCTAGTGTTCTGTTAATTCATCTCACAGAGTTACATCTGTATTTCGTGGATCTCTTTGCTAGCCTTATTTCTGTGGAATCTGAGAACAGATATTTCGGATCCCTTTGAAGACTATAGGGCCAAAGGAAATATCCTACGATAACAAAGAGAAAGAAGCTTTCTGAGAAACTTCTTTGTGTTCTGTGAAATCATCTCAAAGAGTTACAGCTTTCCCCTCAAGGAGCCTTTCGCTAAGACAGTTCTTGTGGAATTGGCAAAGTGATATTTGGAAGCCCATAGAGGGCTACGGTGAAAAAGGAAATATACTCAGATGAAATCTGGAAAGAAGCTTTCTGAGAAACTGCTTAGTGTTCCGTTAATTTATCTAACAGAGTTACATCTGTATTTCGTGGATCTCTTTGCTAGCCTTTTTTCTGTGGAATCTGAGAACAGATATTTCGGATCCCTTTGAAGACTATGGGGCCAAAAGAAATATCCTCCGATAACAAAGAGAAAGAAACTTTCAGAGAAACTTCGTTGTGTTCTGTGAAATCATCTCACAGAGTTACAGCTTTCCCCTCAAGGAGCCTTTCGCTAAGACAGTTCTTGTGGAATTGGCAAAGTGATATTGGAAGCCCATAGAGGGCTATGGTGAAAAAGGAAATATCCTCAGATGAAATCTGGAAAGAAGCTTTCTGAGAAACTGCTTAGTGTTCTGTTAATTCATCTCACAGGGTTACATCTGTATTTCGTGGATCTCTTTGCTAGCCTTATTTCTGTGGAATCTGAGAACAGATACTTCGTATCCCTTAGAAGGCTATAGGGCCAAAGGAAATATCCTCCTATAACAAAGAGAAAGAAACTTTCTGAGAAACTTCTTTGTGTTCTGTGAAATCATCTCACAGAGTTGCAGCTTTCCCCTCAAGTAGCCTTTCGCTAAGACAGTTCTTGTGGAATTGGCAAAGTGATATTGGAAGCCCATAAAGGGCTATGGTGAAAAAGGAAATATCCTCAGATGAAATCTGGAAAGAAGCTTTCTGAGAAACTGCGTAGTGTTCTGTTAATTCATCTCACAGAGTTACATCTGTATTTCGTGGATCTCTTTGCTAGCCTTATTTCTGTGGAATCTGAGAACAGATATTTCGGATCCCTTTGAAGACTATAGGGCCAAAGGAAATATCCTCCGATAACAAAGAGAAAGAAGCTTTCTGAGAAACTTCGTTGTGTTCTGTGAAATCATCTCACAGAGTTACAGCTTTCCCCTCAAGGAGCCTTTCGCTAAGACAGTTCTTGTGGAATTGGCAAAGTGATACTTGGAAGCCCATAGAGGGCCATGGTGAAAAAGGAAATATCCTCAGATGAAATCTGTAAAGAAGCTTTCTGAGAAACTGCGTAGTGTTCTGTTAATTCATCTCACAGAGATACATCTGTATTTCATGGATGTCTTTGCTAGCCTTATTTCTGTGGAATCTGAGAACAGATATTTCGGATCCATTTGAAGACTATAGGGCCAAAGGAAATATCCTCCGATAACAAAGAGAAAGAAGCTTTCTGAGAAACTTCGTTGTGTTCTGTGAAATCATCTCACAGAGTTACAGCTTTCCCCTCAAGGAGCCTTTCGCTAAGACAGTTCTTGTGGAATTGGAAAAGTGATACTTGGAAGCCCATAGAGGGCCATGGTTAAAAAAGAAATATCCTCTGATGAAATCTGGAATGAAGCTTTGTGAGAAACTGCGTAGTGTTCTGTTAATTCATCTCACAGAGTTACATCTGTATTTCGTGGATCTCTTTGCTAGCCTTATTTCTGTGGAATCTGAGAACAGATATTTCGGATCCCTTTGAAGAGTATAGGGCCAAAGGAAATATCCTACGATAACAAAGAGAAAGAAGCTTTCTGAGAAACTTCGTTGTGTTCTGTGAAATCATCTCACAGAGTTACAGCTTTCCCCTCAAGGAGCGTTTCGCTAAGACAGTTCTTGTGGAATTGTCAAAGTGATATTGGGAAACCCAAGGAGGGCTATGGTGAAAAAAGAAATATCCTCAGATGAAATCTAGATAGAAGCTTTCTGAAAATCTGCTTAGTGTTCTGTTAATTCATCTCACAGAGTTACATCTGTATTTCGTGGATATCTTTGCTGGCCTTATTTCTGTGGAATCTGAGAACAGATATTTCCGATCCCTTTGAAGACTATAGGGCCAAAGGAAATATCCTCCGATAACAAAGAGAAATAAGCTTTCTGAGAAACTTCGTTGTGTTCTGTGAAATCATCTCACAGAGTTACAGCTTTCCCCTCAAGGAGCCTTTCGCTAGGACAGTTCTTGTGGAATTGGCCAAGTGATAATTGGAAGCCCATAGAGGGCTATGGTGAAAAAGGAAATATCCTCAGATGAAATCTGGAAAGAAGCTTTCTGAGAAACTGCTTAGTGTTCTGTTAATTCATCTCAGAGAGTTATATCTGTATTTCATGGATGTCTTTGCTAGCCATATTTCTGTGGAATCTGAGAACAGATATTGCGGATCCCTTTGAAGACTATAGGGCCACAGGAAATATCCTCCGATAACAAAGAGAAAGAAGCTTTCTGAGAAACTTCGTTGTGATCTGTGAAGTCATCTCACAGAGTTACAGCTTTCCCCTCAAGGAGACTTTCGCTAAGACAGTTCTAGTGGAATTCGCAAAGTGATATTTGGAAGCCCATAGAGGGCTATGGTGAAAAAGGAAATGTCCTCAGATGAAATCTGGAAAGAAGCTTTCTGAGAAACTGCTTAGTGTTCTGTTAATTCATCTCACAGAGTTACATCTGTATTTCGTGGATCTCTTTGATAGCCTTATTTCTGTGGAATCTGAGAACAGATATTTCGGATCCCTTTGAAGACTATAGGGCCAAAGGAAATATCCTCCGATAACAAAGAGAAAGAAACTTTCTGAGAAACTACTTTGTGTTCTGTGAAATCATCTCACAGATTTACAGCTTTCCCCTCAAGGAGCCTTTCGCTAAGACAGTTCTTGTGGAATTGTCAAAGTGATATTGGAAGCACATAGAGGGCCTTGGTGAAAAAGGAAATATCCTCTGATGAAATCTGGAAAGAAGCTTTCTGAGAAACTGCGTAGTGTTCTGTTAATTCATCTCACAGAGTTACATCTGTATTTCGTGGATCTCTTTGCTAGCCTTATTTCTGTGGAATCTGAGAACAGATATTTCGGATCCATTTGAAGACTATAGGGCCAAAGGAAATATCCTCCGATAACAAATAGAAAGAAGCTTTCTGAGAAACTTCGTTGTGTTCTGTGAAATCATCTCACAGAGTTACAGCTTTTCCCTCAAGGAGCCTTTCGCTAAGACAGTTCCTGTGGAATTGGCAAAGTGATACTTGGAAGCCTATAGAGGGCCATGGTGAAAAAGGAAATATCCTCAGTTGAAATCTGGAAAGAAGCTTTCTGAGAAACTGCTTAGTGTTCTGTTAATTCATCTCACAGAGTTACATCTGTATTTCGTGGATCTCTTTGCTAGCCTTATTTCTGTGGAATCTGAGAACAGATATTTCGGATCCCTTTGCAGACTATAGGGCCAAAGCAAATATCCTCCGATAAAAAAGAGAAAGAAGCTTTCTGAGAAACTTCGTTGTGTTCTGTGAAATCATCTCACAGGGTTACAGCTTTCCCCTCAAGAAGCCTTTCGCTAAGACAGTTCTTGTGGAATTGGCAAAGTGATATTTGGAAGCCCGTAGAGGGCTATGGTGAAAAAGGAAATATCCTCAGATGAAATCTGGAAAAAAGCTTTCTGAGAAACTGCTTAGTGTTCTGTTAATTCCACTAACAGAGTTACATCTGTATTTCGTGGATGTCTTTGCTAGCCTTATTTCTGTGGAATCTGAGAACAGATATTTCGGATCCCCATGAGGACTATAGGGCCAAAGGAAATATCCTCCGATAACAAAGAGAAAGAAGCTTTCTGAGAAACTTCGTTGTGTTCTGTGAAATCATCTGACAGAGTTACAGCCTTCCCCTGACTGAGCCGTTCGCTAAGACAGTTCTTGTCGAATTGGCAAAGTGATATCAGGAAGCCCATAGAGGGCTATGTTGAAAAAGGAAATATCCTCAGATGAAATCTGGAAAGAAGCTTTCTGAGAAACTGCTTAGTGTTCTGTTAATTCATCTCACAGAGATACATCTGTATTTCGTGGTTCTCTTTGCTAGCCTTATTTCTGTGGAATCTGAGAACAGATATTTCGGATCCCTTTGAAGACTATAGGGCCAAAGGAAATATCCTCTGATAACAAAGAGAATAAAGCTTTCTGAGAAACTTCGTTGTGTTCTGTGAAATCATCTGACAGAGTTACAGCTTTCCCCTCAAGGAGCTTTTCGCTAAGACAGTTCTTGTGGAATTGGCAAAGGGATATTTGGAAGCCCATAGAGGGCTATGGTGAAAAAGGAAATATCCTCAGAGGAAATCTGGAAAGAAGCTTTCTGAGAAACTGCTTAGTGTTCTGTAAATTCAACTCACAGAGTTACATCTGTATTTCGTGGATCTCTTTGCTAGCCTTATTTATGTGGAATCTGAGAACAGATATTTCGGATCCCTTTGAAGACTATAGGGCCAAAGGAAATATCCTCCGATAACAAAGAGAAAGAAGCTTTCTGAGAAACTTCTTTGTGTACTGTGAAATCATCTCACAGAGTTACAGCTTTACCCTCAAGAAGCCTTTCGCTAAGACAGTTCTTGTGGAATTGGCAAAGTGATATTTGGAAGCCCCTAGAGGGCTAAGGTGAAAAAGGAAATATCCTCAAATGAAATCTGGAAAGAAGCTTTCTGAGAAACTGCTTAGTGTTCTGTTAATTCATCTCAGAGAGTTACATCTGTATTTCGTGGATCTCTTTGCTAGCCTTATTTCTGTGGAATCTGAGAACAGATATTTCGGATCCCTTTGAAGACTATAGGGCCAAAGGTAATAACCTCCTATAACAAAGAGAAAGAAGCTTTCTGAGAAACTTCTTTGTGTTCTGTGAAATCATCTCAGAGAGTTACAGCTTTACCCTCAAGAAGCCTTTCGCTAAGACAGTTCTTGTGGAATTGGCAAAGTCATATTTGGAAGCCCGTAGAGGGCTATGGTGAAAAAGGAAATATCCTCAGAAGAAATCTGGAAAGAAGCTTTCTGAGAAACTGCTTAGTGTTCTGTTAATTCATCTCAGAGAGTTACATCTGTATTTCGTGGATCTCTTTGCTAGCCTTATTTCTGTGGAATCTGAGAACAGATATTTCTGATCCCTTTGAAGACTATAGGGCCAAAGGAAATATCCTCCTATACCAAAGAGAAAGAACTTTCTGAGTAACTTCGTTGTGTTCTGTGAAATCATCTCACAGAGTTACAGCTTTCCCCTCACGGAGTCTTTCGCTAAGACAGTTCTTGTGGAATTGGCAAAGTGATATTTGGAAGCCCATAGAGGGCTATGGTGAAAAAGGAAATATCCTCAGAGGAAATCTGGAAAGAAGCTTTCTGAGAAACTGCTTAGTGTTCTGTTAATTCATCTCACAGAGTTACATCTGTATTTCGTGGATCTCTTTGCTAGCCTTATTTCTGCTGAATCTGAGAACAGATATTTCGGATCCCTTTGAAGACTATAGGGCCAAAGGAAATATCCTCTGAAAACAAAGAGAAAGATGCTTTCTGAGAAACTTCTGGGTGTTCTGTGAAATCATCTCACAGAGTTACAGCTTTCCCCTCAAGGAGTCTTTCGCTAAGACAGTTCTTGTGGAATTGGCAACATGATATCTGGAAGCCCATAGAGGGCTAGGGTGAAAAAGGAAGTATCCTCAGAGGAAATCTGGAAAGAAGCTTTCTGAGAAACTGCTTAGTGTTCTGTTAATTCATCTCACAGAGTTACATCTGTATTTCGTGGATCTCTTTGCTAGCCTTATTTCTGTGGAATCTGAGAACAGATATTTCAGATCCCTTTGAAGACTATAGGGCCAAAGGAAATATCCTCCGATAACAAAGAGAAAGAAGCGTTCTGAGAAACTTCTTTGTGTTCTGTGAAATCATCTCACAGAGATGCAGCTTTCCCCTCAAGGAGCCTTTCGCTAAGACAGTTCTTGTGGAATTGGCAAAGTGATATTTGGAAGCCCATAGAGGGCTATGGTGAAAAAGGAAATATCCTCAGATGAAATCTGGAAAGAAGCTTTCTGAGAAACTGCCTAAAGTTCTGTTAATTCATCTCACAGAGTTACATCTGTTTTTCGTGGGTGTCTTTGCTAGCCTTATTTCTGTGGAATCTGAGAACAGATATTTCGGATCCCTATGAAGACTATAGGGCCAAAGGAAATATCCTCCGATAACAAAGAGAAAGAAGCTTTCTGAGAAACTTCGTTGTGTTCTGTGAAATCATCTCACAGAGTTACAGCTTTCCCCGCATGGAGCGTTTCGCTAAGACAGTTCTTTTGGAATTGTCAAAGTGATATTTGGAAGCCCATAGAGGGCTACTGTGAAAAAGGAAATATCTTCAGAGGAAAACTGGAAAGAAGCTTTCTGAGAAACTGCGTAGTGTTCTGTTAATTCATCTCACAGAGTTACATCTATATTTCGTGGATCTCTTTGCTAGACTTATTTCTGTGGAATCTGAGAACAGATATTTCGGATCCCTTTGAAGACTATAGGGCCAAAGGAAATATCCTCCGATAACAAAGAGAAAGAAGCTTTCTGAGAAACTTCGTTGTGTTCTGTGAAATCATCTCACAGAGTTACAGCTTTCCCCTCAAGGAGCCTTTCGCTAAGACAGTTCTTGTGGAATTGGCAACGTGATACTTGGAAGCCCATAGAGGGCCATGGTGAAAAAGGAAATATCCTCAGATGAAATCTGTAAAGAAGCTTTCTGAGAAACTGCGTAGTGTTCTGTTAATTCATCTCACAGAGATACATCTGTATTTCATGGATGTCTTTGCTAGCCTTATTTCTGTGGAATCTGAGAACAGATATTTCGGATCCATTTGAAGACTATAGGGCCAAAGGAAATATCCTCCGATAACAAAGAGAAAGAAGCTTTTTGAGAAACTTCCTTGTGTTCTGTGAAATCATCTCACAGAGTTACAGCTTTCCCCTCAAGGAGCCTTTCGCTAAGACAGTTCTTGTGGAATTGGAAAAGTGATACTTGGAAGCCCATAGAGGGCCATGGTTAAAAAAGAAATATCCTCTGATGAAATCTGGAATGAAGCTTTGTGAGAAACTGCGTAGTGTTTTGTTAATTCATCTCACAGAGTTACATCTGTATTTCGTGGATCTCTTTGCTAGCCTTATTTCTGTGGAATCTGAGAACAGATATTTCGGATCCCTTTGAAGAGTATAGGGCCAAAGGAAATATCCTACGATAACAAAGAGAAAGAAGGTTTCTGAGAAACTTCGTTGTGTTCTGTGAAATCATCTCACAGAGTTACAGCTTTCCCCTCAAGGAGCGTTTCGCTAAGAGAGTTCTTGTGGAATTGTCAAAGTGATATTGGGAAACCCAAGGAGGGCTATGGTGAAAAAAGAAATATCCTCAGATGAAATCTAGATAGAAGCTTTCTGAAAAACTGCTTAGTGTTCTGTTAATTCATCTCACAGAGTTACATCTGTATTTCGTGGATATCTTTGCTGGCCTTATTTCTGTGGAATCTGAGAACAGATATTTCGGATCCCTTTGAAGACTATAGGGCCAAAGGAAATATCCTCCGATAACAAAGAGAAAGAAGCTTTCTGAGAAACTTCGTTGTGTTCTGTGAAATCATCTCACAGAGTTACAGCTTTCCCCTCAAGGAGCCTTTCGCTAAGATAGTTTTTTGTGGAATTGGCAAAGTGATACTTGGAAGCCCATAGAGGGCCATGGTGAAAAAGGAAATATCCTCTGATGAAATCTGGAAAGAAGCTTTGTGAGAAACTGCGTAGTGTTCTGTTAATTCATCTCACAGAGTTACATCTGTATTTCGTGGATCTCTTTGCTAGCCTTATTTCTGTGGAATCTGAGAACAGATATTTCGGATCCATTTGAAGACTATAGGGCCACTGGAAATATCCTCCGATAACAAAGAGAAAGAAGCTTTCTGAAAAACTTCGTTATGTTCTTTGAAATCATCTCACAGAGATGCAGCTTTCGTCTCAAGGAGCCTTTCGCTAGGACAGTTCTTGTGGAATTGGCCAAGTGATAATTGGAAGCCCATAGAGGGCTATGGTGAAAAAGGAAATATCCTCAGATGAAATCTGGAAAGAAGCTTTCTGAGAAACTGCTTAGTGTTCTGTTAATTCATCTCAGAGAGTTATATCTATATTTCATGGATGTCTTTGCTAGCCTTATTTCTGTGGAATCTGAGAACAGATATTTCGGATCCCTTTGAAGACTATAGGGCCACAGGAAATATCCTCCGATAACAAAGAGAAAGAAGCTTTCTGAGAAACTTCGTTGTGATCTGTGAAGTCATCTCACAGAGTTACAGCTTTCCCCTCAAGGAGACTTTCGCTAAGACAGTTCTAGTGGAATTCGCAAAGTGATATTTGGAAGCCCATAGAGGGCTATGGTGAAAAAGGAAATGTCCTCAGATGAAATCTGGAAAGAAGCTTTGTGAGAAACTGCATAGTGTTCTGTTAATTCATCTCACAGAGTTACATCTGTATTTCGTGGATCTCTTTGCTAGCCTTATTTCTGTGGAATCTGAGAACAGATATTTCGGATCCCTTTGAAGACTATAGGGCCAAAGGAAATATCCTCTGATAACAAAGAGAATAAAGCTTTCTGAGAAACTTCGTTGTGTTCTGTGAAATCATCTGACAGAGTTACAGCTTTCCCCTCAAGGAGCCTTTCGCTAAGACAGTTCTTGTGGAATTGGCAAAGGGATATTTGGAAGCCCATAGAGGGCTATGGTGAAAAAGGAAATATCCTCAGAGGAAATCTGGAAAGAAGCTTTCTGAGAAACTGCTTAGTGTTCTGTAAATTCAACTCACAGAGTTACATCTGTATCTCGTGGATCTCTTTGCTAGCCTTATTTATGTGGAATCTGAGAACAGATATTTCGAATCCCTTTGAAGACTATAGGGCCAAAGGAAATATCCTCCGATAACAAAGAGAAAGAAGCTTTCTGAGAAACTTCTTTGTGTACTGTGAAATCATCTCACAGAGTTACAGCTTTACCCTCAAGAAGCCTTTCGCTAAGACAGTTCTTGTGGAATTGGCAAAGTGATATTTGGAAGCCCCTAGAGGGCTAAGGTGAAAAAGGAAATATCCTCAAATGAAATCTGGAAAGAAGCTTTCTGAGAAACTGCTTAGTGTTCTGTTAATTCATCTCAGAGAGTTACATCTGTATTTCGTGGATCTCTTTGCTAGCCTTATTTCTGTGGAATCTGAGAACAGATATTTCGGATCCCTTTGAAGACTATAGGGCCAAAGGTAATAACCTCCTATAACAAAGAGAAAGAAGCTTTCTGAGAAACTTCGTTGTGTTCTGTGAAATCATCTCACAGAGTTACAGCTTTCCCCTCACGGAGCCTTTCGTTAAGACAGTTCTTTTGGAATTGGCAAAGTGATATTTGGAAGCCCAAAGAGGGCTATGGTGAAAAAGGAAATATCCTCAGATGAAATCTGGAAAGAAGCTTTCTGAGAAACTGCTTAGTGTTCTGTTAATTCAACTCACAGAGTTACATCTGTATTTCGTGGATCTCTTTGCTAGCCTTATTTATGTGGAATCTGAGAACAGATATTTCGGATCCATTTGAAGACTATAGGGCCAAAGGAAATATACTCCGATAACAAAGAGAAAGAAGCTTTCTGAGAAACTTCTTTGTGTTCTGTGAAATCATCTCAGAGAGTTACAGCTTTACCCTCAAGAAGCCTTTCGCTAAGACAGTTCTTGTGGAATTGGCAAAGTGATATTTGGAAGCCCGTAGAGGGCTATGGTGAAAAAGGAAATATCCTCAGAAGAAATCTGGAAAGAAGCTTTCTGAGAAACTGCTTAGTGTTCTGTTAATTCATCTCAGAGAGTTACATCTGTATTTCGTGGATCTCTTTGCTAGCCTTATTTCTGTGGAATCTGAGAACAGATATTTCTGATCCCTTTGAAGACTATAGGGCCAAAGGAAATATCCTCCTATACCAAAGAGAAAGAACTTTCTGAGTAACTTCGTTGTGTTCTGTGAAATCATCTCACAGAGTTACAGCTTTCCCCTCACGGAGTCTTTCGCTAAGACAGTTCTTGAGGAATTGGCAAAGTGATATTTGGAAGCCCATAGAGGGCTATGGTGAAAAAGGAAATATCCTCAGAGGAAATCTGGAAAGAAGCTTTCTGAGAAACTGCTTAGTGTTCTGTTAATTCATCTCACAGAGTTACATCTGTATTTCGTGGATCTCTTTGCTAGCCTTATTTCTGCTGAATCTGAGAACAGATATTTCGGATCCCTTTGAAGACTATAGGGCCAAAGGAAATATCCTCTGAAAACAAAGAGAAAGATGCTTTCTGAGAAACTTCTGGGTGTTCTGTGAAATCATCTCACAGAGTTACAGCTTTCCCCTCAAGGAGTCTTTCGCTAAGACAGTTCTTGTGGAATTGGCAACATGATATCGGGAAGCCCTTAGAGGGCTATGGTGAAAAAGGAAGTATCCTCAGAGGAAATCTGGAAAGAAGCTTTCTGAGAAACTGCTTAGTGTTCTGTTAATTCATCTCACAGAGTTACATCTGTATTTCGTGGATCTCTTTGCTAGCCTTATTTCTGTGGAATCTGAGAACAGATATTTCAGATCCCTTTGAAGACTATAGGGCCAAAGGAAATATCCTCCGATAACAAAGAGAAAGAAGCGTTCTGAGAAACTTCTTTGTGTTCTGTGAAATCATCTCACAGAGATGCAGCTTTCCCCTCAAGGAGCCTTTCGCTAAGACAGTTCTTGTGGAATTGGCAAAGTGATATTTGGAAGCCCATAGAGGGCTATGGTGAAAAAGGAAATATCCTCAGATGAAATCTGGAAAGAAGCTTTCTGAGAAACTGCCTAGTGTTCTGTTAATTCATCTCACAGAGTTACATCTGTTTTTCGTGGGTGTCTTTGCTAGCCTTATTTCTGTGGAATCTGAGAACAGATATTTCGGATCCCTATGAAGACTATAGGGCCAAAGGAAATATCCTCCGATAACAAAGAGAAAGAAGCTTTCTGAGAAACTTCGTTGTGTTCTGTGAAATCATCTCACAGAGTTACAGCTTTCCCCGCATGGAGCGTTTCGCTAAGACAGTTCTTTTGGAATTGTCAAAGTGATATTTGGAAGCCCATAGAGGGCTACTGTGAAAAAGGAAATATCTTCAGAGGAAAACTGGAAAGAAGCTTTCTAAGAAACTGCGTAGTGTTCTGTTAATTCATCTCACAGAGTTACATCTATATTTCGTGGATCTCTTTGCTAGCCTTATTTCTGTGGAATCTGAGAACAGATATTTCGGATCCCTTTGAAGACTATAGGGCCAAAGGAAATATCCTCCGATAACAAAGAGAAAGAAGCTTTCTGAGAAACTTCGTTGTGTTCTGTGAAATCATCTCACAGAGTTACAGCTTTCCCCTCAAGGAGCCTTTCGCTAAGACAGTTCTTGTGGAATTGGCAACGTGATACTTGGAAGCCCATAGAGGGCCATGGTGAAAAAGGAAATATCCTCAGATGAAATCTGTAAAGAAGCTTTCTGAGAAACTGCGTAGTGTTCTGTTAATTCATCTCACAGAGATACATCTGTATTTCATGGATGTCTTTGCTAGCCTTATTTCTGTGGAATCTGAGAACAGATATTTCGGATCCATTTGAAGACTATAGGGCCAAAGGAAATATCCTCCGATAACAAAGAGAAAGAAGCTTTCTGAGAAACTTCCTTGTGTTCTGTGAAATCATCTCACAGAGTTACAGCTTTCCCCTCAAGGAGCCTTTCGCTAAGACAGTTCTTGTGGAATTGGAAAAGTGAAACTTGGAAGCCCATAGAGGGCCATGGTTAAAAAAGAAATATCCTCTGATGAAATCTGGAATGAAGCTTTGTGAGAAACTGCGTAGTGTTCTGTTAATTCATCTCACAGAGTTACATCTGTATTTCGTGGATCTCTTTGCTAGCCTTATTTCTGTGGAATCTGAGAACAGATATTTCGGATCCCTTTGAAGAGTATAGGGCCAAAGGAAATATCCTACGATAACAAAGAGAAAGAAGCTTTCTGAGAAACTTCGTTGTGTTCTGTGAAATCATCTCACAGAGTTACAGCTTTCCCCTCAAGGAGCGTTTCGCTAAGAGAGTTCTTGTGCAATTGTCAAAGTGATATTGGGAAACCCAAGGAGGGCTATGGTGAAAAAAGAAATATCCTCAGATGAAATCTAGATAGAAGCTTTCTGAAAAACTGCTTAGTGTTCTGTTAATTCATCTCACAGAGTTACATCTGTATTTCGTGGATATCTTTGCTGGCCTTATTTCTGTGGAATCTGAGAACAGATATTTCGGATCCCTTTGAAGACTATAGGGCCAAAGGAAATATCCTCCGATAACAAAGAGAAAGAAGCTTTCTGAGAAACTTCGTTGTGTTCTGTGAAATCATCTCACAGAGTTACAGCTTTCCCCTCAAGGAGCCTTTCGCTAAGATAGTTTTTTGTGGAATTGGCAAAGTGATACTTGGAAACCCATAGAGGGCCATGGTGAAAAAGGAAATATCCTCTGATGAAATCTGGAAAGAAGCTTTGTGAGAAACTGCGTAGTGTTCTGTTAATTCATCTCACAGAGTTACATCTGTATTTCGTGGATCTCTTTGCTAGCCTTATTTCTGTGGAATCTGAGAACAGATATTTCGGATCCATTTGAAGACTATAGGGCCACTGGAAATATCCTCCGATAACAAAGAGAAAGAAGCTTTCTGAAAAACTTCGTTATGTTCTTTGAAATCATCTCACAGAGATGCAGCTTTCGTCTCAAGGAGCCTTTCGCTAGGACAGTTCTTGTGGAATTGGCCAAGTGATAATTGGAAGCCCATAGAGGGCTATGGTGAAAAAGGAAATATCCTCAGATGAAATCTGGAAAGAAGCTTTCTGAGAAACTGCTTAGTGTTCTGTTAATTCATCTCAGAGAGTTATATCTATATTTCATGGATGTCTTTGCTAGCCTTATTTCTGTGGAATCTGAGAACAGATATTTCGGATCCCTTTGAAGACTATAGGGCCACAGGAAATATCCTCCGATAACAAAGAGAAAGAAGCTTTCTGAGAAACTTCGTTGTGATCTGTGAAGTCATCTCACAGAGTTACAGCTTTCCCCTCAAGGAGACTTTCGCTAAGACAGTTCTAGTGGAATTCGCAAAGTGATATTTGGAAGCCCATAGAGGGCTATGGTGAAAAAGGAAATGTCCTCAGATGAAATCTGGAAAGAAGCTTTCTGAGAAACTGCTTAGTGTTCTGTTAATTCATCTCACAGAGTTACATCTGTATTTCGTGGATCTCTTTGATAGCCTTATTTCTGTGGAATCTGAGAACAGATATTTCGGATCCCTTTGAAGACTATAGGGCCAAAGGAAATATCCTCCGATAACAAAGAGAAAGAAACTTTCTGAGAAACTTCTTTGTGTTCTGTGAAATCATCTCACAGATTTACAGCTTTCCCCTCAAGGAGCCTTTCGCTAAGACAGTTCTTGTGGAATTGGCAAAGTGATATTGGAAGCACATAGAGGGCCTTGGTGAAAAAGGAAATATCCTCTGATGAAATCTGGAAAGAAGCTTTCTGAGAAACTGCGTAGTGTTCTGTTAATTCATCTCACAGAGTTACATCTGTATTTCGTGGATCTCTTTGCTAGCCTTATTTCTGTGGAATCTGAGAACAGATATTTCGGATCCATTTGAAGACTATAGGGCCAAAGGAAATATCCTCCGATAACAAATAGAAAGAAGCTTTCTGAGAAACTTCGTTGTGTTCTGTGAAATCATCTCACAGAGTTACAGCTTTTCCCTCAAGGAGCCTTTCGCTAAGACAGTTCCTGTGGAATTGGCAAAGTGATACTTGGAAGCCCATAGAGGGCCATGGTGAAAAAGGAAATATCCTCAGATGAAATCTGGAAAGAAGCTTTCTGAGAAACTGCGTAGTGTTCTGTTAATTCATCTCACAGAGTTACATCTGTATTTCGTGGATCTCTTTGCTAGCCTTATTTCTGTGGAATCTGAGAACAGATATTTCGGATCCCTTTGAAGACTATAGGGCCAAAGGAAATATCCTCCGATAACAAAGAGAAAGAAGCTTTCTGAGAAACTTCGTTGTGTTCTGTGAAATCATCTCACAGGGTTACAGCTTTCCCCTCAAGGAGCCTTTCGCTAAGACAGTTCTTGTGGAATTGGCAAAGTGATATTTGGAAGCCCGTAGAGGGCTATGGTGAAAAAGGAAATATCCTCAGATGAAATCTGGAAAGAAGCTTTCTGAGAAACTGCTTAGTGTTCTGTTAATTCCACTAACAGAGTTACATCTGTATTTCGTGGATGTCTTTGCTAGCCTTATTTCTGTGGAATCTGAGAACAGATATTTCGGATCCCCATGAGGACTATAGGGCCAAAGGAAATATCCTCCGATAACAAAGAGAAAGAAGCTTTCTGAGAAACTTCGTTGTGTTCTGTGAAATCATCTGACAGAGTTACAGCCTTCCCCTGACGGAGCCGTTCGCTAAGACAGTTCTTGTCGAATTGGCAAAGTGATATCAGGAAGCCCATAGAGGGCTATGTTGAAAAAGGAAATATCCTCAGATGAAATCTGGAAAGAAGCTTTCTGAGAAACTGCTTAGTGTTCTGTTAATTCATCTCACAGAGATACATCTGTATTTCGTGGATCTCTTTGCTAGCCTTATTTCTGTGGAATCTGAGAACAGATATTTCGGATCCCTTTGAAGACTATAGGGCCAAAGGAAATATCCTCTGATAACAAAGAGAATAAAGCTTTCTGAGAAACTTCGTTGTGTTCTGTGAAATTATCTGACAGAGTTACAGCTTTCCCCTCAAGGAGCCTTTCGCTAAGACAGTTCTTGTGGAATTGGCAAAGGGATATTTGGAAGCCCATAGAGGGCTATGGTGGAAAAGGAAATATCCTCAGAGGAAATCTGGAAAGAAGCTTTCTGAGAAACTGCTTAGTGTTCTGTAAATTCAACTCAAAGAGTTACATCTGTATTTCGTGGATCTCTTTGCTAGCCTTATTTATGTGGAATCTGAGAACAGATATTTCGGATCCCTTTGAAGACTATAGGGCCAAAGGAAATATCCTCCGATAACAAAGAGAAAGAAGCTTTCTGAGAAACTTCTTTGTGTACTGTGAAATCATCTCACAGAGTTACAGCTTTACCCTCAAGAAGCCTTTCGCTAAGACAGTTCTTGTGGAATTGGCAAAGTGATATTTGGAAGCCCCTAGAGGGCTAAGGTGAAAAAGGAAATATCCTCAAATGAAATCTGGAAAGAAGCTTTCTGAGAAACTGCTTAGTGTTCTGTTAATTCATCTCAGAGAGTTACATCTGTATTTCGTGGATCTCTTTGCTAGCCTTATTTCTGTGGAATCTGAGAACAGATATTTCGGATCCCTTTGAAGACTATAGGGCCAAAGGTAATAACCTCCTATAACAAAGAGAAAGAAGCTTTCTGAGAAACTTCGTTCTGTTCTGTGAAATCATCTCACAGAGTTACAGCTTTCCCCTCACGGAGCCTTTCGCTAAGACAGTTCTTTTGGAATTGGCAAAGTGATATTTGGAAGCCCAAAGAGGGCTATGGTGAAAAAGGAAATATCCTCAGATGAAATCTGGAAAGAAGCTTTCTGAGAAACTGCTTAGTGTTCTGTTAATTCAACTCACAGAGTTACATCTGTATTTCGTGGATCTCTTTGCTAGCCTTATTTATGTGGAATCTGAGAACAGATATTTCGGATCCATTTGAAGACTATAGGGCCAAAGGAAATATCCTCCGATAACAAAGAGAAAGAAGCTTTCTGAGAAACTTCTTTGTGTTCTGTGAAATCATCTCAGAGAGTTACAGCTTTACCCTCAAGAAGCCTTTCGCTAAGACAGTTCTTGTGGAATTGGCAAAGTGATATTTGGAAGCCCCTAGAGGGCTATAGTGAAAAAGGAAATATCCTCAGAAGAAATCTGGAAAGAAGCTTTCTGAGAAACTGCTTAGTGTTCTGTTAATTCATCTCAGAGAGTTACATCTGTATTTCGTGGATCTCTTTGCTAGCCTTATTTCTGTGGAATCTGAGAACAGATATTTCGGATCCCTTTGAAGACTATAGGGCCAAAGGAAATATCCTCCTATAACAAAGAGAAAGAACTTTCTGAGTAACTTCGTTGTGTTCTGTGAAATCATCTCACAGAGTTACAGCTTTCCCCTCACGGAGTCTTTCGCTAAGACAGTTCTTGTGGAATTGGCAAAGTGATATTTGGAAGCCCATAGAGGGCTATGGTGAAAAAGGAAATATCCTCAGAGGAAATCTGGAAAGAAGCTTTCTGAGAAACTGCTTAGTGTTCTGTTAATTCATCTCACAGAGTTACATCTGTATTTCGTGGATCTCTTTACTAGCCTTATTTCTGCTGAATCTGAGAACAGATATTTCGGATCCCTTTGAAGACTATAGGGCCAAAGGAAATATCCTCTGAAAACAAAGAGAAAGATGCTTTCTGAGAAACTTCTGGGTGTTCTGTGAAATCATCTCACAGAGTTACAGCTTTCCCCTCAAGGAGTCTTTCGCTAAGACAGTTCTTGTGGAATTGGCAACGTGATATCTGGAAGCCCATAGAGGGCTATGGTGAAAAAGGAAGTATCCTCAGAGGAAATCTGGAAAGAAGCTTTCTGAGAAACTGCTTAGTGTTCTGTTAATTCATCTCACAGAGTTACATCTGTATTTCGTGGATCTCTTTGCTAGACTTATTTCTGTGGAATCTGAGAACAGATATTTCAGATCCCTTTGAAGACTATAGGGCCAAAGGAAATATCCTCCGATAACAAAGAGAAAGAAGCGTTCTGAGAAACTTCTTTGTGTTCTGTGAAATCATCTCACAGAGATGCAGCTTTCCCCTCAAGGAGCCTTTCGCTAAGACAGTTCTTGTGGAATTGGCAAAGTGATATTTGGAAACCCATAGAGGGCTATGTTGAAAAAGGAAATATCCTCAGATGAAATCTGGAAAGAAGCTTTCTGAGAAACTGCCTAGTGTTCTGTTAATTCATCTCACAGAGTTACATCTGTTTTTCGTGGGTGTCTTTGCTAGCCTTATTTCTGTGGAATCTGAGAACAGATATTTCGGATCCCTATGAAGACTATAGGGCCAAAGGAAATATCTTCCGATAACAAAGAGAAAGAAGCTTTCTGAGAAACTTCGTTGTGTTCTGTGAAATCATCTCACAGAGTTACAGCTTTCCCCGCAGGGAGCGTTTCGCTAAGACAGTTCTTTTGGAATTGTCAAAGTGATATTTGGAAGCCCATAGAGGGCTACTGTGAAAAAGGAAATATCCTCAGAGGAAAACTGGAAAGAAGCTTTCTGAGAAACTGCGTAGTGTTCTGTTAATTCATCTCACAGAGTTACATCTATATTTCGTGGATCTCTTTGCTAGCCTTATTTCTGTGGAATCTGAGAACAGATATTTCGGATCCCTTTGAAGACTATAGGGCCAAAGGAAATATCCTCCGATAACAAAGAGAAAGAAGCTTTCTGAGAAACTTCATTGTGTTCTGTGAAATCATCTCACAGAGTTACAGCTTTCCCCTCAAGGAGCCTTTCGCTAAGACAGTTCTTGTGGAATTGGCAACGTGATACTTGGAAGCCCATAGAGGGCCATGGTGAAAAAGGAAATATCCTCAGATGAAATCTGTAAAGAAGCTTTCTGAGAAACTGCGTAGTGTTCTGTTAATTCATCTCACAGAGATACATCTGTATTTCATGGATGTCTTTGCTAGCCTTATTTCTGTGGAATCTGAGAACAGATATTTCGGATCCATTTGAAGACTATAGGGCCAAAGGAAATATCCTCCGATAACAAAGAGAAAGAAGCTTTCTGAGAAACTTCCTTGTGTTCTGTGAAATCATCTCACAGAGTTACAGCTTTCCCCTCAAGGAGCCTTTCGCTAAGACAGTTCTTGTGGAATTGGAAAAGTGATACTTGGAAGCCCATAGAGGGCCATGGTTAAAAAAGAAATATCCTCTGATGAAATCTGGAATGAAGCTTTGTGAGAAACTGCGTAGTGTTCTGTTAATTCATCTCACAGAGTTACATCTGTATTTCGTGGATCTCTTTGCTAGCCTTATTTCTGTGGAATCTGAGAACAGATATTTCGGATCCCTTTGAAGAGTATAGGGCCAAAGGAAATATCCTACGATAACAAAGAGAAAGAAGCTTTCTGAGAAACTTCGTTGTGTTCTGTGAAATCATCTCACAGAGTTACAGCTTTCCCCTCAAGGAGCGTTTCGCTAAGAGAGTTCTTGTGGAATTGTCAAAGTGATATTGGGAAACCCAAGGAGGGCTATGGTGAAAAAAGAAATATCCTCAGATGAAATCTAGATAGAAGCTTTCTGAAAAACTGCTTAGTGTTCTGTTAATTCATCTCACAGAGTCACATCTGTATTTCGTGGATATCTTTGCTGGCCTTATTTCTGTGGAATCTGAGAACAGATATTTCGGATCCCTTTGAAGACTATAGGGCCAAAGGAAATATCCTCCGATAACAAAGAGAAAGAAGCTTTCTGAGAAACTTCGTTGTGTTCTGTGAAATCATCTCACAGAGTTACAGCTTTCCCCTCAAGGAGCCTTTCGCTAAGATAGTTTTTTGTGGAATTGGCAAAGTGATACTTGGAAGCCCATAGAGGGCCATGGTGAAAAAGGAAATATCCTCTGATGAAATCTGGAAAGAAGCTTTGTGAGAAACTGCGTAGTGTTCTGTTAATTCATCTCACAGAGTTACATCTGTATTTCGTGGATCTCTTTGCTAGCCTTATTTCTGTGGAATCTGAGAACAGATATTTCGGATCCATTTAAAGACTATAGGGCCACTGGAAATATCCTCCGATAACAAAGAGAAAGAAGCTTTCTGAAAAACTTCGTTATGTTCTTTGAAATCATCTCACAGAGATGCAGCTTTCGTCTCAAGGAGCCTTTCGCTAGGACAGTTCTTGTGGAATTGGCCAAGTGATAATTGGAAGCCCATAGAGGGCTATGGTGAAAAAGGAAATATCCTCAGATGAAATCTGGAAAGAAGCTTTCTGAGAAACTGCTTAGTGTTCTGTTAATTCATCTCAGAGAGTTATATCTATATTTCATGGATGTCTTTGCTAGCCTTATTTCTGTGGAATCTGAGAACAGATATTTCGGATCCCTTTGAAGACTATAGGGCCACAGGAAATATCCTCCGATAACAAAGAGAAAGAAGCTTTCTGAGAAACTTCGTTGTGATCTGTGAAGTCATCTCACAGAGTTACAGCTTTCCCCTCAAGGAGACTTTCGCTAAGACAGTTCTAGTGGAATTCGCAAAGTGATATTTGGAAGCCCATAGAGGGCTATGGTGAAAAAGGAAATGTCCTCAGATGAAATCTGGAAAGAAGCTTTGTGAGAAACTGCATAGTGTTCTGTTAATTCATCTCAGAGAGTTACATCTGTATTTCGTGGATCTCTTTGCTAGCCTTATTTCTGTGGAATCTGAGAACAGATATTTCGGATCCCTTTGAAGACTATAGGGCCAAAGGAAATATCCTCTGATAACAAAGAGAATAAAGCTTTCTGAGAAACTTCGTTGTGTTCTGTGAAATCATCTGACAGAGTTACAGCTTTCCCCTCAAGGAGCCTTTCGCTAAGACAGTTCTTGTGGAATTGGCAAAGGGATATTTGGAAGCCCATAGAGGGCTATGGTGAAAAAGGAAATATCCTCAGAGGAAATCTGGAAAGAAGCTTTCTGAGAAACTGCTTAGTGTTCTGTAAATTCAACTCACAGAGTTACATCTGTATTTCGTGGATCTCTTTGCTAGCCTTATTTATGTGGAATCTGAGAACAGATATTTCGGATCCCTTTGAAGACTATAGGGCCAAAGGAAATATCCTCCGATAACAAAGAGAAAGAAGCTTTCTGAGAAACTTCTTTGTGTACTGTGAAATCATCTCACAGAGTTACAGCTTTACCCTCAAGAAGCCTTTCGCTAAGACAGTTCTTGTGGAATTGGCAAAGTGATATTTGGAAGCCCCTAGAGGGCTAAGGTGAAAAAGGAAATATCCTCAAATGAAATCTGGAAAGAAGCTTTCTGAGAAACTGCTTAGTGTTCTGTTAATTCATCTCAGAGAGTTACATCTGTATTTCGTGGATCTCTTTGCTAGCCTTATTTCTGTGGAATCTGAGAACAGATATTTCGGATCCCTTTGAAGACTATAGGGCCAAAGGTAATAACCTCCTATAACAAAGAGAAAGAAGCTTTCTGAGAAACTTCGTTGTGTTCTGTGAAATCATCTCACAGAGTTACAGCTTTCCCCTCACGGAGCCTTTCGTTAAGACAGTTCTTTTGGAATTGGCAAAGTGATATTTGGAAGCCCAAAGAGGGCTATGGTGAAAAAGGAAATATCCTCAGATGAAATCTGGAAAGAAGCTTTCTGAGAAACTGCTTAGTGTTCTGTTAATTCAACTCACAGAGTTACATCTGTATTTCGTGGATCTCTTTGCTAGCCTTATTTATGTGGCATCTGAGAACAGATATTTCGGATCCATTTGAAGACTATAGGGCCAAAGGAAATATCCTCCGATAACAAAGAGAAAGAAGCTTTCTGAGAAACTTCTTTGTGTTCTGTGAAATCATCTCAGAGAGTTACAGCTTTACCCTCAAGAAGCCTTTCGCTAAGACAGTTCTTGTGGAATTGGCAAAGTGATATTTGGAAGCCCGTAGAGGGCTATGGTGAAAAAGGAAATATCCTCAGAAGAAATCTGGAAAGAAGCTTTCTGAGAAACTGCTTAGTGTACTGTTAATTCATCTCAGAGAGTTACATCTGTATTTCGTGGATCTCTTTGCTAGCCTTATTTCTGTGGAATCTGAGAACAGATATTTCTGATCCCTTTGAACACTATAGGGCCAAAGGAAATATCCTCCTATACCAAAGAGAAAGAACTTTCTGAGTAACTTCGTTGTGTTCTGTGAAATCATCTCACAGAGTTACAGCTTTCCCCTCACGGAGTCTTTCGCTAAGACAGTTCTTGAGGAATTGGCAAAGTGATATTTGGAAGCCCATAGAGGGCTATGGTGAAAAAGGAAATATCCTCAGAGGAAATCTGGAAAGAAGCTTTCTGAGAAACTGCTTAGTGTTCTGTTAATTCATCTCACAGAGTTACATCTGTATTTCGTGGATCTCTTTGCTAGCCTTATTTCTGCTGAATCTGAGAACAGATATTTCGGATCCCTTTGAAGACTATAGGGCCAAAGGAAATATCCTCTGAAAACAAAGAGAAAGATGCTTTCTGAGAAACTTCTGGGTGTTCTGTGAAATCATCTCACAGAGTTACAGCTTTCCCCTCAAGGAGTCTTTCGCTAAGACAGTTCTTGTGGAATTGGCAACATGATATCTGGAAGCCCTTAGTGGGCTATGGTGAAAAAGGAAGTATCCTCAGAGGAAATCTGGAAAGAAGCTTTCTGAGAAACTGCTTAGTGTTCTGTTAATTCATCTCACAGAGTTACATCTGTATTTCGTGGATCTCTTTGCTAGCCTTATTTCTTTGGAATCTGAGAACAGATATTTCAGATCCCTTTGAAGACTATAGGGCCAAAGGAAATATCCTCCGATAACAAAGAGAAAGAAGCGTTCTGAGAAACTTCTTTGTGTTCTGTGAAATCATCTCACAGAGATGCAGCTTTCCCCTCAAGGAGCCTTTCGCTAAGACAGTTCTTGTGGAATTGGCAAAGTGATATTTGGAAGCCCATAGAGGGCTATGGTGAAAAAGGAAATATCCTCAGATGAAATCTGGAAAGAAGCTTTCTGAGAAACTGCCTAGTGTTCTGTTAATTCATCTCACAGAGTTACATCTGTTTTTCTTGGGTGTCTTTGCTAGCCTTATTTCTGTGGAATCTGAGAACAGATATTTCGGATCCCTATGAAGACTATAGGGCCAAAGGAAATATCCTCCGATAACAAAGAGAAAGAAGCTTTCTGAGAAACTTCGTTGTGTTCTGTGAAATCATCTCACAGAGTTACAGCTTTCCCCGCATGGAGCGTTTCGCTAAGACAGTTCTTTTGGAATTGTCAAAGTGATATTTGGAAGCCCATAGAGGGCTACTGTGAAAAAGGAAATATCTTCAGAGGAAAACTGGAAAGAAGCTTTCTGAGAAACTGCGTAGTGTTCTGTTAATTCATCTCACAGAGTTACATCTATATTTCGTGGATCTCTTTGCTAGCCTTATTTCTGTGGAATCTGAGAACAGATATTTCGGATCCCTTTGAAGACTATAGGGCCAAAGGAAATATCCTCCGATAACAAAGAGAAAGAAGCTTTCTGAGAAACTTCGTTGTGTTCTGTGAAATCATCTCACAGAGTTACAGCTTTCCCCTCAAGGAGCCTTTCGCTAAGACAGTTCTTGTGGAATTGGCAACGTGATACTTGGAAGCCCATAGAGGGCCATGGTGAAAAAGGAAATATCCTCAGATGAAATCTGTAAAGAAGCTTTCTGAGAAACTGCGTAGTGTTCTGTTAATTCATCTCACAGAGATACATCTGTATTTCATGGATGTCTTTGCTAGCCTTATTTCTGTGGAATCTGAGAACAGATATTTCGGATCCATTTGAAGACTATAGGGCCAAAGGAAATATCCTCCGATAACAAAGAGAAAGAAGCTTTCTGAGAAACTTCCTTGTGTTCTGTGAAATCATCTCACAGAGTTACAGCTTTCCCCTCAAGGAGCCTTTCGCTAAGACAGTTCTTGTGGAATTGGAAAAGTGAAACTTGGAAGCCCATAGAGGGCCATGGTTAAAAAAGAAATATCCTCTGATGAAATCTGGAATGAAGCTTTGTGAGAAACTGCGTAGTGTTCTGTTAATTCATCTCACAGAGTTACATCTGTATTTCGTGGATCTCTTTGCTAGCCTTATTTCTGTGGAATCTGAGAACAGATATTTCGGATCCCTTTGAAGAGTATAGGGCCAAAGGAAATATCCTACGATAACAAAGAGAAAGAAGCTTTCTGAGAAACTTCGTTGTGTTCTGTGAAATCATCTCACAGAGTTACAGCTTTCCCCTCAAGGAGCGTTTCGCTAAGAGAGTTCTTGTGGAATTGTCAAAGTGATATTGGGAAACCCAAGGAGGGCTATGGTGAAAAAAGAAATATCCTCAGATGAAATCTAGATAGAAGCTTTCTGAAAAACTGCTTAGTGTTCTGTTAATTCATCTCACAGAGTTACATCTGTATTTCGTGGATATCTTTGCTGGCCTTATTTCTGTGGAATCTGAGAACAGATATTTCGGATCCCTTTGAAGACTATAGGGCCAAAGGAAATATCCTCCGATAACAAAGAGAAAGAAGCTTTCTGAGAAACTTCGTTGTGTTCTGTGAAATCATCTCACAGAGTTACAGCTTTCCCCTCAAGGAGCCTTTCGCTAAGATAGTTTTTTGTGGAATTGGCAAAGTGATACTTGGAAGCCCATAGAGGGCCATGGTGAAAAAGGAAATATCCTCTGATGAAATCTGGAAAGAAGCTTTGTGAGAAACTGCGTAGTGTTCTGTTAAATCATCTCACAGAGTTACATCTGTATTTCGTGGATCTCTTTGCTAGCCTTATTTCTGTGGAATCTGAGAACAGATATTTCGGATCCATTTGAAGACTATAGGGCCACTGGAAATATCCTCCGATAACAAAGAGAAAGAAGCTTTCTGAAAAACTTCGTTATGTTCTTTGAAATCATCTCACAGAGATGCAGCTTTCGTCTCAAGGAGCCTTTCGCTAGGACAGTTCTTGTGGAATTGGCCAAGTGATAATTGGAAGCCCATAGAGGGCTATGGTGAAAAAGGAAATATCCTCAGATGAAATCTGGAAAGAAGCTTTCTGAGAAACTGCTTAGTGTTCTGTTAATTCATCTCAGAGAGTTATATCTATATTTCATGGATGTCTTTGCTAGCCTTATTTCTGTGGAATCTGAGAACAGATATTTCGGATCCCTTTGAAGACTATAGGGCCACAGGAAATATCCTCCGATAACAAAGAGAAAGAAGCTTTCTGAGAAACTTCGTTGTGATCTGTGAAGTCATCTCACAGAGTTACAGCTTTCCCCTCAAGGAGACTTTCGCTAAGACAGTTCTAGTGGAATTGGCAAAGTGATATTTGGAAGCCCATAGAGGGCTATGGTGAAAAAGGAAATGTCCTCAGATGAAATCTGGAAAGAAGCTTTCTGAGAAACTGCTTAGTGTTCTGTTAATTCATCTCACAGAGTTACATCTGTATTTCGTGGATCTCTTTGATAGCCTTATTTCTGTGGAATCTGAGAACAGATATTTCGGATCCCTTTGAAGACTATAGGGCCAAAGGAAATATCCTCCGATAACAAAGAGAAAGAAACTTTCTGAGAAACTTCTTTGTGTTCTGTGAAATCATCTCACAGATTTACAGCTTTCCCCTCAAGGAGCCTTTCGCTAAGACAGTTCTTGTGGAATTGGCAAAGTGATATTGGAAGCACATAGAGGGCCTTGGTGAAAAAGGAAATATCCTCTGATGAAATCTGGAAAGAAGCTTTCTGAGAAACTGCGTAGTGTTCTGTTAATTCATCTCACAGAATTACATCTGTATTTCGTGGATCTCTTTGCTAGCCTTATTTCTGTGGAATCTGAGAACAGATATTTCGGATCCATTTGAAGACTATAGGGCCAAAGGAAATATCCTCCGATAACAAATAGAAAGAAGCTTTCTGAGAAACTTCGTTGTGTTCTGTGAAATCATCTCACAGAGTTAAAGCTTTTCCCTCAAGGAGCCTTTCGCTAAGACAGTTCCTGTGGAATTGGCAAAGTGATACTTGGAAGCCTATAGAGGGCCATGGTGAAAAAGGAAATATCCTCAGATAAAATCTGGAAAGAAGCTTTCTGAGAAACTGCGTAGTGTTCTGTTAATTCATCTCACAGAGTTACATCTGTATTTCGTGGATCTCTTTGCTAGCCTTATTTCTGTGGAATCTGAGAACAGATATTTCGGATCCCTTTGAAGACTATAGGGCCAAAGGAAATATCCTCCGATAACAAAGAGAAAGAAGCTTTCTGAGAAACTTCGTTGTGTTCTGTGAAATCATCTCACAGGGTTACAGCTTTCCCCTCAAGGAGCCTTTCGCTAAGACAGTTCTTGTGGAATTGGCAAAGTGATATTTGGAAGCCCAAAGAGGGCTATGGTGAAAAAGGAAATATCCTCAGATGAAATCTGGAAAGAAGCTTTCTGAGAAACTGCTTAGTGTTCTGTTAATTCCACTAACAGAGTTACATCTGTATTTCGTGGATGTCTTTGCTAGCCTTATTTCTGTGGAATCTGAGAACAGATATTTCGGATCCCCATGAGGACTATAGGGCCAAAGGAAATATCCTCCGATAACAAAGAGAAAGAAGCTTTCTGAGAAACTTCGTTGTGTTCTGTGAAATCATCTGACAGAGTTACAGCCTTCCCCTGACGGAGCCGTTCGCTAAGATAGTTTTTTGTGGAATTGGCAAAGTGATACTTGGAAGCCCATAGAGGGCCATGGTGAAAAAGGAAATATCCTCTGATGAAATCTGGAAAGAAGCTTTCTGAGAAACTGCGTAGTGTTCTGTTAATTCATCTCACAGAGATACATCTGTATTTCATGGATGTCTTTGCTAGCCTTATTTCTGTGGAATCTGAGAACAGATATTTCGGATCCATTTGAAGACTATAGGGCCAAAGGAAATATCCTCCGATAACAAAGAGAAAGAAGCTTTCTGAGAAACTTCCTTGTGTTCTGTGAAATCATCTCACAGAGTTACAGCTTTCCCCTCAAGGAGCCTTTCGCTAAGACAGTTCTTGTGGAATTGGAAAAGTGATACTTGGAAGCCCATAGAGGGCCATGGTTAAAAAAGAAATATCCTCTGATGAAATCTGGAATGAAGCTTTGTGAGAAACTGCGTAGTGTTCTGTTAATTCATCTCACAGAGTTACATCTGTATTTCGTGGATCTCTTTGCTAGCCTTATTTCTGTGGAATCTGAGAACAGATATTTCGGATCCCTTTGAAGAGTATAGGGCCAAAGGAAATATCCTACGATAACAAAGAGAAAGAAGCTTTCTGAGAAACTTCGTTGTGTTCTGTGAAATCATCTCACAGAGTTACAGCTTTCCCCTCAAGGAGCGTTTCGCTAAGAGAGTTCTTGTGGAATTGTCAAAGTGATATTGGGAAACCCAAGGAGGGCTATGGTGAAAAAAGAAATATCCTCAGATGAAATCTAGATAGAAGCTTTCTGAAAAACTGCTTAGTGTTCTGTTAATTCATCTCACAGAGTTACATCTGTATTTCGTGGATATCTTTGCTGGCCTTATTTCTGTGGAATCTGAGAACAGATATTTCGGATCCCTTTGAAGACTATAGGGCCAAAGGAAATATCCTCCGATAACAAAGAGAAAGAAGCTTTCTGAGAAACTTCGTTGTGTTCTGTGAAATCATCTCACAGAGTTACAGCTTTCCCCTCAAGGAGCCTTTCGCTAAGATAGTTTTTTGTGGAATTGGCAAAGTGATACTTGGAAGCCCATAGAGGGCCATGGTGAAAAAGGAAATATCCTCTGATGAAATCTGGAAAGAAGCTTTGTGAGAAACTGCGTAGTGTTCTGTTAATTCATCTCACAGAGTTACATCTGTATTTCGTGGATCTCTTTGCTAGCCTTATTTCTGTGGAATCTGAGAACAGATATTTCGGATCCATTTGAAGACTATAGGGCCACTGGAAATATCCTCCGATAACAAAGAGAAAGAAGCTTTCTGAAAAACTTCGTTATGTTCTTTGAAATCATCTCACAGAGATGCAGCTTTCGTCTCAAGGAGCCTTTCGCTAGGACAGTTCTTGTGGAATTGGCCAAGTGATAATTGGAAGCCCATAGAGGGCTATGGTGAAAAAGGAAATATCCTCAGATGAAATCTGGAAAGAAGCTTTCTGAGAAACTGCTTAGTGTTCTGTTAATTCATCTCAGAGAGTTATATCTATATTTCATGGATGTCTTTGCTAGCCTTATTTCTGTGGAATCTGAGAACAGATATTTCGGATCCCTTTGAAGACTATAGGGCCACAGGAAATATCCTCCGATAACAAAGAGAAAGAAGCTTTCTGAGAAACTTCGTTGTGATCTGTGAAGTCATCTCACAGAGTTACAGCTTTCCCCTCAAGGAGACTTTCGCTAAGACAGTTCTAGTGGAATTCGCAAAGTGATATTTGGAAGCCCATAGAGGGCTATGGTGAAAAAGGAAATGTCCTCAGATGAAATCTGGAAAGAAGCTTTCTGAGAAACTGCTTAGTGTTCTGTTAATTCATCTCACAGAGTTACATCTGTATTTCGTGGATCTCTTTGATAGCCTTATTTCTGTGGAATCTGAGAACAGATATTTCGGATCCCTTTGAAGACTATAGGGCCAAAGGAAATATCCTCCGATAACAAAGAGAAAGAAACTTTCTGAGAAACTTCTTTGTGTTCTGTGAAATCATCTCACAGATTTACAGCTTTCCCCTCAAGGAGCCTTTCGCTAAGACAGTTCTTGTGGAATTGGCAAAGTGATATTGGAAGCACATAGAGGGCCTTGGTGAAAAAGGAAATATCCTCTGATGAAATCTGGAAAGAAGCTTTCTGAGAAACTGCGTAGTGTTCTGTTAATTCATCTCACAGAGTTACATCTGTATTTCGTGGATCTCTTTGCTAGCCTTATTTCTGTGGAATCTGAGAACAGATATTTCGGATCCATTTGAAGACTATAGGGCCAAAGGAAATATCCTCCGATAACAAATAGAAAGAAGCTTTCTGAGAAACTTCGTTGTGTTCTGTGAAATCATCTCACAGAGTTACAGCTTTTCCCTCAAGGAGCCTTTCGCTAAGACAGTTCCTGTGGAATTGGCAAAGTGATACTTGGAAGCCTATAGAGGGCCATGGTGAAAAAGGAAATATCCTCAGATGAAATCTGGAAAGAAGCTTTCTGAGAAACTGCGTAGTGTTCTGTTAATTCATCTCACAGAGTTACATCTGTATTTCGTGGATCTCTTTGCTAGCCTTATTTCTGTGGAATCTGAGAACAGATATTTCGGATCCCTTTGAAGACTATAGGGCCAAAGGAAATATCCTCCGATAACAAAGAGAAAGAAGCTTTCTGAGAAACTTCGTTGTGTTCTGTGAAATCATCTCACAGGGTTACAGCTTTCCCCTCAAGGAGCCTTTCGCTAAGACAGTTCTTGTGGAATTGGCAAAGTGATATTTGGAAGCCCGTAGAGGGCTATGGTGAAAAAGGAAATATCCTCAGATGAAATCTGGAAAGAAGCTTTCTGAGAAACTGCTTAGTGTTCTGTTAATTCCACTAACAGAGTTACATCTGTATTTCGTGGATGTCTTTGCTAGCCTTATTTCTGTGGAATCTGAGAACAGATATTTCGGATCCCCATGAGGACTATAGGGCCAAAGGAAATATCCTCCGATAACAAAGAGAAAGAAGCTTTCTGAGAAACTTCGTTGTGTTCTGTGAAATCATCTGACAGAGTTACAGCCTTCCCCTGACGGAGCCGTTCGCTAAGACAGTTCTTGTCGAATTGGCAAAGTGATATCAGGAAGCCCATAGAGGGCTATGTTGAAAAAGGAAATATCCTCAGATGAAATCTGGAAAGAAGCTTTCTGAGAAACTGCTTAGTGTTCTGTTAATTCATCTCACAGAGATACATCTGTATTTCGTGGATCTCTTTGCTAGCCTTATTTCTGTGGAATCTGAGAACAGATATTTCGGATCCCTTTGAAGACTATAGGGCCAAAGGAAATACCTCTGATAACAAAGAGAATAAAGCTTTCTGAGAAACTTCGTTGTGTTCTGTGAAATCATCTGACAGAGTTACAGCTTTCCCCTCAAGGAGCCTTTCGCTAAGACAGTTCTTGTGGAATTGGCAAAGGGATATTTGGAAGCCCATAGAGGGCTATGGTGGAAAAGGAAATATCCTCAGAGGAAATCTGGAAAGAAGCTTTCTGAGAAACTGCTTAGTGTTCTGTAAATTCAACTCACAGAGTTACATCTGTATTTCGTGGATCTCTTTGCTAGCCTTATTTATGTGGAATCTGAGAACAGATATTTCGGATCCCTTTGAAGACTATAGGGCCAAAGGAAATATCCTCCGATAACAAAGAGAAAGAAGCTTTCTGAGAAACTTCTTTGTGTACTGTGAAATCATCTCACAGAGTTACAGCTTTACCCTCAAGAAGCCTTTCGCTAAGACAGTTCTTGTGGAATTGGCAAAGTGATATTTGGAAGCCCCTAGAGGGCTAAGGTGAAAAAGGAAATATCCTCAAATGAAATCTGGAAAGAAGCTTTCTGAGAAACTGCTTAGTGTTCTGTTAATTCATCTCAGAGAGTTACATCTGTATTTCGTGGATCTCTTTGCTAGCCTTATTTCTGTGGAATCTGAGAACAGATATTTCGGATCCCTTTGAAGACTATAGGGCCAAAGGTAATAACCTCCTATAACAAAGAGAAAGAAGCTTTCTGAGAAACTTCGTTCTGTTCTGTGAAATCATCTCACAGAGTTACAGCTTTCCCCTCACGGAGCCTTTCGCTAAGACAGTTCTTTTGGAATTGGCAAAGTGATATTTGGAAGCCCAAAGAGGGCTATGGTGAAAAAGGAAATATCCTCAGATGAAATCTGGAAAGAAGCTTTCTGAGAAACTGCTTAGTGTTCTGTTAATTCAACTCACAGAGTTACATCTGTATTTCGTGGATCTCTTTGCTAGCCTTATTTATGTGGAATCTGAGAACAGATATTTCGGATCCATTTGAAGACTATAGGGCCAAAGGAAATATCCTCCGATAACAAAGAGAAAGAAGCTTTCTGAGAAACTTCTTTGTGTTCTGTGAAATCATCTCAGAGAGTTACAGCTTTACCCTCAAGAAGCCTTTCGCTAAGACAGTTCTTGTGGAATTGGCAAAGTGATATTTGGAAGCCCCTAGAGGGCTATGGAGAAAAAGGAAATATCCTCAGAAGAAATCTGGAAAGAAGCTTTCTGAGAAACTGCTTAGTGTTCTGTTAATTCATCTCAGAGAGTTACATCTGTATTTCGTGGATCTCTTTGCTAGCCTTATTTCTGTGGAATCTGAGAACAGATATTTCGGATCCCTTTGAAGACTATAGGGCCAAAGGAAATATCCTCCTATAACAAAGAGAAAGAACTTTCTGAGTAACTTCGTTGTGTTCTGTGAAATCATCTCACAGAGTTACAGCTTTCCCCTCACGGAGTCTTTCGCTAAGACAGTTCTTGTGGAATTGGCAAAGTGATATTTGGAAGCCCATAGAGGGCTATGGTGAAAAAGGAAATATCCTCAGAGGAAATCTGGAAAGAAGCTTTCTGAGAAACTGCTTAGTGTTCTGTTAATTCATCTCACAGAGTTACATCTGTATTTCGTGGATCTCTTTGCTAGCCTTATTTCTGCTGAATCTGAGAACAGATATTTCGGATCCCTTTGAAGACTATAGGGCCAAAGGAAATATCCTCTGAAAACAAAGAGAAAGATGCTTTCTGAGAAACTTCTGGGTGTTCTGTGAAATCATCTCACAGAGTTACAGCTTTCCCCTCAAGGAGTCTTTCGCTAAGACAGTTCTTGTGGAATTGGCAACGTGATATCTGGAAGCCCATAGAGGGCTATGGTGAAAAAGGAAGTATCCTCAGAGGAAATCTGGAAAGAAGCTTTCTGAGAAACTGCTTAGTGTTCTGTTAATTCATCTCACAGAGTTACATATGTATTTCGTGGATCTCTTTGCTAGACTTATTTCTGTGGAATCTGAGAACAGATATTTCAGATCCCTTTGAAGACTCTAGGGCCAAAGGAAATATCCTCCGATAACAAAGAGAAAGAAGCGTTCTGAGAAACTTCTTTGTGTTCTGTGAAATCATCTCACAGAGATGCAGCTTTCCCCTCAAGGAGCCATTCGCTAAGACAGTTCTTGTGGAATTGGCAAAGTGATATTTGGAAACCCATAGAGGGCTATGTTGAAAAAGGAAATATCCTCAGATGAAATCTGGAAAGAAGCTTTCTGAGAAACTGCCTAGTGTTCTGTTAATTCATCTCACAGAGTTACATCTGTTTTTCGTGGGTGTCTTTGCTAGCCTTATTTCTGTGGAATCTGAGAACAGATATTTCGGATCCCTATGAAGACTATAGGGCCAAAGGAAATATCTTCCGATAACAAAGAGAAAGAAGCTTTCTGAGAAACTTCGTTGTGTTCTGTGAAATCATCTCACAGAGTTACAGCTTTCCCCGCAGGGAGCGTTTCGCTAAGACAGTTCTTTTGGAATTGTCAAAGTGATATTTGGAAGCCCATAGAGGGCTACTGTGAAAAAGGAAATATCCTCAGAGGAAAACTGGAAAGAAGCTTTCTGAGAAACTGCGTAGTGTTCTGTTAATTCATCACACAGAGTTACATCTGTATTTCGTGGATCTCTTTGCTAGCCTTATTACTGTGGAATCTGAGAACAGATATTTCAGATCCCTTTGAAGATTATAGGGCCAAAGGAAATATCCTCCGATAACAAAGAGAAAGAAGCTTTCTGAGAAACTTCTTTGTGTTCTGTGAAATCATCTCAGAGAGTTGCAGCTTTCCCCTCAAGGATCCTTTCGCTAAGACAGTTCTTGTGGAATTGGCAAAGTGATATTTGGAAGCCCTTAGAGGGCTATGGTGAAAAAGGAAATATCCTCAGATGAAATCTGGAAAGAAGCTTTCTGAGAAACTGCTTAGTGTTCTGTTAATTCACGTCACAGAGTTACATCTGTATTTCGTGGATCTCCTTGCTAGACTTATTTATGTGTAATCTGAGAACAGATATTTCGTATCCCTTTGAAGACTATAGGGCCAAAGGAAATATCCTCCGATAACAAAGAGAAAGAAGCTTTCTGAGAAACTTCGTTGTGTTCTGTGAAATCATCTCACAGAGTTACAGCTTTCCCCGCATGGAGCGTTTCGCTAAGACAGTTCTTTTGGAATTGTCAAAGTGATATTTGGAAGCCCATAGAGGGCTACTGTGAAAAAGGAAATATCTTCAGAGGAAAACTGGAAAGAAGCTTTCTGAGAAACTGCGTAGTGTTCTGTTAATTCATCTCACAGAGTTACATCTATATTTCGTGGATCTCTTTGCTAGCCTTATTTCTGTGGAATCTGAGAACAGATATTTCGGATCCCTTTGAAGACTATAGGGCCAAAGGAAATATCCTCCGATAACAAAGAGAAAGAAGCTTTCTGAGAAACTTCGTTGTGTTCTGTGAAATCATCTCACAGAGTTACAGCTTTCCCCTCAAGGAGCCTTTCGCTAAGACAGTTCTTGTGGAATTGGCAACGTGATACTTGGAAGCCCATAGAGGGCCATGGTGAAAAAGGAAATATCCTCAGATGAAATCTGTAAAGAAGCTTTCTGAGAAACTGCGTAGTGTTCTGTTAATTCATCTCACAGAGATACATCTGTATTTCATGGATGTCTTTGCTAGCCTTATTTCTGTGGAATCTGAGAACAGATATTTCGGATCCATTTGAAGACTATAGGGCCAAAGGAAATATCCTCCGATAACAAAGAGAAAGAAGCTTTCTGAGAAACTTCCTTGTGTTCTGTGAAATCATCTCACAGAGTTACAGCTTTCCCCTCAAGGAGCCTTTCGCTAAGACAGTTCTTGTGGAATTGGAAAAGTGATACTTGGAAGCCCATAGAGGGCCATGGTTAAAAAAGAAATATCCTCTGATGAAATCTGGAATGAAGCTTTGTGAGAAACTGCGTAGTGTTCTGTTAATTCATCTCACAGAGTTACATCTGTATTTCGTGGATCTCTTTGCTAGCCTTATTTCTGTGGAATCTGAGAACAGATATTTCGGATCCCTTTGAAGAGTATAGGGCCAAAGGAAATATCCTACGATAACAAAGAGAAAGAAGCTTTCTGAGAAACTTCGTTGTGTTCTGTGAAATCATCTCACAGAGTTACAGCTTTCCCCTCAAGGAGCGTTTCGCTAAGACAGTTCTTGTGGAATTGTCAAAGTGATATTGGGAAACCCAAGGAGGGCTATGGTGAAAAAAGAAATATCCTCAGATGAAATCTAGATAGAAGCTTTCTGAAAAACTGCTTAGTGTTCCGTTAATTCATCTCACAGAGTTACATCTGTATTTCGTGGATATCTTTGCTGGCCTTATTTCTGTGGAATCTGAGAACAGATATTTCGGATCCCTTTGAAGACTATAGGGCCAAAGGAAATATCCTCCGATAACAAAGAGAAAGAAGCTTTCTGAGAAACTTCGTTGTGTTCTGTGAAATCATCTCACAGAGTTACAGCTTTCCCATCAAGGAGCCTTTCGCTAAGATAGTTTTTTGTGGAATTGGCAAAGTGATACTTGGAAGCCCATAGAGGGCCATGGTGAAAAAGGAAATATCCTCTGATGAAATCTGGAAAGAAGCTTTGTGAGAAACTGCGTAGTGTTCTGTTAATTCATCTCACAGAGTTACATCTGTATTTCGTGGATCTCTTTGCTAGCCTTATTTCTGTGGAATCTGAGAACAGATATTTCGGATCCATTTGAAGACTATAGGGCCACTGGAAATATCCTCCGATAACAAAGAGAAAGAAGCTTTCTGAAAAACTTCGTTATGTTCTTTGAAATCATCTCACAGAGATGCAGCTTTCGTCTCAAGGAGCCTTTCGCTAGGACAGTTCTTGTGGAATTGGCCAAGTGATAATTGGAAGCCCATAGAGGGCTATGGTGAAAAAGGAAATATCCTCAGATGAAATCTGGAAAGAAGCTTTCTGAGAAACTGCTTAGTGTTCTGTTAATTCATCTCAGAGAGTTATATCTGTATTTCATGGATGTCTTTGCTAGCCTTATTTCTGTGGAATCTGAGAACAGATATTTCGGATCCCTTTGAAGACTATAGGGCCACAGGAAATATCCTCCGATAACAAAGAGAAAGAAGCTTTCTGAGAAACTTTGTTGTGATCTGTGAAGTCATCTCACAGAGTTACAGCTTTCCCCTCAAGGAGACTTTCGCTAAGACAGTTCTAGTGGAATTCGCATAGTGATATTTGGAAGCCCATAGAGGGCTATGGTGAAAAAGGAAATGTCCTCAGATGAAATCTGGAATGAAGCTTTCTGAGAAACTGCTTAGTGTTCTGTTAATTCATCTCACAGAGTTACATCTGTATTTCGTGGATCTCTTTGATAGCCTTATTTCTGTGGAATCTGAGAACAGATATTTCGGATCCCTTTGAAATCTATAGGGCCAAAGGAAATATCCTCCGATAACAAAGAGAAAGAAACTTTCTGAGAAACTTCTTTGTGTTCTGTGAAATCATCTCACAGATTTACAGCTTTCCCCTCAAGGAGCCTTTCGCTAAGACAGTTCTTGTGGAATTGGCAAAGTGATATTGGAAGCACATAGAGGGCCTTGGTGAAAAAGGAAATATCCTCTGATGAAATCTGGAAAGAAGCTTTCTGAGAAACTGCGTAGTGTTCTGTTAATTCATCTCACAGAGTTACATCTGTATTTCGTGGATCTCTTTGCTAGCCTTATTTCTGTGGAATCTGAGAACAGATATTTCGGATCCATTTGAAGACTATAGGGCCAAAGGAAATATCCTCCGATAACAAATAGAAAGAAGCTTTCTGAGAAACTTCGTTGTGTTCTGTGAAATCATCTCACAGAGTTACAGCTTTTCCCTCAAGGAGCCTTTCGCTAAGACAGTTCCTGTGGAATTGGCAAAGTGATACTTGGAAGCCTATAGAGGGCCATGGTGAAAAAGGAAATATCCTCAGATGAAATCTGGAAAGAAGCTTTCTGAGAAACTGCGTAGTGTTCTGTTAATTCATCTCACAGAGTTACATCTGTATTTCGTGGATCTCTTTGCTAGCCTTATTTCTGTGGAATCTGAGAACAGATATTTCGGATCCCTTTGAAGACTATAGGGCCAAAGGAAATATCCTCCGATAACAAAGAGAAAGAAGCTTTCTGAGAAACTTCGTTGTGTTCTGTGAAATCATCTCACAGGGTTACAGCTTTCCCCTCAAGGAGCCTTTCGCTAAGACAGTTCTTGTGGAATTGGCAAAGTGATATTTGGAAGCCCGTAGAGGGCAATGGTGAAAAAGGAAATATCCTCAGATGAAATCTGGAAAGAAGCTTTCTGAGAAACTGCTTAGTGTTCTGTTAATTCCACTAACAGAGTTACATCTGTATTTCGTGGATGTCTTTGCTAGCCTTATTTCTGTGGAATCTGAGAACAGATATTTCGGATCCCCATGAGGACTATAGGGCCAAAGGAAATATCCTCCGATAACAAAGAGAAAGAAGCTTTCTGAGAAACTTCGTTGTGTTCTGTGAAATCATCTGACAGAGTTACAGCCTTCCCCTGACGGAGCCGTTCGCTAAGACAGTTCTTGTGGAATTGGCAAAGTGATATTTGGAAGCCCATAGAGGGCTATGGTGAAAAAGGAAATATCCTCAGAGGAAATCTGGAAAGAAGCTTTCTGAGAAACTGCTTAGTGTTCTGTTAATTCATCTCACAGAGTTACATCTGTATTTCGTGGATCTCTTTGCTAGCCTTATTTCTGCTGAATCTGAGAACAGATATTTCGGATCCCTTTGAAGACTATAGGGCCAAAGGAAATATCCTCTGAAAACAAAGAGAAAGATGCTTTCTGAGAAACTTCTGGGTGTTCTGTGAAATCATCTCACAGAGCTACAGCTTTCCCCTCAAGGAGTCTTTCCCTAAGACAGTTCTTGTGGAATTGGCAACGTGACATCTGGAAGCCCATAGAGGGCTATGGTGAAAAAGGAAGTATCCTCAGAGGAAATCTGGAAAGAAGCTTTCTGAGAAACTGCTTAGTGTTCTGTTAATTCATCACACAGAGTTACATCTGTATTTCGTGGATCTCTTTGCTATCCTTATTTCTGTGGAATCTGAGAACAGATATTTCAGATCCCTTTGAAGACTATAGGGCCAAAGGAAATATCCTCCGATAACAAAGAGAAAGAAGCTTTCTGAGAAACTTCTTTGTGTTCTGTGAAATCATCTCTCAGAGTTACAGCTTTCCCCTCAAGGAGCCTTTCGCTAAGACAGTTCATGTGGAATTGGCAAAGTGATATTTGGAAGCCCATAGAGGGCTATGGTGAAAAAGGAAATATCCTCAGATGAAATCTGGAAAGAAGCTTTCTGAGAAACTGCTTAGTGTTCTGTTAATTCATCTCACTGGGTTACATCTGTATTTCGTGGATCTCTTTGCTAGCCTTACTTCTGTTGAATCTTAGAACAGATATTTCGGATCCCTTTGAAGACTGTAGGGCCAAAGGAAATATCCTCCGATAACAAAGAGAAAGAAGCTTTCTGAGAAACTTCTTTGTGTTCTGTGAAATCATCTCACAGAGCTACAGCTTTCCCCTCAAGGAGCCTTTCGCTAAGACAGTTCTTGTGGAATTGGCAAAGTGATATTTGTAAGCCCATAGAGGGCTATGGTGAAAAAGGAAATATCCGCAGATGAAATCTGGAAAGAAGCTTTCTGAGAAACCGCCTAGTGTTCTGTTAATTCAACTCTCAGAGTTACACCTGTATTTCGTGTATCTCTTTGCTAGCCTTATTTCTGTGGAATCTGAGAACAGATATTTCGGATCCCTTTGAAGACTATAGGGCCAAAGGAAATATCCTCCGATAACAAAGAGAAAGAAGCTTTCTGAGAAACTTCTTTGTGTTCTGTGAAACCATCTCACAGAGTTACAGCTTTCCCCTCTAGAAGCCTTTCGCTAAGACAGTTCTTGTGGAATTGGCATAGTGATATTAGGAAGCCCATAGAAGGCTATGGTGAAAAAAGAAATATCCTCAAATGAAATCTGGAAAGAAGCTTTCTGAGAAACTGCTTAGTGTTCTGTTAATTCATCTCACAGAGTTACATCTGTATTTCGTGGATCTCTTTGCTAGCCTTATTTCTTGGGAATCTGAGAACAGATATTTCATATCCCTTTGATGACTATAGGGCCAAAGGAAATATCCGCTGATAACAAAGATAAAGAAGCTTTCTGAGAAACTTCGTTGTGTTCTGTGAAATCATCTCACAGAGTTACAGCTTTCCCCTCAAGGAGCCTTTCGCTAAGACTGTTCTTGTGGAATTGGCAAAGTGATATTTGGAAGCCCATAGAGGGCTATGGTGAAAAAGGAAATATCCTCAGAGGAAATCTAGAAAGAAGCTTTCTGAGAAACTGCTTAGTGTTCTGTTAATTCATCTCAAAAAGTTACATCTGTATTTCGTGGATCTCTTTGCTAGCCTTTTTTCTGTGGAATCTGAGAACAGATATTTCGGATCCCTTTGAAGACTATACGGCCAAAGGAAATATCTTCCGATAACAAAGAGAAAGAAGCTTTCTGAGAAACTTCTTTGTGTTCTGTGAAATCATCTCACAGAATTGCAACTTTCCCCTCAAGGAGCCTTTCGCTAAGACAGTTCTTGTGGAATTGGCAAAGTGATATTTCGAAGCCCATAGAGGGCTATGGTGAAAAAGGAAATATCCTCAGATGAAATCTGGAAAGAAGCTTTCTGAGAAACTGCTTAGTGTTCTGTTAATTCACCTCACAGAGTTACATCTGTATTTCGTGGATCTCTTTGCTAGCCTTATTTCTGTGGAATCTGAGAACAGATATTTCGGATCCCTTTGAAGACTAAAGGGCCAAAGGAAATATCCTACGATAACAAAGAGAAAGAAGCTTTCTGAGAAACTTCGTTGTGTTCTGTGAAATCATCTCACAGAGTTACAGCTTTCCCCTCAAGGAGCCTTTCGCTAAGACAGTTCATGTGGAATTGGCAAAGTGATATTTAGAAGCCCTTAGAGGGCTATGGTGAAAAAAGAAATATCCTCAGATGAAATCTGGAAAGAAGCTTTCTGAGAAACTGCTTAGTGTTCTGTTAATTCACCTCACAGAGTTACATCTGTATTTCGTGGATCTCTTTGCTAGCCTTATTTTTTTAGAATCTGAGAACAGATATTTCAGATCCCTTTGAGACTATAGGGCCAAAGGAAATATCCTCCGATATCAAAGAGAAAGAAGCTTTCTGAGAAACTTCTTTGTGTTCTGTGAAATCATCTCACAGAGTTACAGCTTTCCCCTCAAGGAGCCTTTCGCTAAGACAGTTCTTGTGGAATTGGCAAAGTGATATTTGGAAGCCCATAGAGGGCTATGGTGAAAAAGGAAATATCCTCAGATGAAGTCTGGAAAGAAGCTTTCTTAGAAACTGCTTAGTGTTCTGTTAATTCATCTCACAGAGTTACATCTGTATTTCGTGGATCTCTTTGCTAGCCTTATTTCTGTGGAATCTGAGAACAGATATTTCGGATCCCTTTGAAGACTATAGGGCCAAAGGAAATATCCTCCGATAACAAAGAGAAAGAAGCTTTCTGAGAAACTTCGCTGTGTTCTGTGAAATCATCTCACAGAGTTACAGCTTTCCCCTCAATGAGCCTTTCGCTAACACAGTTCTTTTGGAATTGGCAAAGTGATATTTGGAAGCCCTTAGAGGGCTATGGTGAAAAAGGAAATATCCTCAGATGAAATCTGGAAAGAAGCTTTCTGAGAAACTGCTTAGTGTTCTGTTAATTCAACTCACAGAGTTACATCTGTATTTCGTGGATCTCTTTGCTAGCCTTATTTATGTGGAATCTGAGAACAGATATTTCGGATCCCTTTGAAGACTATAGGGCCAAAGGAAATATCCTCCGATAACAAAGAGAAAGAAGCTTTCTGAGAAACTTCTTTGTGTTCTGTGAAATCATCTCACAGAGTTACAGCTTTACCCTCAAGAAGCCTTTCGCTAAGACAGTTCATGTGGAATTGGCAAAGTGATATTTGGAAGCCCATAGAGGGCTATGGTGAAAAAGGAAATATCCTCAGATGAAATCTGGAAAGAAGCTTTCTGAGAAACTGCTTAGTGTTCTGCTAATTCAACTCACAGTGTTACATCTGTATTTCGTGGATCTCTTGGCTAGCCTTTTTTCTGTAGAATCTGAGAACAGATATTTCGGATCCCTTTGAAGACTAAGGGCCAAAGAAATATCCTACGATAACAAAGAGAAAGAAGCTTTCTGAGAAACTTCGTTGTGTTCTGTGAAATCATCTCACAGAGTTGCGGCATTCCTCTCAAGGAGCCTTTCGCTAAGACAGTTCTTGTGGAATTGGCAAAGTGATATTTGGAAGCCCATAGAGGGCTAGGTGAAAAAGGAAATATCCTCAGATGAAATCTGGAAAGAAGCTTTCTGAGAAACTGCTTAGTGTTCCGTTAATTCATCTCACAGAGTTACATCAGTATTTCCTGGATGTCTTTGCTAGCCTTATTGCTATGGAATCTGAGAAGAGATATTTCGGATCCCTATGAAGACTATAGGGCCAAAGGAAATATCGTCCGATAACAAAGAGAAAGAAGCTTTCTGAGAAACTTCGGGGTGTTCTGTGAAATCATCTCACGGAGTTACAGCTTTCCCCTCAAGGAGCCTTTCGCTAAGACAGTTCTTGTGGAATTGGCAAAGTGATATTTGGAAGCCCATAGAGGGCTATGGTGAAAAGGAAATATCCTCAGATGAAATCTGGAAAGAAGCTTTCTGAGAAATTGCTTAGTGTTCTGTTAATTCATCTCACAGAGTTACATCTGTATTTCGTGGGTGTTTTGCTAGCCTTATTTCTGTGGAATCTGAGAACAGATATTTCGGATCCCTATGAAGACTATAGGGCAAAAGGAAATATCCTCTGATAACAAAGAGAAAGAAGCTTTCTGAGAAACTTCGTTGTGTTCTGTGAAATCAACTCACAGAGTTACAGCTTTCCCCGCACGGAGCGTTTCGCTAAGACAGTTCTTTTGGAATTGTCAAAGTCATATTTGGAAGCCCATAGAGGGCTATTGTGAAAAAGGAAATATCCTCAGAGGAAAACTGGAAAGAAGCTTTCTGAGAAACTGCTTAGTGTTCTGTTAATTCATCTCACAGAGTTACATCTGTATGTCGTGGATCTATTTGCTAGCCTTATTACTGTGGAATCTGAGAACAGATATTTCAGATCCCTTTGAAGACTATAGGGCCAAAGGAAATTTCCTCCGATAACAAAGAGAAAGAAGCTTTCTGAGAAACTTCTTTGTGTTCTGTGAAATCATCTCAGAGAGTTGCAGCTTTCCCCTCAAGGATCCTTTCGCTAAGACAGTTCTTGTGGAATTGGCAAAGTGATATTTGGAAGCCCATAGAGGGCTATGGTGAAAAAGGAAATATCCTCAGATGAAATCTGGAAAGAAGCTTTCTGAGAAACTGCTTAGTGTTCTGTTAATTCACGTCACAGAGTTACATCTGTATTTCGTGGATCTCTTTGCTAGCCTTATTTATGTGTAATCTGAGAACAGATATTTCGGATCCCTTTGAAGACTATAGGGCCAAAGGAAATATCCTCCCATAACAAAGAGAAAGAAGCTTTCTGAGAAACTTCGTTGTGTTCTGTGAAATCATCTCACAGAGTTACAGCTTCCCATCAAGGAGCCTTTCGCTAAGACAGTTCATGTGGAATTGGCAAAGTGATATTGGGAAGCCCATAGAGGGCTATGGTGAAAAAAGAAATATCCTCAGATGAAATCTGGAAAGAAGCTTTCTGAGAAACTGCTTAGTGTTCTGTTAATTCATCTCACTGGGTTACATCTGTATTTCTTGGATCTCTTTGCTAGCCTTACTTCTGTTGAATCTGAGAACAGATATTTCGGATCCCTTTGAAGACTGTAGGGCCAAAGGAAATATCCTCCGATAACAAAGAGAAAGAAGCTTTCTGAGAAACTTCTTTGTGTTCTGTGAAATCATCTCACAGAGCTACAGCTTTCCCCTCAAGGAGCCTTTCGCTAAGACAGTTCTTGTGGAATTGGCAAAGTGATATTTGGAAGCCCATAGAGGGCTATGGTGAAAAAGGAAATATCCTCAGATGAAATCTGGAAAGAAGCTTTCTGAGAAACTGCCTAGTGTTCTGTTAATTCAACTCACAGAGTTACACCTGTATTTCGTGGATCTCTTTGCTAGCCTTATTTCTGTGGAATCTGAGAACAGATATTTCGGATCCATTTGAAGACTATAGGGCCAAAGGAAATATCCTCCGATAACAAAGAGAAAGAAGCTTTCTGAGAAACTTCTTTGTGTTCTGTGAAATCATCTCACAGAGTTACAGCTTTCCCCTCTAGAAGCCTTTCCCTAAGACAGTTCTTGTGGAATTGGCATAGTGATATTAGGAAGCCCATAGAAGGCTATGGTGAAAAAAGAAATATCCTCAAATGAAATCTGGAAAGAAGCTTTCTGAGAAACTGCTTAGTGTTCTGTTAATTCATCTCACAGAGTTACATCTGTATTTCGTGGATCTCTTTGCTAGCCTTATTTCTTTGGAATCTGAGAACAGATATTTCAGATCCCTTTGATGTCTATAGGGCCAAAGGAAATATCCTCTGATAACAAAGAGAAAGAAGCTTTCTGAGAAACTTCGTTGTGTTCTGTGAAATCATCTCACAGAGTTACAGCTTTCCCCTCAAGGAGCCTTTCGCTAAGACAGTTCTTTTGGAATTGGCAAAGTGATATTTGGAAGCCCATAGAGGGCTATGGTGAAAAAGGAAATATCCTCAGAGGAAATCTAGAAAGAAGCTTTCTGAGAAACTGCTTAGTGTTCTGTTAATTCATCTCACAAAGTTACATCTGTATTTCGTGGATCTCTTTGCTAGCCTTATTTCTGTGGAATCTGAGAACAGATATTTCGGATCCCTTTGAAGTCTATACGGCCAAAGGAAATATCTTCCGATAACAAAGAGAAAGAAGCTTTCTGAGAAACTTCTTTGTGTTCTGTGAAATCATCTCACAGAGTTGCAGCTTTCCCCTCAAGGAGCCTTTCGCTAAGACAGTTCTTGTGGAATTGGCAAAGTGATATTTCGAAGCCCATAGAGGGCTATGGTGAAAAAGGAAATATCCTCAGATGAAATCTGGAAAGAAGCTTTCTGAGAAACTGCTTCGTGTTCTGTTAATTCACCTCACAGAGTTACATCTGTATTTCGTGGATCTCTTTGCTAGCCTTATTTCTGTAGAATCTGAGAACAGATATTTCGGATCCCTTTGAAGACTAAAGGGCCAAAGGAAATATCCTACGATAACAAAGAGAAAGAAGCTTTCTGAGAAACTTCGTTGTGTTCTGTGAAATCATCTCACAGAGTTACAGCTTTCCCCTCAAGGAGCCTTTCGCTAAGACAGTTCATGTGGAATTGGCAAAGTGATATTTAGAAGCCCATAGAGGGCTATGGTGAAAAAAGAAATATCCTCAGATGAAATCTGGAAAGAAGCTTTCTGAGAAACTGCTTAGTGTTCTGTTAATTCATCTCACAAAGTTACATCTGTATTTCGTGGATCTCCTTGCTAGCCTTATTTCTGTGGAATCTGAGAACAGATATTTCGGATCCCTTTGAAGACTATAGGGCCAAAGGAAATATCCTCCGATAAAAAAGAGAAAGAAGCTTTCTGAGAAACTTCCTTGCGTTCGGTGAAATCATCTCACAAAGTTACAGCTTTCCCCTCAAGGAGCCTTTCGCTAAGACAGTTCTGGTGGAATTAGCAAAGTGATATTTGGAAGCCCATAGAGGGCTATGGTGAAAAAGGAAATATCCTCAGATGAAATCTGGAAAGAAGCTTTCTGAGAAACTGCTTAGTGTTCTGTTAATTCACCTCACAGAGTTACATCTGTATTTCGTGGATCTCTTTGCTAGCCTTATTTTTTTAGAATCTGAGAACAGATATTTCAGATCCCTTTGAGACTATAGGGCCAAAGGAAATATCCTCCGATATCAAAGAGAAAGAAGCTTTCTGAGAAACTTCTTTGTGTTCTGTGAAATCATCTCACAGAGTTACAGCTTTCCTCTCAAGGAGCCTTTCGCTAAGACAGTTCATGTGGAATTGGTAAAGTGATATTTGGAAGCCCATAGATGGCTATGGTGAAAAAGGAAGTATCCTCAGATGAAATCTGGAAAGAAGCTTTCTGAGAAACTGCTTAGAGTTCTGTTAATTCATCTCACTGGGTTACATCTGTATTTCGTGGATCTCTTTGCTAGCCTTACTTCTGTTGAATCTGAGAAGAGATAATTCGGATCCCTTTGAAGACTATAGGGCCAAAGGAAATATCCTCCGATAACAAAGAGAAAGAAGCTTTCTGAGAAACTTCGTTGTGTTCTGTGAAATCATCTTGCAGAGTTGCAGCTTTCCCCTCAAGGAGCCTTTCGCTAAGACTGTTCTTGTGGAATTGGCAAAGTGATATCTGGAAGCCCATAGAGGGCTATGGTGAAAATGGAAATATCCTCAGATTAAATCTGAAAAGAAGCTTTCTGAGAAACTGCTTCGTGTTCTGTTAATTCACCTCACAGAGTTACATCTGTATTTCGTGGATCTCTTTGCTAGCCTTATTTCTGTAGAATCTGAGAACAGATATTTCGGATCCCTTTGAAGACTATAGGGCCAAAGGAAATATCCTCCGATATCAAAGAGAAAGAAGCTTTCTGAGAAACTTCGTTGTGTCCTGTGAAATCATCTCACAGAGCGACAGCTTTCCCCTCAAGGAGACTTTCGCGAAGACAGTTCTTGTGTAATTGGCAAAGTGATATTTGTAAGCCCATAGAGGGCTATGGTGTAAAAGGAAATATCCTCAGATGAAATCTGGAAAGAAGCTTTCTGAGAAACTGCTTAGTGTTCTGTTAATTCAACTCACAGAGTTACATCTGTATTTCGTGGATCTCTTTGCTAGCCTTATTTCTGTAGAATCTGAGAACAGATATTTCGGATCTCTTTGAAGACTAAGGGCCAAAGAAATATCCTCCGATAACAAGAGAAAGAACCTTTCTGAGAAACTTCGTTGTGTTCTGTGAAATCATCTTGCAGAGTTTCAGCTTTCCCCTCAAGGAGCGTTTCGCTAAGACAGTTCTTGTGGAATTGGCAAAGTATTATTTGCAAGCCCATAGAGGGCTATGGTGAAAAAGGAAATATCCTCAGATGAAATCTGGAAAGAAGCTTTCTGAGAAACTGCTTAGTGTTCTGTTAATTCACCTCACAGAGTTACATCTGTATTTCGTGAATCTCTTTGCTAGCCTTATTTCTGTAGAATCTGAGAACAGATATTTCGGATCCCTTTGAAGACTAAGGGCCAAAGAAATATCCTCCGATAACAAAGAGAAAGAAGCTTTCTGAGAAACTTCGTTGTGTTCTGTGAAATCATCTCACAGAGTTGCAGCTTTCCCCTCAAGGAGCCTTTCGCTAAGACAGTTCTTGTGGAATTGGCAAAGTGATATCTGGAAGCCCATAGAGGGCTATGGTGAAAAAAGAAATATCCTCAGATGAAATCTGGAAAGAAGCTTTCTGAGAAACTGCTTAGTGTTCCGTTAACTCATCTCACAGAGTTACATCTGTATTTCGTGGATCTCTTTGCCAGCCTTATTTCTGTGGAATCTGAGAACAGATATTTCGGATCCCTTTGAAGATTATAGGGCCAAAGGAAATATCCTCCGATAACACAGAGAAAGAAGCTTTCTGAGAAACTTCGTTGTGTTCTGTGAAATCATCTCACAGAGTTACAGCTTTCCCCTCAAGGAGCCTTTCGCTAAGACAGTTCTTGTGGAATTGGCAAAGTGATATTTGGAAGACCATAGAGGGCTATGGTGAAAAAGGAAATATCCTCAGATGAAATCTGGAAAGAAGCTTTCTGTGAATCCGCTTAGTGTTCTGTTAATTCAACTCACAGAGTTACATCTGTATTTCGTGGATCTCTTTGCTAGCCTTATTTCTGTGGAATCTGAGAACAGATATTTCGGATCCCTTTGAAGACTAAAGGGCCAAAGGAAATATCCTCCGATAACAAAGAGAAAGAAGCTTTCTGAGAAACTTCTTTGTGTTCTGTGAAATCATCTCACAGAGTTACAGCTTTCCTCTCAAGGAGCCTTTCGCTAAGACAGTTCATGTGGAATTGGGAAAGTGATATTTGGAAGCCCATAGAGGGCTATGGTGAAAAAGGAAATATCCTCAGAGGAAATCTGGAAAGAAGCTTTCTGAGAAACTGCTTAGTGTTCTGTTAATTCACCTCACAGAGTTACATCTGTATTTCGTGAATCTCTTTGCTAGCCTTATTTCTGAAGAATCTGTGAACAGATATTTCGGATCCCTTTGAAGACTAAAGGGCCAAAGAAAATATCCTCCAATAACAAAGAGAAAGAAGCTTTCTGAGAAACTTCTTTGTGTTCTGTGAAATCATCTCACAGAGTTACAGCTTTCCCCTCAAGGAGCCTTTCGCTAAGATAGTTCATGTGTAATTGGCAAAGTGATATTTGAAAGCCCATAGAGGGCTATGGTGTAAAAAGAAATATCCTCAGATGAAATCTGGAAAGAAGCTTTCTGAGAAACTACTTAGTGTTCTGTTAATTCACCTCACAGAGTTACATCTGTATTTCGTGGATCTCTTTGCTAGCCTTATTTTTGTAGAATCTGAGAACAGATATTTCGGATCTCTTTGAACACTAAGGGCCAAAGAAATATCCTCCGATAACAAGAGAAAGAAGCTTTCTGAGAAACTTCGTTGTGTTCTGTGAAATCACCTCGCAGAGTTGCAGCTTTCCCCTCAAGGAGCCTTTCGCTAAGACAGTTCTTGTGGAATTGGCAAAGTGATATCTGGAAGCCCATAGAGGGCTATGGTGAAAAAGTAAATATCCTCAGATGAAATCTGGAAAGATGCTTTCTGAGAAACTGCTTAGTGTTCTGTTAATTCACCTCACAGAGTTACATCTGTATTTCGTGGATCTCTTTGCTAGCCTTATTTCTGTAGTATCTGAGAACAGATATTTCGGATCCCTTTGAAGACTATAGGGCGAAAGGAAATATCCTCTGATATCAAAGAGAAAGAAGCTTTCTGAGAAACTTCTTTGTGTTCTGTGAAATCATCTCACAGAGTTACAGCTTTCCCCTCAAGGAGCCTTTCGCTAAGACAGTTCTTGTGGAATTGGAAAAGTGATATTTGGAAGCCCATAGAGGGCTATGGTGAAAAAGGAAATATCCTCAGATGAAATCGGGAAAGAAGCTTTCTGAGAAACTGCTTAGTGTTCTGTTAATTCATCTCACAGAGCTACATCTGTATTTCGTGCATCTCTTTGCTAGCCTTATTTCTGTTGAATCTGAGAACAGATATTTCGGATCCCTTTGAAGACTATAGGGCCAAAGGAAATATCCTCCGAAAACAAAGAGAAAGAAGCTTTCTGAGAAACTTTTTGGTGTTCTGTGAAATCATCTCACAGAGTTACAGCTTTCCCCTCAAGGAGTCTTTCGCTAAGACAGTTCTTGTGGAATTGGCAAAGTGATATTTGGAAGCCCATAGAGGGCTATGGTGAAAAAGGAAATATCCTCAGAGGAAATCTGGAAAGAAGCTTTCTGAGAAACTGCTTAGTGTTCTGTTAATTCACCTCACAGAGTTACATCTGTATTTCGTGAATCTCTTTGCTAGCCTTATTTCTGAAGTATCTGTGAACAGATATTTCGGATCCCTTTGAAGACTAAAGGGCCAAAGAAAATATCCTCCAATAACAAAGAGAAAGAAGCTTTCTGAGAAACTTCTTTGTGTTCTGTGAAATCATCTCACAGAGTTACAGCTTTCCCCTCAAGGAGCCTTTCGCTAAGATAGTTCATGTGGAATTGGCAAAGTGATATTTGGAAGCCCATAGAGGGCTATGGTGAAAAAGGAAATATCCTCAGATGAAATCTGGAAAGAAGCTTTCTGAGAAACTGCATAGTGTTCTGTTAATTCATCTCACTGGGTTACATCTGTATTTCGTGGATCTCTTTGCTAGCCTTATTTCTGTTGAATCTGAGAACAGATATTTCGGATCCCTTCGAAGACTGTAGGGCCAAAGGAAATATCCTCCGATAACAAAGAGAAAGAAGCTTTCTGAGAAACTTCTTTGTGTTCTGTGAAATCATCTCACAGAGCTACAGATTTCCCCTCAAGGAGCCTTTCGCTAAGACAGTTCTTGTGGAATTGGCAAAGTGATATTTGGAAGCCCATAGAGGGCTATGGTGAAAAAGGAAATATCCTTAGATGAAATCTGGAAAGAAGCTTTCTGAGAAACTGCCTAGTGTTCTGTTAATTCAACTCACAGAGTTACATCTGTATTACATGGATCTCTTTGCTAGCCTTATTTCTGTGGAATCTGAGAACAGATATTTCGGATCCCTTTGAAGACTATAGGGCCAAAGGAAATATCCTCCGATAACAAAGAGAAAGAATCTTTCTGAGAAACTTCTTTGTGTTCTGTGAAATCATCTCACAGAGTTACAGCTTTCCCCTCTAGAAGCCTTTCGCTAAGACAGTTCTTGTGGAATTGGCATAGTGATATTAGGAAGCCCATAGAAGGCTATGGTGAAAAAAGAAATATCCTCAAATGAAATCTGGAAAGAAGCTTTCTGAGAAACTGCTTAGTGTTCCGTTAATTCATCTCACAGAGTTACATCTGTATTTCGTGGATCTCTTTGCTAGCCTTATTTCTGTGGAATCTGAGAACAGATATTTCAGATCCCTTTGAAGACTATAGGGCCAAAGGAAATATCCTCCGATAACAAAGAGAAAGAAGCTTTCTGAGAAACTTCGTTGTGTTCTGTGAAATCATCTCACGGAGTTACAGCTTTCCCCTCAAGGAGCCTTTCGCTAAGACAGTTCTTGTGGAATTGGCAAAGTGATATTTGGAAGACCATAGAGGGCTATGGTGAAAAAGGAAATATCCTCAGATGAAATCTGGAAAGAAGCTTTCTGTGAAACCGCTTAGTGTTCTGTTAATTCAACTCACAGAGTTACATCTGTATTTCGTGGAACTCTTTGCTAGCCTTATTTCTGTGGAATCTGAGAACAGATATTTCGGATCCCTTTGAAGACTAAAGGGCCAAAGGAAATATCCTCCGATAACAAAGAGAAAGAAGCTTTCTGAGAAACTTCTTTGTGTTCTGTGAAATCATCTCACAGAGTTACAGCTTTCCTCTCAAGGAGCCTTTCGCTAAGACAGTTCATGTGGAATTGGGAAAGTGATATTTGGAAGCCGATAGAGGGCTATGGTGAAAAAGGAAATATCCTCAGATGAAATCTGGAAAGAAGCTTTCTGAGAAACTGCTTAGTGTTCTGTTAATTCACCTCACAGAATTACATGTGTATTTCGTGGATCTCTTTGCTAGCCTTATTTCTGTAGAATCTGAGAACAGATATTTCGGATCTCTTTGAAGACTAAGGGCCAAAGAAATATCCTCCGATAACAAGAGAAAGAAGCTTTCTGAGAAACTTCGTTGTGTTCTGTGAAATCACCTCGCAGAGTTGCAGCTTTCCCCTCAAGGAGCCATTCGCTAAGACAGTTCTTGTGGAATTGGCAAAGTGATATCTGGAAGCCCATAGAGGGCTATGGAGAAAAAGGAAATATCCTCAGATGAAGTCTGGAAAGATGCTTTCTGAGAAACTGCTTAGTGTTCTGTTAATTCACCTCACAGAGTTACATCTTTATTTCGTGGATCTCTTTGCTAGCCTTATTTCTGTAGAATCTGAGAACAGATATTTCGGATCCCTTTGAAGACTATAGGGCCAAAGGAAATATCCTCCGATATCAAAGAGAAAGAAGCTTTCTGAGAAACTTCGTTGTGTCCTGTGAAATCATCTCACAGAGCGACAGCTTTCCCCTCAAGGAGACTTTCGCTAAGACAGTTCTTGTGTAATTGGCAAAGTGATATTTGTAAGCCCATAGAGGGCTATGGTGTAAAAGGAAATATCCTCAGATGAAATCTGGAAAGAAGCTTTCTGAGAAACTGCTTAGTGTTCTGTTAATTCAACTCACAGAGTTACATCTGTATTTCGTGGATCTCTTTGCTAGCCTTATTTCTGTAGAATCTGAGAACAGATATTTCAGATCTCTTTGAAGACTAAGGGCCAAAGAAATATCCTCCGATAACAAGAGAAAGAAGCTTTCTGAGAAACTTCGTTGTGTTCTGTGAAATCATCTTGCAGAGTTGCAGCTTTCCCCTCAAGGAGCGTTTCGCTAAGACAGTTCTTGTGGAATTGGCAAAGTATTATTTGCAAGCCCATAGAGGGCTATGGTGAAAAAGGAAATATCCTCAGATGAAATCTGGAAAGAAGCTTTCTGAGAAACTGCTTAGTGTTCTGTTAATTCACCTCACAGAGTTACATCTGTATTTCGTGAATCTCTTTGCTAGCCTTATTTCTGTAGAATCTGAGAACAGATATTTCGGATCCCTTTGAAGACTAAGGGCCAAAGAAATATCCTCCGATAACAATGAGAAAGAAGCTTTCTGAGAAACTTCGTTGTGTTCTGTGAAATCACCTCACAGAGTTGCAGCTTTCCCCTCAAGGAGCCTTTCGCTAAGACAGTTCTTGTGGAATTGGCAAAGTGATATCTGGAAGCCCATAGAGGGCTATGGTGAAAAAAGAAATATCCTCAGATGAAATCTGGAAAGAAGCTTTCTGAGAAACTGCTTAGTGTTCCGTTAACTCATCTCACAGAGTTACATCTGTATTTCGTGGATCTCTTTGCCAGCCTTATTTCTGTGGAATCTGAGAACAGATATTTCGGATCCCTTTGAAGATTATAGGGCCAAAGGAAATATCCTCCGATAACAAAGAGAAAGAACCTTTCTGAGAAACTTCGTTGTGTTCTGTGAAATCATCTCACGGAGTTACAGCTTTCCCCTCAAGGAGCCTTTCGCTAAGACAGTTCTTGTGGAATTGGCAAAGTGATATTTGGAAGACCATAGAGGGCTATGGTGAAAAAGGAAATATCCTCAGATGAAATCTGGAAAGAAGCTTTCTGTGAAACCGCTTAGTGTTCTGTTAATTCAACTCACAGAGTTACATCTGTATTTCGTGAATCTCTTTGCTAGCCTTATTTCTGTGGAATCTGAGAACAGATATTTCGGATCCCTTTGAAGACTAAAGGGCCAAAGGAAATATCCTCCGATAACAAAGAGAAAGAAGCTTTCTGAGAAACTTCTTTGTGTTCTGTGAAATCATCTCACAGAGTTACAGCTTTCCTCTCAAGGAGCCTTTCGCTAAGACAGTTCATGTGGAATTGGGAAAGTGATATTTGGAAGCCCATAGAGGGCTATGGTGAAAAAGGAAATATCCTCAGATGAAATCTGGAAAGAAGCTTTCTGAGAAACTACTTAGAGTTCTGTTAATTCATCTCACAGGGTTACATCTGTATTTCGTGGATCTCTTTGCTAGCCTTACTTCTGTTGAATCTGAGAACAGATATTTCGGATCCCTTTGAAGACTATAGGGCCAAAGGAAATATCCTCCGATAACAAAGAGAAAGAAGCTTTCTGAGAAACTTCGTTGTGTTCTGTGAAATCATCTCACAGAGCTACAGCTTTCCCCTCAAGGAGCCTTTCGCTAAGACAGTTCTTGTGTAATTGGCAAAGTGATATTTGTAAGCCCATAGAGGGCTATGGTGTAAAAAGAAATATCCTCAGATGAAATCTGGAAAGTAGCTTTCTGAGAAACTGCTTAGTGTTCTGTTAATTCACCTCACAGAGTTACATCTGTATTTCGTGGATCTCTTTGCTAGCCTTATTTTTGTAGAATCTGAGAACAGATATTTCGGATCTCTTTGAAGACTAAGGGCCAAAGAAATATCCTCCGATAACAAGAGAAAGAAGCTTTCTGAGAAACTTCGTTGTGTTCTGTGAAATCACCTCGCAGAGTTGCAGCTTTCCCCTCAAGGAGCCTTTCGCTAAGACAGTTCTTGTGGAATTGGCAAAGTGATATCTGGAAGCCCATAGAGGGCTATGGTGAAAAAGGAAATATCCTCAGATGAAATCTGGAAAGATGCTTTCTGAGAAACTGCTTAGTGTTCTGTTAATTCACCTCACAGAGTTACATCTGTATTTCGTGGATCTCTTTGCTAGCCTTATTTCTGTAGAATCTGAGAACAGATATTTCGGATCCCTTTGAAGACTATAGGGCCAAAGGAAATATCCTCCGATATCAAAGAGAAAGAAGCTTTCTGAGAAACTTCTTTGTGTTCTGTGAAATCATCTCACAGAGTTACAGCTTTCCCCTCAAGGAGCCTTTCGCTAAGACAGTTCTTGTGGAATTGGAAAAGTGATATTTGGAAGCCCATAGAGGGCTATGGTGAAAAAGGAAATATCCTCAGATGAAATCGGGAAAGAAGCTTTCTGAGAAACTGCTTAGTGTTCTGTTAATTCATCTCACAGAGCTACATCTGTATTTCGTGCATCTCTTTGCTAGCCTTATTTCTGTTGAATCTGAGAACAGATATTTCGGATCCCTTTGAAGACTATAGGTCCAAAGGAAATATCCTCCGAAAACAAAGAGAAAGAAGCTTTCTGAGAAACTTTTTGGTGTTCTGTGAAATCATCTCACAGAGTTACAGCTTTCCCCTCAAGGAGTCTTTCGCTAAGACAGTTCTTGTGGAATTGGCAAAGTGATATTTGGAAGCCCATAGAGGGCTATGGTGAAAAAGGAAATATCCTCAGAGGAAATCTGGAAAGAAGCTTTCTGAGAAACTGCTTAGTGTTCTGTTAATTCACCTCACAGAGTTACATCTGTATTTCGTGAATCTCTTTGCTAGCCTTATTTCTGAAGAATCTGTGAACAGATATTTCGGATCCCTTTGAAGACTAAAGGGCCAAAGGAAATATCCTCCAATAACAAAGAGAAAGAAGCTTTCTGAGAAACTTCTTTGTGTTCTGTGAAATCATCTCACAGAGTTACAGCTTTCCCCTCAAGGAGCCTTTCGCTAAGATAGTTCATGTGGAATTGGCAAAGTGATATTTGGAAGCCCATAGAGGGCAATGGTGAAAAAGGAAATATCCTCAGATGAAATCTGGAAAGAAGCTTTCTGAGAAACTGCATAGTGTTCTGTTAATTCATCTCACTGGGTTACATCTGTATTTCGTGGATCTCTTTGCTAGCCTTATTTCTGTTGAATCTGAGAACAGATATTTCGGATCCCTTCGAAGACTGTAGGGCAAAAGGAAATATCCTCCGATAACAAAGAGAAAGAAGCTTTCTGAGAAACTTCTTTGTGTTCTGTGAAATCATCTCACAGAGCTACAGATTTCCCCTCAAGGAGCCTTTCGCTAAGACAGTTCTTGTGAAATTGGCAAAGTGATATTTGGAAGCCCATAGAGGGCTATGGTGAAAAAGGAAATATCCTCAGATGAAATCTGGAAAGAAGCTTTCTGAGAAACTGCCTAGTGTTCTGTTAATTCAACTCACAGAGTTACATCTGTATTACATGGATCTCTTTGCTAGCCTTATTTCTGTGGAATCTGAGAACAGATATTTCGGATCCCTTTGAAGACTATAGGGCCAAAGGAAATATCCTCCGATAACAAAGAGAAAGTATCTTTCTGAGAAACTTCTTTGTGTTCTGTGAAATCATCTCACAGAGTTACAGCTTTCCCCTCTAGAAGCCTTTCGCTAAGACAGTTCTTGTGGAATTGGCATAGTGATATTAGGAAGCCCATAGAAGGCTATGGTGAATAAAGAAATATCCTCAAATGAAATCTGGAAAGAAGCTTTCTGAGAAACTGCTTAGTGTTCTGTTAATTCATCTCACAGAGTTACATCTGTATTTCGTGGATCTCTTTGCTAGCCTTATTTCTGTGGAATCTGAGAACAGATATTTCAGATCCCTTTGAAGACTATAGGGCCAAAGGAAATATCCTCCGATAACAAAGAGAAAGAAGCTTTCTGAGAAACTTCGTTGTGTTCTGTGAAATCATCTCACGGAGTTACAGCTTTCCCCTCAAGGAGCCTTTCGCTAAGACAGTTCTTGTGGAATTGGCAAACTGATATTTGGAAGACCATAGAGGGCTATGGTGAAAAAGGAAATATCCTCAGATGAAATCTGGAAAGAAGCTTTCTGTGAAACCGCTTAGTGTTCTGTTAATTCAACTCACAGAGTTACATCTGTATTTCGTGGAACTCTTTGCTAGCCTTATTTCTGTGGAATCTGAGAACAGATATTTCGGATCCCTTTGAAGACTAAAGGGCCAAAGGAAATATCCTCCGATAACAAAGAGAAAGAAGCTTTCTGAGAAACTTCTTTGTGTTCTGTGAAATCATCTCACAGAGTTACAGCTTTCCTCTCAAGGAGCCTTTCGCTAAGACAGTTCATGTGGAATTGGGAAAGTGATATTTGGAAGCCCATAGAGGGCTATGGTGAAAAAGGAAATATCCTCAGATGAAATCTGGAAAGAAGCTTTCTGAGAAACTACTTAGAGTTCTGTTAATTCATCTCACAGGGTTACATCTGTATTTCGTGGATCTCTTTGCTAGCCTTACTTCTGTTGAATCTGAGAACAGATATTTCGGATCCCTTTGAAGACTATAGGGCCAAAGGAAATATCCTCCGATAACAAAGAGAAAGAAGCTTTCTGAGAAACTTCGTTGTGTTCTGTGAAATCATCTCACAGAGCTACAGCTTTCCCCTCAAGGAGCCTTTCGCTAAGACAGTTCTTGTGGAATTGGCAAAGTGATATTTGTAAGCCCATAGAGGGCTATGGTGTAAAAAGAAATATCCTCAGATGAAATCTGGAAAGAAGCTTTCTGAGAAACTGCTTAGTGTTCTGTTAATTCACCTCACAGAGTTACATCTGTATTTCGTGGATCTCTTTGCTAGCCTTATTTTTGTAGAATCTGAGAACAGATATTTCGGATCTCTTTGAAGACTAAGGGCCAAAGAAATATCCTCCGATAACAAGAGAAAGAAGCTTTCTGAGAAACTTCGTTGTGTTCTGTGAAATCACCTCGCAGAGTTGCAGCTTTCCCCTCAAGGAGCCTTTCGCTAAGACAGTTCTTGTGGAATTGGCAAAGTGATATCTGGAAGCCCATAGAGGGCTATGGTGAAAAAGGAAATATCCTCAGATGAAATCTGGAAAGATGCTTTCTGAGAAACTGCTTAGTGTTCTGTTAATTCACCTCACAGAGTTACATCTGTATTTCGTGGATCTCTTTGCTAGCCTTATTTCTGTAGAATCTGAGAACAGATATTTCGGATCCCTTTGAAGACTATAGGGCCAAAGGAAATATCCTCCGATATCAAAGAGAAAGAAGCTTTCTGAGAAACTTCTTTGTGTTCTGTGAAATCATCTCACAGAGTTACAGCTTTCCCCTCAAGGAGCCTTTCGCTAAGACAGTTCTTGTGGAATTGGAAAAGTGATATTTGGAAGCCCCTAGAGGGCTAAGGTGAAAAAGGAAATATCCTCAAATGAAATCTGGAAAGAAGCTTTCTGAGAAACTGCTTAGTGTTCTGTTAATTCATCTCAGAGAGTTACATCTGTATTTCGTGGATCTCTTTGCTAGCCTTATTTCTGTGGAATCTGAGAACAGATATTTCGGATCCCTTTGAAGACTATAGGGCCAAAGGTAATAACCTCCTATAACAAAGAGAAAGAAGCTTTCTGAGAAACTTCGTTCTGTTCTGTGAAATCATCTCACAGAGTTACAGCTTTCCCCTCAAGGAGCCTTTCGCTAAGACAGTTCTTTTGGAATTGGCAAAGTGATATTTGGAAGCCCAAAGAGGGCTATGGTGAAAAAGGAAATATCCTCAGATGAAATCTGGAAAGAAGCTTTCTGAGAAACTGCTTAGTGTTCTGTTAATTCAACTCACAGAGTTACATCTGTATTTCGTGGATCTCTTTGCTAGCCTTATTTATGTGGAATCTGAGAACAGATATTTCAGATCCCTTTGAAGACTATAGGGCCAAAGGAAATATCCTCCGATAACAAAGAGAAAGAAGCGTTCTGAGAAACTTCTTTGTGTTCTGTGAAATCATCTCACAGAGATGCAGCTTTCCCCTCAAGGAGCCTTTCGCTAATACAGTTCTTGTGGAATTGGCAAAGTGATATTTGGAAACCCATAGAGGGCTATGTTGAAAAAGGAAATATCCTCAGATGAAATCTGGAAAGAAGCTTTCTGAGAAACTGCCTAGTGTTCTGTTAATTCATCTCACAGAGTTACATCTGTTTTTCGTGGGTGTCTTTGCTAGCCTTATTTCTGTGGAATCTGAGAACAGATATTTCGGATCCCTATGAAGACTATAGGGCCAAAGGAAATATCTTCCGATAACAAAGAGAAAGAAGCTTTCTGAGAAACTTCGTTGTGTTCTGTGAAATCATCTCACAGAGTTACAGCTTTCCCCGCAGGGAGCGTTTCGCTAAGACAGTTCTTTTGGAATTGTCAAAGTGATATTTGGAAGCCCATAGAGGGCTACTGTGAAAAAGGAAATATCCTCAGAGGAAAACTGGAAAGAAGCTTTCTGAGAAACTGCGTAGTGTTCTGTTAATTCATCACACAGAGTTACATCTGTATTTCGTGGATCTCTTTGCTAGTCTTATTACTGTGGAATCTGAGAACAGATATTTCAGATCCCTTTGAAGATTATAGGGCCAAAGGAAATATCCTCCGATAACAAAGAGAAAGAAGCTTTCTGAGAAACTTCTTTGTGTTCTGTGAAATCATCTCAGAGAGTTGCAGCTTTCCCCTCAAGGATCCTTTCGCTAAGACAGTTCTTGTGGAATTGGCAAAGTGATATTTGGAAGCCCTTAGAGGGCTATGGTGAAAAAGGAAATATCCTCAGATGAAATCTGGAAAGAAGCTTTCTGAGAAACTGCTTAGTGTTCTGTTAATTCACGTCACAGAGTTACATCTGTATTTCGTGGATCTCTTTGCTAGACTTATTTATGTGTAATCTGAGAACAGATATTTCGTATCCCTTTGAAGACTATAGGGCCAAAGGAAATATCCTCCGATAACAAAGAGAAAGAAGCTTTCTGAGAAACTTCGTTGTGTTCTGTGAAATCATCTCACAGAGTTACAGCTTTCCCCGCATGGAGCGTTTCGCTAAGACAGTTCTTTTGGAATTGTCAAAGTGATATTTGGAAGCCCATAGAGGGCTACTGTGAAAAAGGAAATATCTTCAGAGGAAAACTGGAAAGAAGCTTTCTGAGAAACTGCGTAGTGTTCTGTTAATTCATCTCACAGAGTTACATCTATATTTCGTGGATCTCTTTGCCAGCCTTATTTCTGTGGAATCTGAGAACAGATATTTCGGATCCCTTTGAAGACTATAGGGCCAAAGGAAATATCCTCCGATAACAAAGAGAAAGAAGCTTTCTGAGAAACTTCGTTGTGTTCTGTGAAATCATCTCACAGAGTTACAGCTTTCCCCTCAAGGAGCCTTTCGCTAAGACAGTTCTTGTGGAATTGGCAACGTGATACTTGGAAGCCCATAGAGGGCCATGGTGAAAAAGGAAATATCCTCAGATGAAATCTGTAAAGAAGCTTTCTGAGAAACTGCGTAGTGTTCTGTTAATTCATCTCACAGAGATACATCTGTATTTCATGGATGTCTTTGCTAGCCTTATTTCTGTGGAATCTGAGAACAGATATTTCGGATCCATTTGAAGACTATAGGGCCAAAGGAAATATCCTCCGATAACAAAGAGAAAGAAGCTTTCTGAGAAACTTCCTTGTGTTCTGTGAAATCATCTCACAGAGTTACAGCTTTCCCCTCAAGGAGCCTTTCGCTAAGACAGTTCTTGTGGAATTGGAAAAGTGATACTTGGAAGCCCATAGAGGGCCATGGTTAAAAAAGAAATATCCTCTGATGAAATCTGGAATGAAGCTTTGTGAGAAACTGCGTAGTGTTCTGTTAATTCATCTCACAGAGTTACATCTGTATTTCGTGGATCTCTTTGCTAGCCTTATTTCTGTGGAATCTGAGAACAGATATTTCGGATCCCTTTGAAGAGTATAGGGCCAAAGGAAATATCCTACGATAACAAAGAGAAAGAAGCTTTCTGAGAAACTTCGTTGTGTTCTGTGAAATCATCTCACAGAGTTACAGCTTTCCCCTCAAGGAGCGTTTCGCTAAGACAGTTCTTGTGGAATTGTCAAAGTGATATTGGGAAACCCAAGGAGGGCTATGGTGAAAAAAGAAATATCCTCAGATGAAATCTAGATAGAAGCTTTCTGAAAAACTGCTTAGTGTTCCGTTAATTCATCTCACAGAGTTACATCTGTATTTCGTGGATATCTTTGCTGGCCTTATTTCTGTGGAATCTGAGAACAGATATTTCGGATCCCTTTGAAGACTATAGGGCCAAAGGAAATATCCTCCGATAACAAAGAGAAAGAAGCTTTCTGAGAAACTTCGTTGTGTTCTGTGAAATCATCTCACAGAGTTACAGCTTTCCCATCAAGAAGCCTTTCGCTAAGATAGTTTTTTGTGGAATTGGCAAAGTGATACTTGGAAGCCCATAGAGGGCCATGGTGAAAAAGGAAATATCCTCTGATGAAATCTGGAAAGAAGCTTTGTGAGAAACTGCGTAGTGTTCTGTTAATTCATCTCACAGAGTTACATCTGTATTTCGTGGATCTCTTTGCTAGCCTTATTTCTGTGGAATCTGAGAACAGATATTTCGGATCCATTTGAAGACTATAGGGCCACTGGAAATATCCTCCGATAACAAAGAGAAAGAAGCTTTCTGAAAAACTTCGTTATGTTCTTTGAAATCATCTCACAGAGATGCAGCTTTCGTCTCAAGGAGCCTTTCGCTAGGACAGTTCTTGTGGAATTGGCCAAGTGATAATTGGAAGCCCATAGAGGGCTATGGTGAAAAAGGAAATATCCTCAGATGAAATCTGGAAAGAAGCTTTCTGAGAAACTGCTTAGTGTTCTGTTAATTCATCTCAGAGAGTTATATCTGTATTTCATGGATGTCTTTGCTAGCCTTATTTCTGTGGAATCTGAGAACAGATATTTCGGATCCCTTTGAAGACTATAGGGCCACAGGAAATATCCTCCGATAACAAAGAGAAAGAAGCTTTCTGAGAAACTTTGTTGTGATCTGTGAAGTCATCTCACAGAGTTACAGCTTTCCCCTCAAGGAGACTTTCGCTAAGACAGTTCTAGTGGAATTCGCATAGTGATATTTGGAAGCCCATAGAGGGCTATGGTGAAAAAGGAAATGTCCTCAGATGAAATCTGGAAAGAAGCTTTCTGAGAAACTGCTTAGTGTTCTGTTAATTCATCTCACAGAGTTACATCTGTATTTCGTGGATCTCTTTGATAGCCTTATTTCTGTGGAATCTGAGAACAGATATTTCGGATCCCTTTGAAGTCTATAGGGCCAAAGGAAATATCCTCCGATAACAAAGAGAAAGAAACTTTCTGAGAAACTTCTTTGTGTTCTGTGAAATCATCTCACAGATTTACAGCTTTCCCCTCAAGGAGCCTTTCGCTAAGACAGTTCTTGTGGAATTGGCAAAGTGATATTGGAAGCACATAGAGGGCCTTGGTGAAAAAGGAAATATCCTCTGATGAAATCTGGAAAGAAGCTTTCTGAGAAACTGCGTAGTGTTCTGTTAATTCATCTCACAGAGTTACATCTGTATTTCGTGGATCTCTTTGCTAGCCTTATTTCTGTGGAATCTGAGAACAGATATTTCGGATCCATTTGAAGACTATAGGGCCAAAGGAAATATCCTCCGATAACAAATAGAAAGAAGCTTTCTGAGAAACTTCGTTGTGTTCTGTGAAATCATCTCACAGAGTTACAGCTTTTCCCTCAAGGAGCCTTTCGCTAAGACAGTTCCTGTGGAATTGGCAAAGTGATACTTGGAAGCCTATAGAGGGCCATGGTGAAAAAGGAAATATCCTCAGATGAAATCTGGAAAGAAGCTTTCTGAGAAACTGCGTAGTGTTCTGTTAATTCATCTCACAGAGTTACATCTGTATTTCGTGGATCTCTTTGCTAGCCTTATTTCTGTGGAATCTGAGAACAGATATTTCGGATCCCTTTGAAGACTATAGGGCCAAAGGAAATATCCTCCGATAACAAAGAGAAAGAAGCTTTCTGAGAAACTTCGTTGTGTTCTGTGAAATCATCTCACAGGGTTACAGCTTTCCCCTCAAGGAGCCTTTCGCTAAGACAGTTCTTGTGGAATTGGCAAAGTGATATTTGGAAGCCCGTAGAGGGCAATGGTGAAAAAGGAAATATCCTCAGATGAAATCTGGAAAGAAGCTTTCTGAGAAACTGCTTAGTGTTCTGTTAATTCCACTAACAGAGTTACATCTGTATTTCGTGGATGTCTTTGCTAGCCTTATTTCTGTGGAATCTGAGAACAGATATTTCGGATCCCCATGAGGACTATAGGGCCAAAGGAAATATCCTCCGATAACAAAGAGAAAGAAGCTTTCTGAGAAACTTCGTTGTGTTCTGTGAAATCATCTGACAGAGTTACAGCCTTCCCCTGACGGAGCCGTTCGCTAAGACAGTTCTTGTGGAATTGGCAAAGTGATATTTGGAAGCCCATAGAGGGCTATGGTGAAAAAGGAAATATCCTCAGAGGAAATCTGGAAAGAAGCTTTCTGAGAAACTGCTTAGTGTTCTGTTAATTCATCTCACAGAGTTACATCTGTATTTCGTGGATCTCTTTGCTAGCCTTATTTCTGCTAAATCTGAGAACAGATATTTCGGATCCCTTTGAAGACTATAGGGCCAAAGGAAATATCCTCTGAAAACAAAGAGAAAGATGCTTTCTGAGAAACTTCTGGGTGTTCTGTGAAATCATCTCACAGAGCTACAGCTTTCCCCTCAAGGAGTCTTTCGCTAAGACAGTTCTTGTGGAATTGGCAACGTGATATCTGGAAGCCCATAGAGGGCTATGGTGAAAAAGGAAGTATCCTCAGAGGAAATCTGGAAAGAAGCTTTCTGAGAAACTGCTTAGTGTTCTGTTAATTCATCACACAGAGTTACATCTGTATTTCGTGGATCTCTTTGCTATCCTTATTTCTGTGGAATCTGAGAACAGATATTTCAGATCCCTTTGAAGACTATAGGGCCAAAGGAAATATCCTCCGATAACAAAGAGAAAGAAGCTTTCTGAGAAACTTCTTTGTGTTCTGTGAAATCATCTCTCAGAGTTACAGCTTTCCCCTCAAGGAGCCTTTCGCTAAGACAGTTCATGTGGAATTGGCAAAGTGATATTTGGAAGCCCATAGAGGGCTATGGTGAAAAAGGAAATATCCTCAGATGAAATCTGGAAAGAAGCTTTCTGAGAAACTGCTTAGTGTTCTGTTAATTCATCTCACTGGGTTACATCTGTATTTCGTGGATCTCTTTGCTAGCCTTACTTCTGTTGAATCTTAGAACAGATATTTCGGATCCCTTTGAAGACTGTAGGGCCAAAGGAAATATCCTCCGATAACAAAGAGAAAGAAGCTTTCTGAGAAACTTCTTTGTGTTCTGTGAAATCATCTCACTGAGCTACAGCTTTCCCCTCAAGGAGCCTTTCGCTAAGACAGTTCTTGTGGAATTGGCAAAGTGATATTTGTAAGCCCATAGAGGGCTATGGTGAAAAAGGAAATATCCTCAGATGAAATCTGGAAAGAAGCTTTCTGAGAAACCGCCTAGTGTTCTGTTAATTCAACTCTCAGAGTTACACCTGTATTTCGTGTATCTCTTTGCTAGCCTTATTTCTGTGGAATCTGAGAACAGATATTTCGGATCCCTTTGAAGACTATAGGGCCAAAGGAAATATCCTCCGATAACAAAGAGAAAGAAGCTTTCTGAGAAACTTCTTTGTGTTCTGTGAAACCATCTCACAGAGTTACAGCTTTCCCCTCTAGAAGCCTTTCGCTAAGACAGTTCTTGTGGAATTGGCATAGTGATATTAGGAAGCCCATAGAAGGCTATGGTGAAAAAAGAAATATCCTCAAATGAAATCTGGAAAGAAGCTTTCTGAGAAACTGCTTAGTGTTCTGTTAATTCATCTCACAGAGTTACATCTGTATTTCGTGGATCTCTTTGCTAGCCTTATTTCTTGGGAATCTGAGAACAGATATTTCATATCCCTTTGATGACTATAGGGCCAAAGGAAATATCCGCTGATAACAAAGATAAAGAAGCTTTCTGAGAAACTTCGTTGTGTTCTGTGAAATCATCTCACAGAGTTACAGCTTTCCCCTCAAGGAGCCTTTCGCTAAGACAGTTCTTGTGGAATTGGCAAAGTGATATTTGGAAGGCCATAGAGGGCTATGGTGAAAAAGGAAATATCCTCAGAGGAAATCTAGAAAGAAGCTTTCTGAGAAACTGCTTAGTGTTCTGTTAATTCATCTCAAAAAGTTACATCTGTATTTCGTGGATCTCTTTGCTAGCCTTATTTCTGTGGAATCTGAGAACAGATATTTCGGATCCCTTTGAAGACTATACGGCCAAAGGAAATATCTTCCGATAACAAAGAGAAAGAAGCTTTCTGAGAAACTTCTTTGTGTTCTGTGAAATCATCTCACAGAATTGCAACTTTCCCCTCAAGGAGCCTTTCGCTAAGACAGTTCTTGTGGAATTGGCAAAGTGATATTTCGAAGCCCCTAGAGGGCTATGGTGAAAAAGGAAATATCCTCAGATGAAATCTGGAAAGAAGCTTTCTGAGAAACTGCTTAGTGTTCTGTTAATTCACCTCACAGAGTTACATCTGTATTTCGTGGATCTCTTTGCTAGCCTTATTTCTGTGGAATCTGAGAACAGATATTTCGGATCCCTTTGAAGACTATAGGGCCAAAGGAAATATCCTCCGATAACAAAGAGAAAGAAGCGTTCTGAGAAACTTCGTTGTGTTCTGTGAAATCATCTGAGAGAGTTACAGCTTTCCCCTCAAGGAGCCTTTCGCTAAGACAGTTCTTGTGGAATTGGCAAAGTGATATTTGTAAGCCCATAGAGGGCTATGGTGAAAAAGGAAATATCCTCAGATGAAATCTGGAAAGAAGCTTTCTGAGGAACTGCTTAGTGTTCTGTTAATTCACCTCACAGAGTTACATCTGTATTTCGTGGATCTCTTTGCTAGCCTTATTTCTGTAGAATCTGAGAACAGATATTTCGGATCCCTTTGAAGACTAAAGGGCCAAAGGAAATATCCTACGATAACAAAGAGAAAGAAGCTTTCTGAGAAACTTCGGGGTGTTCTGTGAAATCATCTCACGGAGTTACAGCTTTCCCCTCAAGGAGCCTTTCGCTAAGACAGTTCTTGTGGAATTGGCAAAGTGATATTTGGAAGCCCATAGAGGGCTATGGTGAAAAGGAAATATCCTCAGATGAAATCTGGAAAGAAGCTTTCTGAGAAATTGCTTAGTGTTCTGTTAATTCATCTCACAGAGTTACATCTGTATTTCGTGGGTGTTTTGCTAGCCTTATTTCTGTGGAATCTGAGAACAGATATTTCGGATCCCTATGAAGACTATAGGGCAAAAGGAAATATCCTCTGATAACAAAGAGAAAGAAGCTTTCTGAGAAACTTCGTTGTGTTCTGTGAAATCAACTCACAGAGTTACAGCTTTCCCCGCACGGAGCGTTTCGCTAAGACAGTTCTTTTGGAATTGTCAAAGTCATATTTGGAAGCCCATAGAGGGCTATTGTGAAAAAGGAAATATCCTCAGAGGAAAACTGGAAAGAAGCTTTCTGAGAAACTGCTTAGTGTTCTGTTAATTCATCTCACAGAGTTACATCTGTATGTCGTGGATCTATTTGCTAGCCTTATTACTGTGGAATCTGAGAACAGATATTTCAGATCCCTTTGAAGACTATAGGGCCAAAGGAAATTTCCTCCGATAACAAAGAGAAAGAAGCTTTCTGAGAAACTTCTTTGTGTTCTGTGAAATCATCTCAGAGAGTTGCAGCTTTCCCCTCAAGGATCCTTTCGCTAAGACAGTTCTTGTGGAATTGGCAAAGTGATATTTGGAAGCCCATAGAGGGCTATGGTGAAAAAGGAAATATCCTCAGATGAAATCTGGAAAGAAGCTTTCTGAGAAACTGCTTAGTGTTCTGTTAATTCACGTCACAGAGTTACATCTGTATTTCGTGGATCTCTTTGCTAGCCTTATTTATGTGTAATCTGAGAACAGATATTTCGGATCCCTTTGAAGACTATAGGGCCAAAGGAAATATCCTCCCATAACAAAGAGAAAGAAGCTTTCTGAGAAACTTCGTTGTGTTCTGTGAAATCATCTCACAGAGTTACAGCTTCCCATCAAGGAGCCTTTCGCTAAGACAGTTCATGTGGAATTGGCAAAGTGATATTGGGAAGCCCATAGAGGGCTATGGTGAAAAAAGAAATATCCTCAGATGAAATCTGGAAAGAAGCTTTCTGAGAAACTGCTTAGTGTTCTGTTAATTCATCTCACTGGGTTACATCTGTATTTCTTGGATCTCTTTGCTAGCCTTACTTCTGTTGAATCTGAGAACAGATATTTCGGATCCCTTTGAAGACTGTAGGGCCAAAGGAAATATCCTCCGATAACAAAGAGAAAGAAGCTTTCTGAGAAACTTCTTTGTGTTCTGTGAAATCATCTCACAGAGCTACAGCTTTCCCCTCAAGGAGCCTTTCGCTAAGACAGTTCTTGTGGAATTGGCAAAGTGATATTTGGAAGCCCATAGAGGGCTATGGTGAAAAAGGAAATATCCTCAGATGAAATCTGGAAAGAAGCTTTCTGAGAAACTGCCTAGTGTTCTGTTAATTCAACTCACAGAGTTACACCTGTATTTCGTGGATCTCTTTGCTAGCCTTATTTCTGTGGAATCTGAGAACAGATATTTCGGATCCATTTGAAGACTATAGGGCCAAAGGAAATATCCTCCGATAACAAAGAGAAAGAAGCTTTCTGAGAAACTTCTTTGTGTTCTGTGAAATCATCTCACAGAGTTACAGCTTTCCCCTCTAGAAGCCTTTCCCTAAGACAGTTCTTGTGGAATTGGCATAGTGATATTAGGAAGCCCATAGAAGGCTATGGTGAAAAAAGAAATATCCTCAAATGAAATCTGGAAAGAAGCTTTCTGAGAAACTGCTTAGTGTTCTGTTAATTCATCTCACAGAGTTACATCTGTATTTCGTGGATCTCTTTGCTAGCCTTATTTCTTTGGAATCTGAGAACAGATATTTCAGATCCCTTTGATGTCTATAGGGCCAAAGGAAATATCCTCTGATAACAAAGAGAAAGAAGCTTTCTGAGAAACTTCGTTGTGTTCTGTGAAATCATCTCACAGAGTTACAGCTTTCCCCTCAAGGAGCCTTTCGCTAAGACAGTTCTTTTGGAATTGGCAAAGTGATATTTGGAAGCCCATAGAGGGCTATGGTGAAAAAGGAAATATCCTCAGAGGAAATCTAGAAAGAAGCTTTCTGAGAAACTGCTTAGTGTTCTGTTAATTCATCTCACAAAGTTACATCTGTATTTCGTGGATCTCTTTGCTAGCCTTATTTCTGTGGAATCTGAGAACAGATATTTCGGATCCCTTTGAAGTCTATACGGCCAAAGGAAATATCTTCCGATAACAAAGAGAAAGAAGCTTTCTGAGAAACTTCTTTGTGTTCTGTGAAATCATCTCACAGAGTTGCAGCTTTCCCCTCAAGGAGCCTTTCGCTAAGACAGTTCTTGTGGAATTGGCAAAGTGATATTTCGAAGCCCATAGAGGGCTATGGTGAAAAAGGAAATATCCTCAGATGAAATCTGGAAAGAAGCTTTCTGAGAAACTGCTTCGTGTTCTGTTAATTCACCTCACAGAGTTACATCTGTATTTCGTGGATCTCTTTGCTAGCCTTATTTCTGTAGAATCTGAGAACAGATATTTCGGATCCCTTTGAAGACTAAAGGGCCAAAGGAAATATCCTACGATAACAAAGAGAAAGAAGCTTTCTGAGAAACTTCGTTGTGTTCTGTGAAATCATCTCACAGAGTTACAGCTTTCCCCTCAAGGAGCCTTTCGCTAAGACAGTTCATGTGGAATTGGCAAAGTGATATTTAGAAGCCCATAGAGGGCTATGGTGAAAAAAGAAATATCCTCAGATGAAATCTGGAAAGAAGCTTTCTGAGAAACTGCTTAGTGTTCTGTTAATTCATCTCACAAAGTTACATCTGTATTTCGTGGATCTCCTTGCTAGCCTTATTTCTGTGGAAACTGAGAACAGATATTTCGGATCCCTTTGAAGACTATAGGGCCAAAGGAAATATCCTCCGATAACAAAGAGAAAGAAGCTTTCTGAGAAACTTCCTTGCGTTCGGTGAAATCATCTCACAAAGTTACAGCTTTCCCCTCAAGGAGCCTTTCGCTAAGACAGTTCTGGTGGAATTAGCAAAGTGATATTTGGAAGCCCATAGAGGGCTATGGTGAAAAAGGAAATATCCTCAGATGAAATCTGGAAAGAAGCTTTCTGAGAAACTGCTTAGTGTTCTGTTAATTCACCTCACAGAGTTACATCTGTATTTCGTGGATCTCTTTGCTAGCCTTATTTTTTTAGAATCTGAGAACAGATATTTCAGATCCCTTTGAGACTATAGGGCCAAAGGAAATATCCTCCGATATCAAAGAGAAAGAAGCTTTCTGAGAAACTTCTTTGTGTTCTGTGAAATCATCTCACAGAGTTACAGCTTTCCTCTCAAGGAGCCTTTCGCTAAGACAGTTCATGTGGTATTGGTAAAGTGATATTTGGAAGCCCATAGATGGCTATGGTGAAAAAGGAAGTATCCTCAGATGAAATCTGGAAAGAAGCTTTCTGAGAAACTGCTTAGAGTTCTGTTAATTCATCTCACTGGGTTACATCTGTATTTCGTGGATCTCTTTGCTAGCCTTACTTCTGTTGAATCTGAGAAGAGATAATTCGGATCCCTTTGAAGACTATAGGGCCAAAGGAAATATCCTCCGATAACAAAGAGAAAGAAGCTTTCTGAGAAACTTCGTTGTGTTCTGTGAAATCATCTTGCAGAGTTGCAGCTTTCCCCTCAAGGAGCCTTTCGCTAAGACTGTTCTTGTGGAATTGGCAAAGTGATATCTGGAAGCCCATAGAGGGCTATGGTGAAAATGGAAATATCCTCAGATTAAATCTGAAAAGAAGCTTTCTGAGAAACTGCTTCGTGTTCTGTTAATTCACCTCACAGAGTTACATCTGTATTTCGTGGATCTCTTTGCTAGCCTTATTTCTGTAGAATCTGAGAACAGATATTTCGGATCCCTTTGAAGACTATAGGGCCAAAGGAAATATCCTCCGATATCAAAGAGAAAGAAGCTTTCTGAGAAACTTCGTTGTGTCCTGTGAAATCATCTCACAGAGCGACAGCTTTCCCCTCAAGGAGACTTTCGCGAAGACAGTTCTTGTGTAATTGGCAAAGTGATATTTGTAAGCCCATAGAGGGCTATGGTGTAAAAGGAAATATCCTCAGATGAAATCTGGAAAGAAGCTTTCTGAGAAACTGCTTAGTGTTCTGTTAATTCAACTCACAGAGTTACATCTGTATTTCGTGGATCTCTTTGCTAGCCTTATTTCTGTAGAATCTGAGAACAGATATTTCGGATCTCTTTGAAGACTAAGGGCCAAAGAAATATCCTCCGATAACAAGAGAAAGAACCTTTCTGAGAAACTTCGTTGTGTTCTGTGAAATCATCTTGCAGAGTTTCAGCTTTCCCCTCAAGGAGCGTTTCGCTAAGACAGTTCTTGTGGAATTGGCAAAGTATTATTTGCAAGCCCATAGAGGGCTATGGTGAAAAAGGAAATATCCTCAGATGAAATCTGGAAAGAAGCTTTCTGAGAAACTGCTTAGTGTTCTGTTAATTCACCTCACAGAGTTACATCTGTATTTCGTGAATCTCTTTGCTAGCCTTATTTCTGTAGAATCTGAGAACAGATATTTCGGATCCCTTTGAAGACTAAGGGCCAAAGAAATATCCTCCGATAACAAAGAGAAGGAAGCTTTCTGAGAAACTTCGTTGTGTTCTGTGAAATCATCTCACAGAGTTGCAGCTTTCCCCTCAAGGAGCCTTTCGCTAAGACAGTTCTTGTGGAATTGGCAAAGTGATATCTGGAAGCCCATAGAGGGCTATGGTGAAAAAAGAAATATCCTCAGATGAAATCTGGAAAGAAGCTTTCTGATTAACTGCTTAGTGTTCCGTTAACTCATCTCACAGAGTTACATCTGTATTTCGTGGATCTCTTTGCCAGCCTTATTTCTGTGGAATCTGAGAACAGATATTTCGGATCCCTTTGAAGATTATAGGGCCAAAGGAAATATCCTCCGATAACACAGAGAAAGAAGCTTTCTGAGAAACTTCGTTGTGTTCTGTGAAATCATCTCACAGAGTTACAGCTTTCCCCTCAAGGAGCCTTTCGCTAAGACAGTTCTTGTGGAATTGGCAAAGTGATATTTGGAAGACCATAGAGGGCTATGGTGAAAAAGGAAATATCCTCAGATGAAATCTGGAAAGAAGCTTTCTGTGAATCCGCTTAGTGTTCTGTTAATTCAACTCACAGAGTTACATCTGTATTTCGTGGATCTCTTTGCTAGCCTTATTTCTGTGGAATCTGAGAACAGATATTTCGGATCCCTTTGAAGACTAAAGGGCCAAAGGAAATATCCTCCGATAACAAAGAGAAAGAAGCTTTCTGAGAAACTTCTTTGTGTTCTGTGAAATCATCTCACAGAGTTACAACTTTCCTCTCAAGGAGCCTTTCGCTAAGACAGTTCATGTGGAATTGGGAAAGTGATATTTGGAAGCCCATAGGGGGCTATGGTGAAAAAGGAAATATCCTCAGAGGAAATCTGGAAAGAAGCTTTCTGAGAAACTGCTTAGTGTTCTGTTAATTCACCTCACAGAGTTACATCTGTATTTCGTGAATCTCTTTGCTAGCCTTATTTCTGAAGAATCTGTGAACAGATATTTCGGATCCCTTTGAAGACTAAAGGGCCAAAGAAAATATCCTCCAATAACAAAGAGAAAGAAGCTTTCTGAGAAACTTCTTTGTGTTCTGTGAAATCATCTCACAGAGTTACAGCTTTCCCCTCAAGGAGCCTTTCGCTAAGACAGTTCATGTGTAATTGGCAAAGTGATATTTGAAAGCCCATAGAGGGCTATGGTGTAAAAAGAAATATCCTCAGATGAAATCTGGAAAGAAGCTTTCTGAGAAACTGCTTAGTGTTCTGTTAATTCACCTCACAGAGTTACATCTGTATTTCGTGGATCTCTTTGCTAGCCTTATTTTTGTAGAATCTGAGAACAGATATTTCGGATCTCTTTGAACACTAAGGGCCAAAGAAATATCCTCCGATAACAAGAGAAAGAAGCTTTCTGAGAAACTTCGTTGTGTTCTGTGAAATCACCTCGCAGAGTTGCAGCTTTCCCCTCAAGGAGCCTTTCGCTAAGACAGTTCTTGTGGAATTGGCAAAGTGATATCTGGAAGCCCATAGAGGGCTATGGTGAAAAAGTAAATATCCTCAGATGAAATCTGGAAAGATGCTTTCTGAGAAACTGCTTAGTGTTCTGTTAATTCACCTCACAGAGTTACATCTGTATTTCGTGGATCTCTTTGCTAGCCTTATTTCTGTAGTATCTGAGAACAGATATTTCGGATCCCTTTGAAGACTATAGGGCGAAAGGAAATATCCTCTGATATCAAAGAGAAAGAAGCTTTCTGAGAAACTTCTTTGTGTTCTGTGAAATCATCTCACAGAGTTACAGCTTTCCCCTCAAGGAGCCTTTCGCTAAGACAGTTCTTGTGGAATTGGAAAAGTGATATTTGGAAGCCCATAGAGGGCTATGGTGAAAAAGGAAATATCCTCAGATGAAATCGGGAAAGAAGCTTTCTGAGAAACTGCTTAGTGTTCTGTTAATTCATCTCACAGAGCTACATCTGTATTTCGTGCATCTCTTTGCTAGCCTTATTTCTGTTGAATCTGAGAACAGATATTTCGGATCCCTTTGAAGACTATTGGGCCAAAGGAAATATCCTCCGAAAACAAAGAGAAAGAAGCTTTCTGAGAAACTTTTTGGTGTTCTGTGAAATCATCTCACAGAGTTACAGCTTTCCCCTCAAGGAGTCTTTCGCTAAGACAGTTCTTGTGGAATTGGCAAAGTGATATTTGGAAGCCCATAGAGGGCTATGGTGAAAAAGGAAATATCCTCAGAGGAAATCTGGAAAGAAGCTTTCTGAGAAACTGCTTAGTGTTCTGTTAATTCACCTCACAGAGTTACATCTGTATTACGTGAATCTCTTTGCTAGCCTTATTTCTGAAGTATCTGTGAACAGATATTTCGGATCCCTTTGAAGACTAAAGGGCCAAAGAAAATATCCTCCAATAACAAAGAGAAAGAAGCTTTCTGAGAAACTTCTTTGTGTTCTGTGAAATCATCTCACAGAGTTACAGCTTTCCCCTCAAGGAGCCTTTCGCTAAGATAGTTCATGTGGAATTGGCAAAGTGATATTTGGAAGCCCATAGAGGGCTATGGTGAAAAAGGAAATATCCTCAGATGAAATCTGGAAAGAAGCTTTCTGAGAAACTGCATAGTGTTCTGTTAATTCATCTCACTGGGTTACATCTGTATTTCGTGGATCTCTTTGCTAGCCTTATTTCTGTTGAATCTGAGAACAGATATTTCGGATCCCTTCGAAGACTGTAGGGCCAAAGGAAATATCCTCCGATAACAAAGAGAAAGAAGCTTTCTGAGAAACTTCTTTGTGTTCTGTGAAATCATCTCACAGAGCTACAGATTTCCCCTCAAGGAGCCTTTCGCTAAGACAGTTCTTGTGGAATTGGCAAAGTGATATTTGGAAGCCCATAGAGGGCTATGGTGAAAAAGGAAATATCCTCAGATGAAATCTGGAAAGAAGCTTTCTGAGAAACTGCCTAGTGTTCTGTTAATTCAACTCACAGAGTTACATCTGTATTACATGGATCTCTTTGCTAGCCTTATTTCTGTGGAATCTGAGAACAGATATTTCGGATCCCTTTGAAGACTATAGGGCCAAAGGAAATATCCTCCGATAACAAAGAGAAAGAATCTTTCTGAGAAACTTCTTTGTGTTCTGTGAAATCATCTCACAGAGTTACAGCTTTCCCCTCTAGAAGCCTTTCGCTAAGACAGTTCTTGTGGAATTGGCATAGTGATATTAGGAAGCCCATAGAAGGCTATGGTGAAAAAAGAAATATCCTCAAATGAAATCTGGAAAGAAGCTTTCTGAGAAACTGCTTAGTGTTCTGTTAATTCATCTCACAGAGTTACATCTGTATTTCGTGGATCTCTTTGCTAGCCTTATTTCTGTGGAATCTGAGAACAGATATTTCAGATCCCTTTGAAGACTATAGGGCCAAAGGAAATATCCTCCGATAACAAAGAGAAAGAAGCTCTCTGAGAAACTTCGTTGTGTTCTGTGAAATCATCTCACGGAGTTACAGCTTTCCCCTCAAGGAGCCTTTCGCTAAGACAGTTCTTGTGGAATTGGCAAACTGATATTTGGAAGACCATAGAGGGCTATGGTGAAAAAGGAAATATCCTCAGATGAAATCTGGAAAGAAGCTTTCTGTGAAACCGCTTAGTGTTCTGTTAATTCAACTCACAGAGTTACATCTGTATTTCGTGGAACTCTTTGCTAGCCTTATTTCTGTGGAATCTGAGAACAGATATTTCGGATCCCTTTGAAGACTAAAGGGCCAAAGGAAATATCCTCCGATAACAAAGAGAAAGAAGCTTTCTGAGAAACTTCTTTGTGTTCTGTGAAATCATCTCAGAGAGTTACAGCTTTCCTCTCAAGGAGCCTTTCGCTAAGACAGTTCATGTGGAATTGGGAAAGTGATATTTGGAAGCCCATAGAGGGCTATGGTGAAAAAGGAAATATCCTCAGATGAAATCTGGAAAGAAGCTTTCTGAGAAACTACTTAGAGTTCTGTTAATTCATCTCACAGGGTTACATCTGTATTTCGTGGATCTCTTTGCTAGCCTTACTTCTGTTGAATCTGAGAACAGATATTTCGGATCCCTTTGAAGACTATAGGGCCAAAGGAAATATCCTCCGATAACAAAGAGAAAGAAGCTTTCTGAGAAACTTCGTTGTGTTCTGTGAAATCATCTCACAGAGCTACAGCTTTCCCCTCAAGGAGCCTTTCGCTAAGACAGTTCTTGTGTAATTGGCAAAGTGATATTTGTAAGCCCATAGAGGGCTATGGTGTAAAAAGAAATATCCTCAGATGAAATCTGGAAAGAAGCTTTCTGAGAAACTGCTTAGTGTTCTGTTAATTCACCTCACAGAGTTACATCTGTATTTCGTGGATCTCTTTGCTAGCCTTATTTTTGTAGAATCTGAGAACAGATATTTCGGATCTCTTTGAAGACTAAGGGCCAAAGAAATATCCTCCGATAACAAGAGAAAGAAGCTTTCTGAGAAACTTCGTTGTGTTCTGTGAAATCACCTCGCAGAGTTGCAGCTTTCCCCTCAAGGAGCCTTTCGCTAAGACAGTTCTTGTGGAATTGGCAAAGTGATATCTGGAAGCCCATAGAGGGCTATGGTGAAAAAGGAAATATCCTCAGATGAAATCTGGAAAGATGCTTTCTGAGAAACTGCTTAGTGTTCTGTTAATTCACCTCACAGAGTTACATCTGTATTTCGTGGATCTCTTTGCTAGCCTTATTTCTGTAGAATCTGAGAACAGATATTTCGGATCCCTTTGAAGACTATAGGGCCAAAGGAAATATCCTCCGATATCAAAGAGAAAGAAGCTTTCTGAGAAACTTCTTTGTGTTCTGTGAAATCATCTCACAGAGTTACAGCTTTCCCCTCAAGGAGCCTTTCGCTAAGACAGTTCTTGTGGAATTGGAAAAGTGATATTTGGAAGCCCATAGAGGGCTATGGTGAAAAAGGAAATATCCTCAGATGAAATCGGGAAAGAAGCTTTCTGAGAAACTGCTTAGTGTTCTGTTAATTCATCTCACAGAGCTACATCTGTATTTCGTGCATCTCTTTGCTAGCCTTATTTCTGTTGAATCTGAGAACAGATATTTCGGATCCCTTTGAAGACTATAGGTCCAAAGGAAATATCCTCCGAAAACAAAGAGAAAGAAGCTTTCTGAGAAACTTTTTGGTGTTCTGTGAAATCATCTCACAGAGTTACAGCTTTCCCCTCAAGGAGTCTTTCGCTAAGACAGTTCTTGTGGAATTGGCAAAGTGATATTTGGAAGCCCATAGAGGGCTATGGTGAAAAAGGAAATATCCTCAGAGGAAATCTGGAAAGAAGCTTTCTGAGAAACTGCTTAGTGTTCTGTTAATTCACCTCACAGAGTTACATCTGTATTTCGTGAATCTCTTTGCTAGTCTTATTTCTGAAGAATCTGTGAACAGATATTTCGGATCCCTTTGAAGACTAAAGGGCCAAAGGAAATATCCTCCAATAACAAAGAGAAAGAAGCTTTCTGAGAAACTTCTTTGTGTTCTGTGAAATCATCTCACAGAGTTACAGCTTTCCCCTCAAGGAGCCTTTCGCTAAGATAGTTCATGTGGAATTGGCAAAGTGATATTTGGAAGCCCATAGAGGGCTATGGTGAAAAAGGAAATATCCTCAGATGAAATCTGGAAAGAAGCTTTCTGAGAAACTGCATAGTGTTCTGTTAATTCATCTCACTGGGTTACATCTGTATTTCGTGGATCTCTTTGCTAGCCTTATTTCTGTTGAATCTGAGAACAGATATTTCGGATCCCTTCGAAGACTGTAGGGCCAAAGGAAATATCCTCCGATAACAAAGAGAAAGAAGCTTTCTGAGAAACTTCTTTGTGTTCTGTGAAATCATCTCACAGAGCTACAGATTTCCCCTCAAGGAGCCTTTCGCTAAGACAGTTCTTGTGGAATTGGCAAAGTGATATTTGGAAGCCCATAGAGGGCTTTGGTGAAAAAGGAAATATCCTCAGATGAAATCTGGAAAGAAGCTTTCTGAGAAACTGCCTAGTGTTCTGTTAATTCATCTCACAGAGTTACATCTGTATTTCGTGGATCTCTTTGCTAGCCTTATTTCTGTGGAATCTGAGAACAGATATTTCAGATCCCTTTGAAGACTATAGGGCCAAAGGAAATATCCTCCGATAACAAAGAGAAAGAAGCTTTCTGAGAAACTTCGTTGTGTTCTGTGAAATCATCTCACGGAGTTACAGCTTTCCCCTCAAGGAGCCTTTCGCTAAGACAGTTCTTGTGGAATTGGCAAACTGATATTTGGAAGACCATAGAGGGCTATGGTGAAAAAGGAAATATCCTCAGATGAAATCTGGAAAGAAGCTTTCTGTGAAACCGCTTAGTGTTCTGTTAAATCAACTCACAGAGTTACATCTGTATTTCGTGGAACTCTTTGCTAGCCTTATTTCTGTGGAATCTGAGAACAGATATTTCGGATCCCTTTGAAGACTAAAGGGCCAAAGGAAATATCCTCCGATAACAAAGAGAAAGAAGCTTTCTGAGAAACTTCTTTGTGTTCTGTGAAATCATCTCACAGAGTTACAGCTTTCCTCTCAAGGAGCCTTTCGCTAAGACAGTTCATGTGGAATTGGGAAAGTGATATTTGGAAGCCCATAGAGGGCTATGGTGAAAAAGGAAATATCCTCAGATGAAATCTGGAAAGAAGCTTTCTGAGAAACTGCTTAGAGTTCTGTTAATTCATCTCACAGGGTTACATCTGTATTTCGTGGATCTCTTTGCTAGCCTTACTTCTGTTGAATCTGAGAACAGATATTTCGGATCCCTTTGAAGACTACAGGGCCAAAGGAAATATCCTCCGATAACAAAGAGAAAGAAGCTTTCTGAGAAACTTCGTTGTGTTCTGTGAAATCATCTCACAGAGCTACAGCTTTCCCCTCAAGGAGCCTTTCGCTAAGACAGTTCTTGTGTAATTGGCAAAGTGATATTTGTAAGCCCATAGAGGGCTATGGTGTAAAAAGAAATATCCTCAGATGAAATCTGGAAAGAAGCTTTCTGAGAAACTGCTTAGTGTTCTGTTAATTCACCTCACAGAGTTACATCTGTATTTCGTGGATCTCTTTGCTAGCCTTATTTTTGTAGAATCTGAGAACAGATATTTCGGATCTCTTTGAAGACTAAGGGCCAAAGAAATATCCTCCGATAACAAGAGAAAGAAGCTTTCTGAGAAACTTCGTTGTGTTCTGTGAAATCACCTCGCAGAGTTGTAGCTTTCCCCTCAAGGAGCCTTTCGCTAAGACAGTTCTTGTGGAATTGGCAAAGTGATATCTGGAAGCCCATAGAGGGCTATGGTGAAAAAGGAAATATCCTCAGATGAAATCTGGAAAGATGCTTTCTGAGAAACTGCTTAGTGTTCTGTTAATTCACCTCACAGAGTTACATCTGTATTTCGTGGATCTCTTTGCTAGCCTTATTTCTGTAGAATCAGAGAACAGATATTTCGGATCCCTTTGAAGACTATAGGGCCAAAGGAAATATCCTCCGATATCAAAGAGAAAGAAGCTTTCTGAGAAACTTCTTTGTGTTCTGTGAAATCATCTCACAGAGTTACAGCTTTCCCCTCAAGGAGCCTTTCGCTAAGACAGTTCTTGTGGAATTGGAAAAGTGATATTTGGAAGCCCATAGAAGGCTATGGTGAAAAAGGAAATATCCTCAGATGAAATCGGGAAAGAAGCTTTCTGAGAAACTGCTTAGTGTTCTGTTAATTCATCTCACAGAGCTACATCTGTATTTCGTGCATCTCTTTGCTAGCCTTATTTCTGTTGAATCTGAGAACAGATATTTCGGATCCCTTTGAAGACTATAGGGCCAAAGGAAATATCCTCCGAAAACAAAGAGAAAGAAGCTTTCTGAGAAACTTTTTGGTGTTGTGTGAAATCATCTCACAGAGTTACAGCTTTCCCCTCAAGGAGTCTTTCGCTAAGACAGTTCTTTTGGAATTGGCAAAGTGATATTTGGAAGCCCATAGAGGGCTATGGTGAAAAAGGAAATATCCTCAGAGGAAATCTGGAAAGAAGCTTTCTGAGAAACTGCTTAGTGTTCTGTTAATTCATCTCACAGAGTTACATCTGTATTTCGTGGATCTCTTTGCTAGCCTTATTTCTGTGGAATCTGAGAACAGATATTTCGGATCCCTTTGAAGACTATAGGGCCAAAGGAAATATCCTCCGATAACAAAGAGAAAGAAGCTTTCTGAAAAACTTCGTTGTGTTCTGTGAAATCATCTCACAGAGTTACAGCTTTCCCCTCACGGAGCCTTTCGCTAAGACAGTTCTTTTGGAATTGGAAAAGTGATATTTGGAAGCCCATAGAGGGCTATGGTGAAAAAGGAAATATCCTCAGATGAAATCTGGAAAGAAGCTTTCTGAGAAACTGCTTAGTGTTCTGTTAATTCATCTCACAGAGTTACATCTGTATTTCATGGATGTCTTTGCTAGCATTATTTCTGTGGAATCTGAGAACAGATATTTCGGATCCCTTTGAAGACTATAGGGCCAAAGGAAATATCCTCCGATAACAAAGAGAAATAAGCTTTCTGAGAAACTTCGTTGTGTTCTGTGAAATCATCTCAGAGAGTTACAGCTTTCCCCTCACGGAGCCTTTCGCTAAGACAGTTCTTTTGGAATTGGCAAAGTGATATTTGGAAGCCCATAGAGGGCTATGGTGAAAAAGGAAATATCCTCAGAGGAAATCTGGAAAAAAGCTTTCTGAGAAACTTCGTTGTATTCTGTGAAATCATCTCACAGAGTTACAGCTTTCCCCTCAAGGAGCCTTTCGCTAAGACATTTCTTGTTGAATTGGCAAAGTGATACTTGGAAGCCCATAGAGGGCTATGGTGAAAAAGGAAATATCCTCAGATGAAATTTGGAAAGAAGCTTTCTGAGAAACTGCTTAGTGTTCTGTTAATTCATCTCACAGAGTTACATCTATATTTCATGGATGTCTTTGCTAGCCTTATTTCTGTGGAATCTGAGAACAGATATTTGGGATCCCTTTGAAGACTATAGGGCCACAGGAAATATCCTCCGATAAGAAAGAGATAGAAGCTTTCTGAGAAACTTCGTTGTGTTCTGTGAAATCATCTCACAGAGTTACAGCTTTCCCCTCAAGGAGTCTTTCGCTAAGACAGTTCTTGTGGAATTGGCAAAGTGATATTTGGAAGCCCATAGAGGGCTACGGTGAAAAAGGAAATATCCTCAGAGGAAATCTGGAAAGAAGCTTTCTGAGAAACTGCTTAGTGTTCTGTTAATTCATCTCACAGAGTTACATCTGTATTTCGTGGATCTCTTTGCTAGCCTTATTTCTGTGGAATCTGAGAACAGATATTTCGGTTCCCTTTGAAGACTATAGGGCCAAAGGAAATATCCTCCGATAACAAAGAGAAAGAAGCTTTCTGAAAAACTTCGTTGTGTTCTGTGAAATCATCTCACAGAGTTACAGCTTTCCCCTCACGGAGCCTTTCGCTAAGACAGTTCTTTTGGAATTGGAAAAGTGATATTTGGAAGCCCATAGAGGGCTATGGTGAAAAAGGAAATATCCTCAGATGAAATCTGGAAAGAAGCTTTCTGAGAAACTGCATAGTGTTCTGTTAATTCATCTCACAGAGTTACATCTGTATTTCATGGATGTCTTTGCTAGCCTTATTTCTGTGCAATCTGAGAACAGATATTTCGGATCCCTTTGAAGACTATAGGGCCACAGGAAATATCCTCTAATAACAAAGAGAAAGAAGCTTTCTGAGAAACTTCGTTGTGTTCTCTGAAATCATCTCACAGAGTTACAGCTTTCCTCTCAAGGAGCCTTTCGCTAAGACAGTTCTTTTGGAATTGGCAAAGTGATATTTGGAAGCCCATAGAGGGCTATGGTGAAAAAGGAAATATCCTCAAATGAAATCTGGAAAGAAGGTTTCTGAGAAACTGCTTAGTGTTCTGTTAATTCAACTCACAGAGTTACATCTGTATTTCGTGGATCTCTTTGCTAGCATTATTTCTGTGGAATCTGAGAACAGATATTTCGGATCCCTTTGAAGACTATAGGGCCAAAGGAAATATCCTCCGATAACAAAGAGAAAGAAGCTTTCTGAGAAACTTCGTTGTGTTCTGTGAAATCATCTCAGAGAGTTACAGCTTTCCCCTCACGGAGCCTTTCGCTAAGACAGTTCTTTTGGAATTGGCAAAGTGATATTTGGAAGCCCATAGAGGGCTATGGTGAAAAAGGAAATATCCTCAGAGGAAATCTGGAAAAAAGCTTTCTGAGAAACTTCGTTGTATTCTTTGAAATCATCTCACGGAGTTACAGCTTTCCCCTCAAGGAGCCTTTCGCTAAGACAGTTCTTGTTGAATTGGCAAAGTGATACTTGGAAGCCCATAGAGGGCTATGGTGAAAAAGGAAATATCCTCAGATGAAATTTGGAAAGAAGCTTTCTGAGAAACTGCTTAGTGTTCTGTTAATTCATCTCACAGAGTTACATCTATATTTCATGGATGTCTTTGCTAGCCTTATTTCTGTGGAATCTGAGAACAGATATTTGGGATCCCTTTGAAGATTATAGGGCCACAGGAAATATCCTCCGATAAGAAAGAGATAGAAGCTTTCTGAGAAACTTCGTTGTGTTCTGTGAAATCATCTCACAGAGTTACAGCTTTCCCCTCAAGGAGTCTTTCGCTAAGACAGTTCTTGTGGAATTGGCAAAGTGATATCTGGAAGCCCATAGAGGGCTATGGTGAAAAAGGAAATATCCTCAGATGAAATCTGGAAAGAAGCTTTCTGAGAAACTGCTTACTGTACTGTAAATTCATCTCACAGAGTTACATCTGTATTTCGTGGATCTCTTTGATAGCCTTATTCCTGTGGAATCTGAGAACAGATATTTCGGATCCCTTTGAAGACTATAGGGCTAAAGGAAACTTCCTCCGATAAAAAAGAGAAAGAAGCTTTCTGAGAAACTTCTTTGTGTTCTGTGAAATCATCTCACAGAGTTACAGCTTTCCCCTCAAGAAGCCTTTCGCTAAGACAGTTCTTGTGGAATTGGCAAAGTGATATTTGGAAGCCCATAGAGGGCTACGGTGAAAAAGGAAATATCCTCAGATGAAATCTGGAAAGAAGCTTTCTGAGAAACTGCTTAGTGTTCTGTTAATTCAACTCACAGAGTTACATCTGTATTTCGTGGATCTCTTTGCTAGCCTTATTTCTTTGGAATCTGAGAACAGATATTTCGGATCCCTTTGAAGACTATAGGGCCAAAGGAAATATCCTCCGATAACAAAGAGAAAGAAGCTTTATGAGAAACTTCGTTGTGTTCTGTGAAATCATCTCACCGAGTTACAGCTTTCCCCTCAAGGAGCCTTTCGCTAAGACAGTTCTTGTGGAATTGTCAAAGTGATATTTGGAAGCCCATAGAGGGCTATGGTGAAAAAGGATATATCCTCAGATGAAATCTGGAAAGAAACTTTCTGAGAAACTGCTTAGTGTTCTGTTAATTCATCTCACAGAGTTACATCTGTATTTCATGGATGTCTTTGCTAGCCTTATTTCTCTGGAATCTGAGAACAGATATGTCGGATCCCTTTGAAGACTATAGGGCCAAAGGAAATATCCTCCGATAACAGAGAGAAAGAAGCTTTCTGAGAAACTTCGTTGTATTCTGTGAAATCATCTCACAGAGTTACAGCTTTCCCCTCAAGGAGACTTTCACTAAGACAGTTCTTGTGGAATTGGCATAGTGATATTTCGAAGCCCATAGAGGGCTATGGTGAAAAAGGAAATATCCTCAGATGAAATCTGGAAAGAAGCTTTCTGAGAAACTGCTTCGTGTTCTGTTAATTCATCTCACAGAGTTACATCTGTATTTCTTGGATCTCCTTGCTAGCCGTATTTTTGTGGAATTTGAGAACAGATATTTCGGATCCCTTTGAAGACTATAGGGCCAAAGGAAATATCCTCCGATAACAAAGAGAAAGACGCTTTCTGAGAAACTTCGTTGTGTTCTGTGAAATCATCTCTCAGAGTTACAGCTGTCCCCTCAAGCAGCCTTTCGCTAAGACAGTTCTTGTGGAATTGGCAAAGTGATATTTGTAAGCCCATAGAGGGCTATGGTGAAAAAGGAAATATGCTCAGATGAAATCTGGAAAGAAGCTTTCTGAGAAACTGCTTAGTGTATTGTTAATTCATCTCACAGAGTTACATCTGTATTTCGTGGATCTCTTTGCTAGCCTTATTTCTGTGGAATCTGAGAACAGATATTTCGGATCCCTTTGAAGACTATTGGGCCAAAGGAAATATCCTCCGATAACAAAGAGAAAGAAGCTTTCTGAGAAACTTCGTTGTGTTCTGTGAAATCATCTCACAGAGTTACAGCTGTCCCCTCAAGGAGCCTTTCGCTAAGACAGTTCGTGTGGTATTGGCAAAGTGATATCTGGAAGCCCATAGAGGGCTATGGTGAAAAAGGAAATATCCTCACATGAAATCTGTTAAGAAGCTTTCTGAGAAACTGCTTAGTGTTCTGTTAATTCACCTCACAGAGTTACAGCTGTATTTCCTGGATCTCTTTGCTAGCCTTATTTCTGTAGAATCTGAGAACAGATATTTCGGATCCCTTTGGAGACTATAGTGCCAAAGGAATTATCCTCCGGTAACAATGAGAAAGAAGCTTTCTGAGAAACTACTTTGTGTTCTGTGAAATTATCTCACAGAGTTACAGCTTTCCCCTCAAGGATATTTCGCTAAGACAGTTTTTGTGGAATTGGCAAAGTGATATTTGGAAGCCCATAGAGGGCTATGGTGAAAAAGGATATATCCTCAGATGAAATCTGGAAAGAAGCTTTCTGAGAAACTGCTTAGTGTTCTGTTAATTCATCTCACAGAGTTACATCTGTATTTCGTGGATCTCTTTGCTAGCCTTATTCCTGTGGAATCTGAGAACAGATATTTCGGATCCCTTTGAAGACTATAGGGCCAAAGAAATATCCTCCGATAACAAAGAGAAAGAAGCTTTCTGAGAAACTTCGTTGTGTTCTGTGAAATCATCTCACAGAGTTACAGCTTTCCCGTCAAGGAGCCTTTCGCTAAGACAGTTATTGTGGAATTGGCAAAGTGATATTTTGAATCCCATAGAGGGCTATGGTGAAAAAGGAAATATCCTCAGATGAAATCTGGAAAGAAGCTTTCTGAGAAACTGCTTAGTGTTCTGTTAATTCATCTCACAGGGTTACATCTGTCTTTCGTGAATCTCTTTGCTAGACTTATTTCTGTTGAATCTGAGAACAGATATTTCGTATCCCTTGGAACACTATAGGGCCAAAGGAAATAACCTCCGATAACAAAGAGAAAGAAGCGTTCTGAGAAACATCGTTGTTTTCTGTGAAATCATCTCACAGAGTTACAGCTTTCCCCTCAAGGAGCCTTTCGCTAAGACAGTTCATGTGGAATTGGCAGAGTGATATTTGGAAGCCCATAGAGGGCTATGGTGAAAAAGGAAATATCCTCAGATGAAATCTTGAAAGAAGCTTTCTGAGAAACTGCTTAGTGTTCCGTTAATTCATCTCACAGGGTAACATCTATATTTCGTTGATCTCCTTGCTAGCCTTATTTCTGTGGAATCTGAGAACTGATATTTCGGATCCCTTTGAAGACTATAGGGCCAAAGGAAATATCCTCCGATAACAAAGAGAAAGAAGCTTTCTGAGAAACTTCGCTGTGTTCTGTGAAATCATCTCACAGAGTTACAGCTTTCCCCTCAAGGAGCCTTTCGCTAAGACAGTTCTTGTGGAATTGGCAAAGTGATATTTGGAAGCCCTTAGAGGGCTATGGTGAAAAAGGAAATATCCTCAGATGAAATCTGGAAAGAAGCTTTCTGAGAAACTGCTTAGTATTCCGTTAACTCATCTCACAGAGTTTCATCTGTATTTCGTGGATCTCTTTGCTAGCCTTATTTCTGTGGAATGTGAGAACAGATATTTCGGATATCTATGAAGACTATAGGGCCAAAGGAAATATCCTCCGATAACAAAGAGAAAGAAGCTATCTGAGAAACTTCGTTGTGTTCTGTGAAATCATCACACAAAGTTACAGCTTTCCCCTCAAGGAGCCCTTCGCTAAGACAGTTCGTGTGGAATTGGAAAAATGATATTTGGAAGCCCATAGAGGGCTATGGTGAAAAAGGAAATATCCTCAGATGAAATCTGGAAAGAAGCTTTCTGAGAAACTGCTTAGTGTTCTCTTAATTCACCTCACAGAGTTACATCTGTATTTCATGGATCTCTTTGCTAGCCTTATTTCTGTAGAATCTGAGAACAGATATTTCGGATCCCTTTGAAGACTATAGGGCCAAAGGAAATATCCTCCGATATCAAAGAGAAAGAAGCTTTCTGAGAAACTTCTTTGTGTTCTGTGAAATCATCTCACAGAGTTACCGCTTTAACCTCAAGGAGCCTTTCGCTAAGACAGTTCTTGTGGAATTGGCAGTGATATTTGGAAGCCCATAGAGGGCTATGGTGAAAAAGGAAATATCCTGAGATGAAATCTGGAAAGAAGCTTTCTGAGAAACTGCTTAGTGTTCTGTTAATTCATCTCACAGAGTTACATCTGTATTTCGTGGATCTCTTTGCTAGCCTTATTTCTGTGGAATCTGAGAACAGATATTTCGGATCCCTTTGAAGACTAAAGGGCCAAAGGAAATATCCTCCGATAACAAAGAGAAAGAAGCTTTCTGAGAAACTTCTTTGTGTTCTGTGAAATCATCTCACAGAGTTACAGCTTTCCCCTCAAGGAGCCTTTCGCTAAGACAGTTCATGTGGAATTGGCAAAGTGATATTTGGAACCCCTAGAGGGCTATGGTGAAAAAGGAAATATCCTCAGATGAAATCTGGAAAGAAGCTTTCTGAGAAACTGCTTAGTGTTCTGTTAATTCATCTCACTGGGTTACATCTGTATTTCGTGGATCTCTTTGCTAGCCTTACTTCTGTTGAATCTGAGAACAGATATTTCGGATCCCTTTGAAGACTAAGGGCCAAAAAGCTTTCTGAGAATCTTCGTTGTGTTCTGTGAAATCATCTCACAGAGTTGCAGCTTTCCCCTCAAGGAGCCTTTCGCTAAGACAGTTCTCTTTGAATTGTCAAAGTGATACTTGGAAGCCCATAGAGGGCTATGGTGAAAAAGGAAATATCCTCAGATGAAATTTGGAAAGAATCTTTCTGAGAAACTGCTTAGTGTTCTGTTAATTCATCTCACAGAGTTACATCTATATTTCATGGATGTCTTTCCTGGCCTTATTTCTGTGGAATCTGAGAACAGATATTTGGGATCCCTTTGAAGACTATAGGGCCACAGGAAATATCCTCCGATAAGAAAGAGAATGAAGCTTTCTGAGAAACTTCGTTGTGTTCTGTGAGATCATCTCACAGAGTTACAGCTTTCCCATCAAGGAGCCTTTCGCTAAGACAATTTTTGTGGAATTGGCAAAGTGATATTTGGAAGCCCATAGAGGGCTATGTGAAAAAGGAAATATCCTCTGAGGAAATCTGGAAAGAAGCTTTCTGAGAAACTGCTTAGTGTTCTGTTAATTCATCTCACAGAGTTACATCTGTATTTCGTGGATCTCTTTGCTAGACTTATTTCTGTGGAATCTGAGAACAGATATTTCGGATCCCTTTGAAGACTATAGAGCCAAAGGAAATATCCTCGGAAAACAAAGAGAAAGAAGCTTTCTGAGAAACTTCTTGGTGGTCTGTGAAATCATCTCACAGAGTTACAGCTTTCCCCTCAAGGAGTCTTTCGCTAAGACAGTTCTTGTGGAATTGGCAAAGTGATATTTGGAAGCCCATAGATGGCTATGGTGAAAAAGGAAATATCCTCAGATGAAATCTGGAAAGAAGGTTTCTGAGAAACTGCTTAGAGTTCTGTTAATTCATCTAACTGGGTTACATCTGTATTTCGTGGATCTCTTTGCTAGCCTTACTTCTGTTGAATCTGAGAACAGATATTTCGGATCCCTTTGAAGACTAAGGGCCAAAGGAAATATCCTCCCATAAGAAAGAGAAAGAAGCTTTCTGAGAAACTTCGTTGTGTTCTGTGAAATCATCTCACAGAGCGACAGCTTTCACCTCAAGGAGCCTTTCGCTAAGACAGTTCTTGTGGAATTGGCAAAGTGATATGTGGAAGCCCATAGAGGGCTATGGTGAAAAAGGAAATATCCTCAGATTAAATCTGGAAAGAAGCTTTCTGAGAAACTGCTTCGTGTTCTGTTAATTCACCTCACAGAGTTACATCTGTATTTCGTGGATCTCTTTGCTAGCCTTATTTCTGTAGAATCTGAGAACAGATATTTCGGATCCCTTTGAAGACTATAGGGCCAAAGGAAATATCCTCCGAAATGAAAGAGAAATAGCTTTCTGAGAAACTTCTTTGTGTTCTGTGAAATCATCTCACAGAGTTACAGCTTTCCCCTCAAGGAGCCTTTCGCTAAGACAGTTCTTGTGGAATTGGCAAAGTATTATTTGCAAGCCCATAGAGGGCTATGGTGAAAAAGGAAATATCCTCAGATGAAATCTGGAAAGAAGCTTTCTGAGAAACTGCTTAGTGTTCTGTTAATTCACCTCACAGAGTTACATCTGTATTTCTTGGATCTCTTTGCTAGCCTTATTTCTGTAGAATCTGAGAACAGATATTTCGGATCCCTTTGAAGACTAAGGGCCAAAGAAATATCCTCCCATAACAAAGAGAAAGAAGCTTTCTGAGAAACTTCGTTGTGTTCTGTGAAATCATCTCACAGAGTTGCAGCTTTCCCCTCAAGGAGCCTTTCGCTAAGACAGTTCTTGTGGAATTGGCACAGTGATATCTGGAAGCCCATAGAGGGCTATGGTGAAAAAGGAAATATCCTCAGATGAAATCTGGAAAGAAGTTTTCTGAGAAACTGCTTAGTGTTCCGTTAACTCATCTCACAGAGTTACATCTGTATTTCGTGGATCTCTTTGCCAGCCTTATTTCTGTGGAATCTGAGAACAGATATTTCGGATCCCTTTGAAGATTATAGGGCCAAAGGAAATATCCTCCGATAACAAAGAGAAAGAAGCTTTCTGAGAATCTTCTTTGTGTTCTGTGAAATCATCTCACAGAGTTTCAGCTTTCCTCTCAAGGAGCCTTTCGCTAAGACAGTTCATGTGGAATTGGCAAAGTGATATTTGGAAGCCCATAGATGGCTATGGTGAAAAAGGAAATATCCTCAGATGAAATCTGGAAAGAAGGTTTCTGAGAAACTGCTTAGAGTTCTGTTAATTCATCTCACTGGGTTACATCTGTATTTCGTGGATCTCTTTGCTAGCCTTACTTCTGTTGAATCTGAGAAGATATATTTCGGATCCCTTTGAAGACTAAGGGCCAAAGGAAATATCCTCCGATAAGAAAGAGAAAGAAGCTTTCTGAGAAACTTCGTTGTGTTCTGTGAAATCATCTCACAGAGCGACAGCTTTCACCTCAAGGAGCCTTTCGCTAAGACAGTTCTTGTGGAATTGGCAAAGTGATATGTGGAAGCCCATAGAGGGCTATGGTGAAAAAGGAAATATCCTCAGATTAAATCTGGAAAGAAGCTTTCTGAGAAACTGCTTCGTGTTCTGTTAATTCACCTCACAGAGTTACATCTGTATTTCGTGGATCTCTTTGCTAGCCTTATTTCTGTAGAATCTGAGAACAGATATTTCGGATCCCTTTGAAGACTATAGGGCCAAAGGAAATATCCTCCGATAAGAAAGAGAAAGAAACTTTCTGAGAAACTTCTTTGTTTTCTGTGAAATCATCTCACAGAGTTGCAGCTTTCCCCTCAAGGAGCATTTCGCTAAGACAGTTCTTGTGGAATTGGCAAAGTGATATTGGAAGCCCATAGAGGGCTATGGTGAAAAAGGAAATATCCTCAGATGAAATCTGGAAAGAAGCTTTGTGAGAAACTGCGTAGTGTTCTGTTAATTCATCTCACAGAGTTACATCTGTATTTCGTGGATCTCTTTGCTAGCCTTATTTCTCTGGAATCTGAGAACAGATATTTCGGATCCCTTTGAAGACTATAGGGCCAAAGGAAATATCCTCCGATAACAAAGAGAAAGAAGCTCTCTGAAAAACTTCGTTGTGTTCTGTGAAATCATCTCACAGAGTTACAGCTTTCCCCTCAAGGAGACTTTCGCTAAGACAGTTCTAGTGGAATTCGCAAAGTGATATTTGGAAGCCCATAGAGGGCTATGGTGAAAAAGGAAATGTCCTCAGATGAAATCTGGAAAGAAGCTTTCTGAGAAACTGCTTAGTGTTCTGTTAATTAATCTCACAGAGTTACATCTGTATTTCGTGGATCTCTTTGCTAGCCTTATTTCTGTGGAATCTGAGAACAGATATTTCGGATCCCTTTGAAGACTATAGGGCCAAAGGAAATATCCTCCGATAACAAAGAGAAAGAAACTTTCTGAGAAACTTCTTTGTGTTCTGTGAAATAATCTCACAGAGTTACAGCTTTCCCCTCAAGGAGCCTTTCGCTAAGACAGTTCTTGTGGAATTGGCAAAGTGATATTGGAAGCCCATACAGGGCTATGGTGAAAAAGGAAATATCCTCAGATGAAATCTGGAAAGAAGCTTTCTGAGAAACTGCGTAGTGTTCTGTTAATTCATCTCACAGAGTTACATCTGTATTTCGTGGATCTCCTTTCTAGCCTTATTTCTGTGGAATCTGAGAACAGATATTTCGGATCCCTTTGAAGACTATAGGGCCAAAGGAAATATCCTACCATAACAAAGAGAAAGAAGCTTTCTGAGATACTTCGTTGTGTTCTGTGAAATCATCTCACAGAGTTACAGCTTTCCCCTCAAGGAGCCTTTCGCTAAGACAGTTCTTGAGGAGTTGTCAAAGTGATATTTGGAAGCCCAAGGAGGGCTATGGTGAAAAAGGAAATATCCTCAGATGAAATCTAGATAGAAGCTTTCTGAGAAACTGCTTAGTGTTCTGTTAATTCATCTCACAGAGTTACATCTGTATTTCGTGGATCTCTTTGCTAGCCTTATTACTGTGGAATCTGAGAACAGATATTTCGGATCCCTTTGAAGACTATAGGGCCAAAGGAAATATCCTCTGATAACAAAGAGAATGAAGCTTTCTGAGAAACTTCGTTGTGTTCTGTGAAATCATCTCACAGAGTTACAGCTTTCCCCTCAAGGAGCCTTTCGCTAAGACAGTTCTTGTGGAATTGGCAAAGTGATATTTGGAAGCCCATAGAGGGCTATGGTGAAAAAGGAAATATCCTCAAATGAAATCTGAAAAGAAGCTTTCTGAGAAACTGCATAGTGTTCTGTTAATTCATCTCACAGAGTTACATCTGTATTTCGTGGATCTCTTTGCTAGCCTTATTTCTGTGGAATCTGAGAACAGATATTTCGGATCCCTTTGAAGACTATAGGGCCAAAGGAAATATCCTCCGATAACAAAGAGAAAGAAGCTTTCTGAGAAACTTCGTTGTGTTCTGTGAAATCATCTCACAGAGTTACAGCTTTCCCTTCAAGGAGCCTTTCGCTAAGACAGTTCTTGTGGAATTGGTAAAGTGATATTTGGAAGCCCATAGAGGGCTATGGTGAAAAAGGAAATATCCTCAGATGAAATCTGGAAAGAAGCTTTCTAAGAAACTGCTTAGAGTTCTGTTAATTCACCTCACAGAGTGACATCTGTATTTCGTGGATCTCTTTGATAGCTTTATTTCTGTAGAATCTTAGAACAGATATTTCGGATCCCTTTGAAGGCTATAGGGCCAAAGGAAATATCCTCCGATAACAAAGAGAAAGAAGCTTTCTGAGAAACTTCTTTGTGTTCTGTGAAATCATCTCACAGAGTTACAGCTTTCCCCTCAAGGAGCCTTTCGCTAAGACAGTTCATGTGGAATTGGCAAAGTGATATTTGGAAGCCCATGGAGGGCTATGGTGAAAAAGGAAATGTCCTCAGATGAAATCTGGAAAGACGCTTTCTGAGAAACTGCTTAGTGTTCTGTTAATTCATCTCACAGGGTTACATCTGTATTTCGTGGATCTCTTTGCTAGCCTTATTTCTGTGGAATCTGAGAACAGATATTTCGGATCCCTTTGAAGACTATAGGGGCAAAGGAAATATCCTCCGATAACAAAGAGAAAGAAGCTTTCTGAGAAACTTCGTTGTGTTCTGTGAAATCATCTCACAGAGTTACAGCTTTCCCCTCAAGGAGCCTTTCGCTAAGACAGTTCTTGTGGAATTGGCAAAGTGATATCTGGAAGCCCATACAGGGCTATGGTGAAAAAGGAAATATCCTCAGATGAAATCTGGAAAGAAGCTTTCTGAAAAACTGCTTAGTGTTCCGTTAATTCATCTCACAGAGTTACATCTTTATTTCCTGGATGTCTTTGCTAGCCTTATTGCTGTGGAATCTGAGAACAGATATTTCGGATCCCTATGAAGACTATAGGGCCAAAGGAAATATCCTCCGATAACAAAGAGAAAGAAGCTTTCTGAGAAACTACGTTGTGTTCTGTGAAATCATCTCACAGAGTTACAGCTTTCCCCCCAAGGAGCCTTTCTCTAAGACAGTTCTTGTGGAATTGGCAAAGTGATATCTGGAAGCCCATAGAGGGCTATGGTGAAAAAGGAAATATCCTCAGATGAAATCTGGAAAGAAGCTTTCTGAGAAACTGCTTAGTGTTCTGTTAATTCATCTCACAGAGTTACATCTGTATGTCGTGGATCTCTTTGCTAGCCTTATTTCTGTGGAATCTGAGAACAGATATTTCAGATCCCTTTGAAGACTATAGGGCCAAAGGAAATATCCTCCGAAACAAAGAGAAAGAAGCTTTCTGAGAAACTTCGTTGTGTTCTGTGAAATAATCTCACAGAGTTGCAGCTTTCCCCTCAAGGAGCCTTTCGCTAAGACAGTTCTTGTGGAATTGGCAAAGTGATATCTGGAAGCCCATAGAGGGCTATGGTGAAAAAGGAAATATCCTCAGGTGAAATCTGGATAGAAGCTTTCTGAGAAACTGCTTAGTGTTCTGTTAATTCATCTCACAGAGTTACATCTGTTTTTCGTGGATGTCTTTGCTAGCCTTATTTCTGTGGAATCTGAGAACAGATATTTCGGATCCCTTTGAAGACTATAGGTCCAAAGGAAATATCCTCCGATAACAAAGAGAAAGAAGCTTTCTGAGAAACTTCGCTGTGTTCTGTGAAATCATCTCACAGAGTTACAGCTTTCCTCTCAAGGAGCCTTTCGCTAAGACAGTTCTTGTGGAATTGGCAAAGTGATATTTGGAAGCCCATAGACGGCTATGGTAAAAAGGAAACATCCTCAAATGAAATCTGGAAAGAAGCTTTCTGAGAAACTGCATAGTGTTCTGTTAATTTATCTCACAGAGTTACATCTGTATTTCATGGATCTCCTTGCTAGCCTTATTTCTGTGGAATCTGAGAACAGATATTTCGGATCCCTTTGAAGACTATAGGGCCAAAGGAAATATCCTCCGATAACAAAGAGAAAGAAGCTTTCTGAGAAACTTCGTTGTGTTCTGTGAAATCATCTCACAGAGTTACAGCTTTCCCCTCAAGGAGCCTTTCGCTAAGACAGTTCTTGTGGAATTGGCAAAGTGATATTTGGAAGCCCATAGAGGGCTATGGTGAAAAAGGAAATATCCTCAGATGAAATCTGGAAAGAAGCTTTCTGAGAAACTGCTTAGTGTTCTGTTAATTCACCTCACAGAGTTACATCTGTATTTCGTGGATCTCTTTGCTAGCCTTATTTCTGTAGAATCTGAGAACAGATATTTCGGATCACTTTGAAGACTAAGGGCCAAAGAAATATCCTCCGATTACAAAGAGAAAGAAGCTTTCTGAGAAACTTCGTTGTGTTCTGTGAAATCATCTCACAGAGTTGCAGCTTTCCCCTCAAGGAGCATTTCGCTAAGACAGTTCTTGTGGAATTGGCAAAGTGATATCTGGAAGCCCATAGAGGGCTATGGTGAAAAAGGAAATATCCTCAGATGAAATCTGGAAAGAAGCTTTCTGAGAAACTGCTTAGTGTTCCGTTAACTCATCTCACAGAGTTACATCTGTATTTCGTGGATCTCTTTGCCAGCCTTATTTCTGTGGAATCTGAGAACAGATATTTCGGATCCCTTTGAAGATTATAGGGCCAAAGGAAATATCCTCCGATAACAAAGAGAAAGAAGCTTTCTGAGAAATTTCGCTGTGTTCTGTGAAATCATCTCACAGACTTACAGCTTTCCCCTCAAGGAGCCTTTCGCTAAGACAGTTCTTGTGGAATTTGCAAAGTGATATTTGGAAGCCCTTAGAGGGCTATGGTGAAAAAGGAAATATCCTCAGATGAAATCTGGAAAGAAGCTTTCTGAGAAACTGCTTAGTGTTCTGTTAATTCACCTCACAGAGTTACATCTGTATTTCGTGGATCTCTTTGCTAGCCTTATTTTTGTAGAATCTGAGAAGAGATATTTCAGATCCCTATGAGACTATAGCGTCCAAGGAAATATCCTCCGATATCAAAGAGAAAGAAGCTTTCTGAGAAACTTCTTTGTGTTCTGTGAAATCATCTCACAGCTTTCCCCTCAAGGAGCCTTTCGCTAAGACAGTTCATGTGGAATTGGCAAAGTGATATTTGGAAGCCCTTAGAGGGCTATGGTGAAAAAGGAAATATCCTCAGATGAAATCTGGAAAGAAGCTTTCTGAGAAACTGCTTAGTGTTCTGTTAATTCATCTCACAGAGTTACATCTGTATTTCGTGGATCTCTTTGCTAGCCTTATTTCTGTGGAATCTGAGAACAGATATTTCGGATCCCTTTGAAGACTATAGGGCCAAAGGAAATATCCTCCGATAACAAAGAGAAAGAAGCTTTCTGAGAAACTTCGCTGTGTTCTGTGAAATCATCTCACAGAGTTACAGCTTTCCCCTCAAGGAGCCTTTCGCTAAGACAGTTGTTGTGGAATTGGCAAAGTGATATTTGGAAGCCCTTAGAGGGCTATGGTGAAAAAGGAAATATCCTCAGATGAAATCTGGAAAGAAGCTTTCTGCGAAACTGCTTAGTGTTCTGTTAATTCACCTCACAGAGTTACATCTGTATTTCGTGGATCTCTTTGCTAGCCTTATATCTGTAGAATCTGAGAACAGATATTTCGGATCCCTTTGAAGACTAAGGGCCATAGAAATATCCTCCGATAACAAAGAGAAAGAAGCTTTCTGAGAAACTTCGTTGTGTTCTGTGAAATCATCTCACAGAGTTGCAGCTTTCCCCTCAAGGAGCCTTTCGCTAAGACAGTTCTTGTGGAATTGGCACAGTGATATCTGGAAGCCCATAGAGGGCTATGGTGAAAAAGGAAATATCCTCAGATGAAATCTGGAAAGAAGCTTTCTGAGAAACTGCTTAGTGTTCCGTTAACTCATCTCACAGAGTTACATCTGTATTTCGTGGATCTCTTTGCCAGCCTTATTTCTGTGGAATCTGAGAACAGATATTTCGGATCCCTTTGAAGATTATAGGGCCAAAGGAAATATCCTCCGATAACAAAGAGAAAGAAGCTTTCTGAGAATCTTCTTTGTGTTCTGTGAAATCATCTCACAGAGTTACAGCTTTCCTCTCAAGGAGCCTTTCGCTAAGACAGTTCATGTGGAATTGGCAAAGTGATATTTGGAAGCCCATAGATGGCTATGGTGAAAAAGGAAATATCCTCAGATGAAATCTGGAAAGAAGGTTTCTGAGAAACTGCTTAGAGTTCTGTTAATTCATCTCACTGGGTTACATCTGTATTTCGTGGATCTCTTTGCTAGCCTTACTTCTGTTGAATCTGAGAAGAGATATTTCGGATCCCTTTGAAGACTAAGGGCCAAAGGAAATATCCTCCGATAAGAAAGAGAAAGAAGCTTTCTGAGAAACTTCGTTGTGTTCTGTGAAATCATCTCACAGAGCGACAGCTTTCACCTCAAGGAGCCTTTCGCTAAGACAGTTCTTGTGGAATTGGCAAAGTGATATGTGGAAGCCCATAGAGGGCTATGGTGAAAAAGGAAATATCCTCAGATTAAATCTGGAAAGAAGCTTTCTGAGAAACTGCTTCGTGTTCTGTTAATTCACCTCACAGAGTTACATCTGTATTTCGTGGATCTCTTTGCTAGCCTTATTTCTGTAGAATCTGAGAACAGATATTTCGGATCCCTTTGAAGACTATAGGGCCAAAGGAAATATCCTCCGAAATGAAAGAGAAATAGCTTTCTGAGAAACTTCTTTGTGTTCTGTGAAATCATCTCACAGAGTTACAGCTTTCCCCTCAAGGAGCCTTTCGCTAAGACAGTTCTTGTGGAATTGGCAAAGTATTATTTTCAAGCCCATAGAGGGCTATGGTGAAAAAGGAAATATCCTCAGATGAAATCTGGAAAGAAGCTTTCTGAGAAACTGCTTAGTGTTCTGTTAATTCACCTCACAGAGTTACATCTGTATTTCTTGGATCTCTTTGCTAGCCTTATTTCTGTAGAATCTGAGAACAGATGTTTCGGATCCCTTTGAGGACTAAGGGCCAAAGAAATATCCTCCGATAACAAAGAGAAAGAAGCTTTCTGAGAAACTTCGTTGTGTTCTGTGAAATCATCTCACAGATTTGCAGCTTTCCCCTCAAGGAGCCTTTCGCTAAGACAGTTCTTGTGGAATTGGCACAGTGATATCTGGAAGCCCATAGAGGGCTATGGTGAAAAAGGAAATATCCTCAGATGAAATCTGTAAAGAAGTTTTCTGAGAAACTGCTTAGTGTTCCGTTAACTCATCTCACAGAGTTACATCTGTATTTCGTGGATCTCTTTGCCAGCCTTATTTCTGTGGAATCTGAGAACAGATATTTCGGATCCCTTTGAAGATTATAGGGCCAAAGGAAATATCCTCCGATAACAAAGAGAAAGAAGCTTTCTGAGAATCTTCTTTGTGTTCTGTGAAATCATCTCACAGAGTTACAGCTTTCCTCTCAAGGAGCCTTTCGCTAAGACAGTTCATGTGGAATTGGCAAAGTGATATTTGGAAGCCCATAGATGGCTATGGTGAAAAAGGAAATATCCTCAGATGAAATCTGGAAAGAAGGTTTCTGAGAAACTGCTTAGAGTTCTGTTAATTCATCTCACTGGGTTACATCTGTATTTCGTGGATCTCTTTGCTAGCCTTACTTCTGTTGAATCTGAGAAGAGATATTTCGGATCCCTTTGAAGACTAAGGGCCAAAGGAAATATCCTCCGATAAGAAAGAGAAAGAAGTTTTCTGAGAAACTTCGTTGTGTTCTGTGAAATCATCTCACAGAGCGACAGCTTTCACCTCAAGGAGCCTTTCGCTAAGACAGTTCTTGTGGAATTGGCAAAGTGATATGTGGAAGCCCATAGAGGGCTATGGTGAAAAAGGAAATATCCTCAGATTAAATCTGGAAAGAAGCTTTCTGAGAAACTGCTTCGTGTTCTGTTAATTCACCTCACAGAGTTACATCTGTATTTCATGGATCTCTTTGCTAGCCTTATTTCTGTAGAATCTGAGAACAGATATTTCGGATCCCTTTGAAGACTATAGGGCCAAAGGAAATATCCTCCGAAATGAAAGAGAAATAGCTTTCTGAGAAACTTCTTTGTGTTCTGTGAAATCATCTCACAGAGTTACAGCTTTCCCCTCAAGGAGCCTTTCGCTAAGACAGTTCTTGTGGAATTGGCAAAGTATTATTTGCAAGCCCATAGAGGGCTATGGTGAAAAAGGAAATATCCTCAGATGAAATCTGGAAAGAAGCTTTCTGAGAAACTGCTTAGTGTTCTGTTAATTCACCTCACAGAGTTACATCTGTATTTCGTGGATCTCTTTGCTAGCCTTATTTCTGTAGAATCTGAGAACAGATATTTCGGATCCCTTTGAAGACTAAGGGCCAAAGAAATATCCTCCGATAACAAAGAGAAAGAAGCTTTCTGAGAAACTTCGTTGTGTTCTGTGAAATCATCTCACAGAGTTGCAGCTTTCCCCTGAAGGAGCCTTTCGCTAAGACAGTTCTTGTGGAATTGGCAAAGTGATATCTGGAAGCCCATAGAGGGCTATGGTGTAAAAGGAAATATCCTCAGATGAAATCTGGAAAGAAGCTTTCTGAGAAACTGCTTAGTGTTCTGTTAATTCAACTCACAGAGTTACATCTGTATTTCGTGGATCTCTTTGCTAGCCTTATTTCTGTAGAATCTGAGAACAGATATTTCGGATCTCTTTGAAGACTAAGGGCCAAAGAAATATCCTCCGATAACAAGAGAAAGAAGCTTTCTGAGAAACTTCGTTGTGTTCTGTGAAATCATCTTGCAGAGTTGCAGCTTTCCCCTCAAGGAGCCTTTCGCTAAGACTGTTCTTGTGGAATTGGAAAAGTGATATCTGGAAGCCCATAGAGGGCTATGGTGAAAAAGGAAATATCCTCAGATTAAATCTGGAAAGAAGCTTTCTGAGAAACTGCTTAGTGTTCTGTTAATTCACCTCACAGAGTTACATCTGTATTTCGTGGATCTCTTTGCTAGCCTTATTTCTGTAGAATCTGAGAACAGATATTTCGGATCCCTTTGAAGACTATAGGGCCAAAGGAAATATCCTCCGATATCAAAGAGAAATAAGCTTTCTGAGAAACTTCTTTGTGTTCTGTGAAATCATCTCACAGAGTTACAGCTTTCCCCTCAAGGAGCCTTTCGCTAAGACAGTTCTTGTGGAATTGGCAAAGTGATATTTGGAAGCCCATAGAGGGCTATGTTGAAAAGCGAAATATCCTGAGATGAAATCTGGTAAGAAGCTTTCTGAGAAACTGCTTAGTGTTCTGTTAATTCATCTCACAGAGTTACATCTGTATTTCGTGGATCTCTTTGCTAGCCTTATTTCTGTGGAATCTGAGAACAGATATTTCGGATCCCTTTGAAGACTATAGGGCCAAAGAAAATATCCTCCCATAACAAAGAGAAGGAAGCTTTCTGAGAAACTTGGTTGTGTTCTGTGAAATCATCTCACAGAGTTACAGCTTTCCCCTCAAGGAGCCTTTCGCTAAGACAGTTCTTGTGGAATTGGCAAAGTATTATTTGCAAGCCCATAGAGGGCTATGGTGAAAAAGGAAATATCCTCAGATAAAATCTGGAAAGAAGCTTTCTGAGAAACTGCTTAGTGTTCTGTTAATTCACCTCACAGAGTTACATCTGTATTTCGTGGATCTCTTTGCTAGCCTTATTTCTGTAGAATCTGAGAACAGATATTTCGGATCACTTTGAAGACTAAGGGCCAAAGAAATATCCTCCGATTGCAAAGAGAAAGAAGCTTTCTGAGAAACTTCGTTGTGTTCTGTGAAATCATCTCACAGAGTTGCAGCTTTCCCCTCAAGGAGCCTTTCGCTAAGACAGTTCTTGTGGAATTGGCAAAGTGATATCTGGAAGCCCATAGAGGGCTATGGTGAAAAAGGAAATATCCTCAGATGAAATCTGGAAAGAAGCTTTCTGAGAAACTGCTTAGTGTTCCGTTAACTCATCTCACAGAGTTACATCTGTATTTCGTGGATCTCTTTGCCAGCCTTATTTCTGTGGAATCTGAGAACAGATATTTCGGATCCCTTTGAAGATTATAGGGCCAAAGGAAATATCCTCCGATAACAAAGAGAAAGAAGCTTTCTGAGAAATTTCGCTGTGTTCTGTGAAATCATCTCACAGAGTTACAGCTTTCCCCTCAAGGAGCCTTTCGCTAAGACAGTTCTTGTGGAATTTGCAAAGTGATATTTGGAAGCCCTTAGAGGGCTATGGTGAAAAAGGAAATATCCTCAGATGAAACCTGGAAAGAAGCTTTCTGAGAAACTGCTGAGTGTTCTGTTAATTCACCTCACAGAGTTACATCTGTATTTCGTGGATCTCTTTGCTAGCCTTATTTTTGTAGAATCTGAGAAGAGATATTTCAGATCCCTATGAGACTATAGGGTCCAAGGAAATATCCTCCGATATCAAAGAGAAAGAAGCTTTCTGAGAAACTTCTTTGTGTTCTGTGAAATCATCTCACAGCTTTCCCCTCAAGGAGCCTTTCGCTAAGACAGTTCATGTGGAATTGGCAAAGTGATATTTGGAAGCCCTTAGAGGGCTATGGTGAAAAAGGAAATATCCTCAGATGAAATCTGGAAAGAAGCTTTCTGAGAAACTGCTTAGTGTTCTGTTAATTCATCTCACAGAGTTACATCTGTATTTCGTGGATCTCTTTGCTAGCCTTATTTCTGTGGAATCTGAGAACAGATATTTCGGATCCCTTTGAAGACTATAGGGCCAAAGGAAATATCCTCCGATAACAAAGAGAAAGAAGCTTTCTGAGAAACTTCGCTGTGTTCTGTGAAATCATCTCACAGAGTTACAGCTTTCCCCTCAAGGAGCCTTTCGCTAAGACAGTTGTTGTGGAATTGGCAAAGTGATATTTGGAAGCCCTTAGAGGGCTATGGTGAAAAAGGAAATATCCTCAGATGAAATCTGGAAAGAAGCTTTCTGCGAAACTGCTTAGTGTTCTGTTAATTCACCTCACAGAGTTACATCTGTATTTCGTGGATCTCTTTGCTAGCCTTATATCTGTAGAATCTGAGAACAGATATTTCGGATCCCTTTGAAGACTAAGGGCCATAGAAATATCCTCCGATAACAAAGAGAAAGAAGCTTTCTGAGAAACTTCGTTGTGTTCTGTGAAATCATCTCACAGAGTTGCAGCTTTCCCCTCAAGGAGCCTTTCGCTAAGACAGTTCTTGTGGAATTGGCACAGTGATATCTGGAAGCCCATAGAGGGCTATGGTGAAAAAGGAAATATCCTCAGATGAAATCTGGAAAGAAGCTTTCTGAGAAACTGCTTAGTGTTCCGTTAACTCATCTCACAGAGTTACATCTGTATTTCGTGGATCTCTTTGCCAGCCTTATTTCTGTGGAATCTGAGAACAGATATTTCGGATCCCTTTGAAGATTATAGGGCCAAAGGAAATATCCTCCGATAACAAAGAGAAAGAAGCTTTCTGAGAATCTTCTTTGTGTTCTGTGAAATCATCTCACAGAGTTACAGCTTTCCTCTCAAGGAGCCTTTCGCTAAGACAGTTCATGTGGAATTGGCAAAGTGATATTTGGAAGCCCATAGATGGCTATGGTGAAAAAGGAAATATCCTCAGATGAAATCTGGAAAGAAGGTTTCTGAGAAACTGCTTAGAGTTCTGTTAATTCATCTCACTGGGTTACATCTGTATTTCGTGGATCTCTTTGCTAGCCTTACTTCTGTTAAATCTGAGAAGAGATATTTCGGATCCCTTTGAAGACTATAGGGCCAAAGAAAATATCCTCCCATAACAAAGAGAAGGAAGCTTTCTGAGAAACTTGGTTGTGTTCTGTGAAATCATCTCACAGAGTTACAGCTTTCCCCTCAAGGAGCCTTTCGCTAAGACAGTTCTTGTGGAATTGGCAAAGTATTATTTGCAAGCCCATAGAGGACTATGGTGAAAAAGGAAATATCCTCAGATGAAATCTGGAAAGAAGCTTTCTGAGAAACTGCTTAGTGTTCTGTTAATTCACCTCACAGAGTTACATCTGTATTTCGTGGATCTCTTTGCTAGCCTTATTTCTGTAGAATCTGAGAACAGATATTTCGGATCACTTTGAAGACTAAGGGCCAAAGAAATATCCTCCGATAACAAAGAGAAAGAAGCTTTCTGAGAAATTTCGCTGTGTTCTGTGAAATCATCTCACAGAGTTACAGCTTTCCCCTCAAGGAGCCTTTCGCTAAGACAGTTCTTGTGGAATTTGCAAAGTGATATTTGGAAGCCCTTAGAGGGCTATGGTGAAAAAGGAAATATCCTCAGATGAAATCTGGAAAGAAGCTTTCTGAGAAACTGCTTAGTGTTCTGTTAATTCACCTCACAGAGTTACATCTGTATTTCGTGGATCTCTTTGCTAGCCTTATTTTTGTAGAATCTGAGAAGAGATATTTCAGATCCCTATGAGACTATAGGGTCCAAGGAAATATCCTCCGATATCAAAGAGAAAGAAGCTTTCTGAGAAACTTCTTTGTGTTCTGTGAAATCATCTCACAGCTTTCCCCTCAAGGAGCCTTTCGCTAAGACAGTTCATGTGGAATTGGCAAAGTGATATTTGGAAGCCCTTAGAGGGCTATGGTGAAAAAGGAAATATCCTCAGATGAAATCTGGAAAGAAGCTTTCTGAGAAACTGCTTAGTGTTCTGTTAATTCATCTCACAGAGTTACATCTGTATTTCGTGGATCTCTTTGCTAGCCTTATTTCTGTGGAATCTGAGAACAGATATTTCGGATCCCTTTGAAGACTATAGGGCCAAAGGAAATATCCTCCGATAACAAAGAGAAAGAAGCTTTCTGAGAAACTTCGCTGTGTTCTGAGAAATCATCTCACAGAGTTACAGCTTTCCCCTCAAGGAGCCTTTCGCTAAGACAGTTCTTGTGGAATTGGCAAAGTGATATGTGGAAGCCCATAGAGGGCTATGGTGAAAAAGGAAATATCCTCAGATTAAATCTGGAAAGAAGCTTTCTGAGAAACTGCTTCGTGTTCTGTTAATTCACCTCACAGAGTTACATCTGTATTTCGTGGATCTCTTTGCTAGCCTTATTTCTGTAGAATCTGAGAACAGATATTTCGGATCCCTTTGAAGACTATAGGGCCAAAGGAAATATCCTCCGAAATGAAAGAGAAATAGCTTTCTGAGAAACTTCTTTGTGTTCTGTGAAATCATCTCACAGAGTTACAGCTTTCCCCTCAAGGAGCCTTTCGCTAAGACAGTTCTTGTGGAATTGGCAAAGTATTATTTGCAAGCCCATAGAGGGCTATGGTGAAAAAGGAAATATCCTCAGATGAAATCTGGAAAGAAGCTTTCTGAGAAACTGCTTAGTGTTCTGTTAATTCACCTCACAGAGTTACATCTGTATTTCTTGGATCTCTTTGCTAGCCTTATTTCTGTAGAATCTGAGAACAGATATTTCGGATCCCTTTGAAGACTAAGGGCCAAAGAAATATCCTCCGATAACAAAGAGAAAGAAGCTTTCTGAGAAACTTCGTTGTGTTCTGTGAAATCATCTCACAGAGTTGCAGCTTTCCCCTCAAGGAGCCTTTCGCTAAGACAGTTCTTGTGGAATTGGCACAGTGATATCTGGAAGCCCATAGAGGGCTATGGTGAAAAAGGAAATATCCTCAGATGAAATCTGGAAAGAAGTTTTCTGAGAAACTGCTTAGTGTTCCGTTAACTCATCTCACAGAGTTACATCTGTATTTCGTGGATCTCTTTGCCAGCCTTATTTCTGTGGAATCTGAGAACAGATATTTCGGATCCCTTTGAAGATTATAGGGCCAAAGGAAATATCCTCCGATAACAAAGAGAAAGAAGCTTTCTGAGAATCTTCTTTGTGTTCTGTGAAATCATCTCACAGAGTTACAGCTTTCCTCTCAAGGAGCCTTTCGCTAAGACAGTTCATGTGGAATTGGCAAAGTGATATTTGGAAGCCCATAGATGGCTATGGTGAAAAAGGAAATATCCTCAGATGAAATCTGGAAAGAAGGTTTCTGAGAAACTGCTTAGAGTTCTGTTAATTCATCTCACTGGGTTACATCTGTATTTCGTGGATCTCTTTGCTAGCCTTACTTCTGTTGAATCTGAGAAGAGATATTTCGGATCCCTTTGAAGACTAAGGGCCAAAGGAAATATCCTCCGATAAGAAAGAGAAAGAAGCTTTCTGAGAAACTTCGTTGTGTTCTGTGAAATCATCTCACAGAGCGACAGCTTTCACCTCAAGGAGCCTTTCGCTAAGACAGTTCTTGTGGAATTGGCAAAGTGATATGTGGAAGCCCATAGAGGGCTATGGTGAAAAAGGAAATATCCTCAGATTAAATCTGGAAAGAAGCTTTCTGAGAAACTGCTTCGTGTTCTGTTAATTCACCTCACAGAGTTACATCTGTATTTCGTGGATCTCTTTGCTAGCCTTATTTCTGTAGAATCTGAGAACAGATATTTCGGATCCCTTTGAAGACTATAGGGCCAAAGGAAATATCCTCCGAAATGAAAGAGAAATAGCTTTCTGAGAAACTTGGTTGTGTTCTGTGAAATCATCTCACAGAGTTACAGCTTTCCCCTCAAGGAGCCTTTCGCTAAGACAGTTCTTGTGGAATTGGCAAAGTATTATTTGCAAGCCCATAGAGGGCTATGGTGAAAAAGGAAATATCCTCAGATGAAATCTGGAAAGAAGCTTTCTGAGAAACTGCTTAGTGTTCTGTTAATTCACCTCACAGAGTTACATCTGTATTTCGTGAATCTCTTTGCTAGCCTTATTTCTGTAGAATCTGAGAACAGATATTTCGGATCCCTTTGAAGACTAAGGGCCAAAGAAATATCCTCCGATAACAAAGAGAAAGAAGCTTTCTGAGAAACTTCGTTGTGTTCTGTGAAATCATCTCACAGAGTTGCAGCTTTCCCCTCAAGGAGCCTTTCGCTAAGACAGTTCTTGTGGAATTGGCAAAGTGATATCTGGAAGCCCATAGAGGGCTATGGTGTAAAAGGAAATATCCTCAGATGAAATCTGGAAAGAAGCTTTCTGAGAAACTGCTTAGTGTTCTGTTAATTCAACTCACAGAGTTACATCTGTATTTCGTGGATCTCTTTGCTAGCATTATTTCTGTAGAATCTGAGAACAGATATTTCGGATCTCTTTGAAGACTAAGGGCCAAAGAAATATCCTCCGATAACAAGAGAAAGAAGCTTTCTGAGAAACTTCGTTGTGTTCTGTGAAATCATCTTGCAGAGTTGCAGCTTTCCCCTCAAGGAGCCTTTCGCTAAGACTGTTCTTGTGGAATTGGCAAAGTGATATCTGGAAGCCCATAGAGGGCTATGGTGAAAAAGGAAATATCCTCAGATTAAATCTGGAAAGAAGCTTTCTGAGAAACTGCTTAGTGTTCTGTTAATTCACCTCACAGAGTTACATCTGTATTTCGTGGATCTCTTTGCTAGCCTTATTTCTGTAGAATCTGAGAACAGATATTTCGGATCCCTTTGAAGACTATAGGGCCAAAGGAAATATCCTCCGTTATCAAAGAGAAATAAGCTTTCTGAGAAACTTCTTTGTGTTCTGTGAAATCATCTCACAGAGTTACAGCTTTCCCCTCAAGGAGCCTTTCGCTAAGACAGTTCTTGTGGAATTGGCAAAGTGATATTTGGAAGCCCATAGAGGGCTATGGTGAAAAGGGAAATATCCTGAGATGAAATCTGGTAAGAAGCTTTCTGAGAAACTGCTTAGTGTTCTGTTAATTCATCTCACAGAGTTACATCTGTATTTCGTGGATCTCTTTGCTAGCCTTATTTCTGTGGAATCTGAGAACAGATATTTCGGATCCCTTTGAAGACTATAGGGCCAAAGAAAATATCCTCCCATAACAAAGAGAAGGAAGCTTTCTGAGAAACTTGGTTGTGTTCTGTGAAATCATCTCACAGAGTTACAGCTTTCCCCTCAAGGAGCCTTTCGCTAAGACAGTTCTTGTGGAATTGGCAAAGTATTATTTGCAAGCCCATAGAGGGCTATGGTGAAAAAGGAAATATCCTCAGATGAAATCTGGAAAGAAGCTTTCTGAGAAACTGCTTAGTGTTCTGTTAATTCACCTCACAGAGTTACATCTGTATTTCGTGGATCTCTTTGCTAGCCTTATTTCTGTAGAATCTGAGAACAGATATTTCGGATCACTTTGAAGACTAAGGGCCAAAGAAATATCCTCCGATTACAAAGAGAAAGAAGCTTTCTGAGAAACTTCGTTGTGTTCTGTGAAATCATCTCACAGAGTTGCAGCTTTCCCCTCAAGGAGCCTTTCGCTAAGACAGTTCTTGTGGAATTGGCAAAGTGATATCTGGAAGCCCATAGAGGGCTATGGTGAAAAAGGAAATATCCTCAGATGAAATCTGGAAAGAAGCTTTCTGAGAAACTGCTTAGTGTTCCGTTAACTCATCTCACAGAGTTACATCTGTATTTCGTGGATCTCTTTGCCAGCCTTATTTCTGTGGAATCTGAGAACAGATATTTCGGATCCCTTTGAAGATTATAGGGCCAAAGGAAATATCCTCCGATAACAAAGAGAAAGAAGCTTTCTGAGAAATTTCGCTGTGTTCTGTGAAATCATCTCACAGAGTTACAGCTTTCCCCTCAAGGAGCCTTTCGCTAAGACAGTTCTTGTGGAATTTGCAAAGTGATATTTGGAAGCCCTTAGAGGGCTATGGTGAAAAAGGAAATATCCTCAGATGAAATCTGGAAAGAAGCTTTCTGAGAAACTGCTTAGTGTTCTGTTAATTCACCTCACAGAGTTACATCTGTATTTCGTGGATCTCTTTGCTAGCCTTATTTTTGTAGAATCTGAGAAGAGATATTTCAGATCCCTATGAGACTATAGGGTCCAAGGAAATATCCTCCGATATCAAAGAGAAAGAAGCTTTCTGAGAAACTTCTTTGTGTTCTGTGAAATCATCTCACAGCTTTCCCCTCAAGGAGCCTTTCGCTAAGACAGTTCATGTGGAATTGGCAAAGTGATATTTGGAAGCCCTTAGAGGGCTATGGTGAAAAAGGAAATATCCTCAGATGAAATCTGGAAAGAAGCTTTCTGAGAAACTGCTTAGTGTTCTGTTAATTCATCTCACAGAGTTACATCTGTATTTCGTGGATCTCTTTGCTAGCCTTATTTCTGTGGAATCTGAGAACAGATATTTCGGATCCCTTTGAAGACTATAGGGCCAAAGGAAATATCCTCCGATAACAAAGAGAAAGAAGCTTTCTGAGAAACTTCGCTGTGTTCTGTGAAATCATCTCACAGAGTTACAGCTTTCCCCTCAAGGAGCCTTTCGCTAAGACAGTTGTTGTGGAATTGGCAAAGTGATATTTGGAAGCCCTTAGAGGGCTATGGTGAAAAAGGAAATATCCTCAGATGAAATCTGGAAAGAAGCTTTCTGCGAAACTGCTTAGTGTTCTGTTAATTCACCTCAGAGAGTTACATCTGTATTTCGTGGATCTCTTTGCTAGCCTTATATCTGTAGAATCTGAGAACAGATATTTCGGATCCCTTTGAAGACTAAGGGCCATAGAAATATCCTCCGATAACAAAGAGAAAGAAGCTTTCTGAGAAACTTCGTTGTGTTCTGTGAAATCATCTCACAGAGTTGCAGCTTTCCCCTCAAGGAGCCTTTCGCTAAGACAGTTCTTGTGGAATTGGCACAGTGATATCTGGAAGCCCATAGAGGGCTATGGTGAAAAAGGAAATATCCTCAGATGAAATCTGGAAAGAAGCTTTCTGAGAAACTGCTTAGTGTTCCGTTAACTCATCTCACAGAGTTACATCTGTATTTCGTGGATCTCTTTGCCAGCCTTATTTCTGTGGAATCTGAGAACAGATATTTCGGATCCCTTTGAAGATTATAGGGCCAAAGGAAATATCCTCCGATAACAAAGAGAAAGAAGCTTTCTGAGAATCTTCTTTGTGTTCTGTGAAATCATCTCACAGAGTTACAGCTTTCCTCTCAAGGAGCCTTTCGCTAAGACAGTTCATGTGGAATTGGCAAAGTGATATTTGGAAGCCCATAGATGGCTATGGTGAAAAAGGAAATATCCTCAGATGAAATCTGGAAAGAAGGTTTCTGAGAAACTGCTTAGAGTTCTGTTAATTCATCTCACTGGGTTACATCTGTATTTCGTGGATCTCTTTGCTAACCTTACTTCTGTTGAATCTGAGAAGAGATATTTCGGATCCCTTTGAAGACTAAGGGCCAAAGGAAATATCCTCCGATAAGAAAGAGAAAGAAGCTTTCTGAGAAACTTCGTTGTGTTCTGTGAAATTATCTCACAGAGCTACAGCCTTCACCTCAAGGAGCCTTTCGCTAAGACAGTTCTTGTGGAATTGGCAAAGTGATATGTGGAAGCCCATAGAGGGCTATGGTGAAAAAGGAAATATCCTCAGATTAAATCTGGAAAGAAGCTTTCTGAGAAACTGCTTCGTGTTCTGTTAATTCACCTCACAGAGTTACATCTGTATTTCGTGGATCTCTTTGCTAGCCTTATTTCTGTAGAATCTGAGAACAGATATTTCGGATCCCTTTGAAGACTATAGGGCCAAAGGAAATATCCTCCGAAATGAAAGAGAAATAGCTTTCTGAGAAACTTCTTTGTGTTCTGTGAAATCATCTCACAGAGTTACAGCTTTCCCCTCAAGGAGCCTTTCGCTAAGACAGTTCTTGTGGAATTGGCAAAGTATTATTTGCAAGCCCATAGAGGGCTATGGTGAAAACGGAAATATCCTCAGATGAAATCTGGAAAGAAGCTTTCTGAGAAACTGCTTAGTGTTCTGTTAATTCACCTCACAGAGTTACATCTGTATTTCGTGATCTCTTTGCTAGCCTTATTTTTGTAGAATATGAGAAGAGATATTTCAGATCCCTATGAGACTATAGGGTCCAAGGACATATCCTCCGATATCAAAGAGAAAGAAGCTTTCTGAGAAACTTCTTTGTGTTCTGTGAAATCATCTCACAGCTTTCCCCTCAAGGAGCCTTTCGCTAAGACAGTTCATGTGGAATTGGCAAAGTGATATTTGGAAGCCCTTAGAGGGCTATGGTGAAAAAGGAAATATCCTCAGATGAAATCTGGAAAGAAGCTTTCTGAGAAACTGCTTAGTGTTCTGTTAATTCATCTCACAGAGTTACATCTGTATTTCGTGGATCTCTTTGCTAGCCTTATTTCTGTGGAATCTGAGAACAGATATTTCGGATCCCTTTGAAGACTATAGGGCCAAAGGAAATATCCTCCGATAACAAAGAGAAAGAAGCTTTCTGAGAAACTTCGCTGTGTTCTGTGAAATCATCTCACAGAGTTACAGCTTTCCCCTCAAGGAGCCTTTCGCTAAGACAGTTGTTGTGGAATTGGCAAAGTGATATTTGGAAGCCCTTAGAGGGCTATGGTGAAAAAGGAAATATCCTCAGATGAAATCTGGAAAGAAGCTTTCTGCGAAACTGCTTAGTGTTCTGTTAATTCACCTCAGAGAGTTACATCTGTATTTCGTGGATCACTTTGCTAGCCTTATATCTGTAGAATCTGAGAACAGATATTTCGGATCCCTTTGAAGACTAAGGGCCATAGAAATATCCTCCGATAACAAAGAGAAAGAAGCTTTCTGAGAAACTTCGTTGTGTTCTGTGAAATCATCTCACAGAGTTACAGCTTTCCCCTCAAGGAGCCTTTCGCTAAGACAGTTCTTGTGGAATTGGCACAGTGATATCTGGAAGCCCATAGAGGGCTATGGTGAAAAAGGAAATATCCTCAGATGAAATCTGGAAAGAAGTTTTCTGAGAAACTGCTTAGTGTTCCGTTAACTCATCTCACAGAGTTACATCTGTATTTCGTGGATCTCTTTGCCAGCCTTATTTCTGTGGAATCTGAGAACAGATATTTCGGATCCCTTTGAAGATTATAGGGCCAAAGGAAATATCCTCCGATAACAAAGAGAAAGAAGCTTTCTGAGAATCTTCTTTGTGTTCTGTGAAATCATCTCACAGAGTTACAGCTTTCCTCTCAAGGAGCCTTTCGCTAAGACAGTTCATGTGGAATTGGCAAAGTGATATTTGGAAGCCCATAGATGGCTATGGTGAAAAAGGAAATATCCTCAGATGAAATCTGGAAAGAAGGTTTCTGAGAAACTGCTTAGAGTTCTGTTAATTCATCTCACTGGGTTACATCTGTATTTCGTGGATCTCTTTGCTAGCCTTACTTCTGTTGAATCTGAGAAGAGATATTTCGGATCCCTTTGAAGACTAAGGGCCAAAGGAAATATCCTCCGATAAGAAAGAGAAAGAAGCTTTCTGAGAAACTTCGTTGTGTTCTGTGAAATCATCTCACAGAGCGACAGCTTTCACCTCAAGGAGCCTTTCGCTAAGACAGTTCTTGTGGAATTGGCAAAGTGATATGTGGAAGCCCATAGAGGGCTATGGTGAAAAAGGAAATATCCTCAGATTAAATCTGGAAAGAAGCTTTCTGAGAAACTGCTTCGTGTTCTGTTAATTCACCTCACAGAGTTACATCTGTATTTCGTGGATCTCTTTGCTAGCCTTATTTCTGTAGAATCTGAGAACAGATATTTCGGATCCCTTTGAAGACTATAGGGCCAAAGGAAATATCCTCCGAAATGAAAGAGAAATAGCTTTCTGAGAAACTTCTTTGTGTTCTGTGAAATCATCTCACAGAGTTACAGCTTTCCCCTCAAGGAGCCTTTCGCTAAGACAGTTCTTGTGGAATTGGCAAAGTATTATTTGCAAGCCCATAGAGGGCTATGGTGAAAAAGGAAATATCCTCAGATGAAATCTGGAAAGAAGCTTTCTGAGAAACTGCTTAGTGTTCTGTTAATTCACCTCACAGAGTTACATCTGTATTTCGTGGATCTCTTTGCTAGCCTTATTTCTGTAGAATCTGAGAACAGATATTTCGGATCCCTTTGAAGACTAAGGGCCAAAGAAATATCCTCCGATAACAAAGAGAAAGAAGCTTTCTGAGAAACTTCGTTGTGTTCTGTGAAATCATCTCACAGAGTTTCAGCTTTCCCCTCAAGGAGCCTTTCGCTAAGACAGTTCTTGTGGAATTGGCAAAGTGATATCTGGAAGCCCATAGAGGGCTATGGTGTAAAAGGAAATATCCTCAGATGAAATCTGGAAAGAAGCTTTCTGAGAAACTGCTTAGTGTTCTGTTAATTCAACTCACAGAGTTACATCTGTATTTCGTGGATCTCTTTGCTAGCCTTATTTCTGTAGAATCTGAGAACAGATATTTCGGATCTCTTTGAAGACTAAGGGCCAAAGAAATATCCTCCGATAACAAGAGAAAGAAGCTTTCTGAGAAACTTCGTTGTGTTCTGTGAAATCATCTTGCAGAGTTGCAGCTTTCCCCTCAAGGAGCCTTTCGCTAAGACTGTTCTTGTGGAATTGGCAAAGTGATATCTGGAAGCCCATAGAGGGCTATGGTGAAAAAGGAAATATCCTCAGATTAAATCTGGAAAGAAGCTTTCTGAGAAACTGCTTAGTGTTCTGTTAATTCACCTCACAGAGTTACATCTGTATTTCGTGGATCTCTTTGCTAGCCTTATTTCTGTAGAATCTGAGAACAGATATTTCGGATCCCTTTGAAGACTATAGGGCCAAAGGAAATATCCTCCGATATCAAAGAGAAATAAGCTTTCTGAGAAACTTCTTTGTGTTCTGTGAAATCATCTCACAGAGTTACAGCTTTCCCCTCAAGGAGCCTTTCGCTAAGACAGTTCTTGTGGAATTGGCAAAGTGATATTTGGAAGCCCATAGAGGGCTATGGTGAAAAGGGAAATATCCTGAGATGAAATCTGGTAAGAAGCTTTCTGAGAAACTGCTTAGTGTTCTGTTAATTCATCTCACAGAGTTACATCTGTATTTCGTGGATCTCTTTGCTAGCCTTATTTCTGTGGAATCTGAGAACAGATATTTCGGATCCCTTTGAAGACTATAGGGCCAAAGAAAATATCCTCCCATAACAAAGAGAAGGAAGCTTTCTGAGAAACTTGGTTGTGTTCTGTGAAATCATCTCACAGAGTTACAGCTTTCCCCTCAAGGAGCCTTTCGCTAAGACAGTTCTTGTGGAATTGGCAAAGTATTATTTGCAAGCCCATAGAGGGCTATGGTGAAAAAGGAAATATCCTCAGATGAAATCTGGAAAGAAGCTTTCTGAGAAACTGCTTAGTGTTCTGTTAATTCACCTCACAGAGTTACATCTGTATTTCGTGGATCTCTTTGCTAGCCTTATTTCTGTAGAATCTGAGAACAGATATTTCGGATCACTTTGAAGACTAAGGGCCAAAGAAATATCCTCCGATTACAAAGAGAAAGAAGCTTTCTGAGAAACTTCGTTGTGTTCTGTGAAATCATCTCACAGAGTTGCAGCTTTCCCCTCAAGGAGCCTTTCGCTAAGACAGTTCTTGTGGAATTGGCAAAGTGATATCTGGAAGCCCATAGAGGGCTATGGTGAAAAAGGAAATATCCTCAGATGAAATCTGGAAAGAAGCTTTCTGAGAAACTGCTTAGTGTTCCGTTAACTCATCTCACAGAGTTACATCTGTATTTCGTGGATCTCTTTGCCAGCCTTATTTCTGTGGAATCTGAGAACAGATATTTCGGATCCCTTTGAAGATTATAGGGCCAAAGGAAATATCCTCCGATAACAAAGAGAAAGAAGCTTTCTGAGAAATTTCGCTGTGTTCTGTGAAATCATCTCACAGAGTTACAGCTTTCCCCTCAAGGAGCCTTTCGCTAAGACAGTTCTTGTGGAATTTGCAAAGTGATATTTGGAAGCCCTTAGAGGGCTATGGTGAAAAAGGAAATATCCTCAGATGAAATCTGGAAAGAAGCTTTCTGAGAAACTGCTTAGTGTTCTGTTAATTCACCTCACAGAGTTACATCTGTATTTCGTGGATCTCTTTGCTAGCCTTATTTTTGTAGAATCTGAGAAGAGATATTTCAGATCCCTATGAGACTATAGGGTCCAAGGAAATATCCTCCGATATCAAACAGAAAGAAGCTTTCTGAGAAACTTCTTTGTGTTCTGTGAAATCATCTCACAGCTTTCCCCTCAAGGAGCCTTTCGCTAAGACAGTTCATGTGGAATTGGCAAAGTGATATTTGGAAGCCCTTAGAGGGCTATGGTGAAAAAGGAAATATCCTCAGATGAAATCTGGAAAGAAGCTTTCTGAGAAACTGCTTAGTGTTCTGTTAATTCATCTCACAGAGTTACATCTGTATTTCGTAGATCTCTTTGCTAGCCTTATTTCTGTGGAATCTGAGAACAGATATTTCGGATCCCTTTGAAGACTATAGGGCCAAAGGAAATATCCTCCGATAACAAAGAGAAAGAAGCTTTCTGAGAAACTTCGCTGTGTTCTGTGAAATCATCTCACAGAGTTCCAGCTTTCCCCTCAAGGAGCCTTTCGCTAAGACAGTTGTTGTGGAATTGGCAAAGTGATATTTGGAAGCCCTTAGAGGGCTATGGTGAAAAAGGAAATATCCTCAGATGAAATCTGGAAAGAAGCTTTCTGCGAAACTGCTTAGTGTTCTGTTAATTCACCTCACAGAGTTACATCTGTATTTCGTGGATCTCTTTGCTAGCCTTATATCTGTAGAATCTGAGAACAGATATTTCGGATCCCTTTGAAGACTAAGGGCCATAGAAATATCCTCCGATAACAAAGAGAAAGAAGCTTTCTGAGAAACTTCGTTGTGTTCTGTGAAATCATCTCACAGAGTTGCAGCTTTCCCCTCAAGGAGCCTTTCGCTAAGACAGTTCTTGTGGAATTGGCACAGTGATATCTGGAAGCCCATAGAGGGCTATGGTGAAAAAGGAAATATCCTCAGATGAAATCTGGAAAGAAGCTTTCTGAGAAACTGCTTAGTGTTCCGTTAACTCATCTCACAGAGTTACATCTGTATTTCGTGGATCTCTTTGCCAGCCTTATTTCTGTGGAATCTGAGAACAGATATTTCAGATCCCTTTGAAGATTATAGGGCCAAAGGAAATATCCTCCGATAACAAAGAGAAAGAAGCTTTCTGAGAATCTTCTTTGTGTTCTGTGAAATCATCTCACAGAGTTACAGCTTTCCTCTCAAGGAGCCTTTCGCTAAGACAGTTCATGTGGAATTGGCAAAGTGATATTTGGAAGCCCATAGATGGCTATGGTGAAAAAGGAAATATCCTCAGATGAAATCTGGAAAGAAGGTTTCTGAGAAACTGCTTAGAGTTCTGTTAATTCATCTCACTGGGTTACATCTGTATTTCGTGGATCTCTTTGCTAGCCTTACTTCTGTTGAATCTGAGAAGAGATATTTCGGATCCCTTTGAAGACTAAGGGCCAAAGGAAATATCCTACGATAAGAAAGAGAAAGAAGCTTTCTGAGAAACTTCGTTGTGTCCTGTGAAATCATCTCACAGAGCGACAGCTTTCACCTCAAGGAGCCTTTCGCTAAGACAGTTCTTGTGGAATTGGCAAAGTGATATGTGGAAGCCCATAGAGGGCTATGGTGAAAAAGGAAATATCCTCAGATGAAATCTGGAAAGAAGCTTTCTGAGAAACTGCTTCGTGTTCTGTTAATTCACCTCACAGAGTTACATCTGTATTTCGTGGATCTCTTTGCTAGCCTTATTTCTGTAGAATCTGAGAACAGATATTTCGGATCCCTTTGAAGACTATAGGGCCAAAGGAAATATCCTCCGAAATGAAAGAGAAATAGCTTTCTGAGAAACTTCTTTGTGTTCTGTGAAATCATCTCACAGAGTTACAGCTTTCCCCTCAAGGAGCCTTTCGCTAAGACAGTTCTTGTGGAATTGGCAAAGTATTATTTGCAAGCCCATAGAGGGCTATGGTGAAAAAGGAAATATCCTCAGATGAAATCTGGAAAGAAGCTTTCTGAGAAACTGCTTAGTGTTCTGTTAATTCACCTCACAGAGTTACATCTGTATTTCTTGGATCTCTTTGCTAGCCTTATTTCTGTAGAATCTGAGAACAGATATTTCGGATCCCTTTGAAGACTAAGGGCCAAAGAAATATCCTCCGATAACAAAGAGAAAGAAGCTTTCTGAGAAACTTCGTTGTGTTCTGTGAAATCATCTCACAGAGTTGCAGCTTTCCCCTCAAGGAGCCTTTCGCTAAGACAGTTCTTGTGGAATTGGCACAGTGATATCTGGAAGCCCATAGAGGGCTATGGTGAAAAAGGAAATATCCTCAGATGAAATCTGGAAAGAAGTTTTCTGAGAAACTGCTTAGTGTTCCGTTAACTCATCTCACAGAGTTACATCTGTATTTCGTGGATCTCTTTGCCAGCCTTATTTCTGTGGAATCTGAGAACAGATATTTCGGATCCCTTTGAAGATTATAGGGCCAAAGGAAATATCCTCCGATAACAAAGAGAAAGAAGCTTTCTGAGAATCTTCTTTGTGTTCTGTGAAATCATCTCACAGAGTTACAGCTTTCCTCTCAAGGAGCCTTTCGCTAAGACAGTTCTTGTGGAATTGGCAAAGTATTATTTGCAAGCCCATAGAGGGCTATGGTGAAAAAACAAATATCCTCAAATGAAATCTGGAAAGAAGCTTTCTGAGAAACTGCTTAGTGTTCTGTTAATTCATCTCACAGAGTTACATCTGTATTTCGTGGATCTCTTTGCTAGCCTTATTTCTGTGGAATCTGAGAACAGATATTTCAGATCCCTTTGATGACTATAGGGCCAAAGGAAATATCCTCTGATAACAAAGAGAAAGAAGCTTTCTGAGAAACTTCGTTGTGTTCTGTGAAATCATCTCACAGAGTTACAGCTTTCCCCTCAAGGAGCCTTTGGCTAAGTCAGTTCTTTTTGAATTGGCAAAGGGATATTTGGAAGCCCATAGAGGGCTATGGTGAAAAAGGAAATATCCTCAGAGGAAATCTAGAAAGAAGCTTTCTGAGAATCTGCTTAGTGTTCTGTTAATTCATCTCACAGAGTTACATCTGTATTTCGTGGATCTCTTTGCTAGCCTTATTTCTGTGCAATCTGAGAACAGATATTTCGGATCCCTTTGAAGACTATACGGCCAAAGGAAATATCCTCTGATAACAAAGAGAAAGAATCTTTCTGAGAAACTTCGTTGTGTTCTCTGAAATCATCTCACAGAGTTGCAGCTTTCCCCTCAAGGAGCCTTTCGCTAAGACAGTTCTTGTGGAATTGGCAAAGTGATATCTGGAAGCCCATAGAGGTCTATGGTGAAAAAGGAAATATCCTCAGATGAAATCTGGAAAGGAGCTTTCTGAGAAACTGCTTAGTGTTCCGTTAACTCATCTCACAGAGTTACATCTGTATTTCGTGGATCTCTTTGCCAGCCTTATTTCTGTGGAATCTGAGAACAGATATTTCGGATCCCTTTGAAGATTATAGGGCCAAAGGAAATATCCTCTGATAACAAAGAGAAAGAAGCTTCCTGAGAAACTTCGCTGTGTTCTGTGAAATCATCTCACAGAGTTACAGCTTTCCCCTCAAGGAGCCTTTCGCTAAGACAGTTCTTGTGGAATTGGCAAAGTGAAATTTGGAAGCCCTTAGAGGGCTATGGTGAAAAAGGAAATATCCTCAGATGAAATCTGGAAAGAAGCTTTCTGAGAAACTTAGTGTTCTGTTAATTCACCTCACAGAGTTACATCTGTATTTCGTGGATCTCTTTGCTAGCCTTATTTCTGTAGAATCTGAGAACAGATATTTCGGATCCCTTTGAAGACTAAAGGGCCAAAGGAAATATCCTCCGATAACAAAGAGAAAGAAGCTTTCTGAGAAACTTTTTTGTGTTCTGTGAAATCATCTCACAGAGTTACAGCTTTCCCCTCAAGGAGCCTTTCGCTAAGACAGTTCATGTGGAATTGGCAAAGTGATATTTGGAAGCCCATAGAGGGCTACGGTGAAAAAGGAAATATCCTCAGATGAAATCTGGAAAGATGCTTTCTGAGAAACTGCTTAGAGTTCTGTTAATTCATCTCACAGGGTTACATCTGTATTTCGTGGATCTCTTTGCTAGCCTTACTTCTGTTGAATCTGAGAACAGATATTTCGGATCCCTTTGAAGACTATAGGGCCAAAGGAAATATCCTCCGATAACAAACAGAAAGAAGCTTTCTGAGAAACTTCGTTGTGTTCTGTGAAATCATCTCACAGAGTTACAGCTTTCCCCTCAAGGAGCCTTTCGCTAAGACAGTTCTTGTGTAATTGGCAAAGTGATATTTGTAAGCCCATACAGGGCTATGGTGTAAAAGGAAATATCCTCAGATGAAATCTGGAAAGAAGCTTTCTGAGAAACTGCTTAGTGTTCTGTTAATTCAACTCACAGATTTACATCTGTATTTCGTGGATTTCTTTGCTAGCCTTATTTCTGTAGAATCTGAGAACAGATATTTCGGATCTCTTTGAAGACTAAGGGCCAAAGAAATATCGTCCGATAACAAGAGAAAGAAGCTTTCTGAGAAACTTCGTTGTGTTCTGTGAAATCATCTCGCAGAGTTGCAGCTTTCCCCTCAAGGAGCCTTTCGCTAAGACAGTTCTTGTGGAATTGGCAAAGTGATATTAGGAAGCCCCTAGAAGGCTATGGTGAAAAAAGAAATATCCTCAAATGAAATCTGGAAAGAAGCTTCTGAGAAACTGCTTAGTGTTCTGTTAATTCATCTCACAGAGTTACATCTGTATTTCGTGGATCTCTTTGCTAGCCTTATTTCTGTGGAATCTGAGAACAGATATTTCAGATCCCTTTGATGACTGTAGGGCCAAAGGAAATATCCTCTGATAACAAAGAGAAAGAAGCTTTCTGAGAAACTTCGTTGTGTTCTGTGAAATCATCTCACAGAGTTACAGCTTTCCCCTCAAGGAGCCTTTCGCTAAGACAGTTCTTTTTGAATTGGCAAAGTGATATTTGGAAGCCCATAGAGGGCTATGGTGAAAAAGGAAATATCCTCAGAGGAAATCTAGAAAGAAGCTTTCTGAGAAACTGCTTAGTGTTCTGTTAATTCATCTCACAGAGTTACATCTGTATTTCGTGGATCTCTTTGCTAGCCTTATTTCTGTGGAATCTGAGAGCAGATATTTCGGATCCCTTTGAAGACTGTACGGCCAAAGGAAATATCCTCCAATAACAAAGAGAAAGAAGCTTTCTGAGAAACTTCGTTGTGTTCTGTGAAATCATCTCACAGAGTTGCAGCTTTCCCCTCAAGGAGCCTTTCGCTAAGACAGTTCTTGTGGAATTGGCAAAGTGATATTTGGAAGCCCATAGAGGGCTATGGTGAAAAAGGAAATATCCTGAGATGAAATCTGGTAAGAAGCTTTCTGAGAAACTGCTTAGTGTTCTGTTAATTCATCTCACAGAGTTACATCTGTATTTCGTGGATCTCTTTGCTAGCCTTATTTCTGTGGAATCTGAGAACAGATATTTCGGATCCCTTTGAAGACTATAGGGCCAAAGGAAATATCCTCCGATAACAAAGAGAAAGAAGCTTTCTGAGAAACTTGGTTGTGTTCTGTGAAATCATCTCACAGAGTTACAGCTTTCCCCTCAAGGAGCCTTTCGCTAAGACAGTTCTCGTGGAATTGGCAAAGTATTATTTGGAAGCCCATAGAGGGCTATGGTGAAAAAGGAAATATCCTCAGATGAAATCTTGAAAGAAGCTTTCTGAGAAACTGCATAGTGTTCTGTTAATTCACCTCACAGGGTTACATCTGTATTTCGTGGATCTCTTTGCTAGCCTTATTTCTGTAGAATCTGAGAACAGATATTTCGGATCCCTTTGAAGACTAAGGGCCAAAGAAATGTCCTCCGATAACAAAGAGAAAGAGGCTTTCTGAGAAACTTCGTTGTGTTCTGTGAAATCATCTCACAGAGTTGCAGCTTTCCCCTCAAGGAGCCTTTCGCTAAGACAGTTCTTGTGGAATTGGCAAAATGATATTTCGAAGCCCATAGAGGGCGATGGTGAAAAAGGAAATATCCTCAGATGAAATCTGGAAAGAAGCTTTCTGAGAAACTGCTTAGTGTTCTGTTAATTCACCTCACAGAGTTACATCTGTATTTCGTGGATCTCTTTGCTAGCCTTATTTCTGTGGAATCTGAGAACAGATATTTCGGATCCCTTTGAAGACTATAGGGCCAAAGGAAATATCCTCCGATAACAAAGAGAAAGAAGCTTTCTGAGAAACTTCGTTGTGTTCTGTGAAATCATCTCATAGAGTTACAGCTTTCCCCTCAAGGAGCCTTTCGCTAAGACAGTTCTTGTGGAATTGGCAAAGTGATATTTGTAAGCCCATAGAGGGCTATGGTGACAAAGGAAATATCCTCAGATGAAATCTGGAAAGAAGCTTTCTGAGAAACTGCTTAGTGTTCTGTTAATTCACCTCACAGAGTTACATCTGTATTTCGTGGATCTCTTTGCTAGCCTTATTACTGTAGAATCTAAGAAAAGATATTTCGGATCCCTTTGAAGACTAAAGGGAAAAATAAATATCCAATGATAACAAAGAGAAAGAAGCTTTCTGAGAAACTTCTTTGTGTTCTGTGAAATCATCTCACAGAGTTACAGCTTTCCCCTCAAGGAGCCTTTCGCTAAGACAGTTCATGTGGAATTGGCAAAGTGATATTTGGAAGCCCATAGAGGGCTATGGTGAAAAAGGAAATATCCTCAGATGAAATCTGGAAAGAAGCTTTCTGAGAAACTGCTTAGTGTTCTGTTAATTCACCTCACAGAGTTACATCTGTTTTCGTGGATCTCTTTGCTACCCTTATTTCTGTAGAATCTGAGAACAGATATTTCAGATCCCTTTGAGACTATAGGGCCAAAGGAAATATCCTCCGATATCAAAGAGAAAGAAGCTTTCTGAGAAACTTCTTTGTGTTCTGTGAAATCATCTCAGAGAGTTACAGCTTTCCCCTCAAGGAGCCTTTCATTAAGACAGTTCTTGTGGAATTGGCAAAGTGATATTTGGAAGCCCATAGAGGGCTATGGTGAAAAAGGAAATATCCTCAGATGAAATCTGGAAAGAAGATTTCTGAGAAACTGCTTAGTGTTCTGTTAATTCATCTCACAGAGTTACATCTGTATTTCGTGGATCTCTTTGCTAGCCTTATTTCTGTGGAATCTGAGAACAGATATTTCGGATCCCTTTGTAGACTATAGGGCCAAAGGAAATATCCGCCGATAACAAAGAGAAAGAAGCTTTCTGAGAAACTTCGCTGTGTTCTGTGAAATCATCTCACAGAGTTACAGCTTTCCCCTCAAGGAGCCTTTCGCTAAGACAGTTCTTGTGGAATTGGCAAAGTGATATTTGGAAGCCCTTAGTGGGCTATGGTGAAAAAAGAAATATCCTCAGATGAAATCTGGAAAGAAGCTTTCTGAGAAACTGCTTAGTGTTCTGTTAATTCACCTCACAGAGTTACATCTGTATTTCGTGGATCTCTTTGCTAGCCTTATTTCTGTAGAATCTGAGAACAGATATTTCGGATCCCTTTGAAGACTAAGGGCCAAAGAAATATCCTCCGATAACAAAGAGAAAGAAGCTTTCTGAGAAACTTCGTTGTGTTCTGTGAAATCATCTCACAGAGTTGCAGCTTTCCCCTCAAGGAGCCATTCGCTAAGACAGTTCTTGTGGAATTGGCAAAGTGATATCTGGAAGCCCATATAGGGCTATGGTGAAAAAGGAAATATCCTCAGATGAAATCTGGAAAGAAGCTTTCTGAGAAACTGCTTAGTGTTCCGTTAACTCATCTCACAGAGTTACATCTGTATTTCATGGATCTCTTTGCTAGCCTTATTTCTGTGGAATCTGAGAACAGATATTTCGGATCCCTTTGAAGACTATAGGGCCAAAGGAAATATCCTCCGATAACAAAGAGAAAGAATCTTTCTGAGAAACTTCTTTGTGTTCTGTGAAATCATCTCACAGAGTTACAGCTTTTCCCTCTAGAAGCCTTTCGCTAAGACAGTTCTTGTGGAATTGGCATAGTGATATTAGGAAGCCCATAGAAGGCTATGGTGAAAAAAGAAATATCCTCAAATGAAATCTGGAAAGAAGCTTTCTGAGAAACTGCTTAGTGTTCTGTTAATTCATCTCACAGAGTTACATCTGTATTTCGTGGATCTCTTTGCTAGCCTTATTTCTGTGGAATCTGAGAACAGATATTTCAGATCCCTTTGAAGACTATAGGGCCAAAGGAAATATCCTCCGATAACAAAGAGAAAGAAGCTTTCTGAGAAACTTCGTTGTGTTCTGTGAAATCATCTCACGGAGTTACAGCTTTCCCGTCACGGAGCCTTTCGCTAAGACAGTTCTTTTGGAATTGGGAAAGTGATATTTGGAAGCCCATAGAGGGCTATGGTGAAAAAGGAAATATCCTCAGAGGAAATCTAGAAAGAAGCTTTCTGAGAAACTGCGTAGTGTTCTGTTAATTCATCTCACAGAGTTACATCTGTATTTCGTGGATCTCTTTGCTAGCCTTATTTCTGTGGAATCTGAAAACAGATATTTCGGATCCCTTTGAAGACTATACGGCCAAAGGAAATATCTTCCGATAACAAAGAGAAAGAAGCTTTCTGAGAAACTTCTTTGTGTTCTGTGAAATCATCTCACAGAGTTGCAGCTTTTCCCTCAAGGAGCCTTTCGCTACGACAGTTCTTGTGGAATTGGCAAAGTGATATTTCGAAGCCCATAGAGGGCTATGGTGAAAAAGGAAATATCCTCAGATGAAATCTGGAAAGAAGCTTTCCGAGAAACTGCTTAGTGTTCTGTTAATTCATCTCACAGAGTTACATCTGTATTTCGTGGATCTCTTTGCTAGCCTTATTTCTGTGGAATCTGAGAACAGATATTTCGGATCCCTTTGGAGACTATAGGGCCAAAGGAAATATCCTCCGATAACAAAGAGAAAGAAGCTTTCTGAGAAACTTCGTTGTGTTCTGTGAAATCACCTGACAGAGTTACAGCTTTCCCCTCAAAGAGCCTTTCGCTAAGACAGTTCTTGTGGAACTGGCAAAGTGATATTTGTAAGCCCATAGAGGGCTATGGTGAAAAAGGAAATATCCTCAGATGAAATCTGGAAAGAAGCTTTCTGAGAAACTGCTTAGTGTTCTGTTAATTCATCTCACAGAGTTACATCTGTATTTCGTGGATCTCTTTGCTAGCCTTATTTCTGTGGAATCTGAGAACAGATATTTCAGATCCCTTTGATGACTATAGGGCCAAAGGAAATATCCTCTGATAACAAAGAGAAAGAAGCTTTCTGAGAAACTTCGTTGTGTTCTGTGAAATCATCTCACAGAGTTACAGCTTTCCCCTCAAGGAGCCTTTCGCTAAGACAGTTCTTTTTGAATTGGCAAAGTGATATTTGGAAGCCCATAGAGGGCTATGGTGAAAAAGGAAATATCCTCAGAGGAAATCTAGAAAGAAGCTTTCTGAGAAACTGCTTAGTGTTCTGTTAATTCATCTTACAGAGTTACATCTGTATTTCGTGGATCTCTTTGCTAGCCTTATTTCTGTGGAATCTGAGAACAGATATTTCGGATCCCTTTGAAGACTATACGGCCAAAGGAAATATCTCTGATAACAAAGAGAAAGAAGCTTTCTGAGAAACTTCGTTGTGTTCTGTGAAATCATCTCACAGAGTTGCAGCTTTCCCCTCAAGGAGCCTTTCGCTAAGACAGTTCTTGTGGAATTGGCAATGTGATATTTCGTAGCCCATAGAGGGCGATGGTGAAAAAGGAAATATCCTCAGATGAAATCTGGAAAGAAGCTTTCTGAGAAACTGCTTAGTGTTCTGTTAATTCACCTCACAGAGTTACATCTGTATTTCGTGGATCTCTTTGCTAGCCTTATTTCTGTGGAATCTGAGAACAGATATTTCGGATCCCTTTGAAGACTATAGGGCCAAAGGAAATATCCTCCGATAACAAAGAGAAAGAAGCTTTCTGAGAAACTTCTTTGTGTTCTGTGAAATCATCTGACAGAGTTACAGCTTTCCCCTCAAGGAGCCTTTCGCTAAGACAGTTCTTGTGGAATTGGCAAAGTGATATTTGTAAGCCCATAGATGGCTATGGTGACAAAGGAAATATCCTCAGATGAAATCTGGAAAGAAGCTTTCTGAGAAACTGCTTAGTGTTTTGTTAATTCACCTCACAGAGTTACATCTGTATTTCGTGGATTTCTTTGCTAGCCTTATTACTGTAGAATCTGAGAACAGATATTTCGGATCCCTTTGAAGACTATAGGGCCAAAGGAAATATCCTACGATAACAAAGAGAAAGAAGCTTTCTGAGAAACTTCTTTGTGTTCTGTGAAATCATCTCACAGAGTTACAGCTTTCCCCTCAGGGAGCCTTTCGCTAAGACAGTTCATGTGGAATTGGCAAAGTGATATTTGGAAGCCCATAGAGGGCTATGGTGAAAAAGGAAATATCCTCAGATGAAATCTGAAAAGAAGCTTTCTGAGAAACTGCTTAGTGTTCTGTTAATTCACCTCACAGAGTTACATCTGTTTTCGTGGATCTCTTTGCTACCCTTATTTCTGTAGAATCTGAGAACAGATATTTCAGATCCCTTTGAGACTGTAGGGCCAAAGGAAATATCCTCCGATATCAAAGAGAAAGAAGCTTTCTGAGAAACTTCTTTGTGTTCTGTGAAATCATCTCACAGAGTTACAGCTTTCCCCTCAAGGAGCCTTTCGCTAAGACAGTTCTTGTGGAATTGGCAAAGTGATATTTGGAAGCCCATAGAGGGCTATGGTGAAAAAGGAAATATCCTCAGATGAAATCTGGAAAGAAGCTTTCTGAGAAACTGCTTAGTGTTCTGTTAATTCATCTCACAGAGTTACATCTGTATTTCGTGGATCTCTTTGCTAGCCTTATTTCTGTGGAATCTGAGAACAGATATTTCGGATCCCTTTGAAGACTAAAGGGCCAAAGGAAATATCCTCCGATAACAAAGAGAAAGAAGCTTTCTGAGAAACTTCTTTGTGTTCTGTGAAATCATCTCACAGAGTTACAGCTTTCCCCTCAAGGAGCCTTTCGCTAAGATAGTTCATGTGGAATTGGCAAAGTGATATTTGGAAGCCCATAGAGGGCTAGGGTGAAAAAGGAAATATCCTCAGATGAAATCTGGAAAGAAGCTTTCTGAGAAACTGCTTAGTGTTCTTTTAATTCATCTCACTGGGTTACATCTGTATTTCGTGGATCTCTTTGCTAGCCTTATTTCTGTTGAATCTGAGAACAGATATTTCTGATCCCTTTGAAGACTGTAGGGCCAAAGGAAATATCCTCCGATAACAAAGAGAAAGAAGCTTTCTGAGAAACTTCTTTGTGTTCTGTGAAATCATCTCACAGAGCTACAGCTTTCCCCTCAAGGAGCCTTTCGCTAAGACAGTTCTTGTGGAATTGGCAAAGTGATATTTGGAAGCCCATAGAGGGCTACGGTGAAAAAGGAAATATCCTCAGATGAAATCTGGAAAGAAGCTTTCTGAGAAACTGCCTAGTGTTCTGTTAATTCAACTCACAGAGTTACATCTGTATTTCATGGATCTCTTTGCTAGCCTTATTTCTGTGGAATCTGAGAACAGATATTTCGGATCCCTTTGAAGACTATAGGGCCAAAGGAAATATCCTCCGATAACAAAGAGAAAGAATCTTTCTGAGAAACTTCTTTGTGTTCTGTGAAATCATCTCACAGAGTTACAGCTTTCCCCTCTAGAAGCCTTTCGCTAAGACAGTTCTTGTGGAATTGGCATAGTGATATTAGGAAGCCCATAGAAGGCTATGGTGAAAAAAGAAATATCCTCAAATGAAATCTGGAAAGAAGCTTTCTGAGAAACTGCTTAGTGTTCTGTTAATTCATCTCACAGAGTTACATCTGTATTTCGTGGATCTCTTTGCTAGCCTTATTTCTGTGGAATCTGAGAACAGATATTTCAGATCCCTTTGAAGACTATAGGGCCAAAGGAAATATCCTCCGATAACAAAGAGAAAGAAGCTTTCTGAGAAACTTCGTTGTGTTCTGTGAAATCATCTCACGGAGTTACAGCTTTCCCGTCACGGAGCCTTTCGCTAAGACAGTTCTTTTGGAATTGGCAAAGTGATATTTGGAAGCCCATAGAGGGCTATGGTGAAAAAGGAAATATCCTCAGAGGAAATCTAGAAAGAAGCTTTCTGAGAAACTGCTTAGTGTTCTGTTAATTCATCTCACAGAGCTACATCTGTATTTCGTGGATCTCTTTGCTAGCCTTATTTCTGTGGAATCTGCGAACAGATATTTCGGATCCCTATGAAGACTATAGGGCCAAAGGAAATATCCTCCGATAACAAAGAGAAAGAAGCTTTCTGAGAAACTTCTTTGTGTTCTGTGAAATCATCTGACAGAGTTACAGCTTTCCCCTCAAGAAGCCTTTCGCTAAGACAGTTCTTGTGGAATTGGCAAAGTGATATTTGGAAGCCCTTAGAGGGCTATGGTGAAAAAGGAAATATCCTCAGATGAAATCTGGAAAGAAGCTTTCTGAGAAACTGCTTAGTGTTCTGTTAATTCACCTCACAGAGTTACATCTGTATTTCGTGGATCTCTTTGCTAGCCTTATTTCTGTAGAATTTGAGAACAGATATTTCGGATCCCTTTGAAGACTAAAGGGCCAAAGGAAATATCCTCCGATAACAAAGAGAAAGAAGCTTTCTGAGAAACTTCTTTGTGTTCTGTGAAATCATCTCACAGAGTTACAGCTTTCCTCTCAAGGAGCCTTTCGCTAAGACAGTTCATGTGGAATTGGCAAAGTGATATTTGGAAGCCCATAGAGGGCTATGGTGAATAAGGAAATATCCTCAGATGAAATCTGGAAAGAAGCTTTCTGAGAAACTGCTTAGAGTTCTGTTAATTCATCTCACAGGGTTACATCTGTATTTCGTGGATCTCTTTGCTAGCCTTACTTCTGTTGAATTTGAGAACAGATATTTCGGATCCCTTTGAAGACTATAGGGCCAAAGGAAATATCCTCCGATAACAAAGAGAAAGAAGCTTTCTGAGAAACTTCGTTGTGTTCTGTGAAATCATCTCACAGAGCTACAGCTTTCCCCTCAAGGAGCCTTTCGCTAAGACAGTTCTTGTGTAATTGGCAAAGTGATATTTGTAAGCCCATAGAGGGCTATGGTGTAAAAAGAAATATCCTCAGATGAAATCTGGAAAGAATCTTTCTGAGAAACTGCTTAGTGTTCTGTTAATTCACCTCACAGAGTTACATCTGTATTTCGTGGATCTCTTTGCTAGCCTTATTTCTGTAGAATCTGAGAACAGATATTTCGGATCTCTTTGAAGACTAAGGGCCAAAGAAATATCCTCCGATAACAAGAGAAAGAAGCTTTCTGAGAAACTTCATTGTGTTCTGTGAAATCACCTCGCAGAGTTGCAGCTTTCCCCTCAAGGAGCCTTTCGTTAAGACAGTTCTTGTGGAATTGGCAAAGTGATATCTGGAAGCCCATAGAGGGCTATGGTGAAAAAGGAAATATCCTCAGATGAAATCTGGAAAGAAGCTTTCTAGGAAACTGCTTAGTGTTCTGTTAATTCACCTCACAGAGTTACATCTGTATTTCGTGGATCTCTTTTCTAGCCTTATTTCTGTAGAATCTGAGAACAGATATTTCGGATCCCTTTGAAGACTATACGGCCAAAGGAAATATAGTCCGATATCAAAGAGAAAGAAGCTTTCTGAGAAACTTCTTTGTGTTCTGTGAAATCATCTCACAGAGTTACAGCTTTCCCCTCAAGGATCCTTTCGCTAAGACAGTTCTTGTGGAATTGGCAAGTGATATTTGGAAGCCCATAGAGGGCTATGGTGAAAAAGGAAATATCGTGAGATGAAATCTGGTAAGAAGCTTTCTGAGAAACTGCTTAGTGTTCTGTTAATTCATCTCACAGAGTTACATCTGTATTTCGTGGATCTCTTTGCTAGCCTTATTTCTGTTGAATCTGAGAACAGATATTTCGGATCCCTTTGAAGATTATCGGGCCAAAGGAAATATCCTCCGATAACAAAGAGAAAGAAGCTTTCTGAGAAACTTCGTTGTGTTCTGTGAAATCATCTGACAGAGTTACAGCTTTCCCCTCAAGGAGCCTTTCGCTAAGACAGTTCTTGTGGAATTGGCAAAGTGATATTTGTAAGCCCATAGAGGGCTATGGTGACAAAGGAAATATCCTCAGATGAAATCTGGAAAGAAGCTTTCTGAGAAACTGCTTAGTGTTCTGTTAATTCACCTCACAGAGTTACATCTGTATTTCGTGGATCTCTTTGCTAGCCTTATTACTGTAGAATCTGAGAACAGATATTTCGGATCCCATTGAAGACTAAAGGACCAAAGGAAATATCCTACGATAACAAAGAGAAAGAAGCTTTCTGAGAAACTTCTTTGTGTTCTGTGAAATCATCTCACAGACTTACAGCTTTCCCCTCAAGGAGCCTTTCGCTAAGACAGTTCATGTGGAATTGGCAAAGTGATATTTGGAAGCCCATAGAGGGCTATGGTGAAAAAGGAAATATCCTCAGATGAAATCTGGAAAGAAGCTTTCTGTGAAACCGCTTAGTGTTCTGTTAATTCAACTCACAGAGTTAAATCTGTATTTCGTGGATCTCTTTGCTAGCCTTATTTCTGTGGAATCTGAGAACAGATATTTCGGATCCCTTTGAAGACTAAAGGGCCAAAGGAAATATCCTCCGATAACAAAGAGAAAGAAGCTTTCTGAGAAACCTCGCTGTGTTCTGTGAAATCATCTCACAGAGTTACAGCTTACCCCTCAAGGAGCCTTTCGCTAAGACAGTTCTTGTGGAATTGGCAAAGTGATATTTGGAAGCCCTTAGAGGGCTATGGTGAGAAAGGAAATATCCTCAGATGAAATCTGGAAAGAAGCTTTCTGAGAAACTGCTTAGTGTTCTGTTAATTCACCTCACAGAGTTACATCTGTATTTCGTGGATCTCTTTGCTAGCCTTATTTCTGTAGAATCTGAGAACAGATATTTCGGATCCCTTTGAAGACTAAAGGGCCAAAGGAAATATCCTCCGATAACAAAGAGAAAGAAGCTTTCTGAGAAACCTCTTTGTGTTCTGTGAAATCATCTCACAGAGTTACAGCTTTCCTCTCAAGGAACCTTTCGCTAAGACAGTTCATGTGGAATTGGCAAAGTGATATTTGGAAGCCCATAGAGGGCTATGGCGAAAAAGGAAATATCCTCAGATGAAATCTGGAAAGAAGCTTTCTGAGAAACTGCTTAGAGTTCTGTTAATTCATCTCACAGGGTTACATCTGTATTTCGTGGATCTCTTTGCTAGCATTACTTCTGTTGAATTTGAGAAGAGATATTTCGGATCCCTTTGAAGACTATAGGGCCAAAGGAAATATCCTCCGATAACAAAGAGAAAGAAGCTTTCTGAGAAACTTCGTTGTGTTCTGTGAAATCATCTCACAGAGCTACAGCTTTCCCCTCAAGGAGCCTTTCGCTAAGACAGTTCTTGTGTAATTGGCAAAGTGATATTTGTAAGCCCATAGAGGGCTATGGTGTAAAAAGAAATATCCTCAGATGAAATCTGGAAAGAATCTTTCTGAGAAACTGCTTAGTGTTCTGTTAATTCACCTCACAGAGTTACATCTGTATTTCGTGGATCTCTTTGCTAGCCTTATTTCTGTAGAATCTGAGAACAGATATTTCGGATCTCTTTGAAGACTAAGGGCCAAAGAAATATCCTACGATAACAATAGAAAGAAGCTTTCTGAGAAACTTCGTTGTGTTCTGTGAAATCATCTCGCAGAGTTGCAGCTTTCCCCTCAAGGAGCCTTTCGCTAAGACAGTTCTTGTGGAATTGGCAAAGTGATATCTGGAAGCCCATAGAGGGCTATGGTGAAAAAGGAAATATCCTCAGATGAAATCTGGAAAGAAGCTTTCTGAGAAACTGCTTAGTGTTCTGTTAATTCACCTCACAGAGTTACATCTGTATTTCGTGGATCTCTTTGCTAGCCTTATTTCTGTAGAATCTGAGAACAGATATTTCGGATCCCTTTGAAGACTATAGGGCCAAAGGAAATATCCTCCGATATCAAAGAGAAAGAAGCTTTCTGAGAAACTTCTTTGTGTTCTGTGAAATCATCTCACAGAGTTACAGCTTTCCCCTCAAGGAGCCTTTCGCTAAGACAGTTCTTGTGGAATTGGCAAAGTGATATTTGGAAGCCCTTAGAGGGCTATGGTGAAAAAGGAAATATCCTGAGATGAAATCTGGTAAGAAGCTTTCTGAGAAACTGCTTAGTGTTCTGTTAATTCATCTCACAGAGTTACATCTGTATTTCGCGGATCTCTTTGCTAGCCTTATTTCTGTGGAATCTGAGAACAGATATTTCGGATCCCTTTGAAGACTATAGGGCCAAAGGAAATATCCTCCGATAACAAAGAGAAAGAAGCTTTCTGAGAAACTTCGTTGTGTTCTGTGAAATCATCTGACAGAGTTACAGCTTTCCCCTCAAGGAGCCTTTCGCTAAGACAGTTCTTGTGGAACTGGCAAAGTGATATTTGTAAGCCCATAGAGGGCTATGGTGAAAAAGGAAATATCCTCAGATGAAATCTGGAAAGAAGCTTTCTGAGAAACTGCTTAGTGTTCTGTTAATTCACCTCACAGAATTACATCTGTATTTCGTGGATCTCTTTGCTAGCCTTATTTCTGTAGAATCTGAGAACAGATATTTCGGATCGCTTTGAAGACTAAAGGGCCAAAGGAAATATCCTACGATAACAAAGAGAAAGAAGCTTTCTGAGAAACTTCTTTGTGTTCTGTGAAATCATCTCACAGAGTTACAGCTTTCCCCTCAAGGAGCCTTTCGCTAAGACAGTTCTTGTGGAATTGGCAAAGTGATATTTGGAAGCCCATAGAGGGCTATGGTGAAAAAGGAAATATCCTCAGATGAAATCTGGAAAGAAGCTTTCTGTGAAACCGCTTAGTGTTCTGTTAATTCAACTCACAGAGTTAAATCTGTATTTCGTGGATCTCTTTGCTAGCCTTATTTCTGTGGAATCTGAGAACAGATATTTCGGATCCCTTTGAAGACCAAAGGGCCAAAGGAAATATCCTCCGATAACAAAGAGAAAGAAGCTTTCTGAGAAACCTCGCTGTGTTCTGTGAGATCATCTCACAGAGTTACAGCTTACCCCTCAAGGAGCCTTTCGCTAAGACAGTTCTTGTGGAATTGGCAAAGTGATATTTGGAAGCCCTTAGAGGGCTATGGTGAGAAAGGAAATATCCTCAGATGAAATCTGGAAAGAAGCTTTCTGAGAAACTGCTTAGTGTTCTGTTAATTCACCTCACAGAGTTACATCTGTATTTCGTGGATCTCTTTGCTAGCCTTATTTCTGTAGAATCTGAGAACAGATATTTCGGATCCCTTTGAAGACTAAAGGGCCAAAGGAAATATCCTCCGATAACAAAGAGAAAGAAGCTTTCTGAGAAACGTCGTTGTGTTCTGTGAAATCATCTCACAGAGCTACAGCTTTCCCCTCAAGGAGCCTTTCGCTAAGACAGTTCTTGTGTAATTGGCAAAGTGATATTTGTAAGCCCATAGAGGGCTATGGTGTAAAAAGAAATATCCTCAGATGAAATCTGGAAAGAATCTTTCTGAGAAACTGCTTAGTGTTCTGTTAATTCACCTCACAGAGTTACATCTGTATTTCGTGGATCTCTTTGCTAGCCTTATTTCTGTAGAATCTGAGAACAGATATTTCGGATCTCTTTGAAGACTAAGGGCCAAAGAAATATCCTACGATAACAATAGAAAGAAGCTTTCTGAGAAACTTCGTTGTGTTCTGTGAAATCACCTCGCAGAGTTGCAGCTTTCCCCTCAAGGAGCCTTTCGCTAAGACAGTTCTTGTGGAATTGGCAAAGTGATATCTGGAAGCCCATAGAGGGCTATGGTGAAAAAGGAAATATCCTCAGATGAAATCTGGAAAGAAGCTTTCTGAGAAACTGCTTAGTGTTCTGTTAATTCACCTCACAGAGTTACATCTGTATTTCGTGGATCTCTTTGCTAGCCTTATTTCTGTAGAATCTGAGAACAGATATTTCGGATCCCTTTGAAGACTATAGGGCCAAAGAAAATATCCTCCGATATCAAAGAGAAAGAAGCTTTCTGAGAAACTTCTTTGTGTTCTGTGAAATCATCTCACAGAGTTACAGCTTTCCCCTCAAGGAGCCTTTCGCTAAGACAGTTCTTGTGGAATTGGCAAAGTGATATTTGGAAGCCCATAGAGGGCTATGGTGAAAAAGGAAATATCCTGAGATGAAATCTGGTAAGAAGCTTTCTGAGAAACTGCTTAGTGTTCTGTTAATTCATCTCACAGAGTTACATCTGTATTTCGTGGATCTCTTTGCTAGCCTTATTTCTGTGGAATCTGAGAACAGATATTTCGGATCCCTTTGAAGACTATAGGGCCAAAGGAAATATCCTCCGATAACAAAGAGAAAGAAGCTTTCTGAGAAACTTCGTTGTGTTCTGTGAATTCATCTCACAGAGTTACAGCTTTCCCCTCAAGGAGCCTTTCGCTAAGACAGTTCTTGTGGAATTGGAAAAGTGATATTTGGAAGCCCTTAGAGGGCTATGGTGAAAAAGGAAATATCCTCAGATGAAATCGGGAAAGAAGCTCTCTGAGAAACTGCTTAGTGTTCTGTTAATTCATCTCACAGAGCTACATCTGTATTTCGTGGATCTCTTTGCTAGCCTTATTTCTGTTGAATCTCAGAACAGATATTTCGGATCCCTTTGAAGACTATAGGGCCAAAGGAAATATCCTCCGATAACAAAGAGAAAGAAGCTTTCTGAGAAACTTCGTTGTGTTCTGTGAAATCATCTGACAGAGTTACAGCTTTCCCCTCAAGGAGCCTTTCGCTAAGACAGTTCTTGTGGAATTGGCAAAGTGATATTTGTAAGCCCATAGAGGGCTATGGTGAAAAAGGAAATATCCTCAGATGAAATCTGGAAAGAAGCTTTCTGAGAAACTGCTTAGTGTTCTGTTAAGTCACCTCACAGAGTTACATCTGTATTTCGTGGATCTCTTTGCTAGCCTTATTACTGTAGAATCTGAGAACAGATATTTCGGATCCCTTTGAAGACTAAAGGGCCAAAGGAAATATCCTCCGATAACAAAGAGAAAGAAGCTTTCTGAGAAACTTCGCTGTGTTCTGTGAAATCATCTCACAGAGTTACAGCTTTCCCCTCAAGGAGCCTTTCGCTAAGACAGTTCTTGTGGAATTGGCAAAGTGATATTTGGAAGCCCATAGAGGGCTATGGTGAAAAAGGAAATATCCTCAGATGAAATCTGGAAAGAAGCTTTCTGAGAAACTGCTTAGTGTTCTGTTAATTCACCTCACAGAGTTACATCTGTTTTCGTGGATATCTTTGCTACCCTTATTTCTGTAGAATCTGAGAACAGATATTTCAGATCCCTTTGAGACTATAGGGCCAAAGGAAATATCCTCCGATATCAAAGAAAAAGAAGCTTTCTGAGAAACTTCTTTGTGTTCTGTGAAATCATCTCACAGAGTTACAGCTTTCCCCTCAAGGAGCCTTTCGCTAAGACAGTTCTTGTGGAATTGGCAAAGTGATATTTGGAAGCCCATAGAGGGCTATGGTGAAAAAGGAAATATCCTCAGATGAAATCTGGAAAGAAGCTTTCTGAGAAACTGCGTAGTGTTCTGTTAATTCATCTCACAGAGTTACATCTGTATTTCGTGGATCTCTTTGCTAGCCTTATTTCTGTGGAATCTGAGAACAGGTATTTCGGATCCCTTTGAAGACTATAGGGCCAAAGGAAATATCCTCCGATAACAAAGAGAAAGAAGCTTTCTGAGAAACTTCGCTGTGTTCTGTGAAATCATCTCACAGAGTTACAGCTTTCCCCTCAAGGAGCCTTTCGCTAAGACAGTTCTTGTGGAATTGGCAAAGTGATATTTGGAAGCCCATAGAGGGCTATGGTGAAAAAGGAAATATCCTCAGATGAAATCTGGAAAGAAGCTTTCTGAGAAACTGCTTAGTGTTCTGTTAATTCACCTCACAGAGTTACATCTGTATTTCGTGGATCTGTTTGCTAGCCTTATTTCTGTAGAATCTGAGAACAGATATTTCGGATCCCTTTGAAGACTAAGGGCCAAAGAAATATCCTCCGATAACAAAGAGAAAGAAGCTTTCTGAGAAACTTCGTTGTGTTCTGTGAAATCATCTCACAGAGTTGCAGCTTTCCCCTCAAGGAGACTTTCGCTAAGACAGTTCTTGTGGAATTGGCAAAGTGATATCTGGAAGCCCATAGGGGGCTATGGTGAAAAAGGAAATATCCTCAGATGAAATCTGGAAAGAAGGTTTCTGAGAAACTGCTTAGTGTTCTGTTAATTCATCTCACTGGGTTACATCTGTATTTCGTGGATCTCTTTGCTAGCCTTATTTCTGTTGAATCTGAGAACAGATATTTCGGATCCCTTTGAAGACTGTAGGGCCAAAGGAAATATCCTCCGATAACAAAGAGAAAGAAGCTTTCTGAGAAACTTCTTTGTGTTCTGTGAAATCATCTCACAGAGCTACAGCTTTCCCCTCAAGGAGCCTTTCGCTAAGACAGTTCTTGTGGAATTGGCAAAGTGATATTTGGAAGCCCATAGAGGGCTACGGTGAAAAAGGAAATATCCTCAGATGAAATCTGGAAAGAAGCTTTCTGAGAAACTGCCTAGTGTTCTGTTAATTCAACTCACAGAGTTACATCAGTATTTCATGGATCTCTTTGCTAGCCTTATTTCTGTGGAATCTGAGAACAGATATTTCGGATCCCTTTGAAGACTATAGGGCCAAAGGAAATATCCTCCGATAACAAACAGAAAGAAGCTTTCTGAAAAACTTCGTTGTGTTCTGTGAAATCATCTCACGGAGTTACAGCTTTCCCGTCACGGAACCTTTCGCTAAGACAGTTCTTTTGGAATTGGCAAAGTGATATTTAGAAGCCCATAGAGGGCTATGGTGAAAAAGGAAATATCCTCAGAGGAAATCTAGAAAGAAGCTTTCTGAGAAACTGCTTAGTGTTCTGTTAATTCACCTCACAGAGTTACATCTGTATTTCGTGGATCTCTTTGCTAGCCTAATTTCTGTAGAATCTGAGAACAGATATTTCGGATCCCTTTGAAGACTAAAGGGCCAAAGGAAATATCCTACGATAACAAAGAGAAAGAAGCTTTCTGAGAAACTTCTTTGTGTTCTGTGAAATCATCTCACAGAGTTACAGCTTTCCTCTCAAGGAGCCTTTCGCTAAGACAGTTCATGTGGAATTGGCAAAGTGATATTTGGAAGCCCATAGAGGGCTATGGTGAAAAAGGAAATATCCTCAGATGAAATCTGGAAAGAAGCTTTCTGAGAAACTGCTTAGAGTTCTGTTAATTCATCTCACAGGGTTACATCTGTATTTCGTGGATCTCTTTGCTAGCCTTACTTCTGTTGAATTTGAGAACAGATATTTCGGATCCCTTTGAAGACTATAGGGCCAAAGGAAATATCCTCCGATAACAAAGAGAAAGAAGCTTTCTGAGAAACTTCGTTGTATTCTGTGAAATCATCTCACAGAGCTACAGCTTTCCCCTCAAGGAGCCTTTCACTAAGACAGTTCTTGTGTAATTGGCAAAGTGATATTTGTAAGCCCATAGAGGGCTATGGTGTAAAAAGAAATATCCTCAGATGAAATCTGGAAAGAATCTTTCTGAGAAACTGCTTAGTGTTCTGTTAATTCACCTCACAGAGTTACATCTGTATTTCGTGGATGTCTTTGCTAGCCTTATTTCTGTAGAATCTGAGAACAGATATTTCGGATCTCTTTGAAGACTAAGGGCCAAAGAAATATCCTCCGATAACAAGAGAAAGAAGCTTTCTGAGAAACTTCGTTGTGTTCTGTGAAATCACCTCGCAGAGTTGCAGCTTTCCCCTCAAGGAGCCTTTCGCTAAGACAGTTCTTGTGGAATTGGCAAAGTGATATCTGGAAGCCCATAGAGGGCTATGGTGAAAAAGGAAATATCCTCAGATGAAATCTGGAAAGAAGCTTTCTGAGAAACTGCTTAGTGTTCTGTTAATTCACATCACAGAGTTACATCTGTATTTCGTGGATGTCTTTGCTAGCCTTATTTCTGTAGAATCTGAGAACAGATATTTCGGATCCCTTTGAAGACTATAGGGCCAAAGGAAATATCCTCCGATATCAAAGAGAATGAAGCTTTCTGAGAAACTTCTTTGTGTTCTGTGAAATCATCTCACAGAGTTACAGCTTTCCCCTCAAGGAGCCTTTCGCTAAGACAGTTCTTGTGGAATTGGCAAAGTGATATTTGGAAGCCCATGGAGGGCTATGGTGAAAAAGGAAATATCCTCAGAGGAAATCTGGAAAGAAGCTTTCTGAGAAACTGCTTGGTGTTCTGTTAATTCATCTCACAGAGTTACATCTGTATTTCGTGGATCTCTTTGCTAACCTTATTTCTGTGGAATCTGAGAACAGATATTTCGGATCCCTTTGAAGACTATAGGGCCAAAGGAAATATCCTCCGATAACAAAGAGAAAGAAGCTTTCTGAAAAACTTCGTTGTGTTCTGTGAAATCATCTCACAGAGTTACAGCTTTCCCCTCACGGAGCCTTTCGCTAAGACAGTTCTTTTGGAATTGGAAAAGTGATATTTGGAAGCCCATAGAGGGCTATGGTGACAAAGGAAATATCCTCAGATGAAATCTGGAAAGAAGCTTTCTGAGAAACTGCTTAGTGTTCTGTTAATTCATCTCACAGAGTTACATCTGTATTTCATGGATGTCTTTGCTAGCCTTATTTCTGTGCAATCTGAGAACAGATATTTCGGATCCCTTTGAAGACTATAGGGCCACAGGAAATATCCTCCGATAAGAAAGAGAAAGAAGCTTTCTGAGAAACTTCGTTGTGTTCTCTGAAATCATCTCACAGAGTTACAGCTTTCCTCTCAAGGAGCCTTTCGCTAAGACAGTTCTTTTGGAATTGGCAAAGTGATATTTGGAAGCCCATAGAGGGCTATGGTGAAAAAGGAAATATCCTCAAATGAAATCTGGAAAGAAGCTTTCTGAGAAACTGCTTAGTGTTCTGTTAATTCAACTCACAGAGTTACATCTGTATTTCGTGGATCTCTTTGCTAGCATTATTTCTGTGGAATCTGAGAACAGATATTTCGGATCCCTTTGAAGACTATAGGGCAAAAGGAAATATCCTCCGATAACAAAGAGAAAGAAGCTTTCTGAGAAACTTCGTTGTGCTCTGTGAAATCATCTCAGAGAGTTACAGCTTTCCCCTCACGGAGCCTTTCGCTAAGACAGTTCTTTTGGAATAGGCAAAGTGATATTTGGAAGCCCATAGAGGGCTATGGTGAAAAAGGAAATATCCTCAGAGGAAATCTGGAAAGAAGCTTTCTGAGAAACTTCGTTGTATTCTGTGAAATCATATCACAGAGTTACAGCTTTCCCCTCAAGGAGCCTTTCGCTAAGACAGTTCTTGTTGAATTGGCAAAGTGATACTTGGAAGCCCATAGAGGGCTATGGTCAAAAAGGAAATATCCTCAGATGAAATTTGGAAAGAAGCTTTCTGAGAAACTGCTTAGTGTTCTGTTAATTCATCTCACAGAGTTACATCTATATTTCATGGATGTCTTTGCTAGCCTTATTTCTGTGGAATCTGAGAACAGATATTTGGGATCCCTTTGAAGACTATAGGGCCACAGGAAATATCCTCCGATAAGAAAGAGATAGAAGCTTTCTGAGAAACTTCGTTGTGTTCTGTGAAATCATCTCACAGAGTTACAGCTTTCCCCTCAAGGAGTCTTTCGCTAAGACAGTTCTTGTGGAATTGGCAAATTGATATCTGGAGGCCCATAGAGGGCTATGGTGAAAAAGGAAATATCCTCAGATGAAATCTGGAAAGAAGCTTTCTGAGAAACTGCTTACTGTACTGTAAATTCATCTCACAGAGTTACATCTGTATTTCGTGGATGTCTTTGCTAGCCTTATTTCTGTGGAATCTGAGAACAGATATTTCGGATCCCTTTGAAGACTATAGGGCCAAAGGAAATATCCTCCGATAACAAAGAGAAAGAATCTTTCTGAGAAACTTCTTTGTGTTCTGTGAAATCATCTCACAGAGTTACAGCTTTCCCCTCTAGAAGCCTTTCGCTAAGACAGTTCTTGTGGAATTGGCATAGTGATATTAGGAAGCCCATAGAAGGCTACGGTGAAAAAAGAAATTTCCTCAAATGAAATCTGGAAAGAAGCTTTCCGAGAAACTGCTTAGTGTTCTGTTAATTCATCTCACAGAGTTACATCTGTATTTCGTGGATCTCTTTGCTAGCCTTATTTCTGTGGAATCTGAGAACAGATATTTCGGATCCCTTTGGAGACTATAGGGCCAAAGGAAATATCCTCCGATAACAAAGAGAAAGAAGCTTTCTGAGAAACTTCGTTGTGTTCTTTGAAATCATCTGACAGAGTTACAGCTTTCCCCTCAAGGAGCCTTTCGCTAAGACAGTTCTTGTGGAATTGGCAAAGTGATATTTCGAAGCCCATAGAGGGCTATGGTGAAAAAGGAAATATCCTCAGATGAAATCTGGAAAGAAGCTTTCCGAGAAACGGCTTAGTGTTCTGTTAATTCATCTCACAGAGTTACATCTGTATTTCGTGGATCTCTTTGCTAGCCTTATTTCTGTGGAATCTGAGAACAGATATTTCGGATCCCTTTGGAGACTATAGGGCCAAAGGAAATATCCTCCGATAACAAAGAGAAAGAAGCTTTCTGAGAAACTTCGTTGTGTTCTGTGAAATCATCTGACAGAGTTACAGCTTTCCCCTCAAGGAGCCTTTCGCTAAGACAGTTCTTGTGGAACTGGCAAAGTGATATTTGTAAGCCCATAGAGGGCTATGGTGAAAAAGGAAATATCCTCAGATGAAATCTGGAAAGAAGCTTTCTGAGAAACTGCTTAGTGTTCTGTTAATTCACCTCACAGAGTTACATCTGTATTTCGTGGATCTCTTTGCTAGCCTTATTTCTGTAGAATCTGAGAACAGATGTTTCGGATCCCTTTGAAGACTAAAGGGCCAAAGGAAATATCCTACGATAACAAAGAGAAAGAAGCTTTCTGAGAAACTTCGTTGTGTTCTGTGAAATCATCTCACAGAGTTACAGCTTTCCCCTCAAGGAGCCTTTCGCTAAGACAGTTCATGTGGAATTCGCAAAGTGATATTTGGAAGCCCATAGAGGGCTATGGTGAAAAAGGAAATATCCTCAGATGAAATCTGGAAAGAAGCTTTCTGTGAAACCGCTTAGTGTTCTGTTAATTCAACTCACAGAGTTACATCTGTATTTCGTGGATCTCTTTGCTAGCCTTATTTCTGTGGAATCTGAGAACAGATATTTCGGATCCCTTTGAAGACTATAGGGCCAAAGGAAATATCCTCCGATAACAAAGAGAAAGAAGCCTTCTGAGAAACTACTTTGTGTTCTGTGAAATCATCTCACAGAGTTACAGCTTTGCTCTCAAGGAGCCTTTCGCTAAGACAGTTCATGTGGAATTGGCAAAGTGATATTTGGAAGCCCATAGAGGGCTATGGTGAAAAAGGAAATATCCTCAGATGAAATCTGGAAAGAAGCTTTCTGAGAAACTGCTTAGAGTTCTGTTAATTCATCTCACAGGGTTACATCTGTATTTCGTGGATCTCTTTGCTAGCCTTACTTCTGTTGAATTTGAGAACAGATATTTCGGATCCCTTTGAAGACTATAGGGCCAAAGGAAATATCCTCCGATAACAAAGAGAAAGAAGCTTTCTGAGAAACTTCGTTGTGTTCTGTGAAATCATCTCACAGAGCTACAGCTTTCCCCTCAAGGAGCTTTTCGCTAAGACAGTTCTTGTGTAATTGGCAAAGTGATATTTGTAAGCCCATAGAGGGCTATGGTGTAAAAAGAAATATCCTCAGATGAAATCTGGAAAGAAGCTTTCTGAGAAACTGCTTAGTGTTCTGTTAATTCACCTCACAGAGTTACATCTGTATTTCGTGGATCTCTTTGCTAGCCTTATTTCTGTGGAATCTGAAAACAGATATTTCGGATCCCTTTGAAGACTATACGGCCAAAGGAAATATCTTCCGATAACAAAGAGAAAGAAGCTTTCTGAGAAATTTCTTTGTGTTCTGTGAAATCATCTCACAGAGTTGCAGCTTTTCCCTCAAGGAGCCTTTCGCTAAGACAGTTCTTGTGGAATTGGCAAAGTGATTTTCGAAGCCCATAGAGGGCTATGGTGAAAAAGGAAATATCCTCAGATGAAATCTGGAAAGAAGCTTTCCGAGAAACTGCTTAGTGTTCTGTTAATTCATCTCACAGAGTTACATCTGTATTTCGTGGATCTCTTTGCTAGCCTTATTTCTGTGGAATCTGAGAACAGATATTTCGGATCCCTTTGGAGACTATAGGGCCAAAGGAAATATCCTCCGATAACAAAGAGAAAGAAGCTTTCTGAGAAACTTCGTTGTGTTCTGTGAAATCATCTGACAGAGTTACAGCTTTCCCCTCAAGGAGCCTTTCGCTAAGACAGTTCTTGTGGAACTGGCAAAGTGATATTTGTAAGCCCATAGAGGGCTATGGTGAAAAAGGAAATATCCTCAGATGAAATCTGGAAAGAAGCTTTCTGAGAAACTGCTTAGTGTTCTGTTAATTCACCTCACAGAGTTACATCTGTATTTCGTGGAACTCTTTGCTAGCCTTATTTCTGTAGAATCTGAGAACAGATATTTCGGATCCCTTTGAAGACTAAAGGGCCAAAGGAAATATCCTACGATAACAAAGAGAAAGAAGCTTTCTGAGAAACTTCTTTGTGTTCTGTGAAATCATCTCACAGAGTTACAGCTTTCCCCTCAAGGAGCCTTTCGCTAAGACAGTTCTTGTGGAATTGGCAAAGTGATATTTGGAAGCCCATTGAGGGCTATGGTGAAAAAGGAAATATCCTCAGATGAAATCTGGAAAGAAGCTTTCTGTGAAACCGCTTAGTGTTCTGTTAATTCACCTCACAGAGTTACATCTGTATTTCGTGGATCTCTTTGCTAGCCTTATTTCTGTGGAATCTGAGAACAGATATTTCGGATCCCTTTGAAGACTATAGGGCCAAAGGAAATATCCTCCGATAACAAAGAGAAAGAAGCTTTCTGAGAAACTTCGCTGTGTTCTGTGAAATCATCTCACAGAGTTACAGCTTTCCCCTCAAGGAGCCTTTCGCTAAGACAGTTCTTGTGGAATTGGCAAAGTGATATTTGCAAGCCCTTAGAGGGCTATGGTGAAAAAGGAAATATCCTCAGATGAAATCTGGAAAGAAGCTTTCTGAGAAACTGCTTAGTGTTCTGTTAATTCACTTCACAGAGTTACATCTGTATTTCGTGGATCTCTTTGCTAGCCTTATTTCTGTAGAATCTGAGAACAGATATTTCGGATCCCTTTGAAGACTAAAGGCTCAAAGGAAATATCCTCCGGTAACAAAGAGAAAGAAGCTTTCTGAGAAACTTCTTTGTGTTCTGTGAAATCATCTCACAGAGTTACAGCTTTCCTCTCAAGGAGCCTTTCGCTAAGACAGTTCATGTGGAATTGGCAAAGTGATATTTGGAAGCCCTTAGAGGGCTATGGTGAAAAAGGAAATATCCTCAGATGAAATCTGGAAAGAAGCTTTCTGAGAAACTGCTTAGAGTTCTGTTAATTCATCTCACAGGGTTACATCTGTATTACGTGGATCTCTTTGCTAGCCTTACTTCTGTTGAATTTGAGAACAGATATTTCGGATCCCTTTGAAGACTATAGGGCCAAAGGAAATATCCTCCGATAACAAAGAGAAAGAAGCTTTCTGAGAAACTTCGTTGTGTTCTGTGAAATCATCTCACAGAGCTACAGCTTTCCCCTCAAGGAGCCTTTCGCTAAGACAGTTCTTGTGGAATTGGCAAAGTGATATTTGTAAGCCCATAGAGGGCTATGGTGTAAAAAGAAATATCCTCAGATGAAATCTGGAAAGAATCTTTCTGAGAAACTGCTTAGTGTTCTGTTAATTCACCTCACAGAGTTACATCTGTATTTCGTGGATCTCTTTGCTAGCCTTATTTCTGTAGAATCTGAGAACAGATATTTCGGATCTCTTTGAAGACTAAGGGCCAAAGAAATATCCTCCGATAACAAAGAGAAAGAAGCTTTCTGAGAAACTTCGTTGTGTTCTGTGAAATCACCTCGCAGAGTTGCAGCTTTCCCCTCAAGGAGCCTTTCGCTAAGACAGTTCTTGTGGAATTGGCAAAGTGATATCTGGAAGCCCATAGAGGGCTATGGTGAAAAAGGAAATATCCTCAGATGAAATCTGGAAAGAAGCTTTCTGAGAAACTGCTTAGTGTTCTGTTAATTCAGCTCACAGAGTTACATCTGTATTTTGTGGATCTCTTTGCTAGCCTTATTTCTGTAGAATCTGAGAACAGATATTTCGGATCCCTTTGAAGACTATAGGGCCAAAGGAAATATCCTCCGATATCAAAGAGAAAGAAGCTTTCTGAGAAACTTCTTTGTGTTCTGTGAAATCATCTCACAGAGTTACAGCTTTCCCCTCAAGGAGCCTTTCGCTAAGACAGTTCTTGTGGAATTGGCAAAGTGATATTTGGAAGCCCATAGAGGGCTACGGTGAAAAAGGAAATATCCTGAGATGAAATCTGGTAAGAAGCTTTATGAGAAACTGCTTAGTGTTCTGTTAATTCATCTCACAGAGTTACATCTGTATTTCGTGGATCTCTTTGCTAGCCTTATTTCTGTGGAATCTGAGAACAGATATTTCGGATCCCTTTGAAGACTATAGGGCCAAAGGAAATATCCTCCGATAACAAAGAGAAAGAAGCTTTCTGAGAAACTTCGTTGTGTTCTGTGAAATCATCTCACAGAGTTACAGCTTTCCCCTCAAGGAGCCTTTCGCTAAGACAGTTCTTGTGGAATTGGAAAAGTGATATTTGGAAGCCCATAGAGGGCTATGGTGAAAAAGGAAATATCCTCAGATGAAATCGGGAAAGAAGCTCTCTGAGAAACTGCTTAGTGTTCTGTTAATTCATCTCACAGAGCTACATCTGTATTTCGTGGATCTCTTTGCTAGCCTTATTTCTGTTGAATCTGAGAACAGATATTTCGGATCCCTTTGAAGACTATAGGGCCAAAGGAAATATCCTCCGATAACAAAGAGAAAGAAGCTTTCTGAGAAACTTCGTTGTGCTCTGTGAAATCATCTCAGAGAGTTACAGCTTTCCCCTCACGGAGCCTTTCGCTAAGACAGTTCTTTTGGAATTTGCAAAGTGATATTTGGAAGCCCCTAGAGGGCTATGGTGAAAAAGGAAATATCCTCAGAGGAAATCTGGAAAGAAGCTTTCTGAGAAACTTCGTTGTATTCTGTGAAATCATCTCACAGAGTTACAGCTTTCCCCTCAAGGAGCCTTTCGCTAAGACAGTTCTTCTTGAATTGGCAAAGTGATACTTGGAAGCCCATAGAGGGCTAGGGTGAAAAAGGAAATATCCTCAGATGAAATCTGGAAAGAAGCTTTCTGAGAAACTGCTTGGTGTTCTGTTAATTCATCTCACAGAGTTGCATCTGTATTTCGTGGATCTCTTTCCTAGCCTTGTTTCTGTGGAATCTGAGAACAGATATTTCGGATCCCTTTGAAGACTATAGGGTCAAAGGAAATATCCTCTGATAACAAAGAGAAAGAAGCTTCTTGGGATACTTCGTTGTGTTCTGTGAAATCATCTCACAGAGTTACAGCTTTCCCCTCAAGGAGCCTTTCGCTAAGACAGTTCTTTTGGAATTGGCAAAGTGATATTTGGAAACCCATAGAGGGCTATGGTGAAAAAGGAAATATCCTCAGAGGAAATCTTGAAAGAAGCTTTCTGAGAAACTGCTTAGTGTTATGTTAATTCATCTCACAGAGTTAAATCTGTATTTCGTGGATCTCTTTGCTAGACTTATTTCTGTGGAATCTGAGAACAGATATTTCGGATCCCTTTGAAGACTATAGGGCCAAAGGAAATATCCTCCGAAAACAAAGAGAAAGAAGCTTTCTGAGAAACTTCTTTGTGTTCTGTGAAATCATCTCACACAGTTACAGCTTTCCCCTCAGGAAGTCTTTCGCTAAGACAGTTCTTGTGGAATTGGCAAATTGATATCTGGAAGCCCATAGAGGGCAATGGTGAAAAAGGAAATATCCTCAGATGAAATCTGGAAAGAAGCTTTCTGAGAAACTGCTTACTGTAGTGTAAATTCATCTCACAGAGTTACATCTGTATTTCGTGGATGTCTTTGCTAGCCTTATTTCTGTGGAATCTGAGAACAGATATTTCGGATCCCTTTGAAGACTATAGGGCCAAAGGAAATATCCTCCGATAACAAAGAGAAAGAATCTTTCTGAGAAACTTCTTTGTGTTCTGTGAAATCATCTCACAGAGTTACAGCTTTCCCCTCAAGGAGCCTTTCGCTAAGACAGTTCTTGTTGAATTGGCAAAGTGATACTTGGAAGCCCATAGAGGGCTAGGGTGAAAAAGGAAATATCCTCAGATGAAATCTGGAAAGAAGCTTTCTGAGAAACTGCTTACTGTTCTGTTAATTCATCTCACAGAGTTACATCTGTATTTCGTGGATCTCTTTGCTAGCCTTATTCCTGTGGAATCTGAGAACAGATATTTCGGATCCCTTTGAAGACTATAGGGCCAAAGGAAATATCCTCCGATAAAAATGAGAAAGAAGCTTTCTGAGAAACTTCGTTGTGTTCTGTGAAATCATCTCACAGAGTTACAGCTTTCCCCTCAAGAAGCCTTTCGCTAAGACAGTTCTTGTGGAATTGTCAAAGTGATATTTGGAAGCCTATAGAGGGATATAGTGAAAAAGGAAATATCCTCAAATGAAATCTGGAAAGAAGCTTTCTGAGAAACTGCTTAGTGTTCTGTTAATTCATCTCACAGAGTTGCATCTGTATTTCGTGGATCTCTTTCCTAGCCTTGTTTCTGTGGAATCTGAGAACAGATATTTCGGATCCCTTTGAAGACTATAGGGTCAAAGGAAATATCCTCCGATAACAAAGAGAAAGAAGCTTCTTGGGATACTTCGTTGTGTTCTGTGAAATCATCTCACAGAGTTACAGCTTTCCCCTCAAGGAGCCTTTCGCTAAGACAGTTCTTTTGGAATTGGCAAAGTGATATTTGGAAGCCCATAGAGGGCTATGGTGAAAAAGGAAATATTCTCAGAGGAAATCTTGAAAGAAGCTTTCTGAGAAACTGCTTAGTGTTATGTTAATTCATCTCACAGAGTTACATCTGTATTTCGTGGATCTCTTTGCTAGACTTATTTCTGTGGAATCTGAGAACAGATATTTCGGATCCCTTTGAAGACTATAGGGCCAAAGGAAATATCCTCCGAAAACAAAGAGAAAGAAGCTTTCTGAGAAACTTCGTTGTGTTCTGTGAAATCATCTCACAGAGTTACAGCTTTCCCCTCAAGGAGTCTTTCGCTAAGACAGTTCTTGTGGAATTGGCAAATTGATATCTGGAAGCCCATAGAGGTCTATGGTGAAAAAGGAAATATCCTCAGATGAAATCTGGAAAGAAGCTTTCTGAGAAACTGCTTACTGTACTGTAAATTCATCTCACAGAGTTACATCTGTATTTCGTGGATCTCTTTGCTAGCCTTATTTCTGTGGAATCTGAGAACAGATATTTCGGATCCCTTTGAAGACTATAGGGCCAAAGGAAATATCCTCCGATAACAAAGAGAAAGAATCTTTCTGAGAAACTTCTTTGTGTTCTGTGAAATCATCTCACAGAGTTACAGCTTTCCCCTCTAGAAGCCTTTCGCTAAGACAGTTCTTGTGGAATTGGCATAGTGATATTAGGAAGCCCATAGAAGGCTATGGTGAAAAAAGACATATCCTCAATTGAAATCTGGAAAGAAGCTTTCCGAGAAACTGCTTAGTGTTCTGTTAATTCATCTCACAGAGTTACATCTGTATTTCGTGGATCTCTTTGCTAGCCTTATTTCTGTGGAATCTGAGAACAGATATTTCGGATCCCTTTGGAGACTATAGGGCCAAAGGAAATATCCTCCGATAACAAAGAGAAAGAAGCTTTCTGAGAAACTTCGTTGTGTTCTGTGAAATCATCTGACAGAGTTACAGCTTTCCCCTCAAGGAGCCTTTCGCTAAGACAGTTCTTGTGGAATTGGCAAAGTGATATTTCGAAGCCCATAGAGGGCTATGGTGAAAAAGGAAATATCCTCAGATGAAATCTGGAAAGAAGCTTTCCGAGAAACGGCTTAGTGTTCTATTAATTCATCTCACAGAGTTACATCTGTATTTCGTGGATCTCTTTGCTAGCCTTATTTCTGTGGAATCTGAGAACAGATATTTCGGATCCCATTGGAGACTATAGGGCCAAAGGAAATATCCTCCGATAACAAAGAGAAAGAAGCTTTCTGAGAAACTTCGTTGTGTTCTGTGAAATCATCTGACAGAGTTACAGCTTTCCCCTCAAGGAGCCTTTCGCTAAGACAGTTCTTGTGGAACTGGCAAAGTGATATTTGTAAGCCCTTAGAGGGCTATGGTGAAAAAGGAAATATCCTCAGATGAAATCTGGAAAGAAGCTTTCTGAGAAACTGCTTAGAGTTCTGTTAATTCACCTCACAGAGTTACATCTGTATTTCGTGGATCTCTTTGCTAGCCATATTTCTGTGGAATCTGAAAACAGATATTTCGGATCCCTTTGAAGACTATACGGCCAAAGGAAATATCTTCCGATAACAAAGAGAAAGAAGCTTTCTGAGAAACTTCGTTGTGTTCTGTGAAATCATCTCACAGAGTTACAGCTTTCCCCTCAAGGAGCCTTTCGCTAAGACAGTTCATGTGGAATTGGCAAAGTGATATTTGGAAGCCCATAGAGGGCTATGGTGAAAAAGGAAATATCCTCAGATGAAATCTGGAAAGAAGCTTTCTGTGAAACCGCTTAGTGTTCTGTTAATTCAACTCACAGAGTTACATCTGTATTTCCTGGATCTCTTTGCTAGCCTTATTTCTGTGGAATCTGAGAACAGATATTTCGGATCCCTTTGAAGACTATAGGGCCAAAGGAAATATCCTCCGATAACAAAGAGAAAGAAGCTTTCTGAGAAACTTCGCTGTGTTCTGTGAAATCATCTCACAGAGTTACAGCTTTCCCCTCAAGGAGCCTTTCGCTAAGACAGTTCTTGTGGAATTGGCAAAGTGATATTTGGAAGCCCTTAGAGGGCTATGGTGAAAAAGGAAATATCCTCAGATGAAATCTGGAAAGTAGCTTTCTGAGAAACTGCTTAGTGTTCTGTTAATTCACCTCACAGAGTTACATCTGTATTTCATGGATCTCTTTGCTAGCCTTATTTCTGTAGAATCTGAGAACAGATATTTCGGATCCCTTTGAAGACTAAAGGGCCAAAGGAAATATCCTCCGATAACAAAGAGAAAGAAGCTTTCTGAGAAACTTCTTTGTGTTCTGTGAAATCATCTCACAGAGTTACAGCTTTCCTCTCAAGGAGCCTTTCGCTAAGACAGTTCATGTGGAATTGGCAAAGTGATATTTGGAAGCCCATGGAGGGCTATGGTGAAAAAGGAAATATCCTCAGATGAAATCTGGAAAGAAGCTTTCTGAGAAACTGCTTAGAGTTCTGTTAATTCATCTCACAGGGTTACATCTGTATTTCGTGGATCTCTTTGCTAGCCTTACTTCTGTTGAATTTGAGAACAGATATTTCGGATCCCTTTGAAGACTATAGGGCCAAAGGAAATATCCTCCGATAACAAAGAGAAAGAAGCTTTCTGAGAAACTTCGTTGTGTTCTGTGAAATCATCTCACAGAGCTACAGCTTTCCCCTCAAGGAGCCTTTCGCTAAGACAGTTCTTGTGTAATTGGCAAAGTGATATTTGTAAGCCCATAGAGGGCTATGGTGTAAAAAGAAATATCCTCAGATGAAATCTGGAAAGAAGCTTTCTGAGAAACTGCTTAGTGTTCTGTTAATTCACCTCACAGAGTTACATCTGTATTTCGTGGATCTCTTTGCTAGACTTATTTCTGTGGAATCTGAAAACAGATATTTCGGATCCCTTTGAAGACTATACGGCCAAAGGAAATATCTTCCGATAAGAAAGAGAAAGAAGCTTTCTGAGAAACTTCTTTGTGTTCTGTGAAATCATCTCACAGAGTTGCAGCTTATCCCTCAAGGAGCATTTCGCTAAGACAATTCTTGTGGAATTGGCAAAGTGATATATAGAAGCCCATAGAGGGCTATGGTGAAAAAGGAAATATCCTCAGATGAAATCTGGAAAGAAGCTTTCCGAGAAACTGCTTAGTGTTCTGTTAATTCATCTCACAGAGTTACATCTGTATTTCGTGGATCTCTTTGCTAGCCTTATTTCTGTGGAATCTGAGAACAGATATTTCGGATCCCTTTGGAGACTATAGGGCCAAAGGAAATATCCTCCGATAACAAAGAGAAAGAAGCTTTCTGAGAAACTTCGTTGTGTTCTGTGAAATCATCTGACAGAGTTACAGCTTTCCCCTCAAGGAGCCTTTCGCTAAGACAGTTCTTGTGGAACTGGCAAAGTGATATTTGTAAGCCCATAGAGGGCTATGGTGAAAAAGGAAATATCCTCAGATGAAATCTGGAAAGAAGCTTTCTGAGAAACTGCTTAGTGTTCTGTTAATTCACCTCACAGAGTTACATCTGTATTTCGTGGAACTCTTTGCTAGCCTTATTTCTGTAGAATCTGAGAACAGATATTTCGGATCCCTTTGAAGACTAAAGGGCCAAAGGAAATATCCTACGATAACAAAGAGAAAGAAGCTTTCTGAGAAACTTCTTTGTGTTCTGTGAAATCATCTCACAGAGTTACAGCTTTCCCCTCAAGAAGCCTTTCGCTAAGACAGTTCTTGTGGAATTGTCAAAGTGATATTTGGAAGCCTATAGAGGGATATAGTGAAAAAGGAAATATCCTCAAATGAAATCTGGAAAGAAGCTTTCTGAGAAACTGCTTAGTGTTCTGTTAATTCATCTCACAGAGTTGCATCTGTATTTCGTGGATCTCTTTCCTAGCCTTGTTTCTGTGGAATCTGAGAACAGATATTTCGGATCCCTTTGAAGACTATAGGGTCAAAGGAAATATCCTCCGATAACAAAGAGAAAGAAGCTTCTTGGGATACTTCGTTGTGTTCTGTGAAATCATCTCACAGAGTTACACCTTTCCCCTCAAGGAGCCTTTCGCTAAGACAGTTCTTTTGGAATTGGCAAAGTGATATTTGGAAGCCCATAGAGGGCTATGGTGAAAAAGGAAATATCCTCAGAGGAAATCTTGAAAGAAGCTTTCTGAGAAACTGCTTAGTGTTATGTTAATTCATCTCACAGAGTTACATCTGTATTTCGTGGATCTCTTTGCTAGACTTATTTCTGTGGAATCTGAGAACAGATATTTCGGATCCCTTTGAAGACTATAGGGCCAAAGGAAATATCCTCCGAAAACAAAGAGAAAGAAGCTTTCTGAGAAGCTTCGTTGTGTTCTGTGAAATCATCTCACAGAGTTACAGCTTTCCCCTCAAGGAGTCTTTCGCTAAGACAGTTCTTGTGGAATTGGCAAATTGATATCTGGAAGCCCATAGAGGGCTATGGTGAAAAAGGAAATATCCTCAGATGAAATCTGGAAAGAAGCTTTCTGAGAAACTGCTTACTGTACTGTAAATTCATCTCACAGAGTTACATCTGTATTTCGTGGATCTCTTTGCTAGCCTTATTTCTGTGGAATCTGAGAACAGATATTTCGGATCCCTTTGAAGACTATAGGGCCAAAGGAAATATCCTCCGATAACAAAGAGAAAGAATCTTTCTGAGAAACTTCTTTGTGTTCTGTGAAATCATCTCACAGAGTTACAGCTTTCCCCTCTAGAAGCCTTTCGCTAAGACAGTTCTTGTGGAATTGGCATAGTGATATTAGGAAGCCCATAGAAGGCTATGGTGAAAAAAGAAATATCCTCAATTGAAATCTGGAAAGAAGCTTTCCGAGAAACTGCTTAGTGTTCTGTTAATTCATCTCACAGAGTTACATCTGTATTTCGTGGATCTCTTTGCTAGCCTTATTTCTGTGGAATCTGAGAACAGATATTTCGGATCCCTTTGGAGACTATAGGGCCAAAGGAAATATCCTCCGATAACAAAGAGAAAGAAGCTTTCTGAGAAACTTCGTTGTGTTCTGTGAAATCATCTGACAGAGTTACAGCTTTCCCCTCAAGGAGCCTTTCGCTAAGACAGTTCTTGTGGAATTGGCAAAGTGATATTTCGAAGCCCATAGAGGGCTATGGTGAAAAAGGAAATATCCTCAGATGAAATCTGGAAAGAAGCTTTCCGAGAAACGGCTTAGTGTTCTGTTAATTCATCTCACAGAGTTACATCTGTATTTCGTGGATCTCTTTGCTAGCCTTATTTCTGTGGAATCTGAGAACAGATATTTCGGATCCCATTGGAGACTATAGGGCCAAAGGAAATGTCCTCCGATAACAAAGAGAAAGAAGCTTTCTGAGAAACTTCGTTGTGTTCTGTGAAATCATCTGACAGAGTTACAGCTTTCCCCTCAAGGAGCCTTTCGCTAAGACAGTTCTTGTGGAACTGGCAAAGTGATATTTGTAAGCCCTTAGAGGGCTATGGTGAAAAAGGAAATATCCTCAGATGAAATCTGGAAAGAAGCTTTCTGAGAAACTGCTTAGTGTTCTGTTAATTCACCTCACAGAGTTACATCTATATTTCGTGGATCTCTTTGCTAGCCATATTTCTGTGGAATCTGAAAACAGATATTTCGGATCCCTTTGAAGACTATACGGCCAAAGGAAATATCTTCCGATAACAAAGAGAAAGAAGCTTTCTGAGAAACTTCGTTGTGTTCTGTGAAATCATCTCACAGAGTTACAGCTTTCCCCTCAAGGAGCCTTTCGCTAAGACAGTTCATGTGGAATTGCAAAGTGATATTTGGAAGCCCATAGAGGGCTATGGTGAAAAAGGAAATATCCTCAGATGAAATCTGGAAAGAAGCTTTCTGTGAAACCGCTTAGTGTTCTGTTAATTCACCTCACAGAGTTACATCTGTATTTCATGGATCTCTTTGCTAGCCTTATTTCTGTAGAATCTGAGAACAGATATTTCGGATCCCTTTGAAGACTAAAGGGCCAAAGGAAATATCCTCCGATAACAAAGAGAAAGAAGCTTTCTGAGAATCTTCTTTGTGTTCTGTGAAATCATCTCACAGAGTTACAGCTTTCCCCTCAAGAAGCCTTTCGCTAAGACAGTTCTTGTGGAATTGGCAAAGTGATATTTGGAAGCCCATTGAGGGCTATGGTGAAAAAGGAAATATCCTCAGATGAAATCTGGAAAGAAGCTTTCTGAGAAACTGCTTAGTGTTCTGTTAATTCATCTCACAGAGTTACATCTGTATTTCGTGGATCTCTTTGCTAGCCTTATTTCTGTGGAATCTGAGAACAGATATTTCGGATCCCTTTGAAGAATATAGGGCCAAAGGAAATATCCTCCGATAACAAAGAGAAAGAAGCTTTCTGAGAAACTTCGTTGTGTTCTGTGAAATCAGCTCACAGAGTTACAGCTTTCCCCTCAAGGAGCCTTTCGCTAAGACAGTTCTTGTGGAATTCTCAAAGTGATATTTGGAAGCCCATATAGGGCTATTGTGAAAAAGGATATATCCTCAGATGAAATCTGGAAAGAAACTTTCTGAGAAACTGCTTAGTGTTCTGTTAATTCATCTCACAGTGTTACATCTGTATTTCATGGATGTCTTTGCTAGCCTTATTTCTCTGGAATCTGAGAAGAGATATGTCGGATCCCTTTGAAGACTATTGGGCCAAAGGAAATATCCTCCGATAACAGAGAGAACGAAGCTTCCTGAGAAACTTCGTTGTGTTCTGTGAAATCATCTCACAGAGTTACAGCTTTCCCCTCAAGGAGCCTTTCGCTAAGACAGTTATTGTGGAATTGGCAAGGTGATATTTGGGAGCAAATAGAGGGCTATTGTGAAAAAGGAAATATCCTAAGATGAAATCTGGAAAGAAGCTTTCTGAGAAACTGCTTAGTGTTCTGTTAATTCATCTCACAGAGTTACATCTGTATTTCGTGGATCTCTTTGCTAGCCTTATTTCTCTTGAATCTGAGAGCAGATATTTCGGATCCCTTTGAAGACTATAGGGCCAAAGGAAATATCCTCCGAAAACAAAGAGAAAGAAGCTTTCTGAGAAACTTTTTGGTGTTCTGTGAAATCATCTCACAGAGATACAGCTTTCCCCTCAAGGAGTCTTTCGCTAAGACAGTTCTTGTGGAATTGGCAAAGTGATATTTGGAAGCCCATAGAGGGCTATGGTGAAAAAGGAAATATCCTCAGAGGAAATCTGCAAAGAAGCTTTCTGAGAAACTGCTTAGTGTTCTGTTAATTCATCTCACAGAGTTACATCTGTATTTCGTGGATCTCTTTGCTAGCCTTATTTCTGTGGAATCTGAGAACAGATATTTCGGATCCCTTTGAAGACTATAGGGCCAAAGGAAATATCCTCCGATAACAAAGAGAAAGAAGCTTTCTGAAAAACTTCGTTGTGTTCTGTGAAATCATCTCACAGAGTTACAGCTTTCCCCTCACGAAGCCTTTCGCTAAGACAGTTCTTTTGGAATTGGAAAAGTGATATTTGGAAGCCCATAGAGGGCTATGGTGAAAAAGGAAATATCCTCAGATGAAATCTGGAAAGAAGCTTTCTGAGAAACTGCTTAGTGTTCTGTTAATTCATCTCACAGAGTTACATCTGTATTTCATGGATGTCTTTGCTAGCCTTATTTCTGTGCAATCTGAGAACAGATATTTCAGATCCCTTTGAAGACTATAGGGCCACAGGAAATATCCTCCGATAACAAAGAGAAAGAAGCTCTCTGAGAAACTTCGTTGTGTTCTGTGAAATCATCTCACAGAGTTACAGCTTTCCCCTCAAGGAGCCTTTGGCTAAGACAGTTCTTGTGGAATTGGCAAAGTGATATTTGGAAGCCCATAGAGGGCTATTGTGAAAAAGGAAATATCCTCAGATGAAATCTGGAAAGAAGCTTTCTGAGAAACTGCTTAGTGTTCTGTTAATTCAACTCACAGAGTTACATCTGTATTTCGTGGATCTCTTTGCTAGCCTTATTTCTGTGGAATCTGAGAACAGATATTTCGGATCCCTTTGAAGACTATAGGGCCAAAGGAAATATCCTCCGATAACAAAGAGAAAGAAGCTTTCTGAGAAACTTCGTTGTGTTCTTTGAAATCATCTCACTGAGTTACAGCTTTCCCCTCACGGAGCCTTTCGCTAGGACAGTTCTTTTGGAATTGGCAAAGTGATATTTGGAAGCCCATAGAGGGCTATGGTGAAAAGGAAATATCCTCAGAGGAAATCTGGAAAGAAGCTTTCTGAGAAACTTCGTTGTGTTCTGTGAAATCATGTCACAGAGTTACAGCTTTCCCCTCAAGGAGCCTTTCGCTAAGACAGTTATTGTTGAATTGGCAAAGTGATACTTGGAAGCCCATAGAGGGCTATGGTGAAAAAGGAAATATCCTCAGATGAAATTTGGAAAGAAGCTTTCTGAGAAACTGCTTAGTGTTCTGTTAATTCATCTCACAGAGTTACATCTATATTTTATGGATGTCTTTGCTAGCCTTATTTCTGTGGAATCTGAGAACATATATTTGGGATCCCTTTGAAGACTATAGGGCCACAGGAAATATCCTCCGATAAGAAAGAGATAGAAGCTTTCTGAGAAACTTCGTTGTGTTCTGTGAAATCATCTCACAGAGTTACAGCTTTCCCCTCAAGGAGCCTTTCGCTACGACAGTTCTTGTGGAATTGGCAAAGTGATATCTGGAAGCCCTTAGAGGGCTATGGTGAAAAACGAAATATCCTCAGATGAAATCTGGAAAGAAGCTTTCTGAGAAACTGCTTAGTGTTCTGTTAATTCATCTCACAGAGTTACATTTGTATTTCGTGGATCTCTATGCTAGCCTTATTTCTGTGGAATCTGAGAACAGATATTTCGGATCCCTTTGAAGACTATAGGGCCAAAGGAAATATCCTCCGATATCAAAGAGAAAGAAGCTTTCTGAGAATCTTCTTTGTGTTCTGTGAAATCATCTCACAGAGTTACAGCTTTCCCCTCTAGAAGCCTTTTGCAAAGACAGTTCTTGTGGAATTGGCAAAGTGATATTTGGAAGCCCATAGAGGGCTATGGTGAAAAAGGAAATATCCTCAGAGGAAATCTGGAAAGAAGCTTTCTGAGAAACTGCTTACTGTTCTGTTAATTCATCTCACAGAGTTACATCTGTATTTCGTGGATCTCTTTGCTAGCCTTATTTCTGTGGAATCTGAGAACAGATATTTCGGATCCCTTTGAAGACTATAGGGCCAAAGGAAATATCCTCCGATAACAAAGAGAAAGAAGCTTTCTGAGAAACTTCGTTGTGTTCTGTGAAATCATCTCACAGAGTTACAGCTTTCCCCTCAAGGAGCCTTTCGCTAAGACAGTTCTTGTGGAATTCTCAAAGTGATATTTGGAAGCCCATAGAGGGCTATTGTGAAAAAGGATATATCCTCAGATGAAATCTGGAAAGAAACTTTCAGAGAAACTGCTTAGTGTTCTGTTAATTCATCTCACAGGGTTACATCTGTATTTCATGGATGTCTTTGCTAGCCTTATTTCTCTGGAATCTGAGAACAGATATTTGGGATCCCTTTGAAGACTATAGGGCCACAGGAAATATCCTCCGATAAGAAAGAGATAGAAGGTTTCTGAGAAACTTCGTTGTGTTCTGTGAAATCATCTCACAGAGTTACAGCTTTCCCCTCAAGGAGCCTTTCGCTAAGACAGTTCTTGTGGAATTGGCAAAGTGATATCTGGAAGCCCTTAGAGGGCTATGGTGAAAAACGAAATATCCTCAGATGAAATCTGGAAAGAAGCTTTCTGAGAAACTGCTTAGTGTTCTGTTAATTCATCTCACAGAGTTACATGTGTATTTCGTGGATCTCTATGCTAGCCTTATTTCTGTGGAATCTGAGAACAGATATTTCGGATCCCTTTGAAGACTATAGGGCCAAAGGAAATATCCTCCGTTAACAAAGAGAAAGAAGCTTTCTGAGAATCTTCTTTGTGTTCTGTGAAATCATCTCACAGAGTTACAGCTTTCCCCTCTAGAAGCCTTTCGCTAAGACAGTTCTTGTGGAATTGGCAAAGTGATATTTGGAAGCCCATAGAGGGCTATGGTGAAAAAGGAAATATCCTCAGAGGAAATCTGGAAAGAAGCTTTCTGAGAAACTGCTTAGTGTTCTGTTAATTCATCTCACAGAGTTACATCTGTATTTCGTGGATCTCTTTGCTAGCCTTATTTCTGTGGAATCTGAGAACAGATATTTCGGATCCCTTTGAAGACTATAGGGCCAAAGGAAATATCCTCCGATAACAAAGAGAAAGAAGCTTTCTGAAAAACTTCGTTGTGTTCTGTGAAATCATCTCACAGAGTTACAGCTTTCCCCTCACGGAGCCTTTCGCTAAGACTGTTCTTTTGGAATTGGAAAAGTGATATTTGGAAGCCCATAGAGGGCTATGGTGAAAAAGGAAATATCCTCAGATGAAATCTGGAAAGAAGCTTTCTGAGAAACTGCTTAGTGTTCTGTTAATTCATCTCACAGAGTTACATCTGTATTTCGTGGATGTCTTTGCTAGCCTTATTTCTGTGCAATCTGAGAACAGATATTTCAGATCCCTTTGAAGACTATAGGGACACAGGAAATATCCTCCGATAACAAAGATAAAGAAGCTTTCTGAGAAACTTCGTTGTGTTCTGTGAAATCATCTCACAGAGTTACAGCTTTCCCCTCAATGAGCCTTTCGCTAAGACAGTTCATGTGGAATTGGCAAAGTGATATTTGGAAGCCCATAGAGGGCTATGGTGAAAAAGGAAATATCCTCAGATGAAATCTGGAAAGAAGCTTTCTGAGAAACTGCTTAGTGTTCTGTTAATTCAACTCAAAGAGTAACATCTGTATTTCGTGGATCTCTTTGCTAGCCTTATTTCTGTGGAATCTGAGAACAGATATTTCGGATCCCTTTGAAGACTATAGGGCCAAAGGAAATATCCTCCGATAACAAAGAGAAAGAAGCTTTCTGAGAAACTTCGTTGTGTTCTGTGAAATCATCTCACTGAGTTACAGCTTTCCCCTCACGGAGCCTTTCGCTAAGACAGTTCTTTTGGAATTGGCAAAGTGATATTTGGAAGCCCATAGAGGGCTATGGTGAAAAAGGAAATATCCTCGGAGGAAATCTGGAAAGAAGCTTTCTGAGAAACTTCGTTGAGTTCTGTGAAATCATCTCACAGAGTTACAGCTTTCCCCTCAAGGAGCCTTTCGCTAAAACAGTTCTTGTTGAATTGGCAAAGTGATACTTGGAAGACCATAGAGGGCTAAGGTGAAAAAGGAAATATCCTCAGATGAAATCTGGAAAGAAGCTTTCTGAGAAACTGCTTAGTGTTCTGTTAATTCATCTCACAGAGTTACATCTATATTTCATGGTTGTCTTTGCTAGCCTTATTTCTGTGGAATCTGAGAACAGATATTTGGGATCCCTTTGAAGACTATAGGGCCACAGGAAATATCCTCCGATAAGAAAGAGATAGAAGCTTTCTGAGAAACTTCGTCGTGTTCTGTGAAATCATCTCACAGAGTTACAGCTTTCCCCTCAAGGAGCCTTTCGCTAAGACAGTTCTTGTGGAATTGGCAAAGTGATATTTGGAAGCCCATAGAGGGCTATGGTGAAAAAGGAAATATCCTCAGATGAAATCGGGAAAGAAGCTTCTTGAGAAACTGCTTAGTGTTCTGTTAATTCATCTCACAGAGTTACATCTGTATTTCGTGGATCTCTTTGCTAGCCTTATTTCTGTTGAATCTGAGAACAGATATTTCGGATCTATTTGAAGACTATAGGGCCAAAGGAAATATCCTCCGAAAACAAAGAGAAAGAAGCTTTCTGAGAAACTTCCTGGTATTCTTTGAAATCATCTCACAGAGTTACAGCTTTCCCCTCAAGGAATCTTTCGCTAAGACAGTTCTTGTGGAATTGGCAAATTGGTATCTGGAAGCCCATAGAGGGCTATGGTGAAAAAGGAAATATCCTCAGATGAAATATGGAAAGAATCTTTCTGAGAAACTGCCTACTGTTCTGTTAATTCATCTCACAGAGTTACATCTGTATTTCGTGGATCTCTTTGCTAGCCTTATTCCTGTGGAATCTGAGAACAGATATTTCGGATCCCTTTGAAGACTATAGGGCCAAAGGAAATATACTCCGATGACAAAGAGAAAGAAGCTTTCTGAGAAACTTCTTTGTGTTCTGTGAAATCATCTCACAGAGTTACAGCTTTCCCCTCAAGAATCCTTTCGCTAAGACAGTTCTTGTGGAATTGGCAAAGTGATATTTGGAAGCCCATAGAGGGATATGGTGAAAAAGGAAATATCCTCAAATGAAATCTGGAAAGAAGCTTTCTGAGAAACTGCTTAGTGTTCTGTTAATTCATCTCACAGAGTTGCATCTGTATTTCGTGGATCTCTTTGCTAGCCTTATTTCTGTGGAATCTGAGAACAGATATTTCGGATCCCTTTGAAGACAATAGGGCCAAAGGAAATATCCTCCGATAACAAAGAGAAAGAAACTTTCTGAGAAACTTCGTTGTGTTCTGTGAAATCATCTCACAGAGTTACAGCTTTCCCCTCAAGGAGTCTTTCGATAAGACATTTCTTGTGCAATTGGCAAACTGATATTTGGAAGCCCATAGAGGGGTATGTTGAAAAAGGAAATATCCTCAGATGAAATCTGGAAAGAAGCTTTCTGAGAAACTGCTTAGTGTTCTGTTAATTCACCTCATAGAGTTACATCTGTATTTCGCGGATCTCTTTGCTAGCCTTATTTCTGTATAATCTGAGAACAGATATTCGGATCCCTTTGAAGACTAAAGTGCCAAAGGAAATATCCTCCGATAACAAAGAGAAAGAAGCTTTCTGAGAAACTTCTTTGTGTTCTGTGAAATCATCTCACAGAGTTACAGCTTTCCCCTCAAGGAGCCTTTCGCTAAGCCAGTTCATGTGGAATTGGCAAAGTGATATTTGGAACCCCTAGAGGGCTATGGTGAAAAAGGAAATATCCTCAGATGAAATCTGGAAAGAAGCTTTCTGAGAAACTACTTAGTGTTCTGTTAATTCATCTCACTGGGTTACATCTGTATTTCGTGGATCTCTTTGCTATCCTTACTTCTGTTGAATCTGAGAACAGATATTTCGGAATCCTTTGAAGACTGTACGGCCAAAGGAAATATCCTCCGATAACAAAGAGAAAGAAGCTTTCTGAGAAACTTCTTTGTGTTCTGTGAAATCATCTCACAGAGCTACAGCTTTCCCCTCAAGGAGGCTTTCGCTAAGACAGTTCTTGTGGAATTGGCAAAGTGATATTTGGAAGCCCATAGAGGGCTATGGTGAAAAAGGAAATATCCTCAGATGAAATCTGGAAAGAAGCTTTCTGAGAAACTGCTTAGTGTTCTGTTAATTCAACTCACAGAGTTACATCTGTATTTCGTGGTTCTCTTTGCTAGCCTTATTTCTGTAGAATCTGAGAACAGATATTTCGGATCCCTTTGAAGATTAAGGGCCAAAGAAATATCCTCCGATAACAAAGAGAAAGAAGCTTTCGGAGAATCTTCGTTGTGTTCTGTGAAAACATCTCACAGAGTTGCAGCTTTCCCCTCAAGGAGCCTTTCGCTAAGACAGTTCTTGTGGAATTGGCAAAGTGATATCTGGAAGCCCATAGAGGGCTATGGTGAAAAAGGAAATATCCTCAGATGAAATCTGGAAAGAAGCTTTCTGAGAAACTGCTTAGTGATCCGTTAACTCATCTCACAGAGTTACATCTGTATTTCGTGGATCTCTTTGCCAGCCTTATTTCTGTGGAATCTGAGAACACATATTTCGGATCCCTTTGAAGATTATAGGGCCAAAGGAAATATCCTCCGATAACAAGGAGAAAGAAGCTTTCTGAGAAACTTCGTTGTGTTCTGTGAAATCATCTCACAGAGTTACAGCTTTCCCCTCAAGGAGCCTTTCGCTAAGACAGTTCTTGTGGAATTGGCAAAGTGATACTTGGAAGCCCATAGAGGGCTATGGTGAAAAAGGAAATATCCTCAGATGAAATTTGGAAAGAAGCTTTCTGAGAAACTGCTTAGTGTTCTGTTAATTCATCTCACAGAGTTACATCTATATTTCATGGATGTCTTTGCTAGCCTTATTTCTGTGAAATCTGAGAACAGATATTTGGGATCCCTTTGAAGACTATAGGGCCACAGGAAATATCCTCTGATAAGAAAGAGAATGAAGCTTTCTGAGAAACTTCGTTGTGTTCTGTGAAATCATCTCACAGAGTTACAGCTTTCTCCTCAAGGAGACTTTCGCTAAGACAGTTGTTGTGGAATTGCAAAGTGATACTTGGAAGCCCGTAGAGGGCTATGGTGAAAAAGGAAATATCCTCAGAGGAAATCTGGAAAGAAGCTTTCTGAGAAACTGCTTAGTGTTCTGTTAATTCATCTCACAGAGTTACATCTGTATTTCGTGGATCTCATTGCTAGACTTATTTCTGTGGAATCTGAGAACAGATATTTCGGATCCCTTTGAAGACTATAGGGCCAAAGGAAATATCCTCCGAAAACAAAGAGAAAGAAGCTTTCTGAGGAACTTCTTGGTGGTCTGTGAAATCATCTCACAGAGTTACAGCTTTCCCCTCAAGGAGTCTTCCGATAAGACAGTTCTTGTGGATTTGGCAAATTGATATCTGGAAGCCCATAGAGGGCTATGGTGAAAAACGAAATATCCTCAGATGAAATCTGGAAAGAAGCTTTCTGAGAAACTGCTTAGTGTTCTGTTAATTCATCTCACAGAGTTACATGTGTATTTCGTGGATCTCTATGCTAGCCTTATTTCTGTGGAATCTGAGAACAGATATTTCGGATCCCTTTGAAGACTATAGGGCCAAAGGAAATATCCTCCGAAAACAAAGAGAAAGAAGCTTTCTGAGAAACTTCTTGGTATTCTGTGAAATCATCTCACAGAGTTACAGCTTTCCCCTCAAGGAGTCTTACGGTAAGACAGTTCTTGTGGAATTGGCAAATTGATATCTGGAAGCCCATAGAGGGCTATGGTGAAAAAGGAAATATCCTCAGATGAAATCTGGAAAGAAGCTTTCTGAGAAACTGCTTACTGTTCTGTTAATTCATCTCACAGAGTTACATCTGTATTTCGTGGATCTCTTTGCTAGCCTTATTTCTGTTGAATCTGAGAACAGATATTTCGGATCTATTTGAAGACTATAGGGCCAAAGGAAATATCCTCCGAAAACAAAGAGAAAGAAGCTTTCTGAGAAACTTCCTGGTATTCTTTGAAATCATCTCACAGAGTTACAGCTTTCCCCTCAAGGAATCTTTCGCTAAGACAGTTCTTGTGGAATTGGCAAATTGGTATCTGGAAGCCCATAGAGGGCTATGGTGAAAAAGGAAATATCCTCAGATGAAATATGGAAAGAATCTTTCTGAGAAACTGCCTACTGTTCTGTTAATTCATCTCACAGAGTTACATCTGTATTTCGTGGATCTCTTTGCTAGCCTTATTCCTGTGGAATCTGAGAACAGATATTTCGGATCCCTTTGAAGACTATAGGGCCAAAGGAAATATACTCCGATGACAAAGAGAAAGAAGCTTTCTGAGAAACTTCTTTGTGTTCTGTGAAATCATCTCACAGAGTTACAGCTTTCCCCTCAAGAATCCTTTCGCTAAGACAGTTCTTGTGGAATTGGCAAAGTGATATTTGGAAGCCCATAGAGGGATATGGTGAAAAAGGAAATATCCTCAAATGAAATCTGGAAAGAAGCTTTCTGAGAAACTGCTTAGTGTTCTGTTAATTCATCTCACAGAGTTGCATCTGTATTTCGTGGATCTCTTTGCTAGCCTTATTTCTGTGGAATCTGAGAACAGATATTTCGGATCCCTTTGAAGACAATAGGGCCAAAGGAAATATCCTCCGATAACAAAGAGAAAGAAACTTTCTGAGAAACTTCGTTGTGTTCTGTGAAATCATCTCACAGAGTTACAGCTTTCCCCTCAAGGAGTCTTTCGATAAGACATTTCTTGTGCAATTGGCAAACTGATATTTGGAAGCCCATAGAGGGGTATGTTGAAAAAGGAAATATCCTCAGATGAAATCTGGAAAGAAGCTTTCTGAGAAACTGCTTAGTGTTCTGTTAATTCACCTCATAGAGTTACATCTGTATTTCGTGGATCTCTTTGCTAGCCTTATTTCTGTATAATCTGAGAACAGATATTCGGATCCCTTTGAAGACTAAAGTGCCAAAGGAAATATCCTCCGATAACAAAGAGAAAGAAGCTTTCTGAGAAACTTCTTTGTGTTCTGTGAAATCATCTCACAGAGTTACAGCTTTCCCCTCAAGGAGCCTTTCGCTAAGCCAGTTCATGTGGAATTGGCAAAGTGATATTTGGAACCCCTAGAGGGCTATGGTGAAAAAGGAAATATCCTCAGATGAAATCTGGAAAGAAGCTTTCTGAGAAACTACTTAGTGTTCTGTTAATTCATCTCACTGGGTTACATCTGTATTTCGTGGATCTCTTTGCTATCCTTACTTCTGTTGAATCTGAGAACAGATATTTCGGAATCCTTTGAAGACTGTACGGCCAAAGGAAATATCCTCCGATAACAAAGAGAAAGAAGCTTTCTGAGAAACTTCTTTGTGTTCTGTGAAATCATCTCACAGAGCTACAGCTTTCCCCTCAAGGAGGCTTTCGCTAAGACAGTTCTTGTGGAATTGGCAAAGTGATATTTGGAAGCCCATAGAGGGCTATGGTGAAAAAGGAAATATCCTCAGATGAAATCTGGAAAGAAGCTTTCTGAGAAACTGCTTAGTGTTCTGTTAATTCAACTCACAGAGTTACATCTGTATTTCGTGGTTCTCTTTGCTAGCCTTATTTCTGTAGAATCTGAGAACAGATATTTCGGATCCCTTTGAAGATTAAGGGCCAAAGAAATATCCTCCGATAACAAAGAGAAAGAAGCTTTCGGAGAATCTTCGTTGTGTTCTGTGAAAACATCTCACAGAGTTGCAGCTTTCCCCTCAAGGAGCCTTTCGCTAAGACAGTTCTTGTGGAATTGGCAAAGTGATATCTGGAAGCCCATAGAGGGCTATGGTGAAAAAGGAAATATCCTCAGATGAAATCTGGAAAGAAGCTTTCTGAGAAACTGCTTAGTGTTCCGTTAACTCATCTCACAGAGTTACATCTGTATTTCGTGGATCTCTTTGCCAGCCTTATTTCTGTGGAATCTGAGAACACATATTTCGGATCCCTTTGAAGATTATAGGGCCAAAGGAAATATCCTCCGATAACAAGGAGAAAGAAGCTTTCTGAGAAACTTCGTTGTGTTCTGTGAAATCATCTCACAGAGTTACAGCTTTCCCTTCAAGGAGCCTTTCGCTAAGACAGTTCTTGTTGAATTGGCAAAGTGATACTTGGAAGCCCATAGAGGGCTATGGTGAAAAAGGAAATATCCTCAGATGAAATTTGGAAAGAAGCTTTCTGAGAAACTGCTTAGTGTTCTGTTAATTCATCTCACAGAGTTACATCTATATTTCATGGATGTCTTTGCTAGCCTTATTTCTGTGGAATCTGAGAACAGATATTTGGGATCCCTTAGAAGACTATAGGGCCACAGGAAATATCCTCTGATAAGAAAGAGAATGAAGCTTTCTGAGAAACTTCGTTGTGTTCTGTGAAATCATCTCACAGAGTTACAGCTTTCTCCTCAAGGAGACTTTCGCTAAGACAGTTGTTGTGGAATTGCAAAGTGATACTTGGAAGCCCGTAGAGGGCTATGGTGAAAAAGGAAATATCCTCAGAGGAAATCTGGAAAGAAGCTTTCTGAGAAACTGCTTAGTGTTCTGTTAATTCATCTCACAGAGTTACATCTGTATTTCGTGGATCTCATTGCTAGACTTATTTCTGTGGAATCTGAGAACAGATATTTCGGATCCCTTTGAAGACTATAGGGCCAAAGGAAATATCCTCCGAAAACAAAGAGAAAGAAGCTTTCTGAGGAACTTCTTGGTGGTCTGTGAAATCATCTCACAGAGTTACAGCTTTCCCCTCAAGGAGTCTTCCGATAAGACAGTTCTTGTGGATTTGGCAAATTGATATCTGGAAGCCCATAGAGGGCTATGGTGAAAAACGAAATATCCTCAGATGAAATCTGGAAAGAAGCTTTCTGAGAAACTGCTTAGTGTTCTGTTAATTCATCTCACAGAGTTACATGTGTATTTCGTGGATCTCTATGCTAGCCTTATTTCTGTGGAATCTGAGAACAGATATTTCGGATCCCTTTGAAGACTATAGGGCCAAAGGAAATATCCTCCGAAAACAAAGAGAAAGAAGCTTTCTGAGAAACTTCTTGGTATTCTGTGAAATCATCTCACAGAGTTACAGCTTTCCCCTCAAGGAGTCTTACGGTAAGACAGTTCTTGTGGAATTGGCAAATTGATATCTGGAAGCCCATAGAGGGCTATGGTGAAAAAGGAAATATCCTCAGATGAAATCTGGAAAGAAGCTTTCTGAGAAACTGCTTACTGTTCTGTTAATTCATCTCACAGAGTTACATCTGTATTTCGTGGATCTCTTTGCTAGCCTTATTCCTGTGGAATCTGAGAACAGATATTTCGGATCCCTTTGAAGACTATAGGGCCAAAGGAAATATCCTCCGATAAAAAAGAGAAAGAATCTTTCTGAGAAACTTCGTTGTGTTCTGTGAAATCATCTCACAGAGTTACAGCTTTCCCCTCAAGGAGCCTTTCGCTAAGACAGTTCTTGTGGAATTGGCAAAGTGATATTTGGAAGCCCAAAGAGGGCTACGGTGAAAAAGGAAATATCCTCAGAGGAAATCTGGAAAGAAGCTTTCTGAGAAACTGCTTAGTGTTCTGTTAATTCATCTCACAGAGTTACATCTGTATTTCGTGGATCTCTTTGCTAGACTTATTTCTGTGGAATCTGAGAACAGATATTTCGGATCCCTTTGAAGACTATAGGGCCAAAGGAAATATCCTCCGATAACAAAGAGAAAGAAGCTTTCTGAGAAACTTCGTTGTGTTCTGTGAAATCATCTCACAGAGTTACAGCTTTCCCCTCAAGGAGCCTTTCGCTAAGACAGTTCTTGTTGAATTGGCAAAGTGATACTTGGAATCCCATAGATGGCTATGGTGAAAAAGGAAATATCCTCAGATGAAATCTGGAAAGAAGCTTTCTGAGAAACTGCTTAGAGTTCCGTTAACTGATCTCACAGAGTTACATCTGTATTTCGTGGATCTCTTTGCTAGCCTTATTTCTGTGGAATCTGAGAACAGATATTTCGGATCTATTTGAAGACTATAGGGCCAAAGGAAATATCCTCCGATAACAAAGAGAAAGAAGCTTTCTGAGAAACTTCGTTGTGTTCTGTGAAATCATCTCACAAAGTTACAGCTTTCCCCTCACGGAGCCTTTCGCTAAGACAGTTCGTGTGGAATTGGCAAAGTGATATTTGGAAGCCCATAGACGGCTACGGTGAAAAAGGAAATATTATCAGATGAAATCTGGAAAGAAGCTTTCTGAGAAACTGCTTAGTGTTCTGTTAATTCACCTCTAAGAGTTACATCTGTATTTCGTGGATCTCTTTGCTAGCCTTTTTTCTGTAGAATCTGAGAACAGATATTTCGGATCCCTTTGAAGACTATAGGGCCAAAGGGAATATCCTCCGATATCAAAGAGAAAGAAGCTTTCTGAGAAACTTCTTTGTGTTCTGTGAAATCATCTCACAGAGTTGCAGCATTCCCCTCAAGGAGCCTTTCGCTAAGAGAGTTCATGTGGAATTGGCAAAGTGATATTTGGAAGCCCATAGAGGGCTATGGTGAAAAAGGAAATATCCTAAGATGAAATCTGGAAAGAAGCTTTCTGAGAAACTGCTTAGTGCTCTGTTAATTCATCTCACAGAGTTACATCTGTATTTCGTGGATCTGTTTGCTAGCCTTTTTTCTGTGGAATCTGAGAACAGATATTTCGGATCCCTTTAAAGACTATAGGGCCAAAGGAAATATCCTCCGATAACAAAGAGAAAGAAGCTTTCTGAGAAACTTTGTTGTGTTCTGTGAAATCATCTCACAGAGTTACAGCTTACCCCTCAAGGAGCCTTTCGCTAAGACAGTTCTTGTGGAATTGGCAAAGTGATATTTGGAAGCCCATAGAGGGATATGGTGAAAAAGGAAATATCCTCAGATGAAATCTGGAAAGAAGCTTTCTGAGAAACTGCTTAGTGTTTTGTTAATTCACCTCACAGAGTTACATCTGTATTTCGTGGATCTCTTTGCTAGCCTTGTTTCTGTAGAATCTGAGAACAGATATTTCGGATCCCTATGAAGACTATAGGGCCAGAGGAAATATCCTCAGATAACAAAGAGAAAGAAGCTTTCTGAGAAACTTCTTTGTGTTCTGTGAAATCATCTCACACAATTACAGCTTTCCCCTCAAGGAGCCTTTCGCTAAGACAGTTTATGTGGAATTGGAAAAGTGATATTTGGAAGCCCATAGAGGGCTATGGTGAAAAAGGAAATATCCACAGATGAAATCTGGAAAGAAGCTTTCTGAGAAACTGCTTAGTGTTCAGTTAATTCATCTCACAGAGTTACATCTGTATTTCGTGGATCTCTTTGCTAGCCTTATTTCTGTGGAATCTGAGAACAGATATTTCGGATCCCTTTGAAGACTATAGGGCCAAAGGAAATATCCTCCGATGAAAGAAGCTTTTTGAGAAACTTCGTTGTGTTCCGTGAAATCATCTCACAGAGTTACAGCTTTCCCCTCAAGGAGCCTTTCGCTAAGACAGTTCTTGTGGAATTGGCAAAGTGATATTTGAAAGCCCATAGAGGGCTACGGTGAAAAAGGAAATATCCTCAGATGAAATCTGGAAAGAAGATTTCTGAGAAACTCCTTAGTGATCTGTTAATTCATCTCACAGAGTTACATCTGTATTTCATGGATGTCTTTGCTAGCCTTATTTCTGTGGAATCTGAAAACAGATATTTCGGATCGCTTTGAAGACTATAGGGCCAAAGCAAATATCCTCCGATAACAAAGAGAAAGAAGCTTTCTGAGAAACTTCGTTGTGTTCTGTGAAGTCATCTCACAGAGTTACAGCTTTCCCCTCAAGGAGCCTTTCGCTAAGACAGTTCTTGTGGAATTGGCAAAGTGAGATTTCGAAGCCCATAGAGGGCTATGGTGAAAAAGGATATATCTTCAGATGAAATCTGGAAAGAAGCTTTCTGAGAAACTGCTTAGTGTTCTGTTAATTCATCTCAAAGAGTTACATCTGTATTTCGTGGATCTCCTTGGTAGCCTTATTTCTGTGGGATCTGAGAACAGATATTTCGGATCCCTTTGAAGACTATAGGGCCAAAGGAATATCCTCCGATAACAAAGAGAAAGACGCTTTCTGAGAAACTTCGTTGTGTTCTGTGAAATCATCTCACAGAGTTACAGCTGTCCCCTCAAGGCGCCTTTCGCTAAGACATTTTTTGTGGAATTGGCAAAGTGATATTTGGAAGCCCATAGAGGGCTATGGTGAAAAAGGAAATATCCTCAGATGAAATCTGGAAGAAGCTTTCTGAGAAACTGCTTAGTGTTCTGTTAATTCATCTCACAGAGTTACATCTGTATTTCATGGATGTCTTTGCTAGTCTTATTTCTGTGGAATCTGAGAACAGATATTTCGGATCCCTTTGAAGACTACAGGGCCACAGGAAATATCCTCCGATAACAAAGAGAAAGAATCTTTCTGAGAAACTTCGTTGTGTTCTGTGAAACCATCTTACAGAGTTACAGCTTTCCCCTCAAGGAGACTATCGCTAAGACAGTTCTTGTGGAATTGGCAAAGTGACATTTGGAAGCCCATAGAGGGCTATGGTGAAAAAGGAAATATCCTCAGATGAAATCTGGAAAGAAGCTTTCTGAGAAACTGCTTAGTGTTCTGTTAATTCAACTCACAGAGTTACATCTGTATTTCGTGGATATCTTTGCTAGCCTTATTTCTGTAGAATCTGAGAACAGATATTTCGGATCCCTTTGAAGACTAACGGCCAAAGGAAATATCCTCCGATAACAAAGAGAAAGAAGCTTTCTGAGAAACTTCGTTGTGTTCTGTGAAATCATCTCACAGAGTTGCAGCTTTCCCCTCAAGGAGCCTTTCGCTAAGACAGTTCTTGTGGAATTGGCAAAGTGATATCTGGAAGCCCATAGAGGGCTATGGTGAAAAAGGAAATATCCTCAGATGAAATCTGGAAAGAAGCTTTCTGAGAAACTGCTTAGTGTTCTGTGAATTCATCTCACAGAGTTACATCTGTATTTCGTGGATCTCTTTGCTAGCCTTATTTCTGTGGAATCTGAGAACAGATATTTCGGATCCCTATGAAGACTATAGGGCCAAAGGAAATATCCTCCGATAACAAAGAGAAAGAAGCTTTCTGAGAAACTTCGTTGTGTTCTGTGAAATCATGTCACAGAGTAACAGCTTTCCGCTCAAGGAGCCTTTCGCTAAGACAGTTCTTGTGGAATTGGCAAAGTGATATTTGGAAGCCCATAGAGGGCTATGGTGAAAAAGGAAATATCCTCAGATCAAATCTGGAAAGAAGCTTTCTGAGAAACTGCTTAGTGTTCTGTTAATTCATCTCAAAGAGTTACATCTGTATTTCGTTGATCTCCTTGCTAGCCTTATTTCTGTGGAATCTGAGAACAGATATTTCGGATCCCTTTGAAGACTATAGGGCCAAAGGAAATATCCTCTGATAACAAAGAGAAAGACGCTTTCTGAGAAACTTCGTTGTGTTCTGTGAAATCATCTCACAGAGTTACAGCTGTTCCCTCAAGGCGCCTTTCGCTAAGACAGTTCTTGTGGAATTGGCAAAGTGATATTTGGAAGCCCATAGAGGGCTATGGTGAAAAAGGAAATATCCTCAGATGAAATCTGGAAAGAAGCTTTCTGAGAAACTGCTTAGTGTTCTGTTAATTCATCTCACAGAGTTACATCTGTATATCATGAATGTCTTTGCTAGTCTTATTTCTGTGGAATCTGAGAACAGATATTTCGGATCCCTTTGAAGACTACAGGGCCACAGGAAACATCCTCCGATAACAAAGAGAAAGAATCTTTCTGAGAAACTTCGTTTTGTTCTGTGAAATCATCTCACAGAGTTACAGCTTTCCCCTCAAGGAGCCTTTCGCTAAGACAGTTCTTGTGGAATTGGCAAAGTGACATTTGGAAGCCCATAGAGGGCTATGGTGAAAAAGGAAATATCCTCAGATGAAATCTGGAAAGAAGCTTTCTGAGAAACTGCTTAGTGTTCTGTTAATTCAACTCACAGAGTTACATCTGTATTTCGTGGATCTCTTTGCTAGCCTTATTTCTGTAGAATCTGAGAACAGATATTTCGGATCCCTTTGAAGACTAACGGCCAAAGGAAATATCCTCCGATAACAAAGAGAAAGAAGCTTTCTGAGAAACTTCGTTGTGTTCTGTGAAATCATCTCACAGAGTTGCAGCTTTCCCCTCAAGGAGCCTTTCGCTAAGACAGTTCTTGTGGAATTGGCAAAGTGATATCTGGAAGCCCATAGAGGGCTATGGTGAAAAAGGAAATATCCTCAGATGAAATCTGGAAAGAAGCATTCTGAGAAACAGCTTAGTGTTCTGTTAATTCATCTCACAGAGTAACATCTGTATTTCGTGGATCTCTTTCCCAGCCTTATTTCTGTGGAATCTGAGAACAGATATTTCGGATCCCTTTGAAGATTATAGGGCCAAAGGAAATATCCTCCGATAACAAAGAGAAAGAAGCTTTCTGAGAAACTTCGTTGTGTTCTGTGAAATCATCTCACAGACTTACAGCTTTCCCCTCAAGGAGCCTTTCGCTAAGACAGTTCTTGTGGAATTGGCAAAGTGATATTTGGAAGCCCATAGAGGGCTATGGTGAAAAAGGAAATATCCTCAGATGAAATCTGGAAAGAAGCTTTCTGAGAAACTGCTTAGTGTTCTGTTAATTCAACTCACCGAGTTACATCTGTATTTCGTGGATCTCTTTGCTAGCCTTATTTCTGTGGAATCTGAGAACAGATATTTCGGATTCCTTTGAAGACTATGGGGCCAAAGGAAATATCCTCCGTTAACAAAGAGAGAGAAGCTTGCTGAGAAACTTCGTTGTGTTCTGTGAAATCATCTCACAGAGTTACAGCTCTCCCCTCACGGAGCCTTTCGCTAAGACAGTTCTTGTGGAATTGGCTAAGTGATATTTGGAAGCCCATAGAGGGCTATGGTGAAAAAGGAAATATCCTCAGAGGAAATCTGGAAAGAAGCTTTCTGAGAAACTTCGTTGTGTTCTGCGAAATCATCTCACAGAGTTACAGCTTTCCCCTCACGGAGCCTTTCGCTAAAACAGTTCTTTTGGAATTGGCAAAGTGATATTTGGAAGCCCATAGAGGGCTATGGTGAAAAAGGAAATATCCTCAGAGGAAATCTGAAAAGAAGCTTTCTGAGAAACTGCTTAGTGTTCTGTTAATTCATCTCACAGAGTTACATCTGTATTTCGTGGATCTCTTTGCTAGCCTTATTTCTGTGGAATCTGAGAACAGATATTTCGGATCCCTTTGAAGACTACAGGGCCAAAGGAAATATCCTCCGAAAACAAAGAGAAAGAAGCTTTCTGAGAAACTTCTTGGTGGTCTGTGAAATCATCTCACAGAGTTACAGCTTTCCCCTCAAGGAGACTTTTGCTAAGACAGTTCTTGTGGAATTGGCAAAGTGGTATTTGGAAGCCCATAGAGGGCTATGGTGAAAAAGGAAATATCCTCAGATGCAATCTGGAAAGAAGCTTTCTGAGAAACTGCTTAGTGTTCGGTTAATTCATCTCACAGAGTTACATCTGTATTTCGTGGATGTCTTTGCTAGCCTTATTTCTGTGGAATCTGAGAACAGATATTTCGGATCCCTTTGAAGAATATAGGTCCAAAGGAAATATCCTCCGATAACAAAGAGAAATAGGCTTTCTGAGAAACTTCGTTGTGTTCTGTGAAATCATCTCACAGAGTTACAGCTTTCCCCTCAAGGAGACTTTTGCTAAG